>NC_136072.1:1141045825-1141694575 GCF_964261635.1 Lissotriton helveticus | reverse complement strand
ACACCCCAACCCCACCATTCTCAACACCAACATCTTGCCACCAGCTTGATCAATCTACACTGTGAGTGAGTCAGAATATTTGGGGAAGGTGCAGAGGGGTTTGTGCTCAGAGGTCAATTGTTACTTTGATGTGTGAATGACCTTTAAACACAAAATGGACACCCTGCTTGTTTTATTCACCAGCTGCAGGGAGGGTGCTAATTTTCTTTTCCGCCCAGGGCGCTCTCCAAGCAAGAGTCATCTCTTACAGTGACAGAGAGATGGGACAGCTCAGCTGAGCAGAACCGGCCATGGCTGTTCACTTGTGTGGTTCTCCACCAGCTGTGCACTGTAGTCCATTTGTGGTACTGCCTTTTGGATACGGCACTAGGACTTATCTACCTTCCGAGGACCGATGGTCCTGTGACAGGTCACCTGGCCATAAGCCAACAGCATTACCTTTCATTTTTAATTAATTTGACTTGATTCAGACCTCAACTGAGGTCATCAAATTCAAATACACAAATATAGAACAGTTACAATTGTATTTTAAAAACGAGTTTAAAAACTCATTGTAAGCTTAGACAGGTTATAGCAATTTCTGGTCGGCAAGTACAAAATACATGAGTTTGAAACTGTTAAATTTGTGTGCTTTTAAAACAGTTTTAAAAAAGTATTTAAAAACTTAAACAAGTTATAGCAAACAAATTCATTTGTGGGAGACTTACACGCCATAATTAAATCTTGAATTAAAATAGCGTTTTATCTTAACCGCATGCGTGCGGGCGGAATTCCGCTCGTACGCTGAGAATCTGTAAAGCCCTTTATTCATGACGAGCTGGGCTCGTCATGAGCGTGCGAGGAGGCTACCTCATGACGAGCCCAGCTCGTCATGAGCGTCGAAGGGGTTAAGCAAATAGGCTTTATAAATCGTCGGCGAGCCTCTACCAAAATCGGATTTGGACAGATTCGTAATACGTGAAAAAGATCTTGTGTTCCACCATTAGACAAATCACAATTGCCTGAGGAATTTTCAGGGGAGTTTCATCTGGAGGAATATACTTTTAAAGGGAGAATTCCTAATCGCAGAAGAAGGATAAAGCGTATTACTCTGTGCTCTAACTGGAACTGTAGATAGTGCACCTTTTTCGGGGCATGGGAACAGGAGATACCTTGTGTTGGACAACCCCTCCTGCCACGGTAAGTGGTGCTGTAAAACCGGGCACCTGTACATATCAGAATCATCTTTATTCAGCTGCCAACAGCCATAAAAGTAATACAAAACATGTGCAAATAGCAATGCAATGCATATAGCATCATATAAATAACAGGTGATAACGTACATAAATAATAGTATATAATAAATGCATCAATCTATTGGTGCAGCAAATAAATTAGTCTAAAAGCACTGATCTCCTGGACCGGACCGCAGCTTGAAGAAATTGGGTCACATAGCGACGTTTCATCGTCTGACAAGGCTGATAAACTGATAGGCTTGTAAGCAAATCGTAAAATACTGGACCTCAAAAGTGCTACAAGAACGTGTTTTGTTTACATTATATAGTATTCACCTGTACATATATCTGTTACAAATTAAGCACAGGAATCACCCACAGAGGGACGGTAAACAGCATTTACTTTGCATGCCATTACAATGCGGTCATTACAAGGACCGCGCGCTGTTAGTTCGCATACCTTTACTACGCGAAAATCCAACACCTTCCCTAGTGTCCGCACAGACTGGAGTTGGAATAGTAAATCATACTATTCCAACATCCAGCGCCCCCTACAGCAATTTGTTGTTCCGAATTGCGTAGTAATTGTATGCGAACTAACAACGCGGTCGTTAGTTGTAATGGCATGCGTAGTAAATGCATGCAAATTAACGAGTGCTATTTGATAGGTGTTGAGCAGAAAGAAACTCAATTAATTTCTTTTAATGATGTTTCTCCACGTGGATGGCTTCTGTAACTGAGCATGTGAGGGGTGGGGAGGAAGAACAGAGATAAACAGCAGGAAAGTAACAGCCCGAGCGAGGAGAGGAGTGAGAAAACTGCAGGTTATAAAGTGTAGGAATGGACTGGAGAGTAAATAACAGCGGAGAGAGAGTGCAGAAAGAGTGAGGTCATGAAGGGAAAGGTAAGGAAGGGAGCAAGAGAGAGACAATGGAGAGAAAAGAGAGGCTAGAGAGAAGAGGCAGAGGGAGAGAGAGACAAGCAAGCTATAAAGATCCAGGTGAGTATGAAACATCTAAGAAGATTTGGAAAGATGTGCATAAGAGAACGAGAGAACATCACAGACACACACAGTGTGTGAGAGACAAACAGAAGTAGCGAAGAGATAAACGAGTGTGTATGAGAGAACAAGAGAAACACAAAAGAGTTGAGAGATTGGCAGACAAGCAAGAGAGGAATACTGACCAGTGTAAGAGAGATCGAGAGAGACAGCAGATATGTATGGAAGCGTGAGATACCTTGGAGGGAGAGGGAGATTGGTGTGGAAGAGACATATAGATGAGAAAGAGACAGCAGAGGCATATTTAGGGAGATTAGTCAAAAAGAAAATGAAGAAATTAAGAATGACCAGAGGTAGGAGACAGACGGGGGAGCAGAGAAAGTGGCAGGAGAGAGGAAGATAGGCATGACATTGAGTCCAAAGTCTGTCCTTGCTGGTGGGAAAGCAAAAGACGCACAAATGATGGACGGAATATGGAGCATATCAAAGATTCACCCCCAGTCAAGAGATCTGGGTTAAATCGATCGTTGTTTTGGTCACCATGGCACCCCAGTTTGGACCCAGCCATATGCAAATCATTCTTGACCCTGTTCCTCATGGGAACAGTCCAGTCTGTACTGCCAGTCCAGGTCCTTCCTGGACCAGAAACAAGCATCCTGGGACTAGTTTCGGGGTATCACCTTCTCTTCTGCCAGGCTAGCTTGAATCTAATGGTACAGTGAGCCCAAGACCCACGTCAGGGCATACCAAGGTATGTCCAGAAGTAGATCCTGTGCTCTCCATGCCACTGGATTCAAGCCAGCCTGGCTCATGAGGGGGATATTTGGCAATTTTGGGGAGTTTTGCAGAACAAGAGCAATGCACATAACGCTAATTACTCCAGTGTAAATCTAATTTCCCATAGCCCTAGTTAATATGTCAAAGACAGGGCTCTGCTCAACAGATGAAACATTTCCAAACCTGTAGGCAACAACTCCGTTTGTTATCCTTCCAAGATGGATGAATTAAGATGAACAAATTAATGATTGTCATGAAGTTGTTTTTTTTTGTTTTGTTAAATATAACACGTTATGAATTAAGTTATGGTAATTCAATATAAATGTACTGAGCTAACGTTGTTTATTTGATATGCATTTCCGAGTAGGTATATAAACTAATCACAGGAGAAGAGAAGTTCTTTGTAGAGGATATTTATGGGTTAGTAATAGCTTCTGAGACTCGTGGTGCAAACTGCAATATACTTAAAAGTGCTCTGTATGTCATGACTAATTGAAGCCAGGTTACTAAGGGGGCCATTAGGATGACGGGCGGACTTTGTCCGCCGTCATCCTACCGATGAAAGGGACCGCCCGCCATAAGGGCGGGGGTCCCGTGGCCAGCAGTAGGATGCGCCCGCCACAGTGGCGGGCGCATCCTGCATTCCTACCATTGTGGCGGGCAGTGCACTCAGCACCGCCCGCCACAATGGCAGGAAGGCATGCTTTGCACTTCCATGCACAGCATGGCAGGCCCCGCGCGGTGCCTGCCATGCTGTGCATGGAACTGCTGGGGGTACCATAGGTACCCCCCATGTGCACCCCCCACCGCCCCAGAGTCCATGGGGGCCCGCATCGGGCCCCCAACGCAGACTCCGCATGCCTTAAAGGCATCTGAAAAAGCCCCTGCTAATATGACTGGCAGTGTCTGATAGACACCGCCACCATATAAACCCTTTTCCGGGGTGGAAAAGTGGCGGACGGTCTTTCCGTCCGCCACGGACCCCCCAGCCATACTAATATGGCGGGGGGACATTCCGACTAGGATGGCGGGCGGATCGCCCCCGCCAGGTCGGCGGTGGCTATCGCCGGCCTGGCGGGGGCGATCCGCCCGCCATCCTAATGGGCCCCTAAGTCTCTAATGCAGTGGCGGCTCCTCCGCTAAGGTGGAAGAGCTTCGCCCCACTGAACAAAAAAAAAAAAAGACAATAACTTTTGTTATTATCATTTTAGTTTTCCTATTGATTATCGTTACTGTCATTCTATTTATCCTATTGCAGTCAGTGGCCTTGTCCAACGTAGGGCGGGGCAGGCCTGGCCAGAGCAGGGGGAGGAGTGCTTTACAATCCCCAAGTGCACGGGACTGCTTGGCCGTCACTCTTGGGCCGGCCAAACAGACCAGCGCGTATTGCATCTTCCCCACCAGGCTGCATTACACAGCTTGGTGAGGAACATGCTCAGCCTCTCATTCCCCGTTTGAGCGCCGAACCACGGTGCTCAGACCAATCAGAACACTGCATTGCAATGTGATTTGGTCAACAGAGCTTGGGAACCCGGGTGCTTCCTGCTGCCAGCCAGGACTGCAGGAAGAATGAAGATGACGGAGGATGGAGGAGAGGCGACATCCGGCCGTTACAGGTACGTGGGTTTTTCTTTTTTCATTGTCCGCCCTTCCCTCCATACCCCCAACCCACCCCACCACCTGGGTCCGGTAGCAGCCGCTGTAGAGTCTTACTACATTGCACATTTTACATCTTAAATTACAAAGATATATAGTGCTTTGCTAATAATCATATACTTTTAATTACGCCTAAAGCCGGAATATAACTTAGATCTGTCGGTTGCAAATTGCTAATGAGCATAATTGCATGTGGTAATAATGAGATCTATTTCTTGCATTCAAAGGCCGGCTGCAGCAGCCTGTGAGCAATGTGCATGTTATGTGTGTCCTGGCCCTACAGGAAACCATACAACAACACGAAAAAGGTACTTTCCTAAATTAGGCTCCACCGACAACTTTGCATCTACATTTGCCTGCTCTGTACCCTACTTGATTGATTTCACAGCTCTTTCTCCTACTACTATGCAGATACGGTCTAATCTGGGCTGCTTCAATTCCATTTCTGGGTGGACTCCACAGACCTACCACAGAGGGGGCTGTAGTCTCAACTGGGCTGGGTGGACCCCACAGAAACACCACAGTGGGGGGTTGTGATCTAACCTGCACTGGGTGGACAACACAGACTAGGCCTGGGCGGAGTTCACAGAGTTCCAAGTGACCCAAAAACTCAGCTGCACTATGCGGAGTGTCGCAAGCGGCGGAGTGCGTTTGGTCATACTGTTCGCGTTGATTTTCCATGCGCAGCGCAACAGGGTGCTACTTCTTTTCTTGCCACTTGAGTTGATTTTCTACCCAAGTGGCAGCTTTCTCAACGCGAGCGGAAGGTTTCTCAGCGCGAGCGGTCACAGCCATCTGCGACTGCCCGCATTCAGAAATTCAACCGCCTCCGTCGAGAAATCTCACCTGGAGGTGGATTTGCCTGGCTCACGCTCGCCAACTTGACATTGGCGAGCGCGGAAAAAAACTACGCTACGCTATGCGGAGCGGAGTTTTTCGGAACTCCATGTGCTCTGTGGAGAGCGGAGTGCAGAAAACTCCGCAAACTCCACAAACGGAGCAGAGTTCACTGCCCAGGCATACCACAGACCTGCCACAGTAAGGGCTGTGGGCAAACCTGAGCTGCCCCAACTTCACCTTTGGATGGAACCTGACAGGCCTGTCACAGTGGGGGCTGGATGATAACCTGGGCTGTCACAACGGTGCCTCTTGTTGGACCTTATAGATCTACTACTGTATGAGGCTGTGGCCTAACCTGGGCTGCTTTAATGTCACTACTGGGTGGATCCCACAGACCTAGCACAGTGAGGGCTGTGGTCTAACTTTTGCCATCCCAACTTCACCTTTGGGTGAAACCCGCAGCCCTGCTATAGTGGGGCTATTGTTCAACCTGGGGTTTGCCTCTGGAGGAAACCCACCGACCTACTACTGTGAGGGTTGAGAGCTAACCTGGAATATCCGAGCTTCACTTCTGGGTGAATCCCACAGACCTAGCACAGCTGGGACTATGGTCTACCTGTGCAGTCCCAACTTCACCTCTGGAGGGAACCCACAGCCCTTCTACAGTGGGGACTGTGGTTGAACCTGGGGTGCCCCAACTGTGTCTCTGAATAAAACCTGTTGCCCTTCAACTGTGAGCGTTGAGAGCTAACCTGGGATACCCGTACTTCACTTCTGGGTGGATTTCACGGATCTAACACAGCTTGGGCTATGGTCTAACCACCTGTGCCGTTCCAACTGCACATCTGGGTGGAACCAGCAGCCCTGCTATAGTATAGGATATAATGGGATTTATATTTCTTTGGATGGGATATCCGTCACTGTTGTGATGCGATTTATATTCCGGCGGACTGCGGACGGGAGATCCATCATCGTTGAGACGGAGTAACCTGTCTGCTTAGATATAAATCAGGCCCTCTATCTTGTTAGCTGAGCTTGCACTCAGGCAGACCCTCTGCCCCTCTATTCACGTCACCCGGATCCCACACTGCATGTGTTGGAACAAAGCACCTGAATTCCTAGATCTAACAAAGTCACCATAACAACCACCCACCAAAATGACCAAATATGAAACCTCCTCATCTCACTTCTCGGACTTCCAGACCCCTCCACCTAGCCTTTCTTTCTCTTCACCACTCCTGCCTCCTGCTGCCTATCAATCCATATTGAACAGCCGACCATCCTCTCTATCTCTCTCCTCAAGCACCTAGACCCCTAAAGAAAACCCTAAAACTCCTCACCATCATCACCTTGACTCCTAATCATTTTATAGCACTTGGTAAACTGATGTACTCAATTTCCACTCCCTATAAACCCCATCTAAGCCCATCTCCCACAAAGGACATCTCTTCCCACCGAAGATGACTCAACGACTCTCCAGTGCTCTCATAATTACAAACCTACTAATGTCTATGACCTCCTGTCAGTCTCTGGGATTGGCCTGCTGGTCTTTATAGAAAACTGGTGAGGGGATGATTATAGACCAATCCTACATGGAACTATATATGCCTATTGTGTACAAAATCCTCACGAAACATCTAGAAGGGCCCAATCACAGTGATAAGATTCCACCAGCATTCTCCAGATGTTTCCAATCACTCTAATAAGACTCCAGCAGTGCCAGCTTAGTCCATAAGTGCCCAATCACAGTAATAAGACTCCAGCAGTGTCATCTTTCTCCAGAAGTGCCCTATCACAGTAATCAGAGTCCAGCAGTGTCATCTTTCTCCCGAAGTGCCCAGTCACAGTAATAAGACTCCAGCAGTGTCATCTTTCTCCAGAAGTGCCCAGTCACAGTAAAAAGACTCCAGCTGTGTCAGCTATCTCCAGAAGTGCCCAGTCACAGTAAAAAGATTCCAGCTGTGTCAGCTATCTCCAGAAGTGTCCAACCACAGAAATAAGACTCCAGCAGTGCCAGCTATAACCAGACGTGCCAAAGCACAGTAATAAGAATCCAGCAGCACCAGCTTTCTCCGGACGTGCCCAATCACGGTAATAAGACTTTGGCAGTGCCATCTTTCTCCAGAAGTGTCCCACCACAGTAATACGACTCAAGCAGTGCCAGCTTGCTCCAGAAGTGTCTAATCATAGTAATAATAGTCAATTAGTGCCAGCTGTCTCCAGCCATGCCCAATCACAGTAATAAGACCCAAGTAGTGCCATCTTTCTCCAGAAGTGCCTAATCACATTAATATTAATCATGCAGTGCTAACTTTCTCCAGAACTATCTAATCATAATAATAAGACTCCAGAAGTTCTAGCTTTATCCATAACTATCAAATCACAGTAATAACACTCCAGCAGTGCCATCTTTCTCCAGTCGTGCCCAATCACAGTAATAATACTTGGGAAGTGCCAACTTTCTCCAGTCGTGCCCAATCACAGTAATAATACTCGGACAGTGCCAGCTTTCTCCAGAACTGTGCAATCAAAATAATAAGACTCCATCAGAGCCAGCTTTCTCCAGACGTGCACAATCACAGTAATAAGACTTTAGCTGTGCCAGCTTCCTCCATAAGTGCCTAATCAGAGGAATAAGACTCCAACAGTGCCAGCTTTCTCCAGAAATATGCAGTCAGTGTAATACGACTCTAGCAGCGCCAGCTTTGTCTGGACATGCCCAATCACAATAATATGACTCCAGTAGTGCCAGTTTTATCCATAAGTATCCATTCACAGGAATATTACACGGGTAGTGCCACCTTTCTGCAGAAGTGTCCAATCAGAGTAATAAGACTTAAGTGGTGCCAGCTTTCTCCAGAAGTGTCCAAACACAGTAATAATACTCCAGTAGTGCTAGCTTTCTCTAGAAGTGCCCAACCACAGTAATAAGACACTAGCAGTGCCAGCTTTCTCTAGAAGTGCCCAACCACAGTAATAAGACACTAGCAGTGCCAGCTTTGGCCAGAGGGGCGCAATCACAGTAATACGACTCCAACAGTGCCAGCTTTCTCCAGACATGCCAAATCACAGTAATGAGTCCAGCAGTGCCATCTTTCTCCATAAGTGCCCAATAACAGTACTAAGACTTTAGCAGTGCCAGCTTTCTCCAGTCATGCCCAATCACAGTAATATGACTCCAAAAGTACCAACTTTCTCCAAAAGTGGCCAATCACAGTAATCAGATGTAGTAATTGAATATCTTCAAGTAGTTTATTAGGTGATAAAGTAACAAACCCCAACAGGAGCAGCCTCCTTGCTGCTCAGCAGTGCCATCTTTCTCCAGACGTGCCCAATCACAATAATAATACTAGGGCAGTGCCATCTTTCTTCAGAAGTGCCCAATCACATTAATATTACTCATGCAGTGCCAGCTTTCTCCAGAACTGTCCAATCACAATAATACGACTCCAGCAGTGCCAGCTTTCTCCAGCCTTGCCCAATCACAGTAATAAGAATCCAGTAATGCCACTTATCTCCAGACGTGCCCAATCGCGGTGATAAGACTCCAGCAGTCCCAGCTTTTTCCAGAAGTGCCCAATCACAGTAATAAAACTGCAGGAGTGTCCGCTTTTTCTAGACATGTGCAATCACTCTAGTAAGACTCCAGCAGTGCCAGCTTTTTCCAGAAGTGCACAATCACAGTAATAAGACTCCCGCAGTGCGCGCATTTTACAGAAGTGCCCAGTCACAGTAATAAGAATCCAGCAGTGTCATCTATCTCCAGAAGTGCCCAATCACAGTAATTAGAGTCCAGCAGTGCCAGCCTTGTCCAGAAGTGCCCAGTCACAGTAATAAGAATCCAGCAGTGCCATCTATCGCCAGAAGTGTCCAACCACATTAATAAGACTCAGGCAGTGCCAGCTTTCTTCAGACGTGGCAAATCACAGTAATAAGAATCCAGCAGTGCCAGCTTTCTTCAGACGTGGCAAATCACAGTAATAAGACTCTAGCAGTGCCAGCTTTCTCCAGACGTGGCAAATCACAGTAATAAGAATCCAGCAGTGCCAGCTTTCTTCTGAAGTGTCTAATCACAGTAATAATACTCCATTAGTGCTAGATTTCTTCAGAA
This sequence comes from Lissotriton helveticus, assembly GCF_964261635.1. Taxonomy (NCBI): domain Eukaryota; kingdom Metazoa; phylum Chordata; class Amphibia; order Caudata; family Salamandridae; genus Lissotriton; species Lissotriton helveticus. Next base: position 1,141,684,977 of record NC_136072.1, on the reverse strand, counting down.
ATGTCCAATCACAGTAATAAGACTCCAGTAGTGCCAGATTTCTACAGAACTGTCCAATCACAGCAATAAGACTCCAGCAGTGCCAGCTTTCTTCAGACGTGGCAAATCACAGTAATAAAACTCCAGCAGTGTCATCTTTCTCCAGAAGTGCCCAATAACAGTAATACGCCTCCAGCAGTGCCAGCTTTCTCACGTCTTGCCCAATCACAGTAATATAACCCCAGCCGTGCCAGCTTTATCCATAAGTGCCCAATCAGAGGAATAGGACTCCAACAGTGCCAGCTTTCTCCAGAAGTATGCAGTCACAGTAACAAGACTCTGGCAGTGCCAGCTTTATCTGGACAAGCCCAATCACAGTAATAAGACTCCAGCAGTGCCATCTTTCTCCAGTCATGCCCAATCACAGTAATATGACTACAGCAGTGCCAGCTTTATCCATAAGTATCCAGTCACAGGAATATTACACAGGGAGTGCCAGCTTTCTCCAGAAGTGTCCAATCACAGGAATAAGACTCCAGCAGTGCCAGCTTTCTCCAGAAGTGCCCTATCACAGTAATAACAGTACAGCAGCGCCCGCTTTCTTCAGAAGTATCGTGCGACTCCAGGCGTAACATCTTTCTCCATCAGTGTCCAATCACAGTGTCCAATCATAGTGATATTGCTCGGCCAGTGCCAGATTTCTCCAGAAGTGCCCTATCACGTAATCAGAGTCCAGCAGTGCCAGCTTTCTCCTGAAGTGGTCAATCACAGTAATAAGACCCGAGCAGTGCCAGCTTTCCCCAGACGTGCCCAATCACAGCAATAAGACTCCTGGAGTGACAGCTTCCTCCAAAGGTGCCCAATCACAGCAATAAGACTCCAGAAGTGCCAGCTTTTTCCAGAAGTGCTCATTAAGTACTTCACTTCACCAGTGAATAGTGAGCCCTTTTTCCGCACATGGCGAGCGTGCTGTTTGCTGCCCCGCGACTGCTGCAGGTGAGAGCCGGGGGTGGGCGGGCGACGGTTCCTGCATTTGCTGCCCAGCGACTACTGCAGGTAAAAGTGGGGGGATTGTGTGCCGCAGCACCCAAAACTCATGCCGCCCAAGACTGACTGCCCTACCGCCCCTCCTTGCTATGCCACTGCACTACGCCCTTGCCAGTTATGAGATGATTGCAGGCCACTTTACTCCAAGTTTCATGTTTAATTTATCCACTTATCCTTATGCTGAAGACCAATTTATCTGGCCTCAAGACTGCAACTCCCATAACAGTAGGTTGATATTGGAGAACCCAAACTAGAGCTTTGTATCACACACGTAAACACAAGTTACCTTACATTTTGCCACAAGCACCTCTTTGAAGGTGAAACAGTTAAGGGCATATTCACAAGGAGCTATTGCAGAATTAACAGCACCTTATCGCAGCCAAAGTCGTGATAACTGCATCTCCCCATTCACAAGCTGGTGTTAACAGCCCACAGCACCAGTTTACCCGTGATAGTAGCTGCAAAAAACATTGCCACATAGGACCCCCGCAACTATTGCTAATGAGATGCAGAGTAGGCGTTCCCGTGCCAAAAGCCGCAACAACACCGCACCTCAACATTCTGAACGACCAGCCAGATTGTCGCTAAGAACACGAAACACGTGATAAGGCGCGTTAGCAGCAGGAAATTTACACCTGCTCTGGCGTTGTGTAAAGCCGGACCACAGCCTGCAAAACAAAAGGGAGCACAGCCCAGGGCATCATCGGAAGGGCAACAGATGCCAAAGAACCACTCATCATGCAGCCCGAACTCCCAAGAGGGCCACACCCACCACCACCACACCAGAACCCCAACTCCCACCCAGAACACCCCTCCCCAAGCCCCCAAACCCGGACCACCACAGAGGCAGCGCAGACAAAGACAGCGGCCCCCAAGGAAATGCACCTGCGTCACAGACCCAACACATCTGACAATGTCACTGTCCACTACAGGCTGATAGGGACATCCTGACCATCATCGCCTAACAGGCCTAAGGCACCAACACAGCAGACAACCAGGATACCCGTAGGGTGACAGTAGCGCTATAGAAGTATAGATACAATACAATACAATACAACCAACATCCCACCCCACACCAAGCTGCTGGCTGTGCTGCACCTGTTGGGCCCTGGCACACCACAACCAACACCCACCAGAGTCGGAGGAGTCTCACAGCCAGCCACATTCAAGTCCCCCACACCTGTCCTGGACATCACCAATACCCCGGTACCTCAGTCCCCATACTTACAACACAATGCGCAGGATCTGCTGGAGACCAAGCAAGGACCATACGCCATAGCCAGATGCACGCACGTTTTGGGGGCAATCCACAGCACATATGTCCTACCTGTGCCCCCTGGTGACACAGCATATAATCACCGCAACAGGAAGCACACATCACATATCAATGTGCAGGCAACATCAGAACAGCGTGGGACCTTCACTAACGTTACCTCCAAATACAAATACACAGCCAGTGTGCATGATCCCTTCACCCTCTGACAGTCCATCAGAAACCAGCGTTCCCAGGATGGCACCAAGGGAAAAGCACAGCCCCTTGGCAATTCCAAATTTACACCCCACTCACCTCAACTCCACAATAGGGGTGGGTGGAATTTGTGAAACTGCCTTTCGCAAAATGATGCGAAACGGCAAACAATCTCAGCGAACACGCGGAATTTCGCGTACCCGCAGAGATTTTCGGGGGCGGGGCTTCTTTGCGAGTTCATAGTGCTTTTCCTACACTACAACTGCATAAAGGGCCAGAAGAGTTGTCTCCAGTGACCATGTGTGTGTAACTTTGTCATCGCGCCGAAAGACGTCGGGGTCCCTTGAGTGAACTGTCCATCATAGTGTGTAAAGGGCGGGAAGACGGTGCACACCACTAGTGTGTGGGGCAGGGCCAAATCAATAAGCGGAAAAAGAGTGCCTATACGCCCCTGGCGTAAACTTACATCCGAAGCCTTTCTGACCCATTTTAAACCCTCAAAAAATCTGGCTCTTCCATTAGAACAAAGAGTAGCCAACTTGGAGTCTTCCATTACTCAAACTCTAGATGTAATCATCCCTGAAACCAACGTTAAAGCTAAATCTGTGGCCTCCCCATGGTTCACGACCGCCTTAAAAATAGACAAACAAGCCAGCAGAGTAGCGGAATGCAACTGGCGAAAAACAAAAACGAAAGAGGATAGAGTCAAGTATAAATTACTCCATTCGTGTTATGTTAAAAATATTAAAATGGCCAAGAAGGCATACCTAACTCAGTGCATAAACAACTCGGCTAGTTCAAGTAAAGAGTTATATAAAATATTAAAAGAATTCACTTCCCCTCGTGCAGAACAGGCTCTTTTTAGTACCTCTCAAAAATGGGTTGAATCGATGTCTGAGTTCTTCGATAATAAAATTAAATCAATCTATTCCTCCTTTCCCAACACAGACCTAGGTCGGCCTTTGCAAGATAATAGCCTGATGCCCCCACCCTCTTTGGCGGACTGCAAAGAATTCTCTTATTTGACTGAATTTGACCCGATCACAGTCACCGAAACACTGGAGGGCTTAAGTAAAATAAAATCTGGATCCCCTATGGACCCTTTCCCTCCGCGCCGCTGTGCTGTAATCATGCCACTGCTAGCTAACTCCCTTACTGCCATCTTCAACACCTCACTTGAACAAGCCATTGTACCATCAAAATGGAAACATGCACAAGTAAAGCCGATTCTTAAGAAACCTTCTGACGACCCTACTCTACCATTACATTACCGGCCTATATCTTTGCTGCCCTTTTTTGGGAAAGTGCTGGAATATCTAGTAAACAAACGGCTTACGGCTTTTACAGAGGCACTCGGAATCCTGGATCCCTCCCAATCCGGTTTCCGCGCTGCCCATAGCACGGAGAAAGCTGTGGTCGAGATTGTGGATAACATCAGGCTCATGGTGGATAAAGGCGAATCAGCCATTCTCTTCCTCCTGGACCTCTCCGCTGCATTTGACACCATCTCCCACAGTATTTTGAAACATCGTCTGTGGGAGATAGCTGTCAGAGGAGGGGCCCTAGGTTGGTTGGAAATCTATCTTACTCTCACCACCATCCGAGTCGACACCCTGGTCTCCAGTAGTCGCCCAGTAACAGTGGGGGTACCTCAAGGGTCGATCTTAAGCCCTTTACTCTTTAATCTGTACCTAACTCCATTGGCGAAAATCATTAATTCCTATGGCTTTGAAACTGTGTCATATGCCGACGATACCCAGTTGCTTATCACCTGCGGCGTTGATCCCGTCGGCACTCGGTAACGTTTCAAAAATTGTATGGTCGAGATAAGCAGTTGGATGAGAAACAACAAACTCCAATTGAATGCTAGCAAGACAGAGATCATTCTGTTCGGTAAAGCAGAAAAGTGCTGGACACAAGACTGGTGGCCTTCAGAATTGGGAGTATGTCCCTCTCCTAAATCGGCCGTCCGTAATTTGGGAATAATAACTGACTGTACCTTGTCTATGAAAAATCACATTGCTAAAGTGACAGGGACATGCTATGGAATAATGCGCAGTCTTAGGAAGATTTTCAGATGGCTTCCTATAGAAGCGAGAAAACCCCTGGTACAGGGCCTGATCATCAGCCATCTTGATTATGGCAATGCCATGCACTTTGAACTGAACGAGGACCTGCTTGCAAAACTGCAGACCCTCCAGAATGCCGCTGCAAGACTAGTTCTGGACCTACCCCCTAGAACTGCATCTGCGCTATGTTTGAGAAAGCTCCATTGGCTTCCCATCCGTCAGAGAAGCCATTTTAAGATCCTGAGTATAACGCACAACTCTCTGTACAATAACGGGCCCAAATATCGCCATAGGAAACTTAATTGGTATGTCCCCAAGAGATCCTTAAGGTCCAGCAATAAATTGTTTCTGACCCAGCCGCGCGTCCGTACCTCCAGGTACGGTCAGCGCTCTTTTTCTTATCTTGCCCCTCTTCTCTGGAACAAACTGCCTCCCCACCTCCTAACAATCACTGAACATAAGCAATTTCGCAAAGGTTTAAAAACCTGGCTCTTCCCTAAGTAGTTCCCATTTATGGTTTAGCCCCAAGCAGTTCTTTTAATTCCGGCCTAGCCCCCCATCTGATTATTTGGTTTTTATGCTGCAAGCGCCTTGAGACCTTGCGGTGAGAAGATGCGCTATATAAAAATCTTTGACAATGACAATGACAATGACAAACTGGTGGGGCTTCTATGCGAGTTCACATGACTCTTGTGTTTATAAAAGGTCAGAGACTGATCAGAGCAGCAGATGAGGAGAAAGAAGCTCCTTGTTCCCGTGAATGTCAAGGATGCAAAGGTCTCCATCAAGCATCACAGCTAGTTTTCGATGGAAGATATGGGGAGAAAGCACACCTGCCAAGTCTTGACAAAGCTCACGATTTTTTGGGCTGATTAATGAGTTACTGAATTTGAGTTTCAACTCGGGCACCTGCTTTATTTATATTTGTAAGTGCTTCCTTTTGAGGTTTAATTTTTGTGACAGGCTCCCTCTGCCCTGCATATTTATCCATGAAGAGGCCACCGTTTTGTGCACTACAATTCCATTCCACCACAGATCGCGGAAGTTTTGACATTTTTGCAGAAATTTCGCAAGTTTCGCAAGCGGAACGGAATTTGCCGCCCACCCTTACTCCACAACCATGCAAACCACAACTGTGGCAATGCATACGTCACAAAATCACAACTACCCTGCACAACAACATTCCAACCCACCAGACACAACAGAATAACTTACAATGGTAACCTGGGCAAGCAGTGAACATGAGCCATCAACGGCATGGCACCTCAGCCACACAAAAGCCGAATGTGGGGAGAGGTGGCAACCAGGCATATGTGAAGGAAGCAGTTGAAGCATGATTGGGAACATTCACAATGCCAAGAGTGGTAGAGATGTGCAGGACAGACCGCAGTATGCAGAACACACCCATATCCACAGCGACATACACCTCAGGTGTATGGAGTGTAGTGGACAGTGGATGCAGCTATGTCACCCCAGCCAGTGGGGGTCCTCGTGGAAATGTTACCTGTTACACACTCCCCACAAGCGTGAGCAGAGTGGGATAGCCCGGCGTACTCCAGGCCAGCGTAGGGGTGTGAATAAAAAGCACGTTGCCCTGGGCGTGGTCCTCTTCCGGAAAGCCCAACATCTCTGCCAGGGTGGCACCTCCCATCCTGCCACGAGGCCGACGCCGTCCTCGTGAGCGGAGTTGCCTGCGATCCTGTGCGACTGCCGTACCCCAGCCCGCTGGACCACGAAGCCGTCAGGCACGCCCCTGCACAGCCAGGCCATACTGATCACCTGCCAACACCAGCGTGTGTCAAGGAGGGCCCACCTCGTGCCGGCGCAAGCTCCAAGCCCGGGCCAACTGCCACAGCACCAGACCCCCCCGATCAGTGAGGCATAGTTCCATATGGGCATCTGGCGACACGTGGTGCCACAAACCCTGTTCAACGCCAGCAGGCGACACGTGGATGAGGGACCAGGACTACCCTGTGGGCCAGTAGGTGTCACATCCAGCATCTAGTCGCAAATCATGAATGGTAGAGCCCACACCAGTGGTCGCATGGAGAGGAGTAAGAGGAAGATGCAGCTCAGTCCAGACAAAAGCTGGGTCAGTCACGGAGGTGACCGAACACGTGGTGCCACTGAACATGAACTGCGCAGGCCGGTGGGACCACCAACTTATGCCGGTGATACTCGGTAGGTCACAGATTTGGAACTGAACATCGATTATGCAAAGGCAGATTACATATCATTGCACGCCAGGAGAGGCGTAAGAGGATGATGCGTTGCATCTTAGCGGAAAAAAAGGATCATCGTCACGGAGGTGATCGAACACTACCGACAACTGCCCTGATGTCACTAACTCTGTGCATCGCGAGACAATGACACGTGGCAGTGGGCCACTGCTGACCACTGCCTCCGGTCTACACCGTGGTCCAGTAGGTCACAGAGTCTGGATTTGGCGATGGCGGAGTTCATATCAGTGTACCGGCATCATCGCAGACTGCATATCCTCAGCCCCGGTGCCACTAAGTCTATTCCCCAGCATTCATGGACACTCACTGGTCGTACATTGCTGGCGTCTGAGTCTATGGACTAGGGGGTAGTTTTCATCCTCATGTAGCTGATACTGAATTGGTGGAGGTTTGCGCTTGCCACCCCACAATTAGCTGCTGCCGGATAAAATCAAACCTTCCACATCATGCCCTGGAGGACACCTTCCACTGTCCCCTGCAACCCTCCGCAACATACACCTTGGACATTGATGAGGACCTGCTCAGGTTGCATGGCCCATCTGACACCACAAGTCACCGTCCCGTGGCTGGGTGCCGGCCGCTGTACATCTGGGGCCACTAACTCTGTACTAGTCAGGTCCGGGACCCCTTCCTCTGAGATATTGGATGGCCACTGAAGGGTTGGCCTTGGGGTCATCAACACCCTTTCTCTGTGGCCCTGCGCTGTACACAGACTCCAGCAAACACAACAATGATGGACAGAATGTGGATCAATGTCACACATTCACCCCAGTCCAAAGATCTGGGCCCAAATCCATCGTTTTTCCACTCCACACCACCCTGGGTTAGACAATGGCGATATGCAAATCAGCGCTGACCCTGTGCCCCATGGGAACAGTCCAGTCCGAACTACAAAAGCCATGTCCTTCCCAGAACGGAAACAAGCATCCGAGGACCGGCCCGGTTTCGAAGTAACACCTCTCATCAGCCCGGCTAGCTTGATTCCAGTGGTGTGGAGTGCCTGGGACTCACGTCTGAGCATCCCCAGTACACTTAGAGCGGTACCTGCAAACACAACAATGATGGACAGAATGTGGATCAATGTCACACATTCACCCCAGTCCAAAGATCTGGGCCCAAATCCATCGTTTTTCCACTCCACACCACCCTGGGTTAGACAATGGCGATATGCAAATCAGCGCTGACCCTGTGCCCCATGGGAACAGTCCAGTCCGAACTACAAAAGCCATGTCCTTCCCAGAACGGAAACAAGCATCCGAGGATCGCCCGGTTTCGAGGTAACACCTCTCATCAGCCCGGCTAGCTTGATTCCAGTGGTGTGGAGTGCCTGGGACTCACGTCTGAGCATCCCCAGTACACTTAGAGCGGTACCTGCAAACACAACAATGATGGACAGAATGTGGATCAATGTCACACATTCACCCCAGTCCAAAGATCTGGGCCCAAATCCATCGTTTTTCCACTCCACACCACCCTTGGTTAGACAATGGCGATATGCAAATCAGCGCTGACCCTGTGCCCCATGGGAACAGTCCAGTCCGAACTACAAAAGCCATGTCCTTCCCAGAACGGAAACAAGCATCCGAGGACCGGCCCGGTTTCGAGGTAACACCTCTCATCAGCCCGGCTAGCTTGATTCCAGTGGTGTGGAGTGCCTGGGACTCACGTCTGAGCATCCCCAGTACACTTAGAGCGGTACCTGCAAACACAACAATGATGGACAGAATGTGGATCAATGTCACACATTCACCCCAGTCCAAAGATCTGGGCCCAAATCCATCGTTTTTCCACTCCACACCACCCTGGGTTAGACAATGGCGATATGCATATCAGCGCTGACCCTGTGCCCCATGGGAACAGTCCAGTCCGAACTACAAAAGCCATGTCCTTCCCAGAACGGAAACAAGCATCCGAGGACCGGCCCGGTTTCGAGGTAACACCTCTCATCAGCCTGGCTAGCTTGATTCCAGTGGTGTGGAGTGCCTGGGACTCACGTCTGAGCATCCCCAGTACACTTAGAGCGGTACCTGCAAACACAACAATGATGGACAGAATGTGGATCAATGTCACACATTCACCCCAGTCCAAAGATCTGGGCCCAAATCCATCGTTTTTCCACTCCACACCACCCTGGGTTAGACAATGGCGATATGCAAATCAGCGCTGACCCTGTGCCCCATGGGAACAGTCCAGTCCGAACTACAAAAGCCATGTCCTTCCCAGAACGGAAACAAGCATCCGAGGATCGGCCCGGTTTCGAGGTAACACCTCTCATCAGCCCGGCTAGCTTGATTCCAGTGGTGTGGAGTGCCTGGGACTCACGTCTGAGCATCCCCAGTACACTTAGAGCGGTACCTGCAAACACAACAATGATGGACAGAATGTGGATCAATGTCACACATTCACCCCAGTCCAAAGATCTGGGCCCAAATCCATCGTTTTTCCACTCCACACCACCCTTGGTTAGACAATGGCGATATGCAAATCAGCGCTGACCCTGTGCCCCATGGGAACAGTCCAGTCCGAACTACAAAAGCCATGTCCTTCCCAGAACGGAAACAAGCATCCGAGGACCGGCCCGGTTTCGAGGTAACACCTCTCATCAGCCCGGCTAGCTTGATTCCAGTGGTGTGGAGTGCCTGGGACTCACGTCTGAGCATCCCCAGTACACTTAGAGCGGTACCTGCAAACACAACAATGATGGACAGAATGTGGATCAATGTCACACATTCACCCCAGTCCAAAGATCTGGGCCCAAATCCATCGTTTTTCCACTCCACACCACCCTGGGTTAGACAATGGCGATATGCATATCAGCGCTGACCCTGTGCCCCATGGGAACAGTCCAGTCCGAACTACAAAAGCCATGTCCTTCCCAGAACGGAAACAAGCATCCGAGGACCGGCCCGGTTTCGAGGTAACACCTCTCATCAGCCCGGCTAGCTTGATTCCAGTGGTGTGGAGTGCCTGGGACTCACGTCTGAGCATCCCCAGTACACTTAGAGCGGTACCTGCAAACACAACAATGATGGACAGAATGTGGATCAATGTCACACATTCACCCCAGTCCAAAGATCTGGGCCCAAATCCATCGTTTTTCCACTCCACACCACCCTGGGTTAGACAATGGCGATATGCAAATCAGCGCTGACCCTGTGCCCCATGGGAACAGTCCAGTCCGAACTACAAAAGCCATGTCCTTCCCAGAACGGAAACAAGCATCCGAGGACCGGCCCGGTTTCAAGGTAACACCTCTCATCAGCCCGGCTAGCTTGATTCCAGTGGTGTGGAGTGCCTGGGACTCACGTCTGAGCATCCCCAGTACACTTAGAGCGGTACCTGCAAACACAACAATGATGGACAGAATGTGGATCAATGTCACACATTCACCCCAGTCCAAAGATCTGGGCCCAAATCCATCGTTTTTCCACTCCACACCACCCTGGGTTAGACAATGGCGATATGCAAATCAGCGCTGACCCTGTGCCCCATGGGAACAGTCCAGTCCGAACTACAAAAGCCATGTCCTTCCCAGAACGGAAACAAGCATCCGAGGACCGGCCCGGTTTCGAGGTAACACCTCTCATCAGCCCGGCTAGCTTGATTCCAGTGGTGTGGAGTGCCTGGGACTCACGTCTGAGCATCCCCAGTACACTTAGAGCGGTATCTGCAAACACAACAATGATGGACAGTATGTGGATCAATGTCACACATTCACCCCAGTCCAAAGATCTGGGCCCAAATCCATCGTTTTTCCACTCCACACCACCCTGGGTTAGACAATGGCGATATGCAAATCAGCGCTGACCCTGTGCCCCATGGGAACAGTCCAGTCCGAACTACAAAAGCCATGTCCTTCCCAGAACGGAAACAAGCATCCGAGGACCGGCCCGGTTTTGAGGTAACACCTCTCATCAGCCCGGCTAGCTTGATTCCAGTGGTGTGGAGTGCCTGGGACTCACGTCTGAGCATCCCCAGTACACTTAGAGCGGTACCTGCAAACACAACAATGATGGCCAGAATGTGGATCAATGTCACACATTCACCCCAGTCCAAAGATCTGGGCCCAAATCCATCGTTTTTCCACTCCACACTACCCTGGGTTAGACAATGGCGATATGCAAATCAGCGCTGACCCTGTGCCCCATGGGAACAGTCCAGTCCGAACTACAAAAGCCATGTCCGTCCCAGAACGGAAACAAGCATCCGAGGATCAGCCCGGCTAGCTTGATTGCAGTGGTGTGGAGTGCCTGGGACTCACGTCTGAGCATCCCCAGTACACTTAGAGCGGTACCTGCAAACACAACAATGATGGACAGAATGTGGATCAATGTCACACATTCACCCCAGTCCAAAGATCTGGGCCCAAATCCATCGTTTTTCCACTCCACACTACCCTGGGTTAGACAATGGCGATATGCAAATCAGCGCTGACCCTGTGCCCCATGGGAACAGTCCAGTCCGAACTACAAAAGCCATGTCCGTCCCAGAACGGAAACAAGCATCCGAGGACCGGCCCGGTTTCGAGGTAACACCTCTCATCAGCCCGGCTAGCTTGATTCCAGTGGTGTGGAGTGCCTGGGACTCACGTCTGAGCATCCCCAGTACACTTAGAGCGGTACCTGCAAACACAACAATGATGGACAGAATGTGGATCAATGTCACACATTCTTCCCAGTCCAAAGATCTGGGCCCAGATCCATCGTTTTTCCACTCCACACCACCCTGGGTTAGACAATGGCGATATGCAAATCAGCGCTGACCCTGTGCCCCATGGGAACAGTCCAGTCCGAACTACAAAAGCCATGTCCTTCCCAGAACGGAAACAAGCATCCGAGGACCGGCCCGGTTTTGAGGTAACACCTCTCATCAGCCCGGCTAGCTTGATTCCAGTGGTGTGGAGTGCCTGGGACTCACGTCTGAGCATCCCCAGTACACTTAGAGCGGTACCTGCAAACACAACAATGATGGACAGAATGTGGATCAATGTCACACATTCACCCCAGTCCAAAGATCTGGGCCCAAATCCATCGTTTTTCCACTCCACACCACCCTGGGTTAGACAATGGCGATATGCAAATCAGCGCTGACCCTGTGCCCCATGGGAACAGTCCAGTCCGAACTACAAAAGCCATGTCCTTCCCAGAACGGAAACAAGCATCCGAGGACCGGACCGGTTTCGAGGTAACACCTCTCATCAGCCCGGCTAGCTTGATTCCAGTGGTGTGGAGTGCCTGGGACTCACGTCTGAGCATCCCCAGTACACTTAGAGCGGTACCTGCAAACACAACAATGATGGACAGAATGTGGATCAATGTCACACATTCACCCCAGTCCAAAGATCTGGGCCCAAATCCATCGTTTTTCCACTCCACACCACCCTGGGTTAGACAATGGCGATATGCAAATCAGCGCTGACCCTGTGCCCCATGGGAACAGTCCAGTCCGAACTACAAAAGCCATGTCCTTCCCTGAACGGAAACAAGCATCCGAGGACCGGCCCGGTTTCGAGGTAACACCTCTCATCAGCCCGGCTAGCTTGATTCCAGTGGTGTGGAGTGCCTGGGACTCACGTCTGAGCATCCCCAGTACACTTAGAGCGGTACCTGCAAACACAACAATGATGGACAGAATGTGGATCAATGTCACACATTCACCCCAGTCCAAAGATCTGGGCCCAAATCCATCGTTTTTCCACTCCACACCACCCTGGGTTAGACAATGGCGATATGCAAATCAGCGTTGACCCTGTGCCCCATGGGAACAGTCCAGTCCGAACTACAAAAGCCATGTCCTTCCCAGAACGGAAACAAGCATCCGAGGACCGGCCCGGTTTTGAGGTAACACCTCTCATCAGCCCGGCTAGCTTGATTCCAGTGGTGTGGAGTGCCTGGGACTCACGTCTGAGCATCCCCAGTACACTTAGAGCGGTACCTGCAAACACAACAATGATGGACAGAATGTGGATCAATGTCACACATTCACCCCAGTCCAAAGATCTGGGCCCAAATCCATCATTTTTCCACTCCACACCACCCTGGGTTAGACAATGGCGATATGCAAATCAGCGCTGACCCTGTGCCCCATGGGAACAGTCCAGTCCGAACTACAAAAGCCATGTCCTTCCCAGAACGGAAACAAGCATCCGAGGACCGGACCGGTTTCGAGGTAACACCTCTCATCATTCCGGCTAGCTTGATTCCAGTGGTGTGGAGTGCCTGGGACTCACGTCTGAGCATCCCCAGTACACTTAGAGCGGTACCTGCAAACACAACAATGATGGACAGAATGTGGATCAATGTCACACATTCACCCCAGTCCAAAGATCTGGGCCCAAATCCATCGTTTTTCCACTCCACACCACCCTGGGTTAGACAATGGCGATATGCAAATCAGCGCTGACCCTGTGCCCCATGGGAACAGTCCAGTCCGAACTACAAAAGCCATGTCCTTCCCAGAACGGAAACAAGCATCCGAGGACCGGCCCGGTTTCGAGGTAACACCTCTCATCAGCCCGGCTAGCTTGATTCCAGTGGTGTGGAGTGCCTGGGACTCACCTCTGAGCATCCCCAGTACACTTAGAGCAGTACCTGCAAACACAACAGTGATGGACAGAATGTGGATCAATGTCACACATTCACCCCAGTCCAAAGATCTGGGCCCAAATCCATCGTTTTTCCACTCCACACCACCCTGGGTTAGACAATGGCGATATGCAAATCAGCGCTGACCCTGTGCCCCATGGGAACAGTCCAGTCCGAACTACAAAAGCCATGTCCTTCCCAGAACGGAAACAAGCATCCGAGGATCGGCCCGGTTTCGAGGTAACACCTCTCATCAGCCCGGCTAGCTTGATTCCAGTGGTGTGGAGTGCCTGGGACTCACGTCTGAGCATCCCCAGTACACTTAGAGCGGTACCTGCAAACACAACAATGATGGACAGAATGTGGATCAATGTCACACATTCACCCCAGTCCAAAGATCTGGGCCCAAATCCATTGTTTTACCACTCCACACCACCCTTGGTTAGACAATGGCGATATGCAAATCAGCGCTGACCCTGTGCCCCATGGGAACAGTCCAGTCCGAACTACAAAAGCCATGTCCTTCCCAGAACGGAAACAAGCATCCGAGGACCGGCCCGGTTTCGAGGTAACACCTCTCATCAGCCCGGCTAGCTTGATTCCAGTGGTGTGGAGTGCCTGGGACTCACGTCTGAGCATCCCCAGTACACTTAGAGCGGTACCTGCAAACACAACAATGATGGACAGAATGTGGATCAATGTCACACATTCACCCCAGTCCAAAGATCTGGGCCCAAATCCATCGTTTTTCCACTCCACACCACCCTGAGTTAGACAATGGCGATATGCAAATCAGCGCTGACCCTGTGCCCCATGGGAACAGTCCAGTCCGAACTACAAAAGCCATGTCCTTCCCAGAACGGAAACAAGCATCCGAGGACCGGCCCGGTTTCGAGGTAACACCTCTCATCAGCCCGGCTAGCTTGATTCCAGTGGTGTGGAGTGCCTGGGACTCACGTCTGAGCAGCCATTGTCTAACCCAGGGTGGTGTGGAGTGGAAAAACGATGGATTTGGGCCCAGATCTTTGGACTGGGGTGAATGTGTGACATTGATCCACATTCTGTCCATCATTGTTGTGTTTGCAGGTACCGCTCTAAGTGTACTGGGGATGCTCAGACGTGAGTCCTAGGCACTCCACACCACTGGAATCAAGCTAGTCGGGCTGATGAGAGGTGTTACCTCGAAACCGGGCCGGTCCTCGGATGCTTGTTTCTGTTCTGGGAAGGACATGGCTTTTGTAGTTCGGACTGGACTGTTCCCATGGGGCACAGGGTCAGCGCTGATTTGCATATCGCCATTGTCTAACCCAGGGTGGTGTGGAGTGGAAAAACGATGGATTTGGGCCCAGATCTTTGGACTGGGGTGAATGTGTGACATTGATCCACATTCTGTCCATCATTGTTTGTTTGCAGGTACCGCTCTAAGTGTACTGGGGATGCTCAGACGTGAGTCCCAGGCACTCCACACCACTGGAATCAAGCTAGCCGGGCTGATGAGAGGTGTTACCTCGAAACCGGGCCGGTCCTCGGATGCTTGTTTCTGTTCTGGGAAGGACATGGCTTTTGTAGTTCGGACTGGACTGTTCCCATGGGGCACAGGGTCAGCGCTGGTTTGCATATCGCCATTGTCTAACCCAGGGTGGTGTGGAGTGGAAAAACGATGGATTTGGGCCCAGATCTTTGGACTGGGGTGAATGTGTGACATTGATCCACATTCTGTCCATCATTGTTGTGTTTGCAGGTACCGCTCTAAGTGTACTGGGGATGCTCAGACGTGAGTCCCAGGCACTCCACACCACTGGAATCAAGCTAGCCGGGCTGATGAGAGGTGTTACCTCGAAACCGGGCCGGTCCTCGGATGCTTGTTTCTGTTCTGGGAAGGACATGGCTTTTGTAGTTCGGACTGGACTGTTCCCATGGGGCACAGGGTCAGCGCTGATTTGCATATCGCCATTGTCTAACCCAGGGTGGTGTGGAGTGGAAAAACGATGGATTTGGGCCCAGATCTTTGGACTGGGGTGAATGTGTGACATTGATCCACATTCTGTCCATCATTGTTGTGTTTGCAGGTACCGCTCTAAGTGTACTGGGGAAGCTCAGACGTGAGTCCCAGGCACTCCACACCACTGGAATCAAGCTAGCCGGGCTGATGAGAGGTGTTACCTCGAAACCGGGCCGGTCCTCGGATGCTTGTTTCTGTTGTGGGAAGGACATGGCTTTTGTAGTTCGGACTGGACTGTTCCCATGGGGCACAGGGTCAGCGCTGATTTGCATATCGCCATTGTCTAACCCAGGGTGGTGTGGAGTGGAAACACGATGGATTTGGGCCCAGATCTTTGGACTGGGGTGAATGTGTGACATTGATCCACATTCTGTCCATCATTGTTGTGTTTGCAGGTACCGCTCTAAGTGTACTGGGGATGCTCAGACGTGAGTCCCAGGCACTCCACACCACTGGAATCAAGCTAGCCGGGCTGATGAGAGGTGTTACCTTGAAACCGGGCCGGTCCTCGGATGCTTGTTTCTGTTCTGGGAAGGACATGGCTTTTGTAGTTCGGACTGGACTGTTCCCATGGGGCACAGGGTCAGCGCTGATTTGCATATCGCCATTGTCTAACCCAGGGTGGTGTGGAGTGAAAAAACGATGGATTTGGGCCCAGATCTTTGGACTGGGGTGAATGTGTGACATTGATCCACATTCTGTCCATCATTGTTGTGTTTGCAGGTACCGCTCTAAGTTTACTGGGGATGCTCAGACGTGAGTCCCAGGCACTCCACACCACTGGAATCAAGCTAGCCGGGCTGATGAGAGGTGTTACCTCGAAACCGGGCCGGTCCTCGGATGCTTGTTTCTGTTCTGGGAAGGACATGGCTTTTGTAGTTTGGACTGGACTGTTCCCATGGGGCACAGGGTCAGCGCTGATTTGCATATCGCCATTGTCTAACCCAGGGTGGTGTGGAGTGGAAAAACGATGGATTTGGGCCCAGATCTTTGGACTGGGGTGAATGTGTGACATTGATCCACATTCTGTCCATCATTGTTGTGTTTGCAGGTACCGCTCTAAGTGTACTGGGGATGCTCAGACGTGAGTCCCAGGCACTCCGCACCACTGGAATCAAGCTAGCCGGGCTGATGAGAGGTGTTACCTCGAAACCGGGCCGGTCCTCGGATGCTTGTTTCTGTTCTGGGAAGGACATGGCTTTTGTAGTTCGGAGTGGACTGTTCCCATGGGGCACAGGGTCAGCGCTGATTTGCATATCGCCATTGTCTAACCCAGGGTGGTGTGGAGTGGAAAAACGATGGATTTGGGCCCAGATCTTTGGACTGGGGTGAATGTGTGACATTGATCCACATTCTGTCCATCATTGTTGTGTTTGCAGGTACCGCTCTAAGTGTACTCGGGATGCTCAGACGTGAGTCCCAGGCACTCCACACCACTGGAATCAAGCTAGCCGGGCTGATGAGAGGTGTTACCTCGAAACCGGGCCGGTCCTCGGATGCTTGTTTCTGTTCTGGGAAGGACATGGCTTTTATAGTTCGGACTGGACTGTTCCCATGGGGCACAGGGTCAGCGCTGATTTGCATATCGCCATTGTCTAACCCAGGGTGGTGTGGAGTGGAAAAACGATGGATTTGGGCCCAGATCTTTGGACTGGGGTGAATGTGTGACATTGATCCACATTCTGTCCATCATTGTTGTGTTTGCAGGTACCGCTCTAAGTGTACTGGGGATGCTCAGACGTGAGTCCCAGGCACTCCACACCACTGGAATCAAGCTAGCCGGGCTGATGAGAGGTGTTACCTCGAAACCGGGCCGGTCCTCGGATGCTTGTTTCTGTTCTGGGAAGGACATGGCTTTTGTAGTTCGGACTGGACTGTTCCCAAGGGGCACAGGGTCAGCGCTGATTTGCATATCGCCATTGTCTAACCCAGGGTGGTGTGGAGTGGAAAAACGATGGATTTGGGCCCAGATCTTTGGACTGGGGTGAATGTGTGACATTGATCCACATTCTGTCCATCATTGTTGTGTTTGCAGGTACCGCTCTAAGTGTACTGGGGATGCTCAGACGTGAGTCCCAGGCACTCCACACCACTGGAATCAAGCTAGCCGGGCTGATGAGAGGTGTTACCTCGAAACCGGGCCGGTCCTCGGATGCTTGTTTCTGTTCTGGGAAGGACATGGCTTTTGTAGTTCGGACTGGACTGTTCCCATGGGGCACAGGGTCAGCGCTGATTTGCATATCGCCATTGTCTAACCCAGGGTGGTGTGGAGTGGAAAAACGATGGATTTGGGCCCAGATCTTTGGACTGGGGTGAATGTGTGACATTGATCCACATTCTGTCCATCATTGTTGTGTTTGCAGGTACCGCTCTAAGTGTACTGGGGATGCTCAGACGTGAGTCCCAGGCACTCCACACCACTGGAATCAAGCTAGCCGGGCTGATGAGAGGTGTTACCTCGAAACCGGGCCGGTCCTCGGATGCTTGTTTCTGTTCTGGGAAGGACATGGCTTTTGTAGTTCGGACTGGACTGTTCCCATGGGGCACAGGGTCAGCGCTGATTTGCATATCGCCATTGTCTAACCCAGGGTGGTGTGGAGTGGAAAAACGATGGATTTGGGCCCAGATCTTTGGACTGGGGTGAATGTGTGACATTGATCCACATTCTGTCCATCATTGTTGTGTTTGCAGGTACTGCTCTAAGTGTACTGGGGATGCTCAGACGTGAGTCCCAGGCACTCCACACCACTGGAATCAAGCTAGCCGGGCTGATGAGAGGTGTTACCTCGAAACCGGGCCGGTCCTCGGATGCTTGTTTCTGTTCTGGGAAGGACATGGCTTTTGTAGTTCGGACTGGACTGTTCCCATGGGGCACAGGGTCAGCGCTGATTTGCATATCGCCATTGTCTAACCCAGGGTGGTGTGGAGTGGAAAAACGATGGATTTGGGCCCAGATCTTTGGACTGGGGTGAATGTATGACATTGATCCACATTCTGTCCATCATTGTTGTGTTTGCAGGTACACAGACTCCAGGCCCAACTGGGTCCCACCAGGGCTCGCACACCAAATCGAGTCCTGACCAGCTCGGACGTGGTATCACTGCAAGAGGCACACGCCACCACCGCAAGGACCACCTCCAACAGCCATCTGCCACAGTCGACACAGTGGTCCTGACAGACTTACAGAGTTGCTCAGACCTGTCGTGGATGCCATTATCGGCCTGATAACCTGCTCAGCACTCCAGGTGCCTGTGACTCAGTGCACCGCAAGCCATTGTCCATTACTGATTGAGTTTTGAGCTCTGGAGAGGTTGCGCAGCTCTGTCACCTCAAACAGTTTGGGGGCCCTGAGACATTGACGGGAAAGATGCTGTAGGTCTGACACACCCCACTGCATCTGTGTCAGGAATATATCTAAGGGACACAATCATATACTTTTTCTTCACATGAGCTCGCTCATCTCTAGTGTACCATCCCAGGTGCACTGCAACTCACGGACACTTCTGTTGGCTGTCCTCTGGACTTTCTCTGGCTCCCTCCATGTTGCTCAGCAGTTGACTCTGTTATGCATGTGTTTTCTTTTTCAGTTGCACTGGTGTCCAATGTTCAAGTTGTTGCCAGCACCAGACATTCCATGCGGAATGGCTTACACTCAACCCACACACATCCAGCACAGGCGTCACTGTACATGTGTCCATGACCAAATAAAGGGGCCAGGTGCACGTACCCGTAGGCAGTTCAACATGATATATGCGTGTGTCCCTGTGGTCTTGTTGTATGCATGAGGACCCTGGGCCCTACGACATTACATTGTGCTGTGTACATCGGATGCAGACATGTCACCGCAGGCAGCGGGTTGAAGCTTGGATGTGTAGCTTTGTCGTCACCCACTCAATTCATATGGGGAGTGGCAAGGGCTGTCGTTCGCATGGCCAACATGGGCGTGTGACTGCTATTTGATCGCCCCTGGGCATGGTTCTGTACTGTGCATCTGCATGTGTTTCTATGGCAGTGTGGGTCTCCTTAGTGGTGTGTGGCTGGTCCCTGAAGCATGATGGACACTTACGTATGTGTTGTATTTCGCATTCCATGGGTTCAGCCCCCACCTGTTGGGCCACCTCCTTTTGGCGTGCTGACACATGGCATAGGGGAGCCATGTGTGGGTGGGTGAAGTGCTGGTAGTGTTCTGTCACCTCGGTGACGCTGGGTTTGTTTCCCTGCGGACTACACCCCATCTTCCTCTCCCTCTTCTCCTTGGCCTTCCCCGACCCCGTTGTTCCTTGCTGGTAGTCTGATGGGGTTGTGGGGTTCGGGTTGGCCTTTGTGCTGGGTCAGGGTGCATCCATGTTGCAACGTGCTTTGGCTTGTTTCTGGTGTGTGTTTTCTGTGGTTATTATGGTGCATTGTCCCACCAGACGCGTGGAATTTGCAGGCCTGTGGCTTTTTTTCGCTACTTTTTGTACTGCGATTGGCCTCATCGCATGTTTTTCTGCGTTTGCGTATCGCATCTTTGCGACGTGGGTTGATTTTCACGCTGACATTTGACGCGTTATCTGGTGTCTATTGCATGCTACTGCTGTGTTGTGAATTCCACGTTGACATGGGGTTATTTTACCGCGATGGGCTGCGATGTTGAAAGTTCGTTACGCTACTCTTGCGATAGTTTTCACACGTTCTTGTGAATATACCCCTTAGACTGACTATTTACAGAAAGTCTGAAATGGTATCTTCCATATCTGCTTTCCATCCTAAAGGTAATTGAACAGACATTTTCCTTCCCCATACCCTACTGTGTCATTTGTGTTGACATGTAACAGTCTCTGATGTAAGTTACATATCATTTTGATTGTAATGTAAATTGTATAAGATAAGTTATAATTTATAATGTATTTTATTAAAATATTAGTATATGTATTAAAAATCACATTTACATGTAACTACATTTATATTTTTGATTTAAAATTATATATTAACAAAATTAAAATAAATTAAAACAAAGTTTAATCGAGGGGGGCGTGGCTACCAGCAGAAGGACATGGCCGCAACCTAGAGAGGCTCCGTACTCCCTAACGTGAGCCCAGTCAATCCGATTATTTCTCCGCAACCCGTTTGGCCCCTGAACGCAGGGAAGGGCAGAGGAAGGTGTCCGGTAGCAGGTGATCGCGCTTTGGAAGCTGTGAAGGGCTCCCCGAGATGGCGGCAGCGTGCGACGTATTGAGGCCTGTAGTGGTGACGGCGGCCGGGACCTCGAGTTTGGCGGCTGTCCCAAGGTGCTTAACTGAAGCCTGGATCGGAAAAGTGCGGGAGGAGCGGTTGTTGGTGTGCTCCCCCATCTCCGAGGCACGGCGTAAGGTGGTGCCCGCTCAAGTCGCCCAGGAGCTGACAGGTGGGTGCTGGGGCACTCTTTAAGCGCAGCCCGTGCTCACTGCATTCTTCCTGTGGCGGACGGGACGGGGATGGCTGCTCGTGTGTCTGGCCGCCATCTTCTAACTGAGCGCTGCTGATCCTCATGGAGGTGCATCCCATGCTGTGGCGACTGAGTCATGAATGCCTGACATTATTAATGTTTTGACCCAGGCTAATGGACATTGCACTAGTTATTTAGACTGGACTGCCTCAGACGCCCTTGGGGACATTTATTTTCTCATAAGCTGCACCTAAGGCCTCAGAGTGTTCCCAAGCCTAATTTGATATCACAGTGCACGCTGTATCGCCTATTTGTGGGATTTGAGGGTGGAAGGCTTTGCTACAGACCTGACAGAAGAGGCATACTTACCTGTGGCACATTTGAAATCCAGACCTGGTGCAGCTGATATCTCAGCTAATTTTGGACACTCATACTGGCCACGTCCTGTTGAGCGTTGGAGGGAGGAGGGGAAGCGCGCCATTTCGCCCCATTTCCTTCATGCACTGGCACGCTTTTAGCGACACGTCCATTTAATACAGCTGAAGGGGGACCTGGGGAGCAGGGACTTTGAGAAAGCCGACAGGCTGCGTGAGTAAAGTGTGCTCTCAGGCAGGCGGCGGTGATTAGCGGCCCTTACCTGCACAGGCAAATACCTTAAGTGCCAACATGAGCAACGGGAACGCAAAGGGCGCTAACCAGTCAAAGCGGGAAAAATATGCCTATACGAAATTGCAAGGGGATGCACAAGACAAGGATGTCCCATCCTCAAACGGTGCAAGCGGGGGTGTACCACAGGAGGTGACCTTACAGGATGTTATGACCACCCTGAACAAGGTGGATTCGCGTATTTGGACTCTTGTGGTTGATCTTGCCCTTATCCGTGCTGACTTTAACAAGTTGTCCACCAAAATGTCAGAGATTGAAACCACGAAGGCGGTCCTATCGTCTGACACCCCCACCCTTAAAAAGCAGGTACAACAGCTGGAGGCAGACAACAAACTTCTGGCGACTAAACTGGAGGATCAGGAGGGGTGCTCAAGACGGAACAACATCTGCCTTATTGGCGTGCCCTGGATCTCGTTGTGGAAGACTTGATCACGACGTCTCTTCAACCACGTGGACTGTCCAATTTCTTCTCAGCTGAGAGGGCGTACCGGGTCCCTGGTGGGAGACCGAAGCCAGGATCCCCTCCGTGGCCCATTCTCGTCCGTATCTATAATTTCAGAGACAGGGAAGCGATCCTGCAGACCGCCCGTAAAAGTCCCCCGATCCGAATAGACAATGCCACTATTACAATTTTTCCAGACCACACTGCAGCAGTCACGAAACAACGCAGAGGATTTTTCGACGTCAAAAAGGCTCTTCGGGACCGTGAAATAAAGTATTCAATGTTATTCCCTGCCAAGCTGTGGGTTGAAGCTGAGGGTAAGGCTTGGTTATTCTCGACGCCTGAAGAGGTGCAGGAATTGTTCGATGGATGGCGCAGGGCCACACGAACAGGCCGTACAGGGAATCGTGATGCACGGTGCGGCGACCACCAGATGGAAATTGAACAAGAGTGAGCACAGGGCTCTGACATGGCACAAACTGCTGTGTGGCGACCGGACGTGAACAGCCTTGGTTTCGCCGCTATTCTACTTCATGAGGATACTTGTACTCCTGGTACCCTTGAATTGTTCATAGCGGAGATGACTATAGCGTTAACATTCTAATCTGCTCCTGATCAGGTATTTTGTGATGTAAACTGCCGTTGGGGCCCAACATGATGGTACTATTGGGCCCTTTCAAATGTTAGTTCCCTTTGTTTTTATGGTTTTTTTTTTTTTTTTTTTGGGGGGACAAGAACTCTGGAGGGGCAATGGGTTTATAAGATTTTGCGGATGGAGGGCTTGGGGGGGGGGGGCGGAGGTCTTTTTCTCTTACCCCCGTCGTTTAGAACTGGGAAAGGGTAATAAGCACTTTGCTTTGTTGGGGTGGCGGGTAGTTATGAATCCATCGAGCAGGGAGGGGGTTGGGAGGGGGGGGGCAGTTGCTGAGAGTTGGTTTGGGGCTTGACGTTTTTTTCTCCAGGGCGAGAACAATGGAGTGTATACTTGCTACAGTTTGTTGGGCATACTGCATTAATGCTGGTCTGCAGTACTACACTATTTATGGTCTCAGGAACAATGTCGTCACATTCTAAGGTTGATTTGTGTGACCCCCGAAGTCCCCGGTGACTCCATTGTCATTGGTCACCTGGAATGTGCATGGACTGGGTGATAAGATAAAAAGGGCTTGGTGTTGCAGTATTTGAGGAGGTGTGCGCCAGCAGTGGCCTTGTTACAGGAGATGCACTTGGTGGGTTCAGCGTGTAGGGCGTTGGATCGCTGGGGATTTAAAATGGTAGTGCACTCAGAGTTCTCGTCTGGTTCTAGGGCTGTGGCCATTTTGGTGCGTAAACAATTCCCATTGATTATATATAAAACCCGGACAGATGACCAGGGTCGATTTGCAGCCATAACGTGTCAGTGGGAAGGGAGATGCTTTAATATAGTGTCAGTGTACATTCCCCCAGCCCTTCAGGCAGGGGCCTTCCCGGCACATAGCGCATTTATACTGGGTCTTCCAGAGGGAGAACTGATTCAAGGGGGTGATTTGAATACAGTGGTTGATGGAACCAGGGACCGCTATCCCCCCCAGAAAAGACGTAACGAGCAATTCCCGCATGGAGGGATTTATAGATGCCCTGGGCCTTAAAGACACATTCAGGTATAGACACCCCTCCTCGCGGCACTACACCTTCCAATCTGGAGTACATCAAAGCCGCTCTCGCATAGACTACTTCCTGGTTTCCGCTGTAAGCCTTCCCAATGTGGCAGATGTTGAGATTCGTCCCCGAGGCATTTCTGATCATTCGCCTATCTCCCTGACCTACACAACACATACTAAGGTGCAAAAGCGCATATACCCCATCTACCTAGGATACTTACATGTCCCCAAGATACGGAAAGACATAGAAGCAGTCACAAGACATTACTTCCAAGAGAATGTGTCATCGGTGCAAACTCCCAGTATTCTGTGGGAAGCATACAAGACGGTAGTGCGAGGACAGGCTATTGCATCCATAACTGGCCATAAACGTGCAGCGCAGGTGGAGTTGGATGCCTTCGATGCCGTGTGATCGAAACGCTGCAAATCCCTCCCCGGCGACCTCACAGGCCCTACGCCTTAAACAGTGCGAACTTAGGGAACACCAACGTGAAGTGGTTAGAACAAGGCTGCAAGTTACCCGCCACAAGATATATGAAGTGGGAAATAAAGCAGGTAAACATCTAGCGTGGCTGGACAATGCACGAATGGCATTCGACATGGTGGAATGGCCTTACCTATTTGTGGTCCTCCTGCATCTGGGCTTCGGACCGAAATTCAGCGCATGGGTGCAGTTGTTATACTCACACACTCTGGCGCACGATGTGGTTAACGGACATATCTCCAGGGACTTCCCACTCTCACGTGGCACACGCCAGGGCTGTCCACTGTCCCCTTTGCTGTTTGCCCTGGCGCTGAAGCCCTTGGCAGCATGGATCCGATGGGACCCCATGATTAGGGGACTTGAATGGACAATGACCTAGGAAGACCGCATCTCTTTATATGCGGATGATGTGTTGCTATACCTCACCTCCCCATGGCGCTCCATTTTAGTGCTTTTAAACATTTGTGAACTCTTCGGCTGTGTGTCGGGCTATACCATCAATTTGTCTAAATCGGTCTTGTTCATTTTGCACGGGCCTTCCCCATCGCTTCCAGCGGATTGCCCACTAAAAATCATGGACAAGTCCTTCAAATATTTGGGCATTCATGTAACCTCCAGGTTGGAGGAATTACTCCAGAAAAATATGCTGCCCCTCCTCCCCCCCTGGAATGGTTTTAACGTGACGTGGCGCACTGGCATAGTCTGCCGCTGACCTTGCAGGGCAAGGCAGCCCTTTTTAAAATGATGACACTCCCATGGTTTTTACATGTTTTGGAGAACACTCCATTTGTTGTGCCATTAAAATACTTCAAGATGATAGCGGCGACTGTTTCCGGTTTGCTTTGGGGACACACGCCAGCGCGCATAGCACAGGGAAAATTGGTAAGGTGTTGGTACGATGGCGGAATAGCTCTTCCGGATATACAGTGCTACTACTGAGCGGCCCACTTAAAAATAATCAACCAGTAGATACATATGCCTCAGACGGAGCCAGCGTTTCAGGCGGACAGACAGGGGTTGGGTGAAGCAGGTATTATGTCGTTGTTGTATGATAAAAGTAGATCATCCTTCCTCATTGGCCCCACAGCGCACATGGTCCATATATGGTATGCGGTGCAGGTACGACTAAAATGCAAGGGTGCTATCACCCAGATGACACCGATCTGGTCTGCACGGCAGCTTGGAAGGCTTAGAAACAGCAAGGGATTTCGGGCGTGGGACCTGATAGGTATTTCCTCAGTGGGGGATCTATGGAAGAGAGGTGAAATGGTCTTGTTCGAGCAGCTTAAGATCCAATATGAACTAGCACCCACTGAAATGTTTCATTACCTGCAAATTAGACATGCATTACATTCAGTTCTATCGCCCAGTACCGACATACCGGAGGCCACCCCCTTAGAGGACAGGCTTCTGACTGAACATATGCCCAAAAAGGCTACCTCCTTCACTTATCAATAACATGCCGGACCCGATGCTGGCACTTAGATGCAAGTGGTCCACTGACCTGGGGGATATCGACGATGCAGATTGGCAGACAGCACTGTCGTCCCCGCGAGAAGTAGCCATACCATCAAGGCTTTGTTTAGTGCAATTAAAGATACTTCACCGTACCTATTATACTAGGGTGACACTCTATACAATAGGGAGGGCTACAGATCAGTTTTGCCTAAGGGATTGCGGGGGTGGGGGGGACCTTTTTTCACACCATATGGCAATGTCCCCAAATCGCAACCTATTGGGTCCAGGTGATGCAAACCATGTAACAGGTTGTGGAGGTGTCACTTGTACCGGAACCGAGGTGTTGTCTTCTGAATTTGTGGGAACCAAATGATCTTTCCCATTCAGCTCAAGATTGGGTTACGCTGGGGATAATGTTTGCCAAACGGAATGTTGTCAGGAAATGAGAATCCGAGGAGTTACCAGCGCTTCGAGACTGGTGCAAAGATATGGATGAGGCTGTGGTGGCGGACCGGGCGGTATACACACACCATGGATGCCCACGCAAATGGGAGAAGGTGTGGGGAGCATGGAACAAGTTCAGGGGCTATCTTTGTGACCCGCCCATGCAGGACATGGATGATGTGTCCGAGTAGGGGGGGGGACGGGGTGGTGGAGTTACGCAATATGCCAGCAGTGTCGACTGGAATGTGTCATGTGTTAGCAATGTGTGTACTGTCGCTAGCATTTGTTATGATACAGTGTTAAATGTAGATGCCATGTGATTTTACTATGCCCTGATTTTCTTTTATCAATAAAATGTTTTTTAAAAAAAAGAAAAAGAAAAAAGAAGTTTAATCTAAAATGCATTTTTATATTATTGCATATGTTTACCTCTGTATTACTGTTATTCCTTACCTCCGTTGATTTCTATTAGAGTGTGCTGCGGTACCAGTGGTTGCCCCCAATTGGTTATTGACTTACTCCATAGTTACTCTGGAGTACATTTAAGCCTGTTGTGTTAGCATTACTACAGAAGTGTATGTTTGTATTACAAGTTATGTTTTAATATATTATTTTTAAAAATATTTTTTAATTAAGTTATCATTTACAGAAATGCAATTGCAATTGAAATTTTTGTTTTATTACATGTATTGCGTTGTAATTGCATTTATATAGCGCTTACTACCCCTGACAAGACGTCAAAGCGCTTTTTCGGCGAGTAGCACGCTACTTCGGGACCCATAGAGGATTAGTGTTGAATTAGTATAGTGAAACATGCAAGTAAATTTTTAAGTGGTGGATAGGTTAGTCAGTTATTTGGATTCGGAAGGATAGCAAAAGGATAGAAGAGAAACAAAAAAAAGGTTTGTATTTATTTAGCGCTTGTTACCTGGGATATGTTATTCAGTTATTTGGATCGAGAAGGGTAGGTTGCGGAATAGAAGAGGGAAAGAGGTTTGTATTGATATAGCGCTTTCTACCCCTTGATGGGGTTTTGAAGCGTTTTATTGGCGAGTATCACACTACTCTTGAACCCATAAGGATTACTGTTGAATTAGTATGGTGAAACATGAAAGTAGTTTGAGTGGTGGATATGTTAGTCAGTTATTTGGATTGAGAAGGGTTGGAGAGGGGTAGAAAAGGGAAAAAGGTTTGCATTTATATAGCGCTGGTAACCCTGATGGGGTGTTGAAATGCTTTATTGGCGAGGTGCACGCTACTCTGGAACCCATACAGGATTAGTGGTGAATTAGTATAGTGGAATATCGAATTTGAGAAATGAACATGTTTGTCTGTTATTTTGATTGAAAAGGATAGTGGAGGGACAAAAGAGTGAGAATTTTTTTTTTTTGTGAGCTCATAGCAGTAGGAGGAGGCTTTTGGATGAGCAAAAATGGGTTTTTGAGGGGAAGAGTCAGAGGGAAGAGTTTATGGTTTGTTTTGGGGATCGGTATAGTAAAAAGAGGTGTCCGATGATGCAAGGAGGGGTAGAGTGTGTCTTTAAACAAAAACAAATATTCCAACATTTGAAAGAGTTTAAAACTATTGTAATCTAAATTTCTATTCATTTTCATTTTATATGATTCCCTTTGTGGTAAATTTGTGTTCGTGTTAATTCCTGCCTCTATTTTTTCCTATGGGACTATTTTGTAGTACCAGTAATTCTCCCTGTGTGGTGGTTGACTTACTCCAAAGCTTGTACTTTGCAGGGGTCCCCATTAAGTTTCGTTAACCCATTGGTGTGTTCTTTGAATTCCCCTAAGTGAGCCCCAAACTTATAATGAAATGACAAGACTGCAAGAACCAAAAAGCATAAGATAAAGTCCTTGATCGAAGAAATACCTCAAGTATGAAATTGTAAACTTGAGAGAAGGAATAGTCACACGTGTGATTTGTCGTGCCATGAAATGGCAAATCTGGGGAAATACTTGCTGTTCAAAAGCAAATTATTGGTGTAAATATTTTTAAGATAGCCCTACTCTTGCCCCCTTTTTAGGACAGCCAGGCGATGCTGACATCATTTTTGCAATGTGAATAAAATACTAAACTGTGAAGTAATTGCCTAATGCGAAAACTTTGATTTGTGTTGCTAATTGACAAACTGTCTTGTAAGCTTTGTTTAATGGGTAAATTAAGTCACTGAGCTGTGCTGGGAAAGCATTGATTCCTTATTACAGTAATTATGTACACATGTGAATTTAATGAAGAGCCATCGCCATTTTTGGGTTATTAATGAAAATCAATTATTAATACAAGGCCTCCGGCGCAATGTATCATTTTATTAAAGCATAACCCGCTGACTCTCAGGGGAGGGAAGAGATGGTTTATATAACCTCTAAATTATAATACGGCATAGAAAGGGGGAGGCTGGGGGTTTCCAGGGTTCCTTCCCCCATCAACTGCTAGGATAACATTCTCAGACCACCGACAGACGAGCTACCCCAGAGGGGGGATGGAACTCGCGGTCTCTCTGGCTAAATAGGGTTTTACAGGTACTTGCCATGGTCATCAGGCTACTAGGTCAACACAAACTCTGACAGCAGAGCTATCCATCATGTGACACTGAAGCTACAAGCCCAGGATTCATGCTGCAGAATACCAGGGTGAGACCTCAGACAGCAGAGCTATCCATCATGTGACACTGAAGTTACAAGCCCGGGTTTCATACTGCAGAATACAATGGTGAGACCTCAGACAGCAGAGCTATCCATCATATGACACTGAAGCTACAAGCCCGGGCTTCATGCTGCAGAATACCAGGGTCAGGCCTCAGACAGCAGAGCTATCCATCATATGACACTGAAGCTACAAGCCCGGGCTTCATACTGCAGAATACCAGGGTCAGACCTCAGACAGCAGAGCTATCCATCACATGACACTGAAGTTACAAGCCCAGGATTCAGACTGCAGAATACCAGGGTCAGACCTGAGACAGCAGAGCTATCCATCATATGACACTGAAGTTACAATCCCAGGATTCAAACTGCAGAATACCAGGGTCAGACCTCAGACAGCAGAGCTATCCATCATATGACAGTGAAGTTACAATCCCAGGATTCAAACTGCAGAATACCAGGCCAGACCTCAGACAGCAGAGCTATCCATCATGGGACACTGAAGTTACAGGCCCAGGATTCAGACTGCAGAATACCAGGGTCAGACCTCAGACAGCAGAGCTATCCATCATGTGACACTGAAGTTACAGGCCCAGGATTCATGCTGCAGAATACCAGGGTCAGACCTCAGACAGCAGAGCTATCCATCATGGGACACTGAAGTTACAGGCCCAGGATTCAGACTGCAGAATACCAGGGTCAGACCTCAGACAGCAGAGCTATCCATCATGGGACACTCAACTAACAAGCCCAGGCTTTATACTGCAGAATACCAGGGTCACACCTCAGACAGCAGAGCTATCCATCATATGACACTGAAGTTACAAGCCCAGGATTCATGCTGCAGAATACCAGGGTCAGGCCTCAGACAGCAGAGCTATCCATCATATGACACTGAAGTTACAAGCCCGGGTTTCATACTGCAGAATACAATGGTGAGACCTCAGACAGCAGAGCTATCCATCATATGACACTGAAGCTACAAGCCCGGGCTTCATGCTGCAGAATACCAGGGTCAGGCCTCAGACAGCAGAGCTATCCATCATATGACACTGAAGCTACAAGCCCGGGCTTCATACTGCAGAATACCAGGGTCAGACCTGAGACAGCAGAGCTATCCATCATATGACACTGAAGTTACAATCCCAGGATTCAAACTGCAGAATACCAGGGTCAGACCTCAGACAGCAGAGCTATCCATCGTATGACACTGAAGTTACAATCCCAGGATTCAAACTGCAGAATACCAGGGTCAGACCTCAGACAGCAGAGCTATCCATCATATGACACTGAAGTTACAACCCCAGGATTCATACTGCAGAATACAAGGGTCAGACCTGAGACAGCAGAGCTATCCATCATATGACACTGAAGTTACAACCCCAGGATTCATACTGCAGAATACAAGGGTCAGACCTGAGACAGCAGAGCTATCCATCATATGACACTGAAGTTACAATCCCAGGATTCAAACTGCAGAATACCAGGGTCAGACCTCAGACAGCAGAGCTATCCATCATATGACACTGAAGTTACAAGCCCAGGATTCAAACTGCAGAATACCAGGGTCAGACCTGAGACAGCAGAGCTATCCATCATATGACACTGAAGTTACAACCCCAGGATTCAAACTGCAGAATACCAGGGTCAGACCTCAGACAGCAGAGCTATCCATCACATGACACTGAAGTTACAAGCCCGGGGGTCAGACTGCAGAATACCAGGGTCAGACCTCAGACAGCAGAGCTATCCATCATGTGACACTGAAGTTACAAGCCCAGGATTCATGCTGCAGAATACCAGGGTCAGACCTCAGACAGCAGAGCTATCCACCATGTGACACTGAAGTACAAGCCCAGGATTCATACTGCAGAATACCAGGGTCAGACCTCAGACAGCAGAGCTATCCATCACATGACACTGAAGTTACAGGCCCAGGATTCAGACTGCAGAATACCAGGGTCAGACCTCAGACAGCAGAGCTATCCATCACATGACACTGAAGTTACAAGCCCAGGATTCAGACTGCAGAATACCAGGGTCAGACCTGAGACAGCAGAGCTATCCATCACATGACACTGAAGTTACAAGCCCAGGATTCAGACTGCAGAATACCAGGGTCAGACCTCAGACAGCAGAGCTATCCATCATATGACACTGACGTTACAAGCCCGGGCTTCAGACTGCAGAATACCAGGGTCAGACCTCAGACAGCAGAGCTATCCGTCATATGACACTGAAGTTACAAGCCCGGGCTTCAAACTTTAGAATACCAGGGTCAGACCTCAGACAGCAGAGCTATCCGTCATATGACACTGAAGTTACAAGCCCAGGATTCAGACTGCAGAATACCAGGGTCAGACCTCAGACAGCAGAGCTATCCATCGTATGACACTGAAGTTACAACCCCGGCTTCAGACTGCAGAATACCAGGGTCAGACCTGAGACAGCAGAGCTATCCATCATGTGACACTGAAGTTACAAGCCCAGGCTTCAGACTGCAGAGTACCAGGGTCAGACCTCAGACAGCAGAGCTATCCATCACATGACACTGAAGTTACAACCCCGGCTTTATACTGCAGAATACCAGGGTCAGACCTCAGACAGCAGAGCTATCCATCGTATGACACTGAAGTTACAAGCCCAGATTCATACTGCAGAATACCAGGGTCAGACCTCAGACAGCAGAGCTATCCATCATATGACACTGAAGTTACAAGCCCAGGATTCATACTGCAGAATACCAGGGTCAGACCTCAGACAGCAGAGCTATCCATCGTATGACACTGAAGTTACAACCCCGGCTTTATACTGCAGAATACCAGGGTCAGACCTCAGACAGCAGAGCTATCCATCATGGGACACTGAAGTTACAAGCCCAGGATTCATACTGCAGAATACCAGGGTCAGACCTCAGACAGCAGAGCTATCCATCATATGACACTGAAGTTATAAGCCCAGGATTCAAACTGCAGAATACCAGGGTCAGACCTGAGACAGCAGAGCTATCCATCGTATGACACTGAAGTTACAAGCCCGGGCTTCATGCTGCAGAATACCAGGGTCAGACCTCAGACAGCAGAGCTATCCATCATGTGACACTGAAGTTACAAGCCCAGGATTCATACTGCAGAATACCAGGGTCAGACCTCAGACAGCAGAGCTATCCATCACATGACACTGAAGTTACAACCCCGGCTTTATACTGCAGAATACCAGGGTCAGACCTCAGACAGCAGAGCTATCCGTCATATGACACTGAAGTTACAAGCCCAGGATTCAGACTGCAGAATACCAGGGTCAGACCTCAGACAGCAGAGCTATCCATCATATGACACTGAAGTTACAAGCCCAGATTCATACTGCAGAATACCAGGGTCAGACCTCAGACAGCAGAGCTATCCATCATATGACACTGAAGTTACAAGCCCAGGATTCATACTGCAGAATACCAGGGTCAGACCTCAGACAGCAGAGCTATCCGTCATGGGACACTGAAGTTACAAGCCCAGGATTCATGCTGCAGAATACCAGGGTCAGACCTCAGACAGCAGAGCTATCCATCATATGACACTGAAGTTACAAGCCCAGGATTCATGCTGCAGAATACCAGGGTCAGACCTCAGACAGCAGAGCTATCCATCATATGACACTGAAGATACAAGCCCAGGATTCATGCTGCAGAATACCAGGGTCAGACCTCAGACAGCAGAGCTATCCATCGTATGACACTGAAGTTACAAGCCCAGGATTCAAACTGCAGAATACCAGGGTCAGACCTCAGACAGCAGAGCTATCCATCATATGACACTGAAGTTACAAGCCCAGGATTCATGCTGCAGAATACCAGGGTCAGACCTCAGACAGCAGAGCTATCCATCGTATGACACTGAAGTTACAAGCCCAGGATTCAAACTGCAGAATACCAGGGTCAGACCTCAGACAGCAGAGCTATCCATCATATGACACTGAAGTTACAAGCCCAGGATTCATGCTGCAGAATACCAGGGTCAGACCTCAGACAGCAGAGCTATCCATCGTATGACACTGAAGTTACAACCCCGGCTTTATACTGCAGAATACCAGGCCAGACCTCAGACAGCAGAGCTATCCGTCATGGGACACTGAAGTTACAAGCCCAGGATTCATACTGCAGAATACCAGGGTCAGACCTCAGACAGCAGAGCTATCCATCATATGACACTGAAGTTACAAGCCCAGGATTCATACTGCAGAATACCAGGGTCAGACCTCAGACAGCAGAGCTATCCATCATATGACACTGAAGTTACAAGCCGGGGCTTCAGACTGCAGAATACCAGGGTCAGACCTCAGACAGCAGAGCTATCCATCACATGACACTGAAGTTACAAGCCCAGGATTCAAACTGCAGAATACCAGGGTCAGACCTCAGACAGCAGAGCTATCCATCGTATGACACTGAAGTTACAACCCCGGCTTCAGACTGCAGAGCACCAGGGTCAGGCCTCAGACAGCAGAGCTATCCAACACATGACACTGAAGTTACAAGCCCAGGATTCAAACTGCAGAATACCAGGGTCAGACCTCAGACAGCAGAGCTATCCATCATGTGACACTGAAGCTACAAGCCCAGGATTCAAACTGCAGAATACCAGGGTCAGACCTGAGACAGCAGAGCTATCCGTCATATGACACTGAAGTTACAAGCTCAGGATTCAAACTGCAGAATACCAGGGTCAGACCTCAGACAGCAGAGCTATCCATCATGTGACACTGAAGCTACAAGCCCAGGATTCAAACTGCAGAATACCAGGGTCAGACCTGAGACAGCAGAGCTATCCGTCATATGACACTGAAGTTACAAGCTCAGGATTCAAACTGCAGAATACCAGGGTCAGACCTCAGACAGCAGAGCTATCCATCATATGACACTGAAGTTACAAGCCGGGGCTTCAGACTGCAGAATACCAGGGTCAGACCTCAGACAGCAGAGCTATCCATCACATGACACTGAAGTTACAAGCCCAGGATTCAAACTGCAGAATACCAGGGTCAGACCTCAGACAGCAGAGCTATCCATCATATGACACTGACGTTACAAGCCCGGGCTTCAGACTGCAGAATACCAGGGTCAGACCTCAGACAGCAGAGCTATCCATCGTATGACACTGAAGTTACAAGCCCAGGATTCAAACTGCAGAATACCAGGTCAGACCTCAGACAGCAGAGCTATCCATCATATGACACTGACGTTACAAGCCCGGGCTTCAGACTGCAGAATACCAGGGTCAGACCTCAGACAGCAGAGCTATCCATCATGGGACACTGAAGTTACAAGCCCAGGATTCAAACTGCAGAATACCAGGTCAGACCTCAGACAGCAGAGCTATCCATCATATGACACTGAAGTTACAAGCCCTGGTGTCAGACTGCAGAGCACCAGGGTCAGACCTCAGACAGCAGAGCTATCCATCACGTGACACTGAAGTTACAAGCCCAGGATTCAAACTGCAGAATACCATGGTCAGACCTCAGGCGGCAGAGCTATCCGTCATATGACACTGAAGTTACAACCCCAGATTCATACTGCAGAATACCAGGGTCAGACCTCAGACAGCAGAGCTATCCATCATATGACACTGAAGTTACAATCCCAGGATTCAAACTGCAGAATACCAGGGTCAGACCTAAGACAGCAGAGCTATCCATCATGTGACAATGAAGTTACAATCCCAGGATTCAAACTGCAGAATACCAGGGTCAGACCTGAGACAGCAGAGCTATCCATCATATGACACTGAAGTTACAACCCCAGGATTCATGCTGCAGAATACCAGGGTCAGACCTGAGACAGCAGAGCTATCCGTCATATGACACTGAAGTACAAGCCCAGGATTCAGACTGCAGAATACCAGGTCAGACCTCAGACAGCAGAGCTATCCATCATGGGACACTGAAGTTACAAGCCCAGGATTCAAACTGCAGAATACCAGGGTCAGACCTGAGACAGCAGAGCTATCCGTCATATGACACTGAAGTTACAAGCTCAGGATTCAAACTGCAGAATACCAGGGTCAGACCTGAGACAGCAGAGCTATCCGTCATATGACACTGAAGTTACAAGCTCAGGATTCAAACTGCAGAATACCAGGGTCAGACCTCAGACAGCAGAGCTATCCATCATATGACACTGAAGTTACAAGCCCAGGATTCATACTGCAGAATACCAGGTCAGACCTCAGACAGCAGAGCTATCCGTCATATGACACTGAAGTTACAAGCTCAGGATTCAAACTGCAGAATACCTGGGTCAGACCTAAGACAGCAGAGCTATCCATCATATGACACTGACGTTACAAGCCCGGGCTTCAGACTGCAGAATACCAGGGTCAGACCTCAGACAGCAGAGCTATCCACCATGTGACACTGAAGTACAAGCCCAGGATTCATACTGCAGAATACCAGGGTCAGACCTCAGACAGCAGAGCTATCCATCATGGGACACTGAAGTTACAAGCCCAGGATTCAAACTGCAGAATACCATGGTCAGACCTCAGGCGGCAGAGCTATCCGTCATATGACACTGAAGTACAAGCCCAGGATTCAGACTGCAGAATACCAGGTCAGACCTCAGACAGCAGAGCTATCCATCATGGGACACTGAAGTTACAAGCCCAGGATTCATACTGCAGAATACCAGGGTCAGACCTGAGACAGCAGAGCTATCCGTCATATGACACTGAAGTTACAAGCCCAGGATTCAAACTGCAGAATACCAGGGTCAGACCTCAGACAGCAGAGCTATCCATCATATGACACTGAAGTTACAAGCCCAGGATTCAAACTGCAGAATACCAGGGTCAGACCTGAGACAGCAGAGCTATCCGTCATATGACACTGAAGTTACAAGCTCAGGATTCAAACTGCAGAATACCAGGGTCAGACCTCAGACAGCAGAGCTATCCATCATATGACACTGAAGTTACAAGCCCAGGATTCATACTGCAGAATACCAGGTCAGACCTCAGACAGCAGAGCTATCCGTCATATGACACTGAAGTTACAAGCTCAGGATTCAAACTGCAGAATACCTGGGTCAGACCTAAGACAGCAGAGCTATCCATCATATGACACTGACGTTACAAGCCCGGGCTTCAGACTGCAGAATACCAGGGTCAGACCTGAGACAGCAGAGCTATCCATCACATGACACTGAAGTTACAAGCCCAGGCTTCATACTGCAGAATACCAGGGTCAGACCTCAGACAGCAGAGCTATCCACCATGTGACACTGAAGTACAAGCCCAGGATTCATACTGCAGAATACCAGGGTCAGACCTCAGACAGCAGAGCTATCCATCATGGGACACTGAAGTTACAAGCCCAGGATTCAAACTGCAGAATACCAGGTCAGACCTCAGACAGCAGAGCTATCCATCATATGACACTGAAGTTACAAGCCCTGGTGTCAGACTGCAGAGCACCAGGGTCAGACCTCAGACAGCAGAGCTATCCATCACGTGACACTGAAGTTACAAGCCCAGGATTCAAACTGCAGAATACCATGGTCAGACCTCAGGCGGCAGAGCTATCCATCATATGACACTGAAGTTACAAGCCGGGGCTTCAGACTGCAGAATACCAGGGTCAGGCCTCAGACAGCAGAGCTATCCGTCATATGACACTGAAGTTACAACCCCAGATTCATACTGCAGAATACCAGGGTCAGACCTCAGACAGCAGAGCTATCCGTCATATGACACTGAAGTTACAATCCCAGGATTCAAACTGCAGAATACCAGGGTCAGACCTCAGACAGCAGAGCTATCCATCATGGGACACTGAAGTTACAAGCCCAGGATTCATGCTGCAGAATACCAGGGTCAGACCTGAGACAGCAGAGCTATCCATCACATGACACTGAAGTTACAAGCCCAGGATTCAAACTGCAGAATACCAGGGTCAGACCTCAGACAGCAGAGCTATCCATCACGTGACACTGAAGATACAAGCCCAGGATTCAAACTGCAGAATAGCAGGGTCAGACCTCAGACAGCAGAGCTATCCGTCATATGACACTGAAGTTACAACCCCAGATTCAGACTGCAGAAAACCAGGGTCAGACCTCAGACAGCAGAGCTATCCGTCATATGACACTGAAGTTACAAGCCCAGGATTCAAACTGCAGAATACCAGGTCAGACCTCAGACAGCAGAGCTATCCATCATATGACACTGAAGTTACAAGCCCAGGATTCAGACTGCAGAATACCAGGGTCAGGCCTCAGACAGCAGAGCTATCCATCACGTGACACTGAAGTACAAGCCCAGGATTCATGCTGCAGAATACCAGGGTCAGACCTCAGACAGCAGAGCTATCCATCACGTGACACTGAAGTTACAAGCCCAGGATTCATGCTGCAGAATACCATGGTCAGACCTCAGACGGCAGAGCTATCCATCACGTGACACTGAAGTTACAAGCCCAGGATTCAGACTGCAGAATACCAGGGTCAGACCTCAGACAGCAGAGCTATCCGTCATATGACACTGAAGTTACAACCCCAGATTCAGACTGCAGAATACCAGGGTCAGGCCTCAGACAGCAGAGCTATCCATCACGTGACACTGAAGTACAAGCCCAGGATTCATGCTGCAGAATACCAGGGTCAGACCTCAGACAGCAGAGCTATCCATCACGTGACACTGAAGTTACAAGCCCAGGATTCAGACTGCAGAATACCATGGTCAGACCTTAGACAGCAGAGCTATCCATCATGTGACACTGAAGCTACAAGCCCAGGATTCAAACTGCAGAATACAAGGGTCAGACCTCAGACAGCAGAGCTATCCATCATATGACACTGAAGTTACAACCCCAGATTCAGACTGCAGAAAACCAGGGTCAGACCTCAGACAGCAGAGCTATCCATCATGTGACACTGAAGTTACAGGCCCAGGATTCATGCTGCAGAATACAAGGGTCAGACCTCAGACAGCAGAGCTATCCATCACATGACACTGAAGTTACAAGCCCAGGATTCAAACTGCAGAATACCAGGCCAGACCTCAGACAGCAGAGCTATCCATCACATGACACTGAAGTTACAAGCCTGGGCTTCATACTGCAGAAAACCAGGGTCAGACCTCAGACAGCAGAGCTATCCGTCATATGACACTGAAGTTACAAGCCCAGGATTCAAACTGCAGAATACCAGGTCAGACCTCAGACAGCAGAGCTATCCATCATATGACACTGAAGTTACAAGCCCAGGATTCAGACTGCAGAATACCAGGGTCAGGCCTCAGACAGCAGAGCTATCCATCACGTGACACTGAAGTACAAGCCCAGGATTCATGCTGCAGAATACCAGGGTCAGACCTCAGACAGCAGAGCTATCCATCACGTGACACTGAAGTTACAAGCCCAGGATTCATACTGCAGAATACCAGGGTCAGACCTCAGACAGCAGAGCTATCCATCATGGGACACTGAAGTTACAAGCCCAGGATTCAAACTGCAGAATACCATGGTCAGACCTCGGACGGCAGAGCTATCCATCATGTGACACTGAAGTTACAAGCCCAGGATTCAAACTGCAGAATACCAGGGTCAGACCTCAGACAGCAGAGCTATCCA
The DNA here is from genome assembly GCF_964261635.1 of Lissotriton helveticus. Taxonomy (NCBI): domain Eukaryota; kingdom Metazoa; phylum Chordata; class Amphibia; order Caudata; family Salamandridae; genus Lissotriton; species Lissotriton helveticus. Next base: position 1,141,646,772 of record NC_136072.1, on the reverse strand, counting down.
TCGTATGACACTGAAGTTACAACCCCGGCTTCAGACTGCAGAATACCAGGGTCAGACCTCAGACAGCAGAGCTATCCATCATGGGACACTGAAGTTACAGGCCCAGGATTCAGACTGCAGAGTACCAGGGTCAGACCTCAGACAGCAGAGCTATCCATCATATGACACTGAAGCTACAAGCCCGGGCTTTATACTGCAGAATACCAGGCCAGACCTCAGACAGCAGAGCTATCCATCGTATGACACTGAAGTTACAAGCCCGGGTTTCATACTGCAGAATACCAGGTCAGACCTCAGACAGCAGAGCTATCCATCACATGACACTGAAGTTACAAGCCCAGGATTCATACTGCAGAATACCAGGTCAGACCTCAGACAGCAGAGCTATCCATCACATGACACTGAAGTTACAAGCCCAGGATTCATACTGCAGAATACCAGGTGAGGCCTCAGACAGCAGAGCTATCCATCACATGACACTGAAGTTACAAGCCCAGGATTCATACTGCAGAATACCAGGTCAGACCTCAGACAGCAGAGCTATCCATCACATGACACTGAAGTTACAAGCCCAGGATTCATACTGCAGAATACCAGGTGAGGCCTCAGACAGCAGAGCTATCCATCACATGACACTGAAGTTACAAGCCCAGGATTCAAACTGCAGAATACCAGGGTCAGACCTCAGACAGCAGAGCTATCCATCATATGACACTGAAGTTATAAGCCCAGGATTCAGACTGCAGAATACCAGGGTCAGACCTCAGACAGCAGAGCTATCCATCGTATGACACTGAAGTTACAAGCCCTGGTGTCAGACTGCAGAGCACCAGGGTCAGACCTCAGACAGCAGAGCTATCCATCACATGACACTGAAGTTACAAGCCCAGGATTCAAACTGCAGAATACCAGGGCCAGACCTCAGACAGCAGAGCTATCCATCACATGACACTGAAGTTACAAGCCCAGGATTCAAACTGCAGAATACCAGGGTCAGACCTCAGACAGCAGAGCTATCCATCATGTGACACTGAAGTTACAAGCCCAGGATTCAAACTGCAGAATACCAGGTCAGACCTCAGACAGCAGAGCTATCCATCGTATGACACTGAAGTTACAAGCCCAGGATTCATACTGCAGAATACCAGGTCAGACCTCAGACAGCAGAGCTATCCATCACGTGACACTGAAGATACAAGCCCAGGCTTCAAACTGCAGAATACAAGGGTCAGACCTCAGACAGCAGAGCTATCCATCACATGACACTGAAGTTACAACCCCGGCTTCAGACTGCAGAATACCAGGGTCAGACCTCAGACAGCAGAGCTATCCATCATGTGACACTGAAGTTACAAGCCCAGGCTTCAGACTGCAGAATACCAGGGTCAGACCTCAGACAGCAGAGCTATCCATCATGTGACACTGAAGTTACAAGCCCAGGCTTCAGACTGCAGAATACCAGGGTCAGACCTCAGACAGCAGAGCTATCCATCATATGACACTGAAGTTACAAGCCCAGGATTCAAACTGCAGAATACCAGGGTCAGACCTCAGACAGCAGAGCTATCCATCGTATGACACTGAAGTTACAACCCCGGCTTTATACTGCAGAATACCAGGGTCAGACCTCAGACAGCAGAGCTATCCATCATATGACACTGAAGTTACAAGCCCAGGATTCATGCTGCAGAATACCAGGGTCAGACCTCAGACAGCAGAGCTATCCATCATATGACACTGAAGTTACAAGCCCAGGATTCATGCTGCAGAATACCAGGGTCAGACCTCAGACAGCAGAGCTATCCATCGTATGACACTGAAGTTACAACCCCGGCTTTATACTGCAGAATACCAGGGTCAGACCTCAGACAGCAGAGCTATCCATCATATGACACTGAAGTTACAAGCCCAGGATTCAAACTGCAGAATACCAGGGTCAGACCTCAGACAGCAGAGCTATCCATCACATGACACTGAAGTTACAAGCCGGGGCTTCAGACTGCAGAATACCAGAGTCAGACCTCAGACAGCAGAGCTATCCATCGTATGACACTGAAGTTACAACCCCGGCTTTATACTGCAGAATACCAGGCCAGACCTCAGACAGCAGAGCTATCCATCATATGACACTGAAGTTACAAGCCCAGGATTCATGCTGCAGAAAACCAGGGTCAGACCTCAGACAGCAGAGCTATCCATCACATGACACTGAAGTTACAACCCCGGCTTTATACTGCAGAATACCAGGCCAGACCTCAGATAGCAGAGCTATCCATCGTATGACACTGAAGTTACAAGCCCAGGATTCATACTGCAGAATACCAGGGTCAGACCTCAGACAGCAGAGCTATCCATCGTATGACACTGAAGTTACAACCCCGGCTTTATACTGCAGAATACCAGGGTCAGACCTCAGACAGCAGAGCTATCCATCGTATGACACTGAAGTTACAAGCCCAGGATTCATGCTGCAGAATACCAGGGTCAGGCCTCAGACAGCAGAGCTATCCTTCATATGACACTGAAGTTACAACCCCGGCTTTATACTGCAGAATACCAGGCCAGACCTCAGACAGCAGAGCTATCCATCATATGACACTGAAGTTACAACCCCGGCTTTATACTGCAGAATACCAGGCCAGACCTCAGACAGCAGAGCTATCCATCGTATGACACTGAAGTTACAAGCCCAGGAGTCAGACTGCAGAGCACCAGGGTCAGGCCTCAGACAGCAGAGCTATCCTTCATATGACACTGAAGTTACAACCCTGGCTTCATGCTGCAGAATACCAGGGTCAGACCTCAGACAGCAGAGCTATCCATCACATGACACTGAAGTTACAAGCCCAGGCTTCAGACTGCAGAATACCAGGGTCAGACCTCAGACAGCAGAGCTATCCATCACGTGACACTGAAGATACAAGCCCAGGATTCAGACTGCAGAATACCAGGGTCAGACCTCAGACAGCAGAGCTATCCATCACGTGACACTGAAGTTACAACCCCGGCTTCAGACTGCAGAAAACCAGGGTCAGACCTCAGACAGCAGAGCTATCCGTCATATGACACTGAAGTTACAACCCCAGATTCAGACTGCAGAATACCAGGGTCAGACCTCAGACAGCAGAGCTATCCATCACATGACACTGAAGTTACAACCCCGGCTTCAGACTGCAGAAAACCAGGGTCAGACCTCAGACAGCAGAGCTATCCGTCATATGACACTGAAGTTACAACCCCAGATTCATGCTGCAGAAAACCAGGGTCAGACCTCAGACAGCAGAGCTATCCATCGTATGACACTGAAGTTACAACCCCGGCTTTATACTGCAGAATACCAGGCCAGACCTCAGACAGCAGAGCTATCCATCACGTGACACTGAAGTTACAACCCCGGCTTCAGACTGCAGAAAACCAGGGTCAGACCTCAGACAGCAGAGCTATCCGTCATATGACACTGAAGTTACAACCCCAGATTCAGACTGCAGAATACCAGGGTCAGACCTCAGACAGCAGAGCTATCCATCACATGACACTGAAGTTACAACCCCAGATTCAGACTGCAGAAAACCAGGGTCAGACCTCAGACAGCAGAGCTATCCATCGTATGACACTGAAGTTACAAGCCCAGGCTTCAGACTGCAGAGTACCAGGGTCAGACCTCAGACAGCAGAGCTATCCATCGTATGACACTGAAGTTACAACCCCGGCTTTATACTGCAGAATACCAGGCCAGACCTCAGACAGCAGAGCTATCCATCACGTGACACTGAAGTTACAACCCCGGCTTCAGACTGCAGAAAACCAGGGTCAGACCTCAGACAGCAGAGCTATCCGTCATATGACACTGAAGTTACAACCCCAGATTCAGACTGCAGAATACCAGGGTCAGACCTCAGACAGCAGAGCTATCCATCGTATGACACTGAAGTTACAAGCCCTGGTGTCAGACTGCAGAGCACCAGGGTCAGACCTCAGACAGCAGAGCTATCCATCATATGACACTGAAGTTACAAGCCCAGGATTCATGCTGCAGAATACCAGGGTCAGACCTCAGACAGCAGAGCTATCCGTCATATGACACTGAAGATACAAGCCCAGGATTCATGCTGCAGAATACCAGGGTCAGACCTCAGACAGCAGAGCTATCCATCATATGACACTGAAGTTACAAGCCCAGGATTCAAACTGCAGAATACCAGGGTCAGACCTCAGACAGCAGAGCTATCCATCGTATGACACTGAAGTTACAACCCCGGCTTTATACTGCAGAATACCAGGGTCAGACCTCAGACAGCAGAGCTATCCATCATATGACACTGAAGTTACAAGCCCAGGATTCAAACTGCAGAATACCAGGGTCAGACCTCAGACAGCAGAGCTATCCATCATATGACACTGAAGTTACAAGCCCAGGATTCATGCTGCAGAATACCAGGTCAGACCTCAGACAGCAGAGCTATCCATCATATGACACTGAAGTTACAAGCCCAGGATTCATACTGCAGAATACCAGGGTCAGACCTCAGACAGCAGAGCTATCCGTCATATGACACTGAAGTTACAAGCCCAGGATTCAGACTGCAGAATACCAGGGTCAGACCTCAGACAGCAGAGCTATCCATCACATGACACTGAAGTTACAACCCCAGATTCAGACTGCAGAATACCAGGGTCAGACCTGAGACAGCAGAGCTATCCATCACGTGACACTGAAGTTACAACCCCGGCTCCAGACTGCAGAATACCAGGGTCAGACCTGAGACAGCAGAGCTGTCCATCATATGACAAGAAGTTACAAGCCCGGGCTTCAGACTGCAGAATACCAGGGTCAGACCTCAGACAGCAGAGCTATCCATCATATGACACTGAAGTTACAAGCCCGGGCTTCAGACTGCAGAATACCAGGGTCAGACCTGAGACAGCAGAGCTATCCATCATATGACACTGAAGTTACAAGCCCGGGCTTCAGACTGCAGAATACCAGGGTCAGACCTCAGACAGCAGAGCTATCCATCACATGACACTGAAGTTACAAGCCCAGGATTCATACTGCAGAATACCAGGTCAGACCTCAGACAGCAGAGCTATCCGTCATATGACACTGAAGTTACAACCCCAGATTCAGACTGCAGAATACCAGGGTCAGACCTCAGACAGCAGAGCTATCCATCATGGGACACTGAAGTTACAAGCCCAGGATTCAGACTGCAGAATACCAGGGTCAGACCTCAGACAGCAGAGCTATCCATCATATGACACTGAAGTTACAAGCCCAGGATTCATACTGCAGAGCACCAGGGTCAGACCTCAGACAGCAGAGCTATCCGTCATATGACACTGAAGTTACAACCCCAGATTCAGACTGCAGAATACCAGGGTCAGACCTCAGACAGCAGAGCTATCCATCATATGACACTGAAGTTACAAGCCCAGGATTCAGACTGCAGAATACCAGGGTCAGACCTCAGACAGCAGAGCTATCCGTCATATGACACTGAAGTTACAAGCCCAGGATTCAAACTGCAGAATACCAGGGTCAGACCTCAGACAGCAGAGCTATCCGTCATATGACACTGAAGTTACAAGCCCAGATTCAGACTGCAGAATACCAGGGTCAGACCTCAGACAGCAGAGCTATCCATCATATGACACTGAAGTTACAATCCCAGGATTCATGCTGCAGAAAACCAGGGTCAGACCTCAGACAGCAGAGCTATCCATCACGTGACACTGAAGATACAAGCCCAGGATTCAGACTGCAGAATACCAGGGTCAGACCTCAGACAGCAGAGCTATCCATCATATGACACTGAAGTTACAATCCCAGGATTCATGCTGCAGAAAACCAGGGTCAGACCTAAGACAGCAGAGCTATCCATCATATGACACTGAAGCTACAAGCCCAGGATTCAGACTGCAGAATAGCAGGGTCAGACCTCAGACAGCAGAGCTATCCATCGTATGACACTGAAGTTACAAGCCCAGGATTCATACTGCAGAGCACCAGGGTCAGACCTCAGACAGCAGAGCTATCCATCGTATGACACTGAAGTTACAACCCCGGCTTTATACTGCAGAATACCAGGGTCAGACCTCAGACAGCAGAGCTATCCATCGTATGACACTGAAGTTACAACCCCGGCTTTATACTGCAGGATACAAGGGTCAGACCTAAGACAGCAGAGCTATCCATCATATGACACTGAAGTTACAAGCCCAGGATTCATGCTGCAGAATACCAGGGTCAGACCTCAGACAGCAGAGCTATCCATCATATGACACTGAAGCTACAAGCCCAGGATTCAGACTGCAGAATAGCAGGGTCAGACCTCAGACAGCAGAGCTATCCATCGTATGACACTGAAGTTACAAGCCCAGGATTCATACTGCAGAGCACCAGGGTCAGACCTCAGACAGCAGAGCTATCCATCGTATGACACTGAAGTTACAACCCCGGCTTTATACTGCAGAATACCAGGGTCAGACCTCAGACAGCAGAGCTATCCATCGTATGACACTGAAGTTACAACCCCGGCTTTATACTGCAGGATACAAGGGTCAGACCTAAGACAGCAGAGCTATCCATCATATGACACTGAAGTTACAAGCCCAGGATTCATGCTGCAGAATACCAGGGTCAGACCTCGGACAGCAGAGCTATCCATCGTATGACACTGAAGTTACAAGCCCAGGAGTCAGACTGCAGAGCACCAGGGTCAGGCCTCAGACAGCAGAGCTATCCGTCATATGACACTGAAGTTACAAGCCCAGGATTCAAACTGCAGAATACCAGGTCAGACCTCAGACAGCAGAGCTATCCATCATATGACACTGAAGCTACAAGCCCGGGTTTCATACTGCAGAATACCAGGTCAGACCTAAGACAGCAGAGCTATCCATCATATGACACTGAAGTTACAAGCCCAGGATTCATGCTGCAGAATACCAGGGTCAGACCTCAGACAGCAGAGCTATCCATCATATGACACTGAAGTACAAGCCCAGGATTCATACTGCAGAATACCAGGGTCAGACCTCAGACAGCAGAGCTATCCATCGTATGACACTGAAGTTACAAGCCCAGGCTTCATGCTGCAGAATACCAGGGTCAGACCTCAGACAGCAGAGCTATCCATCGTATGACACTGAAGTTACAAGCCCAGGATTCAAACTGCAGAATACCAGGGTCAGACCTCAGGCAGCAGAGCTATCCATCATATGACACTGAAGTTACAGGCCCAGGATTCATGCTGCAGAATACCAGGGTCAGACCTCAGACAGCAGAGCTATCCATCACGTGACACTGAAGTTACAAGCCCAGGATTCAAACTGCAGAATACCAGGGTCAGACCTCAGACAGCAGAGCTATCCATCGTATGACACTGAAGTTACAACCCCGGCTTTATACTGCAGAATACCAGGGTCAGACCTCAGACAGCAGAGCTATCCATCATATGACACTGAAGTTACAAGCCCAGGATTCAAACTGCAGAATACCAGGGTCAGACCTCAGACAGCAGAGCTATCCATCGTATGACACTGAAGTTACAACCCCGGCTTTATACTGCAGAATACCAGGGTCAGACCTCAGACAGCAGAGCTATCCATCGTATGACACTGAAGTTACAAGCCCAGGATTCATACTGTAGAATACCAGGTCAGGCCTCAGACAGCAGAGCTATCCATCATATGACACTGAAGTTACAAGCCCAGGATTCATACTGTAGAATACCAGGTCAGGCCTCAGACAGCGGAGCTATCCATCATATGACACTGAAGTTACAAGCCCAGGATTCATGCTGCAGAATACCAGGGTCAGGCCTCAGACAGCAGAGCTATCCTTCATATGACACTGAAGTTACAACCCCGGCTTTATACTGCAGAATACCAGGGTCAGACCTCAGACAGCAGAGCTATCCATCATATGACACTGAAGGTACAAGCCCAGGATTCATGCTGCAGAATACCAGGGTCAGGCCTCAGACAGCAGAGCTATCCTTCATATGACACTGAAGTTACAACCCCGGCTTTATACTGCAGAATACCAGGGTCAGACCTCAGACAGCAGAGCTATCCATCGTATGACACTGAAGTTACAACCCCGGCTTTATACTGCAGAATACCAGGGTCAGACCTCAGACAGCAGAGCTATCCATCATATGACACTGAAGGTACAAGCCCAGGATTCAAACTGCAGAATACCAGGGTCAGGCCTCAGACAGCAGAGCTATCCTTCATATGACACTGAAGTTACAACCCTGGCTTCATGCTGCAGAATACCAGGGTCAGACCTCAGACAGCAGAGCTATCCATCACGTGACACTGAAGATACAAGCCCAGGATTCAGACTGCAGAATACCAGGGTCAGACCTCAGACAGCAGAGCTATCCGTCATATGACACTGAAGTTACAACCCCAGATTCATGCTGCAGAAAACCAGGGTCAGACCTCAGACAGCAGAGCTATCCATCATGGGACACTGAAGTTACAACCCCGGCTTTATACTGCAGAATACCAGGGTCAGACCTCAGACAGCAGAGCTATCCATCGTATGACACTGAAGTTACAACCCCGGCTTTATACTGCAGAATACCAGGCCAGACCTCAGACAGCAGAGCTATCCATCACGTGACACTGAAGTTACAACCCCGGCTTCAGACTGCAGAAAACCAGGGTCAGACCTCAGACAGCAGAGCTATCCATCGTATGACACTGAAGATACAAGCCCAGGATTCATACTGCAGAATACCAGGTCAGGCCTCAGACAGCAGAGCTATCCGTCATATGACACTGAAGTTACAACCCCAGATTCAGACTGCAGAATACCAGGGTCAGACCTCAGACAGCAGAGCTATCCATCGTATGACACTGAAGTTACAAGCCCAGGATTCAAACAGCAGAATACCAGGGTCAGACCTCAGACAGCAGAGCTATCCATCATATGACACTGAAGTTACAAGCCCAGGCTTAATGCTGCAGAAAACCAGGGTCAGACCTCAGACAGCAGAGCTATCCATCACGTGACACTGAAGATACAAGCCCAGGATTCAGACTGCAGAATACCTGGGTCAGACCTCAGACAGCAGAGCTATCCATCATATGACACTGAAGTTACAAGCCCGGGCTTCAGACTGCAGAATACCAGGGTCAGACCTCAGACAGCAGAGCTATCCATCATGGGACACTGAAGTTACAAGCCCAGGATTCATACTGCAGAGCACCAGGGTCAGACCTCAGACAGCAGAGCTATCCATCATGTGACACTGAAGTTACAAGCCCAGGATTCATGCTGCAGAATACCAGGGTCAGACCTCAGACAGCAGAGCTATCCTTCGTATGACACTGAAGTTACAAGCCCAGGATTCAGACTGCAGAATACCAGGTCAGACCTCAGACAGCAGAGCTATCCATCGTATGACACTGAAGTTACAAGCCCAGGCTGCAGACTGCAGAGTACAAGGGTCAGACCTCAGACAGCAGAGCTATCCGTCATGTGACACTGAAGTTACAAGCCCAGGATTCAAACTGCAGAATACCAGGGTCAGGCCTCAGACAGCAGAGCTATCCAACATATGACACTGAAGTTACAAGCCCAGGATTCAAACTGCAGAATACCAGGGTCAGGCCTCAGACAGCAGAGCTATCCAACATATGACACTGAAGTTACAAGCCCAGGATTCAAACTGCAGAATACCAGGTCAGACCTAAGACAGCAGAGCTATCCATCACGTGACACTGAAGTTACAAGCCCAGGATTCAAACTGCAGAATACCAGGGTCAGGCCTCAGACAGCAGAGCTATCCAACATATGACACTGAAGTTACAAGCCCAGGATTCAAACTGCAGAATACCAGGGTCAGGCCTCAGACAGCAGAGCTATCCAACATATGACACTGAAGTTACAAGCCCAGGATTCAAACTGCAGAATACCAGGTCAGACCTAAGACAGCAGAGCTATCCATCACGTGACACTGAAGTTACAAGCCCAGGATTCAAACTGCAGAATACCAGGGTCAGGCCTCAGACAGCAGAGCTATCCAACATATGACACTGAAGTTACAAGCCCAGGATTCAAACTGCAGAATACCAGGGTCAGGCCTCAGACAGCAGAGCTATCCAACATATGACACTGAAGTTACAAGCCCAGGATTCAAACTGCAGAATACCAGGTCAGACCTAAGACAGCAGAGCTATCCATCACGTGACACTGAAGTTACAAGCCCAGGATTCAAACTGCAGAATACCAGGGTCAGGCCTCAGACAGCAGAGCTATCCAACATATGACACTGAAGTTACAAGCCCAGGATTCAAACTGCAGAATACCAGGTCAGACCTAAGACAGCAGAGCTATCCATCGTATGACACTGAAGTTACAAGCCCAGGATTCAAACTGCAGAATACCAGGTCAGACCTAAGACAGCAGAGCTATCCAACATATGACACTGAAGTTACAAGCCCAGGATTCAAACTGCAGAATACCAGGTCAGACCTAAGACAGCAGAGCTATCCATCGTATGACACTGAAGATACAAGCCCAGGATTCAAACTGCAGAATACCAGGGTCAGACCTAAGACAGCAGAGCTATCCATCGTATGACACTGAAGTTACAAGCCCAGGATTCAGACTGCAGAATACCAGACTCAGACCTCAGACAGCAGAGCTATCCGTCATATGACACTGAAGTTACAAGCCCGGGCTCCAGGCTGCAGAATACCAGGGTCAGACCTCAGACAGCAGAGCTATCCATCATATGACACTGAAGTTATAACCCCGGCTTTATACTGCAGAATACCAGGCCAGACCTCAGACAGCAGAGCTATCCATCATATGACACTGAAGTTACAAGCCCAGGATTCATACTGCAGAATACCAGGGTCAAACCTCAGACAGCAGAGCTATCCATCATGTGACACTGAAGTTAGAAGCCCAGGATTCAAACTGCAGAATACCAGGGTCAGACCTCAGACAGCAGAGCTATCCATCGTATGACACTGAAGTTACAAGCCCGGGATTCATGCTGCAGAATACCAGGGTCAGACCTCAGACAGCAGAGCTATCCATCGTATGACACTGAAGTTACAAGCCCGGGGGTCAGACTGCAGAATACCAGGGTCAGGCCTCAGACAGCAGAGCTATCCAACATATGACACTGAAGTTACAAGCCCGGGCTTCAGACTGCAGAATACCAGGGTCAGACCTCAGACAGCAGAGCTATCCATCATGTGACACTGAAGTTACAAGCCCGGGATTCATGCTGCAGAATACCAGGGTCAGACCTCAGACAGCAGAGCTATCCATCGTATGACACTGAAGTTACAAGCCCGGGGGTCAGACTGCAGAATACAATGGTGAGACCTCAGACAGCAGAGCTATCCATCACATGACACTGAAGTTACAAGCCCAGGCTGCAGACTGCAGAGTACAAGGGTCAGACCTCAGACAGCAGAGCTATCCATCATGTGACACTGAAGTTACAAGCCCCGGCTCCAGACTGCAGAAAACCAGGGTCAGACCTCAGACAGCAGAGCTATCCATCGTATGACACTGAAGTTACAAGCCCAGGATTCAAACTGCAGAATACCAGGTCAGACCTCAGACGGCAGAGCTATCCACCATGTAACTCTGACGTTACAAGCCCCGGCTTCAAACTGCAGAATACCAGGTCAGACCTCAGACAGCAGAGCTATCCGTCATATGACACTGAAGTTACAAGCCCAGGATTCATACTGCAGAATACCAGGGTCAGACCTCAGACAGCAGAGCTATCCATCATATGACACTGAAGTTACAAGCCCAGGATTCAAACTGCAGAATACCAGGGTCAGACCTCAGACAGCAGAGCTATCCATCGTATGACACTGAAGTTACAAGCCGGGGCTTCAGACTGCAGAATACCAGGGTCAGACCTCAGACAGCCGAGCTATCCATCATATGACACTGAAGTTACAGGCCCAGGATTCATACTGCAGAATACCAGGGTCAGACCTCAGACAGCAGAGCTATCCGTCATATGACACTGAAGTTACAAGCCCAGGATTCATGCTGCAGAATACCAGGGTCAGACCTCAGACAGCAGAGCTATCCATCGTATGACACTGAAGTTACAAGCCCAGGATTCATACTGCAGAATACCAGGGTCAGACCTCAGACAGCCGAGCTATCCATCATATGACACTGAAGTTACAAGCCCAGGATTCATACTGCAGAATACCAGGGTCAGACCTCAGACAGCAGAGCTATCCATCATATGACACTGAAGTTACAAGCCCAGGATTCAAACTGCAGAATACCAGGGTCAGACCTCAGACAGCAGAGCTATCCATCGTATGACACTGAAGTTACAAGCCCAGGATTCATGCTGCAGAATTCCAGGGTCAGACCTCAGACAGCAGAGCTATCCGTCATATGACACTGAAGTTACAACCCCAGATTCAGACTGCAGAATACCAGGGTCAGACCTCAGACAGCAGAGCTATCCATCACGTGACACTGAAGATACAAGCCCAGGATTCATGCTGCAGAATACCAGGGTCAGACCTCAGACAGCAGAGCTATCCATCACATGACACTGAAGTTACAACCCCGGCTTTATACTGCAGAATACCAGGGTCAGACCTCAGACAGCAGAGCTATCCATCACGTGACACTGAAGATACAAGCCCAGGATTCATGCTGCAGAATACCAGGGTCAGACCTCAGACAGCAGAGCTATCCATCACGTGACACTGAAGATACAAGCCCAGGATTCATGCTGCAGAATACCAGGGTCAGACCTCAGACAGCAGAGCTATCCATCATGTGACACTGAAGTTACAACCCCGGCTTCAGACTGCAGAATACCAGGGTCAGACCTCAGACAGCAGAGCTATCCATCATGTGACACTGAAGTTACAAGCCCAGGATTCAAACTGCAGAATACCAGGGTCAGACCTCAGACAGCAGAGCTATCCATCATATGACACTGAAGTTACAAGCCCAGGATTCAAACTGCAGAATACCATGGTCAGACCTCAGACGGCAGAGCTATCCATCATGTGACACTGAAGTTACAAGCCCAGGCTTCAGACTGCAGAGTACAATGGTCAGACCTCAGACAGCAGAGCTATCCATCGTATGACACTGAAGTTACAACCCCGGCTTCATACTGCAGAATACCAGGGTCAGACCTCAGACAGCAGAGCTATCCATCACGTGACACTGAAGATACAAGCCCAGGATTCATGCTGCAGAATACCAGGGTCAGACCTCAGACAGCAGAGCTATCCATCACATGACACTGAAGTTACAACCCCGGCTTTATACTGCAGAATACCAGGGTCAGACCTCAGACAGCAGAGCTATCCATCACGTGACACTGAAGATACAAGCCCAGGATTCATGCTGCAGAATACCAGGGTCAGACCTCAGACAGCAGAGCTATCCATCACGTGACACTGAAGATACAAGCCCAGGATTCATGCTGCAGAATACCAGGGTCAGACCTCAGACAGCAGAGCTATCCATCATGTGACACTGAAGTTACAACCCCGGCTTCAGACTGCAGAATACCAGGGTCAGACCTCAGACAGCAGAGCTATCCATCATGTGACACTGAAGTTACAAGCCCAGGATTCAAACTGCAGAATACCAGGGTCAGACCTCAGACAGCAGAGCTATCCATCATATGACACTGAAGTTACAAGCCCAGGATTCAAACTGCAGAATACCATGGTCAGACCTCAGACGGCAGAGCTATCCATCATGTGACACTGAAGTTACAAGCCCAGGCTTCAGACTGCAGAGTACAATGGTCAGACCTCAGACAGCAGAGCTATCCATCGTATGACACTGAAGTTACAACCCCGGCTTCATACTGCAGAAAACCAGGGTCAGACCTCAGACAGCAGAGCTATCCATCACGTGACACTGAAGTTACAAGCCCTGCTTCATACTGCAGAATACCAGGATCAGACCTCAGACAGCAGAGCTATCCGTCATGTGACACTGAAGTTACAAGCCCAGGCTTCATACTACAGAATACCAGGGTCAGACCTCAGACAGCAGAGCTATCCATCATATGACACTGAAGTTACAAGCCCAGGATTCAAACTGCAGAATACCAGGGTCAGACCTCAGACAGCAGAGCTATCCATCATATGACACTGAAGTTACAAGCCCAGGATTCAAACTGCAGAATACCATGGTCAGACCTCAGACAGCAGAGCTATCCATCACATGACACTGAAGTTACAAGCCTGGGCTCCAGACTGCAGAATTCCAGGGTCAGACCTCAGACAGCAGAGCTATCCATCCTATGACACTAAAGTTACAAGCCCAGGATTCAGACTGCAGAATACCAGGGTCAGACCTCAGACAGCAGAGCTATCCACCGTATGACACTAAAGTTACAAGCCCAGGATTCAGACTGCAGAATACCAGGGTCAGACCTCAGACAGCAGAGCTATCCATCATGGGACACTCAACTAACAAGCCCAGGCTTTATACTGCAGAATACCAGGGTCAGACCTCAGACAGCAGAGCTATCCATCATATGACACTGAAGTTACAAGCCCAGGATTCAGACTGCAGAATACCAGGGTCAGACCTCAGACAGCAGAGCTATCCATCATATGACACTGAAGTTACAGGCCCGGCTCCAGACTGCAGAATTCCAGGGTCAGACCTCAGACAGCAGAGCTATCCATCGTATGACACTGAAGTTACAAGCCCAGGCTTCATGCTGCAAAGTACCAGGGTCAGACCTCAGACAGTAGAGCTCAGACTATTCCCACTCCTGGGAGTGCAATAGTAGGAAAAGTGTTGGATAGCGAGGGGAATAATTTACTATTCCCAATCCAGCAGGAAGAACAGTATGGAAAGTGTTGGATAGCAGAGAGGAATAATTTACAATTCCCACTCCAGAGAGTGCAACAGTAGGGAAAGTGTTTGATAGCAGAGGGGTAACAATTACTATTTCCACTCCAGCGAGTGCAACAGTAGAGAACATTTTGGATAGTGGAGGGGAATAATTTACTATTCCCACTCCAGCAAGTGCAACAGTAGGGAAAGTGTTGGATAGCGGAGGGGTAAAAATTACTTTCCACTCCAGCAAGTGCAACAGTAGGGAACGTATTGGATTGCGGAGGGGAATAATACTTCCCACTCCAGAGAGTACAGCAGTAGGGAAAGTGTTGGATAGTGGAGGGGTAAAAATGACTTCCCACTCCAGCAAGTGCAACAGTAGGGAAAGTGTTGGATTGCGGAGGGGAATAATTTACTATTCCCACTCCAGGGAGTGCAACTGTAGGAAAAGTGTTGGATAACGAGGGGAATAATTTACTATTCCCACTCCAACAGGAAGAACAGTATGGGAAGTGTTGGTTAGCAGAGGGGAATAATTTACTATACCCACTCCAGGGAGTGCAACATTAGGGAAAGTGTTGGATAGCAGAGAGGTAACAATTACTATTTGAACTCCAGCGAGTGCAACATTAGAGAAAATGTTATATAGTGGAGGGGAAGAATTTACTATTCCCACTCCAGCAAGTGCAACAGTAGGGAAAGTGTTGGATAGCGGAGGGGTATAATTCACTATTCCTACTCCAGCAGGAAGAACAGCATGGAAAGTGTTGGATAGCAGAGGGGAATAATTTACTATTCCCTTCCAGGGAGTGCAACATTAAGGAAAGTGTTTGATAGCAGAGGGGTAACAATTACTATTTCCCCTCCAGCAAGTGTAACAGTAGAGAACATTTTGGATAGTGGAGGGGAATAATTTACTATTCCCACTCCAGCAAGTGCAACAGTAGTGAAAGTGTTGGATAGCGGAGGGGTAAAAATTACTTCCCACTCCAGCAAGTGCAACAGTAGGGAACGTATTGGATTGCAGAGGGGAATAATACTTCCCACTCCAGAGAGTACAGCAGTAGGGAAAGTGTTGGATAGTGGAGGGGTAAAAATTACTTCCCACTCCAGCAAGTGCAACAGTAGGGAAAGTGTTGGATTGCGGAGGGGAATAATTTACTATTCCCACTCCAGGGAGTGCAACAGTAGGAAAAGTGTTGGATAGCAAGGGGAATAATTTACTATTCCCACTCCAGCAGGAAGAACAGTATGGGAAGTGTTGGTTAGCAGAGGGGAATAATTTACTATTCCCACTCCAGGGAGTGCAAAATTAGGGAAAGTGTTGGATAGCAGAGAGGTAACAATTACTATTTCAACTGCAGCGAGTGCAACATTAGAGAAAATGTTGGATAGTGGAGGGGAAGAATTTACTATTCCCACTCCAGCAAGTGCAACAGTAGGGAAAGTGTTGGATAGCGGAGGGGTATAATTCACTATTCCCACTCCAGCAGCAAGAACAGCATGGAAAGTGTTGGATAGCAGAGTCGAATAATTTAATATTGCCACTCCAGGGAGTGCAACATTAGGGAAAGTGTTGGATAGCAGAGAGGTAACAATTACTATTTCAACTCCAGCGAGTGCAACATTAGAGAAAATGTTGGATAGTGAAGGGGAAGAATTTACTATTCCCACTCCAGCAAGTGCAACAGTAGGGAAAGTGTTGGATAGCGGAGGGGTATAATTCACTATTCCCTCTCCAGCAGGAAGAACAGTATGGAAAGTGTTGGATAGCAGAGGGGAATAATTTACTATTCCCACTCCAGGGAGTGCAACAATAGGGAAAGTGTTTGATAGCAGAGGGGTAACATTTACAATTTCCACTCCAGCGAGTGCAACAGTAGAGAACATTTTGGATAGTGGAGGGGAAGCATTTACTATTCACACTCCAGCATGTGCAACAGTTGTCATGTATTCCTATCGGTTCTGAATCGATCCCCCTATTCCTGACCCTATTCTAGTTAAACAAACCAACAAGTTAACTAGCAGTCAGCCCATGAGGCAGAAAACCCCCATGATGCAGATACCGTTATCTGACGCAGTCACACTACGGCACAGGAACGTGTTATCTGATTAGGTCATAACGCTTGCGATCTAATTAGACAAGCGATATTCCTCCAGCCCCTGATAAGGCATACGGAGTTCTCATAACAAATCAAACCTATGACAACCTGGGCAAAACCCTGCGGCCATTGTTTTGATTTCACCGAGAACTTTAGTAAAAGAATGTGCTAACGAGCAAGTCGTATGACATCTTTATTGACGTATCTATGTCCATCCTTACGTCAATCTCTGCACCTTAAAGGTATAAATATTACCGATCTTGCCATATGCAAACACACGCGTGGTGATGAGACGGAGCAGCCATACTTGCCGAAGCCGAGAGCAGAGCAGACCCCGCTGGCAGCAGCCCCGCCTTCCTGACGCGCTGAGAGACGCGCTGCTTTCTCCTGCCGAGAATCCAGCCCCGGCGTTTCTGGGCAGCCCTCGCAGGCAGCCTGGAATATCGAGACCAGAGAAAGAGATACCATTCCTCATTCATCCTAAATTCCAGGTACAGAACTGAATAACCCCTCACAGAGAATTCTTTAGTTATTCACTTGGCAAAAACAAACTTAACTTAAACTGTAACTTTCTATTCCCGCCCATGTATTAGGCTTAGGTCAGGTACACGGGGTAGGCGTATCTAGAAACACCAGTTGAGTATGTTTAGTCAAATGTATATGTGTATGTAAAATATATTTTATTCACTTTAAACATCATATGGCTTAGAAACCATATCAATGTTTTTACAGTATTATTTTATACTATTGCTTTTAATGTATGCACTTTACTTAGCTATAAGTATTGCAATAATATCGATCCATTTCTCTTGTACGAGAAAAGAGACTGATCAATAAATAACACCTTTTTATTGAACACGCCCGTCTCTTCCTTTTCTCTACATTCTGATGAGACTAAGAATGCACGTACTGACTGAGTAAAATAATTTGCCTTTTGTTCACACGACTCTCGAGATTGACTCTTGATTAGGGGAGAGCAAAGTTGTCATGTTCTATGGTTGTCAGAAACTAAATCCCTTCTTGTCTAATCAGGGAAGTTAATTCCTCCTTGAACATTCGAGAAAGTTTCTAGCGAACTCTGAGCTACGCTGGCAAACCCAAAACTTAAGTCTAGTATCGACAGTAGTAGACCTAGTTAACGTCTGGCCTAGGCCTTTACTGCTGTAGGTATTATTCCAATGCGCAGAGCCTATTGGGAAGATAGGAACTACACTACATGGCGCCCAACGCGTTTGGAAGGGCGATAAAACTAACGTAAGACATTTAGAGTAACTCAGTCGTGCTTTCTCACTCAGACCCCTTTTCCCACAATACTCCAAAGACGTCTGGAGTGGGTGAAAGGTTATATCCGCCAGACCTCGCAGGAGGGAACTCCTATGTATGGTTCTTGGTTTAGTCAACGTTGAAGGATAAACAGTTCCAAAATATTGTGCATCTAATCTTTGTTTCCATAAGAAACCTGATCTGCAAACAAACAAAATAACCATCCTGACAGTAAAATGTCAGACAATGAAGAAGAAAGAGAGGCAGTTAGATTAGCAGCTGAAATCGCAGCAGCTGATACTGCACTACAAGACGCTGACCCGGAGATAATACTCATCCCGGTCATCAAAAGGAAATCTATAACCTTAAAACTTATAGAAAATGGACTGACACCTAGAGGTGGCACAGTCATATTCGTAATTGAGGCACACGAATATCGGCAGACAGAGGTATATTATTCATGGATACATTTTCCAGCAGCTAATGCTGTAACAAAGTACTTCCACTATTACAAAATAGAGGAACCTCCTAATGAGTACACTCCTTTCGAGGAGGTGGAAGTACCACTCAAATTCCAAGAGCATTTGCTCTTATTTGATGGCGCCCTAAAACATAATAATCACATCACCAGGCTCGGTCCTTTAGGTAGACCAGGAGCAACGTGGCCGGTCCTAGCCGGATACACACCACACCCAGACATCGAAGGGATGTCTACAGGAGAGCTGTTAATACAGCTAAAACAATTACTAAAAATTCATAGACAATTAGTCCAGTATGTAATGCGGACTTCAACAATTCAGCCAGCGATTAAACTTCCACAGCTGACCCCTCACCAGGGGAACACAAATAAAATTACACCACAGAACATCCAGTCCTGCCTAGGTAAAGTACCGGCTAAACGGGAACAAATACCATTCTGGTTGGCACAGAAAATCACCCAAATAGAGGCGGTGTTTCCTGACACCACCCCGTTAGAAAAACACAGGATTCTGACTATCTGTCTTCCAATGGGAATCGCACCACACATTGAGGACTGTGACACTTGGGGTACAGTCTTTGCTTCCATCTACACAAAAACGCACGGTGTTCCATCCATTTCGGTGATACCAGATGTGCTAAAACAAATTCAAGACGAATACGGTCCAGAACCTGCTTTAACTCTTGGTATGAAATTACTAAAAGACTTCAAGCAGGTCTCGGCTATACTATTAGCCAACATAAAAGGTGAAGCAGCAAACGTGGCGATCCGCCAGAGGTTAAAGGAGACAGATATAGCAGACCAACCAGCTGAAATTGCCAGAATCATAGAAAAATCCTATGAGGAACTAGGTAGAGATAGTTTCGGTGGAATACCAGTAAGACCGCAACTGACTGAAAGTCCAGAAAAAATATTTTTTAATAATAATTCACCAAAAAAGAACTGGGATGGAAACAAACAATCCAATCCTAAAGAAAAGAAATTGCAGTCCAGAGGAAGGTCTCCTAGGCGAAGAGAAAAATCTCCGAACCAAAGACACAGGTCACCCCAGAGTGACCCCTCTGGGAAAAGATATAACCTTAGAAATAGGGATAATATTAAAAAACCTGATAGATATCAAGACATTGATACACGTCCCTCTCAATCTTTTCAGAATTCCTCGCAGAAATCGGAAAGAAGAGGACGATCAGAACAGAGAGAAGAGCACGCCAAGTCCAAAGACAAGGAACCTGCTCAGCTAAAAAAGAAATTACAATTTCCAAAAAAGAAGGTAGCCAGTATCAAGGTAGTTAACAATGCCGAGAATACTGAGGACACAACTGAAAAACGGAGAGTGGGCTCAGACAATGCTAGACAGTGCAGCAGAAGTGAGCATAGCTCGCAAAGTCCTTATGAATCATCTGGAGACAGTGGACACGAATGAATATCTTCAAGTGGAAACTGCAGACACCAGGGTTAGCAAACCCCACAAGATATACGAGATAACATTACGTATAGAGGGAGATAAGACTAGGAAAATAAGGGGACTATTTTGGGATAATCTCTCCAAGGGCTATGATATCCTTCTAGCTGAAAAAGACTGGCCACCAGAGTTTGTCAGGGAGTGCCCTCATGGCGAAGAAGTAATTATGCCTGCCTTCTCAAATCAAATTCCAATTCATAAAAAGTACACACTTGCTAGAAAGTGGGCAGTGGCTCTAGCACCTGCTTTATATAAAAATCATGTAGGATGGGATGAGGATTCTCCTCCTCACAAAATCCAGTTAAAATCACAACCTACTGCACAAAGGCAGTACCCAATTAAGCAAGAAGCTAAAAAACAGGTAAATGAAATACTAGATCAGCTAGAATACCAGGGGGTGATTGAAACTTGCACCTCACAAATGAACAATCCTTTGTTTCCGGTCTCCAAACCAGACAATTCATATCGTCTAGTTTTGGATTACCGACACCTTAACACATGTTGCAAAACTTTTGCAGTGCAAAACTCACACAGTGCTGCACTAATGAATAACATAGTGCGCAAAAAATACAAAACAACCTTGGACATCTCCAATGGATTCTTTTGTCAAAACATAGCACCAGAGAGCAGATATTTAACTGCGTTCTCAGTAAATGGCACTCAAAAACAATTCTGTCGGTTAGCCCAGGGGTACAAGAACAGCCCGGGGGTATTCTCAGCGAGAGTAACAGAATTACTACAACTATATGATGATGAAGCATTATCTTATGTCGATGACATTTACTTAACAGATGATGACTTGGAGACTCACTTGAAAAGAGTGAACACCATAATACTTGGGTTCGCAGCTGAGGGTTATAAATTCAACTTTAAAAAATCCAGAATTGCCCATCTGACAGTCCTATTCTTAGGATATGAGTTATCAAGTGAAGGCAAAAGCCTGGCTGACAATTTCCTAGAGAAATGTGCCGTACTCCAAGCACCTAGAACACTAAAAAACTTACAGTCGATTCTAGGCTTCCTAAATTTCGGAAGAACATACATTGCAAATTACGCAGAAAGGGTCAAACCCCTTTATGATCTAATTAAACCAGACTTTAAAAGATCCAGTTGGACTCAAATACACACAGAAATTTTGAGATCCCTACAAACAGACATGCTAATTAAAACAAAATTAGAAACACGTGATAACACACGTAATCTTGTGATTCGAGTCATCCCAGGGAGATGCGGATTCACATACCTGACCTCTAATGAGGGAGAAAAGGTACCAATTGCATTCAAATCACACTTGTACACAGAAGCTGAACAGAAATTCAGCAACAAAGAAAAAATTGTTCATGCAGTTCAAACCGCAATAGCTAGAGAAAAAGACATAGCTGACGGTAGACATATCACAGTCAGAACAGCTGAATCAGCCTTTGAGGCATTAACAACACCGTGTAATTTACCAACAACAACATTGGATCCAGAATGGTTACAATGGGTGAATTCAATCACAACGGACAAAGTATACTACTACTTTGATCCAGAGCTAGAAGAAATGGAAAATCTAGAATATGAAAAAACATACCCTCTGCCAATCGACATTCTGCCTCTACGACATTACGCCTGTGTAATCTATACAGACGGACATGCTCAACCCTCCGTTTGGGGAGAACAGGCATACAACCCCACATGTGAGATTACAAAAGAAGTGTGGCGCGGAGGTAAACTAAGAACTCTATTAACAAAATCACACTCAGTAGAAACTAATTCAGAACAACAAACTGAAATAATAGCATTGAAAATGGCGCTAGATAATGCGGATCGCGAATTCCCGACACTTATAGTGTCAGATTCATATTACTGCGTCAAATCATACAACAAGGATTTGCAGACATGGATTCAAAATGGTTACAAAGATGACACAGATGCACCAATAAAGCAGAAACTGCTCTGGGAACAAATAGCTCTTTTACAAAAAGAACTACCAAAGACTCACGTGACACACTCACTGAGTCATCAGCGTGATGGCGTTCACGTTGTAGGGAATTCATTGGCTGAAACAGCCGCAGCGGCAGCCACTAAATCGGCTCCTGTAGTTCGAAAAAAGCGTACATTAAAACACATTGACGGTGAAACAATGCTGGCGGTGAAAACGTCATCAAAAGGCGACTGCTCAGCGTTACCGATCAACTATCCACTCAATTATACATACATAATCGATGCAAACTCCGTCCCTTTTGCTCGAATCCCTGGAGTGGGGGATAGAGTGATTCCAAACATGGACAGGAGAAACTTGTTAATCGCAGACGCACACATGGGCGAGGGTCTCAGACACCTTAAATTAAAAGATTCTCTGGAAGAATTACAATCACGGTACTGGTGGCCAGGCATGAGCCTGCGTCACACCATGTTTGTAAAACGCTGCCCAAACTGCAATAGAGATCGCAGTGGGGAGAGAAAGAGTTTGATACCTCGTCGTATTACGGCAGATAATATCACCAGTAAAAAGCAGGGCTTGCGATTAACATATACAGGCTAGTTCCACTTATAATGTAGATCACCAGCACTCGGCTGACGTCCGGACTGTTATACAAAGATTTGCAAGTCTAAATGGCATATACACTAAGAGCATGCTACGTTTGACCATTGTTTTCACTCAAGCACACCAGCCTGGGGGGAAACATGGCCAAATGAGCACAGCCCAGCGGGAATCTTCTCACTTCCTTCCTGAGGGTACTGGATGGTGTAAAGAAAAAACCAAGGCATAAAGCAATCTATAACGGAAAGGATATTAGGTTCGGGAGCTGGGTGGGTCAAACATCTAATAAGTGTCCAACGTAGTCTCAATAACTTGCCAAGAAATTCTCTGAAGGGATTCAGTCCGTACGAATTATTATTTGGAACTAGGATGTTGATCTCTGACCTTGATAGTCAGACTTCAGTGGTGAAAGAAAAAAGCTTTGATATCAAAGACCGTTTGGCTATTTTGCAGGACTTAAACAAAACAAGAAAAGACCTGAGCAACATAAAGTTGAAACAACAGCCAACAACCACTGAAGAACCACCACCTGTCCCAGCAAGACCTGTATGGATTCCAAAAGTCGGGGATCTAGTCAGGGAAAAGATCGCGGTAAAGAAGGAATTTGGGCCTTCTTACAGAAAAGCAGTTCCTGTCTTGTCTGTCAACGGGACAAGATCAGTTGTACTACCGCCACTTGCTGGTAAAAAGGAGAACCGAGTTGTATCCATCGACCTGGTAAAACCACAACATGTGGCCGATAACAAACAGTAGGCCAAGTGGACTCCCAATAAGTAGCAGAACACCAAGGTTTGCTACCAGTACAGAGGTCCTAACGAAGAGGCTCATCACATTCGAAAAGCCTACAGAAGAACAACAAGCACTATGCAACAATGCAATAGAACTCAGACCTCTGAAAACCCAAATAAAAACATTTAGCAGAGACACACCAATTTATAATGAAGTACCAAGTGAAAATGCAAGAAACATTAATCCAGAAGCAATTGGAACTATTGACAGAACTGCATCCGGCTACTTCATAAACTTCGATGATTCCTCTGAAGGCTTCACTGAATCAAAGACACAGCCATCATCAAAAACCTTTAAAGATAAAGCTAAAGAACTTTTGAAACAACTGAAAGAAACATATCTGATTTCTCCATGGATTGAATTTTGGGTGGGTTTTGGTGCATTTATCCTCATACTTTGGCTCATCATGATACTAACTTTGGGACGCTTCATTGAGGGAAAATATGCTAAAATGGACACAGCAAGTCAGAACATCAACTTGATCCTCAAACCACACACATCTTCACACGTCGAGAAAAGAGAACTTTCTTCAGCCAACTTCACAGCCAATCCGATACCTGGTGGGGTAGCCTGGGACAACACTGACTATGAAATTTATGGTCCGGTCGAGATCCTGAAATATCCACACCAAATTAAGATCTCCTTGAGTGACTTTGCAAAATCAAACTCATTTGCTGATGATTGGGACTTCGAAAGCATTAATAATATGATGTCTGACTTAGTAATGTCTGCTAAATTTACCAAACATGATTATTTGCAGGGTTCTACAAATTATGACAGTATGTATTGCTATAACCACTATGGTAATCACTTTTTACATAGATCCGCACAACCTAGAAATGTTTTAAATTATAATCAATGGGAACATTGTGCAACACCTCCGAAAGGGAGCTCAAGAACCGTTTACGACAAATATTCATATTTTTCAGGTTTTAACACAAGTAATGCTGAAACATTTTATTTAAAATTGTCAAACAAGACAGGAACCAAAACCATGATAACCAACACAAAATTGTTATATTCAGACTCATTTTTTGAACAAATGAATACTTTTGGATTTGATTATTGGGACAAAAATGTTGAATTGAAAAGTGTTTGGGGTACAAAAGAATGGCAAGTACAGGGTATAGAAGCTTTGTTTAGAGCCTGCATGATCCCAGAACAAATGATATTTTTAAATGACACTGTTCAACAAACCACCTGTCTTGGCTTAGCCAAAATCAAAGATTTAAATAAACCGTCTATTCCAAAGCCAACAATGTTTAGCAACACTTCTACAGATGAAGAGATAGACGTAAACCATTTATTAAACCAAAACAGAACACATCCTGATTGGAAACAGTGGTTGATCTGGCCCACAGATACTAATAACTGTCAAGACAGATTCCTGAACAAAACACAGGGTTTCAAAATGACCAGGCCAGACCCTAGATATCCCCAAAGACATCACCCAGGGATAATTACCACCTACAGTGTGGGCAAATTATGCCTTCAATGGCTACAAACATCCACACTGCCTGAAATTAAGCAACACCTAACTTTACTTACTGATGGTGCTGACTTGCGTGATTTCACTTTGGGACCACGCAAACAGCGTCAAAAGCGTTTCATAGCAGCCTCTGTATATGCAGCATACAATGAGGCCTGGAAGGTTAATCAAATTGAAACAGCAGAAAGAATACGGGCAATTGACCGTATTAATTTGGAAAAATCACTTTCTGTAGTGGACAATGGGTTAATGACTCTGTCCTCCAGAATTTTTTCATTGGACAGCATTGTGTCTTCAGCAATCGATATATTATCGCAAGACTTACTGTTATTACAACATGGTCAGTCACAATTGCGTTCTATTGTACAGCTTGGCTGCACGTTACAAAATCTGCGTTCAGGCTATGTGCCTTGGCGTTTAATCAACACAACGTCACTATTCCAAATCTTTAACCTTACTGATAGACAAATCGGTATGGCGCAAAAGGGTGCTGATTATACAATCTTGAGCATTGAAAAACTAGAAAGATTACCAATGACAATGTCAGAACGACCTGTCAGTGAATGGATAATACACGGAATCATAAATATTCCAATCTCAACCTTCAGGTTTCAATATTGCCAAAAATATATACAGGCTGGCATGTACGAGAAATTGGGAAAGGGGTACCTTAAAACAACATGGAACCTGCCCCATTCACATGCATGTGTCAGTAATAAAGGACAGAAAGTGTTTCTTAGTGGCAACAATTGTGCGATGTCACTAAGTGGCACACTTCTGTGTAACGGAATTAGTTTGCATGGAGCCTGTGAAGGGAATTCATACAACCTTTCATGTCACCAGCAAGGCGCACCTGCAACTAAAATAGAACCATTCTTTCAAAGACTCTATAATGGGAGTTACATTCTTATTGTAGACCGCAGATGTTGTAGTCTTATGCCCGGGACTCCTTATCTAGTAACTACGACTGCGAAGGTCAAGTGCTGTGGACGCTCATTGTTCCCCAGCTCCTTCCCAGACAGGGAGGCAAGGGCATGGCCCGATTTGAAAATTACTTCTATTCGAATAGATACTTTAAGCAGAATGAAAACAGTCCTTCTTCAGACGCCTACCAGGCTCTCGTCATCAAAAGAAACGTATGATCTACAAGTCGCAAGGACGACTGCAGAGATACATACATTATTATCAACTAATTCCCCCGTACATTTCGCGGAAATCCTGAATGAAATCTTAAATATTTCTGATACCAATGGGATCTCAGGGGTATTTAAGACAATATTTTCGATGGCATTAACACCATTCAAAGCCATACTGGGTATTTTTCCAGATTTCGTCCATTCGATTTTTGGCGGACTTCCCCTGATACTAGGACTAATTGCAGGAATCCTATTCTTAGTCCTTATTTTTCGTTATGGCAACCCATGTCACAGACAAAACTCTTGCGACAAGGGAAGAAACAATCCTAGCCATTGGATACCGGGACCGGATATCAAAAATCCTGGGACTCTCCCGGCTTAGAGACCTGAACATGACTTGGTTTCTATCATTTCGACCAATGTGGCAAAGATGTGTTTTACCTGTATTGAGGTGTCTGCTATGCGGAGAAGAATGCGTGTTAGACACCTGTCTGACGCTACAATCGGATGCGCCGATGGATGCAGAAACATTGTTGAGCCCGATCAAGGTTCATGCTTTGTGCTGCCCTCAAAGGCTACCAATCCTGATGACGGCATTCGTGGAAGCTTCACCACTACGATTGATGGGTAGTGAAGTTCAAGATGAAAGCAGCATCGAACAGGTACGACCTTCTGTCAGTAATGCAAATCAGAATGTCAATGGAGACAATCATGCGCATGAATGCATGATTACACCTATTTCCGAGTTAGTGGAACTTTCCCAGGAAGCTGTTGACAGTTTTTTCGAAAGCCTAAATGATATGATGTTCTCACCCGAACAGAAATAGAGACTTTTGAGCAAGCTCGCACACGGCGTTCCCTGAATTCGGCCTTCAACTTTAAAAATAAAGTCACATGAACATTTTCGCTCCAGTTCACGGACAGCAGTTTTTCCAGCAGCCCCAAATATTTTTGCATATTTTTCGGGACACTATCTTCTGCTTAAAGTAAGAACTATTCTTAGAGAACTAAGGTTTCTAAATTTTAGATAGCTTATAGACATTAGCTGCCCGCTGGCATGTTCATAAAGATATTTTATTCTGTGATGGAATGGTCTCGAAACTTTTTTCTGTCAGAAACCATTTCATGTGTAATTCTAATATACCAAACAAGCAATAATGTATACAAATGCGATTACTTTGGCATTATTCTACAGCTTGAGTGCATACAATATATATGTCTGCAACTTTTCAGTATATTTGAAAAATTTCAAAATGCATTTATGTATTTTGGGGTGGTAAGGTATACACACTACTCTATAGTATGTTGTTCTATGTTATACTATGCCTAGATTAGTAAATATGTCCATAGTTAGCGTGGAGTGGGTGTCATGTATTCCTATCGGTTCTGAATCGATCCCCCTATTCCTGACCCTATTCTAGTTAAACAAACCAACAAGTTAACTAGCAGTCAGCCCATGAGGCAGAAAACCCCCATGATGCAGATACCGTTATCTGACGCAGTCACACTACGGCACAGGAACGTGTTATCTGATTAGGTCATAACGCTTGCGATCTAATTAGACAAGCGATATTCCTCCAGCCCCTGATAAGGCATACGGAGTTCTCATAACAAATCAAACCTATGACAACCTGGGCAAAACCCTGCGGCCATTGTTTTGATTTCACCGAGAACTTTAGTAAAAGAATGTGCTAACGAGCAAGTCGTATGACATCTTTATTGACGTATCTATGTCCATCCTTACGTCAATCTCGGCACCTTAAAGGTATAAATATTACCGATCTTGCCATATGCAAACACACGCGTGGTGACGAGACGGAGCAGCCATACTTGCCGAAGCCGAGAGCAGAGCAGACCCCGCTGGCAGCAGCCCCGCCTTCCTGACGCGCTGAGAGACGCGCTGCTTTCTCCTGCCGAGAATCCAGCCCCGGCGTTTCTGGGCAGCCCTCGCAGGCAGCCTGGAATATCGAGACCAGAGAAAGAGATACCATTCCTCATTCATCCTAAATTCCAGGTACAGAACTGAATAACCCCTCACAGAGAATTCTTTAGTTATTCACTTGGCAAAAACAAACTTAACTTAAACTGTAACTTTCTATTCCCGCCCACGTATTAGGCTTAGGTCAGGTACACGGGGTAGGCGTATCTAGAAACACCAGTTGAGTACGTTTAGTCAAATGTATATGTGTATGTAAAATATATTTTATTCATTTTAAACATCATATGGCTTAGAAACCATATCAATGTTTTTACAGTATTATTTTATACTATTGCTTTTAATGTATGCACTTTACTTAGCTATAAGTATTGCAATAATATCGATCCATTTCTCTTGTACGAGAAAAGAGACTGATCAATAAATAACACCTTTTTATTGAACACGCCCGTCTCTTCCTTTTCTCTACATTCTGATGAGACTAAGAATGCACGTACTGACTGAGTAAAATAATTTGCCTTTTGTTCACACGACTCTCGAGATTGACTCTTGATTAGGGGAGAGCAAAGTTGTCATGTTCTATGGTTGTCAGAAACTAAATCCCTTCTTGTCTAATCAGGGAAGTTAATTCCTCCTTGAACATTCGAGAAAGTTTCTAGCGAACTCTGAGCTACGCTGGCAAACCCAAAACTTAAGTCTAGTATCGACAGTAGTAGACCTAGTTAACGTCTGGCCTAGGCCTTTACTGCTGTAGGTATTATTCCAATGCGCAGAGCCTATTGGGAAGATAGGAACTACACTACACAGTAGGGAAAGTGTTGGATAACGGAGGGGTAAAAATGACGTCCCACTCCAGCAAGTGCAACAGTAGGGAACGTTTTGGATTGCGGAGGGGAATAATTTACTATTCCCACTCCAGAGAGTACAGCAGTAGGGAAAGTGTTGGATAGCAGAGGGGTAACAATTACTAACAAACATTTAAGTAATTTAAAACAATTACCTCCCACCATAATCACCTACAAATTACACCACCAAAGTTGTAAAACATAAAACAATTTACATATTTAATAAATAATTAATTAATTATTTAATATTAACAGCCCGGCATAATACTGCAGCCTGGCATAAATAACAAGCAATTTAAAAACAATCAATAATAAATTAATTCACACAAATAACTCTATAAAATAACTTAAAACATATTATATAATAAAAAGAATTAACAAATATATTAAAATTAAATTACTTCCCAGCCTACTCCCCTATCAACCCACAACCTACTCTTAAAAAACTGAGACAAATAGCATAATTAATAATTAATTAATATGTAATAATAACCAATTAATGTATAGCTAACAACAAATGATTTACCACAATACAATTAACAATTTAAAATGTTAATCACATAAATATTAAATGATTAAAAATAAAATGTTATTATTTATTATTAAATTACTTCCCACCCTACTGCCCTATAAATCCTCAACCTACTCCCAAAAATATAACACAATTACAATATTTACCCATTAGTTATTAATAATGAAGAAACAATTAATAACTAATTAATAATACATTATTTACCACATTTAACAGTGTAAAATCATACATATTGAATTATTAATTAATAAAAAATATTCATTAATTTATTATAATTAAATTCCTTCCCATCTTGTTCCTCTATAAACCCACAACCCGCTCCTAAAAAACGAACACAATTGAAATATTTACAAAATAATTATAAATAATTAACAACCAATAAATCACTAATTAATAATACATTTATTACAAAAAAGAAAAATATAAAGTCATAAATACTTAATTATCAATTGAAAAATTACTAATTAATTAATTAGAAATAAATTACTTCCCACTCTATCCCCCTATGAACCGACAACCCACTCCTAAAAAAATACCACAATTAAGATGTTTACCAAATAATTATTAATCATTAACAACCAATTAATAACTGATTAGTAATAAATTAATTACCACAATTAACAAAATAAAATATTAAACACATAATATTAATTAATAAAAAGTATTAGTTCATTATTTATAATTAAATTACTTCCCACCCTATTCCCCTATAAACCCACAACGCGCTCCTAAAAAAATAACACAATTAAGATATTTACCAAATAATTATTAGTAATTAACAACCAATGAATAACTAATTAATAATAAATTAATTACCACAATTAACAAGATAGCATTTTAAATACATAAATAGTCATTAATAAAAGTTATTCATTAATTCATTATAATGAAATTACTTCCCACCCTTTTCCTCTATAAACTCACAACCTGCTACGGAACTAAAGCGCAAAAGTTACTTTAAAACAAAAACAAATAACTTCTAAAAATGTAACACATATATTAAAAAAGAAATGCAATACTTACACACAAAAATAGAACACATACATGTAAAATACACACTAAAATACATAACACTAAATCAAACAACGATATTTTAACAACAATATTTTTGCTAACGATATTAATTACTTCGATATTTTGAAAAACAATATTACTTACCTTCAACTCAATATTCTTGACAACAATATTCTGATAGTCGACATTTTTGTAGACCGACATTTTGCACTCGATATTAGTGCAAGTCGATATTTACAACTCAATATTATGGCAGTACACCCTCTAACACCTACACTGGTATGAGTAGCGCTATAACACATGAAATGCTTGAGAGAGGAGCTGTAGAGAGATGAGGGGCACTGTTGAAGGGTGTCAGTGAGTGAATCCCTGGAGAAGTCATCGGAGGGGGCGTCATCAGTGCTAAAGCTGGCCCGAGTGCACTCAAGTTTAACTCTGTCCATCAGCAGCCCTTGTAAAGTGATGCTGACAGAGTCTGACTGTAGCTCCTGGGAGCCCTTGTGAGGTCTGAATGTCCGCGTGGACCGCAGGGCATTTGCACAGTGCTTGTTTTTAAAGTATTAAATGCCCAAAGGTGTCTCAAAAGCCTGCGGCTGTCAGTGCGGACAGTCCAGGAGCGGAATACCAAGGCTGCGTAATCTTGAGCCCATCCCATACCACTTTCTTCCCCCACTGGACACTTCCTTTGTCTCACACTTTTGGGTTCTTTTTCATCCCTTCTATCTCACTTTGTCGCTGTTTTCTGCATTTCTCTTTCTCCCCCTTTTTTGTTTTTCTCTCTCTTGCTTTGGGTCAAAGTCTGATGAGGTAAAGTAGGTTGCGGTGGGCCCCACCTGCGCCCACCGCCTCAAATTAAGCACTGCACTCTTATGTCACGACCGCAAGCTGCTGACGCAGATTCTTCCCTTGAGGTGCAAACATCGCTCTTTGAGGCATATTCACAAGCCCCTATCGCCAACGCAACGTCACTTTTAGTGATGTTGTGGTGGCGATAGGGGCCTCGCCTTATGTACAAGGCAGCGTTAAGCCATTTAACGTGGCTTAACGCTGCCTTGTGAATAAGGCCCCTTTGCACGCTGTGTTTAGCATGAAAAGGGCGTGCAGTGGGTGTTGTGGTGGGCGTTCCACCACAACACACATTGATTTTGACGCTGGCCCCTATTCACAAGGGCTGCGTAAATAGGAGGCACTGCCAAAATTAAGGCTAGGAAAACTCTGGTCTTAAGTTGGCGAAACAAGGAGAAATGCTTTATTTCTCCTCGTTGTTGCTTTTTCTATGTGTGCTGCCTTGTGCAGCACACATGGGAAAACCAAAGAGTCATGGTTTGTGTGATGTACAGGAAGGTGTCCTTTCCTGTACATCAACAAACCTTTTTTTTCAAATGCCGTTTTTGTACCGTGCATGTGTGCTGCATGAAGCAGCGCACATGTAAGTTACAAACTGGCATTTTAGGTTTGTTTATGTGCAGGAAGGGACACCTTCCTGTACATAAACAAACCTCCCTGCTTATAGACACCCTTGCACTCTGGTGCAAGGGTGTCTGCATTGGCGCTAAGTTGTGAAACTTAGTGGCATCGCAGGGGGAAACGCAAGGCTGCACCATATCTTTGTGAATATGGTGCAGCCTTGCCTTTCCGAAGTGGCGGAGAGAAGCGTTAAGCCAAGAGGGCTAACGCCTCTCTCTGCCACTTCCTTGTGAATATCCCCCTTTGTTTCCAGTGGAGTCTCAGTCACTGCATCCCAGTAGCCATGATGCTGACTGTGCACTGACGCCCGGCTACTAGGCACTTTCGCTCCGTTAACACAAAGGGGCATATTATCAAGAAACAGCGTTAACATTATCGCTGCTTTATCTTCAGAAAACTGCCGCTAAAGTGGCGATAATGGGCTTGATAATACGCCCTTGTCAATTCCCATTGAAGCTCATGTTCTGGTGTGAACATGGGCTTCTATGGGCATTCTCTATGGCGCATTATCAAGCCCATTATTGCCGCTTTAGCAGCAGTTTTCTGTCGCTAAAGCGGCGATAATGTTAACACTGTGCTTGATAATATGCCCCGAAGTTACTAGGGCTGTTCGGCGGTATATATACCCCGCCCCCCTCAGCAGCTCCATACCTCTTCGCAATGCCACAGTCAGCCTTCTCACACAAGTCTCTCCCTAAAAGATGCATTTACAGAAAGGGGCCCAAGCTTGTGCGGGTGCTGGGGCCACACCCCTGACTTCAGGGTGTGCGCTGCACATAGGCCACTGTAGGCAGGTGCCTTAGACCACCAACACAAATGACCACAACTGCACCAAATGGCTTCAAAGATGCATTGTCACTGCAGGAAAATGAGCACCCGAAAGGCAAAGTATAATTTTGCTTACTGCTCTGAAAATATCCTTGCACAGGGTGTTTACAGCCTGCAATACAACTTTTTGGAGCAGGACATTTAACCTGGAGGCAAATATAGAAGACTAATCATTTACCAGACCCCTCCACACCCCAGCTTAAAAGGCAAAAAATATGGGGGCTGATTCACAGAACTAATTTAAGACAAAATCCTAAATTTACTACTTTTGGTATTCACAGAAGTTAGGATTTTGTCTTAAGACAGACTTGAGACAAAATCCTAACTTAAGTCTGTCTTAAGTCTGTCTTAAGACAAACTTAAGACAAACGTTCTGTGAATACCAAAAGTAGTAAGTTTAGGATTTTGTCTTAAGTTAGTTCTGTGAATCGGGCCCATGATTTTTAGAATGCTGCAACATTTCATAATTTGGTGCTAAGAGGTCTTCAGTCAAATGAGTCTAAAGTAGAAAGCAATGACAAAGGTGATTTTCCGAGTCCCACAGAACTGGGGTCTTCACTTTATATTCCTGGTTTAGCAGCAAATCCATAGGACGCCCTGAGGATTTTATCAATATTTTAAGAACGTGAAATGAAGCCAAACTGCATTAAAAATGAAGATTCAAGGTGATAAAAAGGAAGACAGTGGCACAGAAATTCTGTAGGTTTGATAGTCTTGTTTACTTTCTCAAGTTAGACATAATTAATGAAGTTTATACTTATTTATTTAAAAATGTATTTACAGTTTTTATAACTTGCAGCTGTACCTATCTGCTGTAGCCTGCTTTAACAGCTAGAGAGAGAATATCGGGGCATATTTACAAGCCCCTATCGCCTCCAGAAGTCACTAAAGATGATGTTTCTGTGTCGATATGGGCTTCGCCTTATTTACTTAACGTGGCTTAACGCTGCCTTGTAAATAAAGCACCCTTTCACATTATATTTAGTGTGAAAGGGGAGGGCAATGGGTGTTGTGGTGGGCGTTACACCACAACACCCATTGATTTTGACGCAGCACCATATTTACAAGGGTGGCATAAATAGGAGGCAGCGCCAAAATTAAGACAAAAAAACCTAGTCTCACCGTGGCACAACCAGGAGAAATATGGCATTTCTCCTTGTTTTTGCAGTTTCTATGTGTGCTGCATTGTGTAGTAGTCTTTTAAAATTGTTTTGCCTTAAAAAAAAGACGGAATAAAACTATTACTGCTCGCCGAAATATTGTCAATAGCGATTTGCCTATTCAAAGATGGCCGCCAAAGTCGGCTTGCCTAAAATGTATTCTCGCGTGAAGAACTCTCTCGCGCCACTTTGTATCAATATAAAACAAAGGTAGAGCGAACCGAAAAGTATCAGCTATTCTGAACCAATATGCTACCACGGCCGATCGAGTGATTTAAGTTCTTTGAAAGCGCACGATTTTTCCAAGTAAGTCAAAGGCATTGTACCGCTCGTAATTCGGCCCCATCTTTAGCTACAAGCTGTAAGTTGGTCTAGTAGCTATGGAGCCTGAACGTAAATTGGAGAATTTTTCCTCCCCTTGTCTTCTGCCAGTTCTTGATAATAATATAACTCGTGTTTAGGTTTTTATTTAGCCAGCACGATTTTTACTTTTAACTATAATTGATGTTACAGTAAGCACTCGCTGGCCACATAGAACACAAAGTCGTGTATCTGGACCTTATTTCAAAGTAATCATCGACCCCGGCAATTTGTACAGGCGTGGTTGTTACCCCCTTTCCCCCCCCTCCCCTCCCCCCCCCCCGTTTTGGGTAACTAAACCTTGGATAAAAGTGAGAACCGAATGAGAATGGTCTCCTACTAAAAACCGAAGTCTCAATTTCCCTTCTTTATAGATAACGCAACAACGCATTGAATGCCATTTTTTTAACTGCAAACGTCTCTTGTCTGGACAAGATTCTGAGGTAATTTTCCATTGTCATTAAAGTTAATTTAAATGAAAAAACTGCAGTGAGGGTTAGTAGTAACTCTTCTGCTCTTCAACGCAGATTAAAACAAAATCGCACTTCCCTGAGTTCGACCAAGGGTCTGAATTACTGCAAACGTCTCTTGCTTGGACAATACTCTGTGGTAATTGCCTTTGTCAATAAAGTTAATTTAAACGATAAAATAGCAGTAAGTTTGAGTAGTCACTCGTTTGCCCTTCAATGTAGATTCAAACAAAGCTGCAGTCCCCTGACTTTGACCGAGGGTCTGAATTATTTTTACCCCTACAACCAAGACCACTGACCTGACCAGGAAGTGTATTTGGTAGCGTTATCGAGTAAGTGTGATTGATCCAAAAACTTCCTTTCAAACAAACTACCAGTAATAATTGGTTATTTTTAAAATCTAGTCGCCACACCGACTGAAAGAATCTGTTCTAGTAACCATTAGTTTGAAGTTTAAATTAAAACTGAACAGTATGTTTTTAATGTGTTAAATGTATTTTGACTAGCAAAAATGCAAAACAAATTACAATTGTTATGACCAGAGTATAATTTCATGTCATTATGTTACATTATTTCAGAGGGTCTACATCCAAATGCATTAAAGTGTAAGTCCTGATGATGGTCTTATGAAAGCACAACACGAAGACCGAAACGTCGACAAGTGTGTCTAATTCTGCACGAGATTAATTCAATACTGATTTCTATTTATTTTTGGATTTGAAATCTTTATTTTGTATTCGTTAGCAGTTTAGACCTTTTTGTGATATACTTGTGAAATATTGATTATTCGCCCTGTATATCCTTTATGCATTCTTCTGTACCCCATGT
This sequence comes from Lissotriton helveticus, assembly GCF_964261635.1. Taxonomy (NCBI): domain Eukaryota; kingdom Metazoa; phylum Chordata; class Amphibia; order Caudata; family Salamandridae; genus Lissotriton; species Lissotriton helveticus. Next base: position 1,141,611,241 of record NC_136072.1, on the reverse strand, counting down.
TTGATAATTGATAAAGTCTATGTCTTGAAGTAAACAAAAACTTTTTTGACTTTCAATACCTGGTTATTGTATTATTGTATTATTATCTTAGATAATGTTAGTGTGGTAACATTATTTGTCTGTTTTTGAAATTTATTTACTTCAGTCACAAGTTTACAAACAGTGGGCCGAATTCACAGAACTAACTTAAGACAAAATCCTAAACTTACTACTTTTGGTATTCAAAGAAGTTAGGATTTTGTCTTAAGACAGACTTAAGACAGACTTAAGTTAGGATTCTGTCTTAAGTCTGTCTTAAGTCTGTCTTAAGACAAACTTAAGACAAAATCCTAACTTCTTTGAATACCAAAAGTAGTAAGTTTAGGATTTTGTCTTAAGTTAGTTCTGTGAATCGGGCCCCTTGTGAGTACTCAATTAAGTTAAGTCTCATATTGACTGAACGCTGATAACATAAACAAAATCCCTTGCTGGCCCAATTTTATAAAAGTTTACCTGCCCAAGCCCGCAAGGGTATATTGGGTTGCTCACCTTTTTCTAAGTTTGCATTGTGTAGTAGCACACATAGGAACAGCAACACGCCATTGATTGTTTATGTGCAGGAAGGTGTCCCATCCTGCACTCTTTTTAAAACAATGACGCATTGTAACTTCTATGTGAAGTTACAAAACGCCATTGGTGAATGTTTATTTGCAGGTAGGGACACCTTCCTGCACATAAACTATATTTCCCTGAAATGCAGGCATCCTTGCACAGTGGTGCAAGAGTGCCTGTGTTTGCGCAAGGTAGCTAAATTTAGTGCCAGCACAGGGAGAAACGCAAGGCTGCACCGTATTCTTGTAAATAGGGTGCAGCTCTACATTTCTGAAGCGGTGGAGCGTGGTGTTAAGCTAACAAGGCTAACGCTGTTCTCCGTCACTTCATTGTGAATATGTGTCATCATTTTAGCTTGAGCAACAATGGCGCATCAGCGGAAAGTGGATAAAGCACTGGAATTCATTTGAATACCTGGATGAAAGGGAGGTTGAATACCAGTGCTAGTTAAGGGAACATTTGGGGAGAAAATTAGGCTGAAAGCTTGTAGTCTACCATTAAATTATTGTGAAATAGTCAGTGATTCATGAAAAGACGAGTTCAATGGTTCTTTCTGGATGCTTCTATTCTTAGAAATTAATATGCCTATTTTATTATAAAGCACTTGATACCAGCATAGAGCCCTTTTCTAAGCACTCCAAATGTTGCCAGCTATGAGAACTGGGGTCGGGTGGATTCCACCAGTGATCAGACAAAGTGGCAAGCGGGGTAGCCAAGATTGGGCCCATGTCTCCTGGATCAAAAGTCAGGGGCTCACTACGAAGAAGAAGGTGGAATTGGGAAATTCTGCACCAAGGGTCAGACAGGGTGGCAAGTGCCAAGTGGTGATGCCAAGCCTGAGCCCAGGTAGATTCAATGTCAGCAGTTCACTGAGAAGAAGTGGTGTAAATTGGATATTCTGCCAAGGGTCAAACATGGTGGTAAGTGGGGAAGCCAAGACTGAGCCCAGGTAGATTCAATGTCAGCAGTTCACTGTGAAGAAGAAGGTGAAAGTGGGAGATTCTGCCAAAGGTCAGACAGGGTGACAAGTGGGGAAGCCGGGATTTACCCCTGGTTTCTTGGGTCCAAACTTAGCAGCTCACTCTGAAGGAGAGAGCGGAAGTGGTGCCTTGCCCGACAGGCCCCAAGCAGCGCTGTGGATTTAGAAGGAAGCCGGAACTCAGTGATGTATGACTCCATGGCCCTGGGAGCGCGGAAGCAGAGAGCGGGAAATAAATGGCTCACCCAGGGGTGCACTGAGCCAAGTTCCCGGCCGATGAGCAGATTAAAGGCGCGTAAAGAATTGACTCCATTGTGCTTCACGGCTCTCGCGGGATTTCCTCCAGAGGAGAGCGCGTGCCACGGCAGGGCCTCTGCCCAGGACTTGGCTGGGTCTGTCGGAGGCAGTGTTATCCTGTGACTTGTGGCTGGAGTCCCCTGGAGGGGCTGTGTTTGACACATTGCTCGCATCCTATAAGTGTTGACAAGGGCTCATGTGTTCTGTGGTTGCAGGTACTCTCAGAGCACTACCTACAGCTGGTGGTGTCAAAGAGTATGCAATGAATTGGGAGAGGTGTGCGTGTGTAGCATTTACTTATTTTTATTTTATTTATTTGAGTTTTATATAGCGCTGGCCAGACCCGGAGGTATCACAGCGCTTTACATGAGGTTCCACACTGTTACAAAGTTACAGTTAAAAGTTACATCTGTTGCTAGAGACATACGGCTAGATTCATCAATTTAAAATCGGCTCGCAAAGGGCCAGATTCTGAGATTCCGTCCCTTTGCGAGTGCTATTTTTGCATTTGGGATTCATCATCCCAAATGCAAAAATTGCAATTACAGAAATCGCTTAATTGCGAAGAATCGCATTTAAGGAATCTCAATTAGAGATTCCTTAAATGCTATTCATGAACCTTTTAAAAATTGCGAATTCGCAATATGGGGCTGCTATTTACCGCGAAGTGTAACTTCGTGGTAAATAGCGAAAACGTAGAAAAATGCACTTTAGTGCATTTTTCTAAGTTGTATGTTACACACACACACATGTCCTTTGGACATGTGTGTGCGCAACACCTGTGTACATTTGCATTTCAGGGGTGCTACAGGGTGTCCTTTGGACACCCTGGCATCCTTGAAATCGCTTCCTTATTTGCGATTAGCAATTAGCGAATCGCAAATAAGGAAGCAGTAGAAATCGCATTTAATTGTGCGATTTCTACATGAATCCCGTTTTGCTTAATAATCGCTATTAAGGACTCGCAAATCGGGACATTGATGAATCTGGGGGATAGAAGCATAGAAGACGAGATAAATCGAGCGTAGAGGGTAATGGGGTGAGGTAAAAGGGTAGGAGGGAGATACGGCTAAGAGACGAAGGAAAGTCTGCCGGCTGGGTAGGTGATGGCTGAGGGAGAAGTCCACGGCCTATCTCCTCTATAGCTATCAAGGTAGCTCCACCAGGCACCGGTGAAAATGCAAGGTCTCAACGTTTAAGTACATTAGCCAAGTCATTGCGGCCAATCCCCTCCCTTGAGAATATGGTCCCTCACTTTCTAAATTGAACTGTACGCCCTCATCCCATGATAATATTTTAGCTAAGCATTGTAGCTAATCATCTCCATACAGAACATGCTCACTCACCTCCTGGACTCACTCCTGGCACAGAGCTAGTGTTCAGGTAGTGTAATGCGTGAGTAGGGGTGTATTTTGTGGGTGTGGTGGCTCGAATGCATGTTGGACAGGCGCAAATGTTTCATGGAGGAGGGACAAGCACCTCTATCCCCCCCCCCCACTCACTGAGGAGTGTGGACTAGTCTGAAATACCTGCCCTGCTTTTAGCATTCCCTGATGTTTCTGCCTGCCTTGTAGACTGCTTGCCTGCTTTGTGTTGTCTCTGTTGTGTCTGAGGCCTGCTGAACAAGCTCCAGAGACATGTGCACTCTTTGTAAAAACATGAGACGGCCACCCACGTCTCAGCAGAACAGGCAGCAGGCACTGAAATGCAGATAATCTACACAGCCCAACCCATAGCAACGCAGGGGGCCTCCTTACCAACCTGTCTGTATGTCATGGAGACAGAGAGAGTTCTCGCCACAATGTCACACTATAAGACTGAGTTAATAAGGGCTGACAGCTCATTCAGCAGCCATCAGCCCACATACAGAACAAGTGATTGTGGCATAAAAGTTACATTTCCATGCTACTGGCAGCTGGTGAGTGTTGCCTTGCACACAGGTATGCATATTTTTATGAGGAGGTACATTTATTAATCAGATTTTGAATGTCTCTTTTAAATCATGAGATATGAGGGACTATTTAAAGCCCTTAATTTGTAGCTCTAGGTGGATTAAAGTTAATCTGAATGTGTGTGTTGGGAGAAGAAACCAGTGTAGAGAACACACATGTTTACAGTGGACTTGGCTCTGACATGAAGAGTAAAGGTTAACAGTAAGGCTGCAAGAAGTTATAATTATGGTTCATTTCCCGTTCCTTCATGGGTGCTGCAAAATGTGTCAAGCCAACATCACTAGTGATGTGCTATATTTAAAATAAATAAACAAAACACATAATTTGCTTCTCAAGACTCTGTGTTGAGAAGCTGCCCTGGATGTCCCACTGAGGGCACACTTCCCACTCAGGGCTCCAAGAGGCTGGATACATTCTCTTGAATATCCCCTCTGTCAAAAGGTTTGCCCAGATTAAGAAAATGGGTAATGTTCTGACAGGCCAAGGGTGAGAACCCCGAGACCTGCGGTCCGTGTGCTGGCCCGCCATGTCACAAAGTGCCTTGGACGGGGTCCCGACACCTGAGGAGGGCTTGCTGCTTGGCCGGGTGAAGAAGATGTGACCAGGCCCCAGGTCAGAGCTTTGGTTGGCACTGAGGTGGAAGCCCTCATCCTGGGATATATTCTCCAGGCCATGTGTTGCAAAACACCCAAGACTGGTTCCTGCGGGCCCTGGGAGGAAATCCCTGCTTGGCTGGGTGAAGATGCTCTAACCAGGCACCGGGTCATATCTCTGGTTGGCCCGCGCATGAAAGTCCCTTTCTTAGGCTCCATTCTCCAGGCCACTATGTAACACGGTGCCCAGTACGGGGTCCCACAGGTGACAGGAGTGCTTCCCTGCTTGGCTGGGTGAAGATGCTCTGAGCAGGCCCCTGGTCAGACTTCCAGATGGCTCGGGGATGGAAACCTCCATGTTGCATGGTGCCCGGGATGGGGTCCTGTAGAACCGGAGAGGGATCCCCTATTTGTGGGAGTGAAGACGTTCTGACCATACCCTGGGTCAGAGTTCTGGCTGGCCCGGGTTGGATACCACTGGCCCTAGGCTCCCTTCCACAGCCTGTGAAGTTATTTGAGCCCAAGACAGACCCAGGAAGGTCTGTGCTGCCTGCCTGCTTTAAAAACCTCAGACAGGGTCCTGGGCTAGAGCTCCGACTGGCCCTGTGTGGATGCTCCCAACCCTGAGCTCCGTTCTGCAGACCACCTTGGTTCAGTTAGGAATAATGAAATAGGACTCCATTTCTATTTTTTGGGAATTGGGGCCGTGATTAAGAGGGACGGCCAGGGGCAGTCATATTGTGCTGCTAGAGGTGAAATTCTTGAACTAGTGCGTGATGAACCGAAGCAAAAGCATTTGCTGAGAATGTTTTCATTAATCAAAAATGAAAATCGGAGGTTCGAAGACGAGCATATACTGTTGATGTTCCGAACATAAACAATGCTGAATAGCAATGCAGTGGCGTTATTCCCATGACCCACTGAGCAGCTTATGAGGAACCAAAGTCTTTGTTTTCTTGGGGGAAGTGCGGTTTCACCGCTGAAACTTAAAGGAATTGACAGGAGGGCGCCACCTGGAGCGGAGCCTGTGGCATAATTTCACTCCACAAAGTAAACTTCGCCCGGCCTGGACATGGGAAGGACTGATAGATTAGTAGCTTTCTTGACTCTGTGGTTGGTTGTGCATGGCTTATTAGATTTTTGGAGCGATTTGTCTGGTTAATTCCGATAGTGAACGAGGCTCCTCCAAGCTAACCAGTTAGGCGACCCCCAGCGGATAAGTGGCGCTCAGTTACATGAGATTTAGCCATAAAAGGTCTGTGATGCCCAGAGATGTCTGGGGATGCATGTTTCAAACACTGAATGGATCAGAATGGAAATAGAAATCAAGCTCTTTGCTTCTACAAACACCGTCCTTCCTCGGCGTTACCAACCCTCTTTCCTGGAGCTCCTCTGGTTCCCTCTATCCAGGCCAGGGGTCTGGGAGTTATCTTTGACTCCACCTATCCTTCATTCCACCAAGGAATATTGGGGCCAAGACCATCTCCCATCTCCTTCACTGCATTCAAGGATTTCTGCATCTTCAGGAGACTTGCTTCTGCTTCATTCTGGTGCTTGCTGGGTATTTTTTTTTTTTGCACACTAACAACTATCACAATGGTGTTTGGGTGGGCCTTCTGCCAAAAAAAGTAAGCACTCTCCAAAGAGAACCTGGCTTGTATTTGGGGTGAGAATGATCAGTCATGTCTCTCCAGCATTGATATCTCAGTCCATTGGTTGCTGGTCAAGCGGAATGGTGCACACATTCTGCTCGCAAGAAGGTCAATTTTTGAAGCCATGTGGTATCCAATCCAATCCAATTTACTCCAAACAATTCCACTACACTCCATGTCACATAATTCCATTCCACACCATTCCACGCAATTGCACTACACACCATACCACAAAATTCCACTTCAGGCAACAGAACTCCACACCTCACATTCCACTCCACTCAGGTCCACTCCACGTCACTCCAATTCACACAATTCCACTCCACGCCACACAATTCCATGCCACACAATTCCACTCTACTCCACGAAACACAATTCCACTCCACTCCACATGATTCCTCTCCACTCCACACCAATCCACACCACACAATTCCACTTGATGCATCACTAGTCAACTTCACATCACTCTACACAATTCCTCTCCATGCCACTGCTCCCCACCCAATTCCACACCACAGAAATCCACACTGTTTCACTCCTCTTCACACAATTTCACTCCACACCACTTCACACAATTCCCTTCGACGCCACACAATTCAACTCCATGACACACAGTTCAACTCCACTTGATGCCATATAATTCCCCATATACCACACAATCACACAGCACGTCACTCCACACAATTCCACTGCACTCCATGCGACACACTTCCACACCAATCCACTCCACTCCACAAGATGCCACTCCATGCCACACAATTCCACTCCACGCTACACAATTTTACTCCACTCTGATCCACTTCACACAATTCCACTCCACGTCACTCCGTTTCGCACAATTCTATTCCGTGACACACAATTCCATGCTTCTTCATATCACACAATTGCCCTCTTCTCCACACCAGACAATTCCACTCCATGTCACTCCATTTCGCACAATTCTATTCCATGATACACAATTCCATGCTTCTTCATATCACACAATTGCCCTCTACTCCACACCACACAATTCCACTCCACACAATCCCTCTCCATGCCACACAATTCAATTCCATGCCACACAATTCCACTTCACTCCACTCCACACAATTCCTCTTCATGCCGTGCCACCCCACACAATTCCACACCAATCCATACCACACAAATGCACACCATTCCACTCCTCTTCACACAATTTCACTCCACACCATTTCACACAATTCTCCTCCACTCCACACAAATCAGCTCCACTCAGTGCCACTCCACTCAATGCCACTCCACTCCACTCCACTCCACACAATACCACTCCGCTCCACTCAATGCCACTCCATGCCACACTATGCCACTTCACTCCACACCACTGAATGCCACTCCGCACCATGCAATGCCACTTCACTCCATGCCAAACAATGCTGCTTCACACGATTGCCACTCCATACAGTGCTACTCCACTCGACTCCACTCAATGCCACTTCACTCCATGCCAAACAATGCTGCTTCACACGATTGCCACTCCATACAGTGCTACTCCACTCGACTCCACTCAATGCCACTTCACTCCATGCCAAACAATGCTGCTTCACACGATTGCCACTCCATACAGTGCTACTCCACTCGACTCCACTCAATGCCACTTCACTCCATGCCAAACAATGCTGCTTCACACGATTGCCACTCCATACAGTGCTACTCCACTCGACTCCACTCAATGCCACTTCACTCCATGCCAAACAATGCTGCTTCACACGATTGCCACTCCATACAGTGCTACTCCACTCGACTCCACTCAATGCCACTTCACTCCATGCCAAACAATGCTGCTTCACACGATTGCCACTCCATACAGTGCTACTCCACTCGACTCCACTCAATGCCACTTCACTCCATGCCAAACAATGCTGCTTCACACGATTGCCACTCCATACAGTGCTACTCCACTCGACTCCACTCAATGCCACTTCACTCCATGCCAAACAATGCTGCTTCACACGATTGCCACTCCATACAGTGCTACTCCACTCGACTCCACTCAATGCCACTTCACTCCATGCCAAACAATGCTGCTTCACACGATTGCCACTCCATACAGTGCTACTCCACTCCACTCAATGCCACTTCACTCCACTCCACTCAGTTACACTTCACTGATTCCACTCAATGCCATATAGGAACAGTAAAACAATGATTTATCATAGTCAATACCATTCCAATATGGCTGTCTAGTTTAGAAATAGAGGTTGTATTCGACAGAGCCCAATGCTGCTGAAATGAGGGGCACACACCGTTAAGGGGGGCTGCAGTAGGCTGAAAGAAAAAGGAGAGCATAAGAAATTAAAGGGTACCTATAACAGGAAAACAGGCAAATATAAAGGAATGGCCACCAGCCCAGAAAAGGAAGCACGCTCATTGTTAGGCGGATGTGCAGATATGAACAGGCATAACGCTATTACTCAAAGGGCAATAGAGCCAATGGCAGAAATTGGCTAACGGCTAACCAATAGACCCATACAGTACCCTGTCATGGGGAAAAGAAAAATGGGAAAGATATTTGAATGGGCAGAAGAGTGTTGACACAAAGACCATCTCTGTATGTGTAAGTGTTTATGCAGAGTTCTTGTGCTTTATTTTCACAAGGGCCTAGCAGATACTACCCCATATGTGTTATGTTATGTTATAAATTTATACAGCGCACGATTACCAAAAGGTGTCTTGGTGCTAGCAAACCGGGAAGCAGGCATAAGGGATTAATCAGTGAACAGCCAGATTTTAATGGCTTTCCTGAACAGTGTCAGAGAGGGTAGAATTCTGATGCTAAACGGGAGGGGGTTCCAAAGCGTGGTAGCTCCCACCATGAATCTTCTGCCGCCCCAGCAGGACTTAAAAACTCTCTGGGAAAGTATCACTCTTGCTCCTCGTGATCTCAAGCATCTGTTTGGGGAGTACCAGTGCAGCGAACGTCTTAGGAACTGGGGGCCGACCCCTTGAAGTGCCTCGTATGTAATGCACAGGGTTTTAAACTTGATCTGTTTTATTATTGGCAGCCAATGCAATCTTTGGAGATGAGTACCCACAGACTGGAATTTGGGAATCCCCAAAAGAAGTCTGACGGACGCCTCTTGGATCATTTGGCGCCTTTAGAGTTGTTTAACCCCGTCACCGGGGGGGCTGTTTCCCCCCGCTGTGCTGGGGGCCGGGGGGCGTGCACAGCGCCCCGGTGCTCATGACGAGGTCAGCTGGTCATGAGCCACGGCGCTCCGGTGCTCATGATGAGCTGAGCTCGTCATGACCACGCCCGTTCCAATGGAACGCTCAGCACAGCAGGGGAATCAGCCCAGCATGCAAGCGTTCCATTTAACGGGCGCAGTCATGACAAGCTCAGCTCGTCATGAGTACCGGAGCGTCGTGGCTCATGACGAGCTGACCTCGTCATGAGCACAGGAGGGGTTAATAGGTATGCCAGGATATAGCCTGTTACAGTAATCTAATCTGGAGAGGATTAGAGATGTAACCACCGTAGTTCTGCTTTCTGTGGGGATCATATAAGAATGTCTACCAAGGATTCCCAGGGACCACTGCCTGCTCTTAAAAAATGAAACGGAAACTTTTTATTTTTATTTTTGAAACACATCGTGTTTTGAATGATAAGAGAGCACAAGGTGCAAAGTATTTTTTGTGCAGATCAAAAACAAGCCTTTGATATAGGAATATTAGTGAAACAGAGATACATGACAAAGCAAACACTTTCATTTGACAGCTCTAAACAAAGTTTGTGGGGGTGTGGGGCTGGCAGCGGGAATGTGGACAGGAGTAGAACTGTGGTCCTTCTGTCACCATGGAGACGTAAAACGTAATGTTACGTAACATTACATTACGTTGCGTTATGTTTTGTTGTGTTATGTTATGTGTATTTGTATATCACTGAACTCACCCAGGAGGGTATCCTGGTGTCCAGTTAATGGAAGGTGTCCTTGCGTTTGTTTTAACAATGTGAGCCCCCACAGCGTCCGATTTATGATTTCACAAATTGTGAAGTGATTAAGATTAAGTTAGGTTTTGACTTGGCACTCAGCAGGCTGTTTCATCTGACCTTGATCTTAATAAAAAGAAAAATATACACACAGTTTCTTATGACGTATGTAGAAAATGAAAGCAAGTCTTGGCAAAGCCAGTAGGTTTGGCTCCAAATTGCAGGCCAGATTTATAATTGTTGTCAATGTTTGTTATAGATGCAGCGATGCAATGTTGTGAATGTATGTCATGTTTATGTCAATGATATCTGCATGTTGCTATGCTATATGTTGGTGCTGTGCATGACCATATATATATATATTTTATTTTAAGGAGCTTTATATAACGCAAACTCGACCCGAAGGTATCAGAGCGCTTAACATAGCACCAGTTGCGTTACATGAGGACACATAATTTTTTTTAGGCACAGGGTGATTACGTGATTTACCCAGAATCACAGGATGTCCAGCGTCATTGCCGAGACTCAAACCTGGTTCCCCACATTCGAGGTCGACCGCCCTAGCCGTTAGGCCAACTCCTCTCCCCAATCATACCTTTGGTTTGGTAGCACTTACTCAGCCACAGGACCTTCTTGCCAACACATGATTGGGTTCTATGGAGCATGTGTGGTGTTACAATGACAACTTGAAGGTGAGATTGGGGTTTAGGGGGCACGGTACTTTGATGTCATCAGAATAAAGTGTGACCAAACATCTTGTCCTAAAAGAAATATCACCCCATTTGAATTAATGATAGACCGTATTCTCCCTATCTGATGATATTTTTGTAAACAATATTTAGGACACAATATTTATATCAGACAATATTTCTGTATGCGATTTTCTGAGGTGCAGTAACTACACCTAACTCCCACCCCTTGAGGCAGCAGCGTTCCTTTGAATAAATTCTACGATAAGCCCTCGGCGGATGCTGAGCAGGAGGGGCCAGGCACCACCTCCCGCGGAAGCCTTCGCTACAATGTTTCCATCTGAACCCAGCACCCACCGCGCATTGATTATTCTATCCGAGCACGTGCGTGGAGTTCATTCATTAATAATCCCCTAAATTGCTGGGTAATCGGAAGCCTTTGTTGCAGTGTCAAGCAGTTAAGTAGCGCTCAGGAAGATCTATTTTTTTCGAGAGCAGACAAGATCTGACACCGGGCGGGAGCGTAACTTTCAACAGATATAACAATCACCGCCCGTGAACCGAGGCCGCCTCATTAGGAGCCGCTGCTTTTAATTAATTGGCTCTCCAGCTTTCCTCCTTTAAGACCGCTAAGAGCCTTAAGCCTGCGGCGGATTAATTAAGAGGGACGAGCCAGTTGCGGTAATTAGTTTAGGTAGGAGGGCTCTTGCCGTGTCCCTGACCTGTGCGTAGGCCTCTGCCGTGAACACCGCTCAAAGGATTCACGGGTTCATCCAAGGCTCGTTAAAAGGCATTCCCCACGGTTATCCCTCGCTATTGCACCCCTAGTTACTTACTGTTGGACTCTCCCGGGGTAGCAGAGAAGAGTAGTCAAGACTTACTCTAGGAGGTGGTAGAGGTCAGAAATCAGACAGAGCGTAAACACATTGGAGCAGATTTACAAGCCCCTTGCGACACTTTTACGCGGATGTATGACATTACAACACATGCTTTTACATCGCATGCTTTTACAATGCGGTTTTTACAACGCATACCATTACAACGCATAGTGCTTTTAGGCGATGGATAGTGAATTGTTTAATTTACTATTCCAACTCCAGTCCCCGTGGATAGTAGGGAAGGTGTTGGATAGTACATTAAATCTATTCCCTATCCTAGAGCGCCCCCCAGCGCAATGCGCCGTAATGGTTTGCGTTGTAAAAGTTGCGTTGTAAAGGCACTGCGTGGTAAAAGTTGCGTTGTAAAGGTTGTTTACCCTTTTACGCTGCCCTTGCGTCACTTTTGTGACACGGCAGCATCGTAAACAATGCGCCACGTTGTTTCACATTTACAAAGTGGCGCAGCTAGGGAGATGCGTCACATTGTAAAGTCCTGCGTTACATTATACCTGCGTCAAGTATACTGTATGCATGGTGGGCGTTCCGACGCAAGAAAGCCTAGTAAAAGAGACACAATGAAATCTACAAGATTTCACGTAGACACTTTTATGATGCCACTGCGTCAAAACCTTACGCCTGTTGCAAGCAGGCATAAGGAGTGACACAGCATAATAGAAATAGGCATTCCGAAGCCATGCTGGAGTTACGACGTGCTTGCGACACGACTCCAGAAATGCATTGCCTTTACGCCAATAGATGTGTCACACATCTATCAATCCTTGCGCCACCGTGCACTGCATTGTAAATGCGACACATCCATGGTGGCGCATGGTTTTCTTGTGTGACGCAAATTCACTGGCTTATCTCTGCTGATATGCAGAGATACGTCAGTTCTTATATATCTGCCCCATTATTAGCACTCAATAAACTAAATATGGTTGCACGTCACAATCTCATGATTTTAATATCCTCTATCCAAAATATGGTATCCAGGAAATTGTTTCCTGAAAGACTGTCAGGGTAAGTGTAAGGAGGGAAGTATAAATGTACTATTCTTAACTCCACAGCTACTTACTGTCATGATATGTTGTGAGGTCGATATTAAAACCCTAACATTGTTATGATATGTTTGGGGTCTAAAACTGAACAACTCAGCTGGTTGTGAACATACTTATGAATTTCTCAAGTTTCTCACTGTTTACAAAACACTTTAACACAAAACTCACCAACCAGTCACGAAAGGGTGTCCCATACATAAGCAAGTAGCAGTTTTAGGGTACCAAGGTATATTTCAACAAGGCCCTGCTAGCACATAGTACGGATGTATGATGTTACAACGCATACTTTTACAAAGCATACCTTTACAACGCATTTTTTACAATGCAACATCCATTACAACGCATTCCATTACAATGCATGCCATTACAACGAATTTTTTAAAACTACCTTTACAACACATTCCATTACAATGCATACTACCTTTACAACGCATACCATTACAACGCATAACATTACATTGCATGTTTGGTAAGTATTGGATAGTGTAGGGGTAAAAATTATTATTCTAACTCCAGGGGGTGCAACAGTAGGGTAAGTGTTGGATAGTGTAGGGGTAAAAATTACTATTCTAACTCCAGGGGGTGCAACAGTAGGGTAAGTGTTGGATAGTGTAGGGGTAAAATTTACTATTCTAACTCCAGGGGGTGCAACAGAAGGGTAAGTGTTGGATAGTGTAGGGGTAAAAATTACTATTCTAACTCCAAGGGGTGCAACAGTAGGGTACGTGTTGGATGGTAATGTTATGCGTTGTAATGGTATGCGTTGTAATGACTGCGTTGTAATGACATGCGTTGTAGAGGTATGCGTTGTAGTGTCATCCGTTGTAATGGCATGCGATGTAATGGATGTTGCGTTGTGAAAGTTTTGTTGTAATGGTAGTGCGTTGTAAAAGTTGCGTTGTAAAGGTTGTTTCCCACATAGTACATGTACAAAAAAAGGTGAGGACCCAAGCTTTAGGGTCAGGCTAGGCCTTTACTTGAGTGGTCCAGCAGATAGAAACTGAGAAAAGGCATCAACCCTGAACTAAAATCTGATGCCACCACCACCTACCAACAACTCAGAGCCTGGGATGAGGGGACAGTGACCACTCACACCAGAGTTAGCTCTTCAATGTGGTGCTCTACCTTTCAGCACAGGCAGGCTCTGCCTATCATCACCCCTTGATGAAAGAGGGTGCACCACCAGTGTGATGACAAACTGTCAGATCCACTAGGAAAAATGATAGAGGAGATCACAAAAACGAACAAAGCAGAGTGATGCAACTTTTCCATGCCCAGATGAGGTCAACTGCTAGCGTAGTCAAGGCTTACTTTCTCCAGGAGCTGACATGCAGGAAGAGTATGAAGCTATTGCTATCAGGAGTGATAAAGGTCAATATTCAACCAGATATACCACTTTTAAAAGGAATGTGTCCTTAATGTAACATACAGCAATTGAGGTGCAAAGGCTGATCGTAACTGTGAAAAACCAAAGGGGGTATTTTTTATGAGGAGGTTTGCTTGGCGTTTTCACCACGCAACGTGGGACATGCACAGCTCAAACCTTAACCCCTTCGCTGCGGGGGTAATTCCCCCGCTGTGCTGGGGGGAGGAGGAGGGGGTGCGCACAGCGCCCGCATGCTCATGACGAGCTCAGCTCGTCATGAGGCACGGCGCTCCTGTTCTCATGATGAACTGAGCTCGTCACAGGTGCATTGGCTCCTGTGGAACGTTCAGCACAGCCGGGGAATTCTACCCGCACCTGAGCTTTCCACGGGCCATGACGAGCTGAGCTCGTCATGAGCACCGGTGCGCCGTGGCTCATGACGAGCTCAGCTCGTCATGAGCATGGTAAAGGTTAGGTAAGATTTATGTAGCCATGCAAAGCCACTTTACATGTCCCTGAGTGGCTTCACAAATCTGGAGTACCACAAATCAGTGCAAATCGTTGCATTAGGTTACTCTGCCCTTATAAGTCATTCCATGTATGTAGTGTGGGTGTTTCCAACTAATTCCCATGGTTTTTGGTGCATTTCCCGATTTACCAGAACTGGTAAACCTGTGAATGCACCAACATGCTGTGCCTTCCCAGAGGAGGCGTAACAAGGAGAAATATCTCTATTTCTCCTTCTTCCTTCCTCTTTCTATGTGTGCCACAATCTTGAGCACGCATAGAAAGTGGAAAATGCTTCTCAGGTTGTTTTTGTGCAGGAAGGTGTCCCTTCCTGCACAAAAACAATCCTGCATGCAACACAGGCACCTTTGCACCATGGTGCGAGGGTGCCTTTCTTGGCTCTAGGCTACCAACAGGGCACCAGCGCATGGAAAAAGGACAGGAATGTGCCGAATTGCCTTAAATACTTTGCATTCCTGTCCTTTTCCATGTCGCACAGTGCACCTCAGCAAGGTGACTTGCTGGCTGCACTGCGTGACTTTCTCATAAATGAGCCCCAAAGTCCGTATGACTATGAAGAGCTGAGCTTGGACCCAGGGTCGGGCTGTTGCTGAAAATATGCCCGGTAACGAAAATAAAAGTGTCCCCCATGAGCATACCAGGCTGGGAAAAAGTGGCTCACGTTTGCAAATCAGGACAGTTTTGAACTTGTAAAGTCGTGCTGTATTGGTGTTTTTCCAGGTACAGGAGACTGCATGCATTTGTGCTTGCTGCAGGCAATGTTTGTGGTAATATCAGGGAAATCAGCAATAAAAAGTGTTCCTCGTGTCCTAACACAAGCCCAAAAACAGTTAAAAAAACAGACCACACACAGTTTTTCTGGCTCTGCCATTGCCCCCCTAGTTCAGTCTAACCCTGGTTTGACCCTAAATACAGTGCAATATTGGAATGTAAGTCAATGGTTCTGATTTTCTGCTATGACACAAATGGCTCTAGTCTTCTAGAAAGTTACAGTATTTAAAATGGGGGCATTGTGTGGGGAAAAAGTCCTCATATGTTGGTACTGGGAGGAAGAACTACAATCACAAACTTTGCATATTTCAATGGCTGCGAAGTTGTGTAACCTTTTCAAGAAATCAGATGCAGATCATTTTAAAATAGTTTGGAAGGTCTGGGGTAGGCAGGTGTGCGATGGGGGGGTGGGTTTTGGGGTTTGTTTCTTTTTATTTATTTGGTTAATATTTCAAATGTATTGCTCTTAAATTGTCCTATTTTGTCATTGAAATTGTCATTCATTTCTATGTGCATTGTATGTGCATGAGTTGCTGGATTACAGTGCTCTGCGATATATTTGTTATTTGGCAAATAAAATCTGTTCTAAAAAAAAAAAAAAAAGTTTGGAAGGGAAATTTTCACAGCAAAAACCTTTTCCTTTTTCCTAGACCTCAAACATACAAAATGTTCTTTACCTGGATTTTTTACTCACAGTTTTTTTTCAATTTGCATCATTTGCAAAGCTTAGAAAACTTGATAAAACTCCATGATGTTTACAAAGGGAAGACTGCGCAATTTCACCTACCGCTAGGCGTGGTACCAGATGTCCAAAACTGCCATTGTTTGCATTTTTCCTTTGAAAGTTCTTCTGTTTGACATGTCCAGTGGCCTCTAATATAAAGGACCCTTCAAAAGTAACTCCACCTCTCCAAAACCAGAGGCACTGAAGGATTAGGGTTCCAAGGTTGAGCATCACCCCTTGGGCCTCATTACAAACGTTTGACGTACTGCAGTGCCGCAGGCCTTCCTGCTGTGCTGTCCTACATCAAATGAAAAGGGCAGTGGAGGCAATTTCCTCTTTGTCTGTGTGCTGCAGAATGCAGCATACATAAAGGAAAAAACAAGGAGAATGTAATTTCTGCACCTTCCCTACGCCTCCCCTGGGAAGGCGTAGGCTTTTGATGCATTCCCAGATCTACAAAATCTAGTAAATCTGTGAGTGTGAAGAACAAAAGAGAGAGCTAGGACCGTCCATGTCCCTAAGTAACTATATCAAACAAGCATTTACAATGCAACGGTTTCGCCTTTGGAAACGTTAGAGCTATTGGCATTGTAAATGACAAAATTTGTATTTATGTGTTGGTTTTGAAAACAGGTAAATAAATGGCATTGTCATTTACATTGCCAATAGCATTTCATTTCAAAGCTTTATTCGACTTTTAGTCATAAAAGCAAACCTCCTAACCATGATACAATAAATACTAAGCATAAAAACAGTTAGTTAAAAACGTATTAAACAACAAAGGTCGAATGCTGATAAATTCTAAAATATGTATGCATACATTTTAAAAATTCATTAGAAAAAGTAAATAGAAACAAGCAAGATTAAAGGGGCAGTTGATAATCCATGTTAACTAGTAGGCTTTAAAGCACGTGATCCTATTACCCACGCCCAGGCCAAGAATTTTGCTACGCCTATTACCAGTGGTGTAGAGGAATCAGATGTTAAAATTCTGAGGGCTTGTGAGCAACAACGGGTGCCCATATTTTTACAAACTGGTTTTAGCCACTTTCGACGGGGGGTAGCATACAGAGGGCAAGAAAAAAGCAGATGCGCAATGTCCTCTATTTGGTTTTTACAATGATCACAGTAGGCGTCCTGCAATGGGGACCAGTATTGTCTAAAAGCGTTCACTGGGAGTGTTCCCACACGAAATTGGAAATATAATTTCCTGTCAAATGGACGTTCAATTATGTCCCAATATTTTTCATATAGTGGAAGTTGTTTAGTGTCCAAAAAGCGTGATGACAGGGTAGATTGCAGGCCTTTGCGATACGATGAAACATATGCTGAGTGCCAATAAATGTCCTTCAATTGCTTTTTCGTTGGAAATGAGGCGACATCCTTGTTGCCCCACAGATACTCAAGGCCCAACTTCCCCAATGTACCCCGGAGCTCCTTTAACCAGGCAATACAGTGGAAACGGTCAAAATTCACAACATCAAAGAAAGCTGATGCATAATGACTTAACTCTGGGGTTACCATTAGGCGCCTCCAATACAACAAAGGACGTAGACGGGCAATGTCTTCAATATTTTTCCTACCTAGGTCCATCTTTAGTGGGATTATGGGGGTACTTTGTGGGGCCCCAACAAGCCCTCGCAGAAATCTATTTTCCGCCCGCCCCAGATCTCCTAGGTTTGAAAATCCCCAGAGCTCAGACCCATATAAGCATGCACTCAGTACCTTCATACTATAAATTTCGAGTGCACAATTTATGGGTCTTGTCATGGATGTATTATGTTGGATGGTAACTGCACCTGCTAACTGGCTAAATTTTAAAGATGCCATGTTAATGTGTGATTTCCATTTCATGTCATGTTGGAGGATAATTCCTAGGTAGGCAAAGGCATCTACCTTTTCCAGTGGTTCGCCCTTAAAATTTATCACTCCCTTGAAAGCCGATTGGGAACTCAGACACATAAATTTGGTTTTACTAGTGTTTAATTCCAGACCACGGCTATCACAGAAATCCCCAAAAGCGTCAACCGCTTTCTGCAATCCACTAGGCGTGCGTGATAGTAAAAGCGTATCGTCCGCGAACATTAGTACGGGGACATGTACACCTGCTACGAGTGGAGCGTCATTTGGGGTTCTATTCAGATGCTCCACAATTCCGTTTATATAGATTGAAAAAAGTGTTGGGGCCAGAACACATCCTTGCCTCACCCCCCGTTCGACTGGAAAAGGGGCCGTCACCTCCCCCTGTTTGCCCCTCCTTATTTTTGCAAAATTATTTTCATGGAGGCGGACCAGCAAGGTAAGGAGCTCTCTGCTTATTCCCACATCGGCCAGTGTTTCCCACAGTTTTTCTCTCGGGACCAGATCAAATGCGGCTTTTAGGTCCACAAAAACCGCGTACAATGTGCCATTTCGCAGTGTGACATTTTTCCAATAGATGGCTAAGAAATAAAAAACTTGGTCAACACTGCTAGTCAAGGGGCGAAATCCCGCTTGGTATGGCGACAATATATTTTGGTCTTCAATCCACTGCTGTAATTTATTCTGGACCAGTCGACCCATTATTTTCTGTGCAGTGTCAATTAAGCTAATGGGTCTATAGTTTTTTGCCTGGGTTATATCCCCCTTTTTAGGGCTCGGACTCCTCCCCACTGAAAGTTGGAGGAGTTTCGAGATCCTAATGTTAAAGAAAAAAAAAGTATCTCCTAGGGCTTTGGCGAGACAAATTCCACACATTCCTTAGCGTGTTCTGTCATCTGGCCAGTGATTCGTCTTCGTTGTGTTGTCGTTTTAATAGGCTTGAAGTGATAGGGTAAATGTAGTTTTGTTCCGCCATCTTGGGCATATTTCGTTCGTGTGCGCGCAAAGAAGTACATTAATTATAATTAGGAGCTGTCAGGGTGCCTCCGTAAGTGAATCCAGATGGCCGGGCGCGTTCACCATTCAGCAGCGCTCAGCGCGCAGCTGCTGCATGCCAGGCCGGGAATGGGCTTCATCAGCCTCGTAGGAGGTGCGAGTCCCCGGACCCCGGCAGAGGCAGCACCGGACCCGGCACAGCTCAGCGGAGCTCCGTCCAGAGGACACGGGTCTGGGAAGAAGTAGAGGCGCCCGGTGCCAGGACCCCTGTGGGCGGACCCTGCCCCTGGAGCACTGCAGTCTGCAAGCAGCGGGGAGCGCACGGCCTGGACCCCGAGGGAGCACTGCACCGTGGGGAGCCTGCCCCAGGAGGGTCGAGAGAGCCCGGCCCGCCGGATCCATGTCACTACTGAGTGAGTGCGGCCAGCGGGGGCCTGGGGTTTCTGTAAAAGACCATGGGTTCAGATCTACAGGGGGCCGGCTGCGCGTAAGACGAGAAGTGCTGCGGCGCTGCTGAATAGGGGGCTTCGTTACGGGGTGGTCCCTATAGGGTACCGTGACTGGCTGTCTGCCGTGCGGTCCAGGGGTGTTCGGCAGATGTGGGGTACCTGTGTTCCATTGTGCATTTCGTACTGTCGGTGTTGTATATGGCCATGGTGGACGTTACATGCTGTATGGGATGGCTCCTTCATAGAAAGACTTCTAGGCAAGACCGCTACGGATAGTGTATGATTCAGAGTGGACTTGGAATTCTGTCTATTCCCTGTGCATCTTAACACTCCTGCTCCTAAATACGGTGTGTTTACACAGGCACCTGCATCCCCTCGTAGCCCTCAAGAGTACAAGACGGCGATCTGGGTGAGCATGGAGGTCTGTCTATCCCCTATGCGACTTCCAACCCCTGCTCTCTTGAGACCCCTGCTCCTAGCACGTGCACCCTCGCAAGCCCTATATCAAGAGTACACGACGGAGCTATGGATGGCATGAGTCGGGGTGGGCATGGAGCATCCCATGTCCGACTTCCTCGGCCCTGCTCTCCTCAGACCCCTGCTCCTTCCTTTAAGTTTACATAGCACGCGCACTCCCTCGTAGCCCTACACGAAGAGTGGCTGCGGCAGGAAAAGCTGCTCTCGAGCCTGTTCGGGGGCAGTTTCTTCTCTCCTTATTGGGGTGAGAGGGCGGCGGTTTTCTCAGAGCGCGTTGACCCCCCGTGCTGGGGCGGGCTGTTCTGGAAATGGTGTTACATTGTGCTGAAATGTGTGTTTGCATTGAGGGGGAGGGCGGCTTTCCTGCGTCCTGTGGGGGAGGGGATATTGGTGTTGTTCTTTCTTGTTGCTTCCTTTGATCTGTGTTTTTCCCCGCCCTCATTTCAACTGGAGCGGATCTGAGCGGCCGCTTTAAGAGCTCACCATTATCAGATCACCAGGGCTCATTAGACTGCGTTGATTTTGCCCAAAAGTCGATGTTTCAACAGTAACGAGAGTTCAAGGAAAATTTGGATTGCGTCCAGTCCTACAAAGAGAGGCGTATCTCTGTTTTTATATAGCGAGGGCTCTCACCCGAACTTAGTGGTGTGCAAGCTAAGAACATGCATTGGGGGTGGGGGGTGGAAAATGCGGCTCGCCCTGGGGGGGTTGTCGTATATTTTTTTAGGTTTTATATAGCGCGGGGCATGTCAGGGTGGCAGAGCGCGGTACAGATGACCTACATTGTTGTGCATCGCTGATGACACGACGTGACTGTGAATATGCAGAAAGGGTTAACATATTCAGGAATGTAAATAGCATTTGCGTTTCTTGGACGGAGATGCTGAGTTAGCCTGGAGTCGTTTCTCCATTCCACATGAGTTCTTTCATCCTTCTGTTAAGGACGAGGTACGTACGAAGGAGGCTTCATTATAAGGACTATTCCAGATTCTCGGTGACTCTTACACGGAGGGGGTCCCCAAAATGGGATTCAAGAGACATCAGCCTCACTCATCCGGATCACAAACTCGGATCCTCACCATGATGGAACACACCCCTTGCTGATCTAAACTGTTCCAGTTCAGACTGGGCTTCCACACGCAACTCTTATTTCAAAGTTCAGGTAAGGTAAACCGAACTGCAACTCCAAGCTATATTTGTTTTTTTGGTTTCGTAATTGAGGGCAAGACCGAACTTTGCAAAAAACACAGGCTGTGAACACATTGTGTGTGTTTTAATGTTGCACTTCGTTGTAAATCCTTGACATACCTTTTTTCGCACTTTGGCTGCAGCTTGTATAAAGAGACTCGCCATCCTAAGTGTGCAATTCATTCCTTTCTTAGTTCGTCTCACCTCCTCCCTTCTTTTCTACTCTCCCCCCGCCCCTCCTATTTTCTTGCCATCGCTGGTTGCACTCTCTCCTCTCCGCTACTAGTAATACCCGATGCCAGCTAGCTCCGCCCCACCCCCCGTCCCTCTACCTCACACCGCGATTCATGCTCCCTGCGATTCCTTCTGCCCCTGCTACATCACCTCAGCCCCCCCCCTCCCCTCGCTGCAGGCGATGCACCCCCCCCCGTTCACCAGCTTTTGCTCTATGTAATGGCCCAGGGCGGCCAGTTGTGCCCCTCCTCTGTTGCTACAGGTATACCCTCCTCTTTGCTCTATTCGCCCCTCCCCAATGCTGTCTGTGCTCTGATGCTCCGTGCAAGCACATTGTGTTCTTCTCCACTCCTCACATGTCCTAAAAGCAGAGCTCAATGTTCAGGAGCAACGTGCCCTCCCTGCATCCCCCACCCCGCCCTCCTTCCCATTCCTGCTTCCCGTCTTGCTGCACAAGCCACTGTGTGTACATGACAAGCATTGCCACATAAAATCCATAGGATGCATGGAATGTTAGTCTTTCCAGCAATGGGTACATTAGTGCCCAGAATATTTACATCAATCTGTCCCCTCTCTCTTGGCAGGCCACTTGGACGGTTAATAATAGGCTTCGTCCTCTTTCTTTTGCTGCTCTTCCCTCCATCCTTGACTCCAGCCCGGGCTCCTTTCTTCCATCTCTCCCGTCTAGCGCTCCCCCTCTGCAGCCCCCAGCCCCAACCACCCCTTCCGTCCCACCCACTCAGCCTTTTTACCTCACAACCTTTTCTTAACCCACTACTCCATTTCTTGTACCTCCTTTATATTGCCCAGTTACTTTCTATCTCCCACGTGGCCTTGGCCTTTCCTCCACCCATACATCCTCTACTTCCCATGCCTACATCGTTTGCTAGTCTTAGTGAATTCTCTCCCTTGCCCTTCCCATCTGTTGATCCATTCCTCTGGCTCTTTCATTTCCTGTATTTCCACTCTCAGCCCCTCAGGGGACCAGCACCACTAGTCCATGCTGTATGATCTCCAGTTTTACTGACCATGACGGCGGTGCAGAGTGGCGGTGCAGAGTGGCGGTGCAGAGTGGCGGTGCAGAGTGGCGGTGCAGCGGTGCAGAATGGCGGTGCAGAGTGGCGGTGCAGAGTGGCGGTGCAGAGTGGCGGTGCGGCAGTGCGGCGGTGCAGAGTGCAGAGTGGCGGTGCAGAGTGGCGGTGCAGAGTGGCGGTGCAGAGTGCAGAGTGGCGGTGCAGAGTGGCGGTGCAGAGTGGCGGTGCAGAGTGCAGAGTGGCGGTGCAGAGTGGCGGTGCAGAGTGCAGAGTGGCGGTGCAGAGTGGCGGTGCAGAGTGGCGGTGCAGAGTGGCGGTGCAGAGTGGCGGTGCAGAGTGCAGAGTGGCGCTGCAGAGTGGCGGTGCAGAGTGCAGAGTGGCGGTGCAGAGTGACAGCAGATTGACAGTGAGTGCAGAGTGACAGCAGAGTGACAGTGAGTGCAGAGTGACAGCAGAGTGACAGTGAGTGCAGAGTGACAGCATAGTGACAGTGAGTGCAGAGTGACAGTGAGTGCAGAGTGACAGTGAGTGCAGAGTGACAGTGAGTGCAGAGTGACAGTGAGTGCAGAGTGACTGTAGAGTGCAGAGTGACTGTAGAGTGCAGAGTGACTGTAGAGTGCAGAGTGACTGCAGAGTGCAGAGTGACTGCAGAGTGCAGAGTGACAGCAGAGTGACAGCAGAGTGCAGAGTGACAGCAGAGTGACAGTGAGTGCAGAGTGACAGCAGAGTGCAGAGTGACAGTGAGTGCAGAGTGACAGTGAGTGCAGAGTGACAGTGAGTGCAGAGTGACAGTGAGTGCAGAGTGACATTGAGTGCAGAGTGACTGTAGAGTGCAGAGTGACTGTAGAGTGCAGAGTGACTGTAGAGTGCAGAGTGACTGTAGAGTGCAGAGTGACTGTAGAGTGCAGAGTGACTGTAGAGTGCAGAGTGACAGTGAGTGCAGAGTGACAGTGAGTGCAGAGTGACAGTGAGTGCAGAGTGACTGCGGAGACAGTGTGTCAGGGTGCACATTGTGTGAGTGTGCAGAATGAGTGTGCAGGGTAAACAGTGTGTGACTATGCAGGGTGACATTGGGAGTGTGCGGGTGAGCAGTGTGTGAATGTTACGGGGCAGTGTGTGAGTGTGCAGAAAACACCACACACACATACACCACACACACATAACGCACACACAAACCACACACCTCAGTCTCTCAACACCACACACTTGTCACCACTCAACACAACACACTCACCACCACACTCACTCCCCAGGCTCACCCCCACAGACTCACCACCACACACTCACCAGCACACAGAAAACAACACACACAACAACACACCCCCAGCCGTCAATGAATGCTTTCACCATGCACAAACACCAACAACCATCATCCATCTGTGCACGCTTTTACCAAGCACACACCCACCAGCCGTCAGTGCACCCTTCCACCAGGCACACACACCTCCAGCCGGCAGTGCACTTTTCCACCAAGCAATCGCAGTATGGTACACTTTACTTTTAAACATATTCATATAAAGCACAGCATGCCACCATTGGTAAAATTACAATTCAACAAACATACTTCCACTACACACCACATGCACACACTCCATAACACATGGCAAAAAGACATTGGCATTTACAATGCCATTAGCTCAAACTCAAATAAATCCGAGCCCCATTGCATTTCTAATGCTTGTTAAATATAGGGATGATTTCAGCCCCTTTCCACGAGGCTGGGACTTCTCCACCCATAGCTATTGCATTTGCCAACCAAGTGAAATATGTGCACCAAGAAGACCGGTCAGATAGAAAAACGTCTGCTGGGATGCCGTCCATGCCCGGCGCTTTTCCTCCTGACACGCAGTCCAGTGCCAGGCTAACATCCTTATCAGTGAATATTTGGTCATTAAAAAAGACAGTTTGGGGGAGAGATATGGATGCATATCTCGGGCATCTGGCATACTGGGGTTGAAAAAAATCATTCCAGCCCTCTTGTGACACATGGTTTTGTGGTTGGACTGCTACCCCACCCCTGTTCCATTTAACCAAGGCCCAAAACCGCTTTGAGTCTTTGTTGGCACAGGCCTGTTTTAGCTCACTCCAGCCCTCTTCATCCCAACGCCTCTTTGATTGCTTTTGCGTCAGCCTGTAGATATCTCTTGCACTTTTGACGGCTATAGGGTTTCCTATTTTCAATTCTACGCTTAGTTTTTGCCTTGCCAATCTACAGTTTTTATCATACCAGCCTTTAACGGCTAGATGTTTTTTAGCTGGAGTTGGCCAATAGCTAAATCTCTCGCAAACGTGAGACCTATTGTACCCTACGGACGAGCTCAGCAGACAGCAATTACTACCACACACACACCCAGAGCCACACACACACACACACACACCCACACCCAGAGCCACGCACACACCCAGAGCCACACACACAACCAGAGCCACACACACAAGAAGCAAATGTTGCTAGTGCCTGGTCTGGAGTCGACTAGTACCGGCAGCAGCCTCGCTAAGACATATGGGGTATAGATACACGGTTCACTTCAGCTTCTTCTTAGCTTTCGCCTTAAAACTGTGGACTTTAGCTGCTTCCTAATTTGGCAAGAGGTGAGTTTTGGATTTGCCACAAAGCACACAGGGGAAGCCCTGTGACATGTAGCCACATGTCAAACGAACTGGGAGATATTTACTTTCTTTGACCCTCCACTTTCAAAACTATTACATTTTCCCATGAACATGTACCAAAGTATCTTGTATGTGGACTGCAAAGAGATCAAGGGGGCACCAAATTAAATACTTATATGTAAATATTTCCACAGTCCACACAGGTGTGCCAGCTAGCAGTTTCTCAAACAATCCTCTACACAGGAATCAGTCAGAGTTGATGATTGAGGGCCTCGAGGATCAGAGCAAGTAACACACATCTATCCACTTTACTAGAGCCCATCATACAGATAAAATGCTTCCATATACAATTGGTTGTGGGTTCCTGAACTCTCAGGCGAGTAGTACAACATGCCTACTTGGCTTTCCATCACAACCCTAGCAGAATAATGTTAATTCTCCGCACCTAGCAGTCACATAGCAATACATACGAGTGATACTTTTTTTCTTTATTGGCCGCAAATTTCTTGATTGATATCTTTCCGCCCTGTTCTCTTATAATAATCAATCCCTCCAATATAGGTTAAAAAACAAATCAATTATGCTCACTGGTCTTCTCATAGAAGTCACTGTGACTGGCATTAGAATCACAATAGAATAAAACCAGGGCCACTGGAATTATGCAGCATGAGAGATTAATTATGCGGCAGGGTTGAGTAATTGTGCCAAGAAAAGGAAATTATGCAGCAAAAGGCTGCATGTTTTGTAAAAGGATTTCTTCATTATTTTGACATTTTTCAACTATTTAACACTGTATGGGTATTGGTTACACATCATCAGTAACTGTTTAACGCCCAAATATACCAATAAGCAAC
Organism: Lissotriton helveticus; assembly: GCF_964261635.1. Classification (NCBI taxonomy): domain Eukaryota; kingdom Metazoa; phylum Chordata; class Amphibia; order Caudata; family Salamandridae; genus Lissotriton; species Lissotriton helveticus. Next base: position 1,141,585,515 of record NC_136072.1, on the reverse strand, counting down.
GGAGAGGTAATCAGTCCAGCTTTGCAAAGGGCCTTCCATCGCACTGCAACACGTGTCACTACATTTATAGTAACTTTTGAAACGTTTGAGCTAGAAACAAAAACATTTTGGCTAAAATCTGAAGATTATGCAACCGAAGATGGATTATGTGGCAAATCTATAAATTATGCAAAAATCGCTGAGGCAGCACCATCGCATAATACCGGTGGCCCTTGATGAAACACGCACAAAATACAGAGCACTGCGAATTAGAATTTGGACTTGCAGGGTTCTTGCTGGGACTTTGTCATGTGGAGGGACATGTTAAATGACAGGGCTAAACACTCGCACACGGTGAATGGCCATGTGCATAAAATAGGGCATGATTATCACCACAACACTATAAATTACATTTTTGCTCTCTAACAAAGGCCGCAGCATTCTGCATTCACAGCACAAGGAATACAAGCCAGGATTGACTCAGCATCATAAATCTTAATGGCGTACTATCGACTACTGGTTCCCGTCAATACGGCTCAGCCAATCGCATATTTTGACCCTCCTAGGTTTCTGGAAAGGTGCCCCCTTTTCTTGATGAAAAAAATGGAGCTGCTCAAAAGTTACACGAATATGATTAAATAAAATTAATCTGTAGAGCAAACACCACAAACTGAATTCCTTTACAGATACTTTGTTATCATTAGCTAACTTATCATACAAGTTATCCACCGCTGAAGGATGAATGCCTGAATCAACTACCTCGGTGCTCCAACGTGCGATCTGCAAGGTACCACGCAGATCTTTGCAGCAGGAGCATTAACTTGCAGATTAAACATGCAATTTGCAGGCAAACCTGACTTTCCACCTGGATTGTTACTGGGATTAGAACCTGCATAGTTTACAGACAGAACACATATTTTCGCGATAAACAAAGAGCTAACGAGGCAGAAGGGATCGCCAGCCAGCAACATCACTCTATAAACGTAAAATGTGCACTTGGGATTTTATGCACTATGCAAATAAGCACACGCGTAAATAAACGAGCAGCAGGCGCTTAACACGCCGAACTATTCCTGCATTTAAGAAGCTGTCTCGGACCTTAAAGGACCCTCGCAAAGAAGTGGAAAAGGTAAACGTCCCCTTAATCAAATTCAAGCACTATAGAACAATTTGTATTTATGTCCATCTTCCATCCACCACACCCGCCAGCCAATACAACCGAGCAATGGCATTGTCGAAATACATCTTGCATTTTTACGACGGTTTCGACTGGGGAGACAGGCTAAAAATATGTGGGTAGACTCAGAATGTCTATCTGTTACACCAAACATGCATAGACTGTTTTCACAGATGAAAACAAAATGGTGATCTCAAAGTCGAGGGGAGATATTGGGATGCTGGTCAAATCAAGGCAGCTCCAAATTAAGTTTTGCACATGAATACAGGAGGGGTTTTATAGTGCACTCACGGTGGAGTTGTTCTTCTCTTCCAATCCTTGAATTTGTCAGCAGCAGCTAGCTCCTAAACCCCACCCACGTAGAAAGCAAAAGGTCAGTGTCAAACTTCTGTCATGAGTCATGACCCTATACAGCACTACGATGGGCGGCCGCCACCAGGGACCCACAGAGCCAAGCAGATTTATTGTTTGTTATTTTCTATTTTTGCCCTGAATTTTCTTCAAACGCAGTAGGTATCGGAAACAGAGGATTGTTGCTATAATTAGTAATTAGATCACGTCTTATATTTTCTGATTCATCCATGAATTCCTAAAGGAATCTAAAGCTGGCTCCGTCACCGTGTCCACGGGGCACACTGCAGCAGGGTAAAGAGCCACGGTGAAAACACACCGGCTGCCAGGTTAGCAGACTATAGGGCCTGACAGTACTAGGGGTTTCGCACCTCCCCCCTTCCCTCCGTACCCCGGGGCTTGGACTGCTCCTCTTCCGGCTACCTGGTCTCAATCACCCCCTTCATGTATGCGCCGGCCAGGAAGCCTGGACCAGCCTTTGTGCGGGTGGTGCCAGCAGGCACTGCAGAAGATCCCAGCCTTCTCTTCTGCCAGCTTTCCCTATGTGCAATCTGCTGTCAAAGACCACGAGCGCTCCGGTGCACTCAAGAATGTCATTTTCAGAGGGTCCCGGAATGTGGCGCGCTCCTTCGCAGCAAACTGCTCCTTCAAGTGGCGTCAGAACTGTAGGACTAACATCATGGGAACCATACATGAGAACATGGATATTTAATGCACGCACATTCTTTTCTCAATGGAACGCACAGCGTTGCAAATGCCCAAACACCGATATATTAGGCATCTCAGTCACTATTTTTTTAGAGCATTATCCGTATTATTATTATTACTGCGGATTGTTTGCGTGTTGCCATTTGACTCGCTCCGGGTGCGTGAAAGGACGGCTCGAGGCGTGGATAATAAATAAATAACAAGCGAAAGCACAGCGCGCCCTGTAGGGATTCGGGGGCGTGTTTTTCGTGGTCTCCCCTTCCCATTGGCTGGAAGGTAAAATTCCAGCAAATGGGAAGAGGAGAGGGCGGGACTTAAAAAAAGACACGGAAACGCCCCCGAATCGCATTCCGATGGGAAATAGTGACTGACAGGCAATCTCTTCCAATGGCTAGCCTCCATTTATGGAGTTAGCCAATGGGAGACAGAGGCGGGATGAAGCCCCATACTGAAGGACATAAGATTTCGCCCTGGGCGGAGCACTGCTTTGCAGTGCTACGGCCAGGCCGAAACCTAAAAACAACTTGAGCGGGCCCAAGCTAGATAGCTGTCCGACACGGTGGTGCCTGGCAACACACAGGTTTGTTAAAAGAACACTCACACACCAAACTAGTTGGTGTCATGCTTCATCATCGGTTTCCCAGCTGAGTAGCCGAATGCTACTCATCTGTGCTGCGACACCTGATTACAGTGGAGCTGTTTATTTCTTTTTTTTATGTGAGTGTGATTAAGTGGAGTAAGTTAAAATTACCTCTGGTGGTACCAACTGTTAATTACATTATTCCCTGTGGCCCAGGATATATTTAAAACAGAATGTGGATGATTTTTGAAGACTAGTGAATTTGGTCTTAATTATCCCTGGTCTACATGTTTCAGCCGTATATAAAAAATGTTTAAGGCTTTCTTCAGGACCTATCTGATGTGCTAGTGGTGATAAAACAGTGAACAAGTGAGTGGTAAAAATCATACCACGTGTGTTTGCATTTTTAGCACACACGCATAGGTGTGCTATGCATGCTGTGGACTAACCGTTTGTTATAGATCCACTGCTGAGAAAATGTACCTGTGGAATGAATAACAAAGACAAAACAACACATAAAACATGAACTTGCTGTTCAGAAATTCATCATATGCCATTATTTGGTGGTTGCAAGGCACTCACTGTCACACATGTGAATGCATTCATACACAAATCATGCAGGCAGTTTGATAATGAGCAATGTGTCATGCATGTGACATATTGGTGTACATGCATCGTTAATCAAGGCGCTTTGTCGTGGCCTTACTGAAAAGTGAATAACTGCGTAGGACTTGTGGCGCAAAAATCTCGTGGACTACCTTCCTTATTTAGTGTTAGTCAGTATATCGGCAGCAAAAAAAGCAGCTGCGTGGTGCTGATTGCGCCGTGTAGTATTTAATGTTATCACTATTCTTCGTGATGAACTGCATTTAATGGCGGCTTGCGGCTTAAAACCCCCGTTTGCTAGTCGCCCATCGTGCATAATTACGTTAGCTTTGAGATTCCATAGCTAATCTGATCCCGGGAGGGGCGAGCCCCTATAGTCACACTCTGTAAATTAAAGGGGGAGGAGGACGATAATTAGATACTGGCATGTCGCTGATAGGAAATCAGCGTTATTTGACAGGAATTGTAGGGCTTGCTTATTCGGTATGCCGCCGGCAACAAAGGTTAGTTGCCCCATAAAACTGAAAGGATCTTACTTCGTCAAGGTGCTGGGTATATGTCAAATGCCATGGGTTTTAGGTGGGAACACCCATCGTAGCGCTCATGACACGCCTCCCTATCGCAAATTAAGGCAACACAGCAACTTACGCTGCGTTGCCTCAGTCCATATTTACAGGGCCATAAAAAGCAATGCAGGGTGACTTTACATGGCCTTGTAGATATGTACCCTGCAATGTGCCCTGCTGGACCATCACTAAAAGTGACGTTCCCACGGTGCAGGTGCCTTTTAAATGAGGCCCTAAATGTTTACTTAATTTTGGAATTTTGGTGCCCCTCCTCAATGCAACTGACCCAGATGGCAATGGTTGGTGGCAACGATTTTGAGGTTGCAAAAAATAAAAGGGGCAGCCCAATAACCCTGGGACCAGGGCAAGACAATAGATTAAAAAAACAATGGTCCCTTAGGAGGAAGTGTGGGCCTGAACTTCCTCGACAACCATGAACAACCATCACTAGATTCTTTTTAAAAGGAATCAAATGTGATTAATTAAATTCATTAAAAAGATCAAGGAAAAACACATCTTTGAGAACACATTGTATAGCAGTGAGGTGCTCCAAATACAAACAGTGCAGTGAAAGCAAAATGGGTGAATTAAAGGCCACAAGTGCTCTACAAAAAACATACGGCCATGACTCGTGGCTGATATGGATACCATTTCTGTTAACATCACTCTGAATCAAAGCGTGATTCCACATAATATTAAAAAACAGTCCATTAGTATCTTTGTCGATGTTTCGACTCTATTAAATTACTTATATGAGGGTCATCATCAGGAAGGACAGGGCTTTTTAAAGCACCTGGGGCCGTATTACAATAAGTGCCCCGGGGGCGCAATAGGCACTTGCGCCTGCTTTGCGTGCCCATGGGGCACTTTGGTATTATAGAAGGGGGCGCAGATGTTTGTGTGTCACCTTCACTAACACCAATAGTGCTGGCACACTTAAAGCGCCTGGGCTACCTTCAGAAGGTATTCCCTAATTTGCATAGGGGCCTGCCCCATGCAAATGAGGGAATTTCTTTGACTGTTTGCCCACGCCATATTACAGATGTGGGCACAGAGGCAAAGAAGCCCTCAGGAGTCGCAGTGACATTTCGCCATTCTCATCTTCTGCGCTCACCAACAAGTGCATGTATGGATAGGAGACAAGACTTTTGAGGGGTGTACTTACCAGGGTTTACTCCGCGCTCCCCAGGGGATATTTACCCATTCGAGACTACCAGGACCACCATCCTTTCGTCTATCACCACTGCATTATGCACCGCCATTATATTCAACTCACTTTACCAATTTAAGTGACTGGAACATATTTGAGGGCCAGTACCGAGGCTCATTACAACTGCGTTCTTGTGAGACTTTATTTGTTCGACGGATTTTCAAAGATGCCATTAGCATATATTAGCATGCTCTGATCACACGCACACTACGCTATACGCAGTCTACTCTGGTTCCTTTTTCATTTGATGCGGTGCAGTGACGGACCACTCATCCATTACAATCTGCTCTACATCCCATTTTTTTTGCCATGAAAAAGTCTGAGTGCAGACGAAACACGTGTCGGCTAACCGTGTGCTGGGAATTTTAATGTTTGGATACTAATAAAGGATATATGAAACCTCTACTGATGATCTGATTGGAGTATTTTGAACTTATTGGTTCTTCCTCATCATCCTCATGGTGTAGAGATTCAAACTACACAAGCGAATCAGTTTGACCGATGACCAATACTGTGTTCTGGTTATGTAATTAACTTAAGTCAAAAGGTTGTGCTGCAATAGCTTCTTTTGTTGTAAAATACACTTAGGTTTTATAGAAGGAGGCAGAAATGTACCAACTTAGGAGGATCCGCAAAATCCGCCATCTTCTTCCCCCTGCGGCACTTACCCAAACCGCCATCTCACCTGTACTCTCCCGGTTGGATTTTTCCAACTCCATCTATCACGGTCTTCCACAATATCTGTCACATCGTCTCCAAGTTGTCCAGAACCAGGCGGCTCGCCTGATTCACGAAACTCCCAGATGGCAATCGGCAAAACCTTTGCTCCATAGCCTTCACTGGCTCCCAATAGACCTAAGGGCAGCTTTTAAGGTGGCATTTCTCACTTTCAAAGCCCTTCACTGTTCTGGCCCTGTGTTTCTCAAATCCCTTATCCGCCCCCACTGCCCAATACGTAACCTCCGCTCAGCCCACCGTCATCTGTTGGTCACTCCTAAGAATAAAACTCAGAAATTCGGCGGTCGCCGTTTCTCCTATTTAGCTCCTGTGCTCTGGAATCTCCTTCCTCTCCCAATTAAATCTTCTTCCTCCCTCCTGAATTTCAGAAAACTATTAAAAACTCACCTTTTCCCCTCCCTCAGCTAGAACTTTGCTACTCACGCTTCCTCCTCACCCACCCATTCTGTCTACCAGCGCCAGGAAGCTTTGGCGTCAGCGCACTCTACAAATTGCACCTAAGATGTTTGTGTGTCCCCTTCACTAACAGCAATACACTTAAATCACCCGGGCTACCTTCAGATGGTATTCCCTCATTTGTATAGGGGTCTGCCCCATGGAAATGAGGGAATTTCTTTGACTCTTTGCCCCCGCCATATTACAGACGTGGGCACAGAGGCAAAGAAGCCCTCAGGAGGCGCAGTGACATTTCGCCATTTAACAGGTGGCACACTGTCAGTGCCCCCCTTAGAGCAGCCCTCTGCAGGGTGTAAAGGAAGTCCTTTAGATCCCCAGACATTCCCTTCCAAGCGAGTGCAGTCACTGACTGCACCCACCTGGAAGGGGATCTCTATTCCCCTGTCAAAGTTCAGGCGGGAGCCGCCTACACTGTGAAAACAAGGAGCAGCCGCTCTGTGTTTTCAAATGAATGTGCAGCTCTGAAGGCAGCACAAGTTCGCGGCTGCCCTGGGGGCAGCATATACAGCCTAATAAAAATAAATAAAACAAATTTCGTTGTGTGCACTGCATGAACAAATGCAATGCAGTGCGCACAACGAAATGTGTTTTATTTATTTTTATGTTTACTTACCTGTATTTGTCCATATTCCGTAGTTTACTACCCCCCACCCTGCCCCTCCCCCTCCCCATGTCACTGTCCAGCAGCACTCCTACCACCGACACTACCGACCTCTTGTAAATCCAAGCAATCAGCTGCAACTCTCATTTCAATGACCCTATGTGCAGGTGGTAATGCGTGTTCATATACACATAAGTACTATTAAACAAGGATGTGTGCACGTAAAGGTAGATTTGTACTTGCTGCTCAGTAACACACTCATCCTCGTACATATAACTCCTTTCTTCTTCCTCTTCTCTGTTTGGGGTATTCCGCATAACCTCCTTAGTAGATTGCCTTCTCCAGCAAATGCAGAGCGGAGCCCAAAATTCAGCCCCTACCTAAGGAGACAGGTGGTGAACAACCTTTACAACGCAACTTTTACCACGCAGTGCCTTTACAACGCAACTTTTACAACGCAAACCATTACAACGCATTGCACTGGGGGGCGCTCTAGGATAGGGAATAGGTTTAATGTACTATCCAAAACCTTCCCTACTATCCACGGGGACTGGAGTTGGAATAGTAAATTAAACTATTTACTATCCAGCGCCCAAAAGCACTATGCGTTGTAATGGTATGCGTTGTAAAACTTGCTATGTAAAGGTAGGCGTTGTAAAAGTATGCGTTGTAACGTCATACATCCGAGACAGGTACTCCGTATAAGAAGTTGTTTTTCTCTGTTCGGACCAAGCTGGAATATGCATTCAGCTGAAGCCCAATATGGGGCATATTATACAAGTCCCCCGGGGGTGCAACTGGTGTTTGCACCCGCTTTGCGCGCCCCGGGGGCACTTTGGTATTACAGAACGGGCCGCACCCGCTTGTGCGTCCCTTTCTGTAATACTGATAGTGCTGACGCACGTAAAGCACCAGCGCTATCTTCAGAGGGCATTTCCTCATTTGTACATCATGTGCCCCATGCAAGTGAGGGAATCCTTTTGCCTCTGCGCCCGCGCAATATTACAGAGGCGGGTGCAGAGGCAAAGAAGCTCTCAGGTGGCACACCTAAAAGGCAAAGCACTGTCAGTGCGCCCCCTAGTGGCTGCCCCCTGGAGGGGGGAGCGGTCCCATGGACCCCCTCAGACGCCCCTTGCAGACAGGCACAGCCATTCACTCCACCCACCTGCAAGGGGATCTCTATTCCCCATTCAAACTGCAGGCGGCACTCTGAAAACATGGCGCAGCTTCAAAGCACCTGCTCCGTTTTTCACAGTAATGCGCGTGAGCTCGCGGCTGCCCTGGAGGCAGTGCATTCACCACAATGTGGCGCTGTTTTATTGTCTGCGCTGAGTGCACCTTTTAAAAGGTGTGCCCAGCGCAAACAATGAAAATGCGCAATTTGCATAATATGGGCACAGTCTCCTCTTCTCGCCCTGGGGAGAAAGTCCGCAACAACCTAGTAGCTACCTATGCACTCAGGTTCCAACAAAACAAAGAGCCACATCGACTTGAACATCCTTGATATGGAAGGCCAAAGATTTTAATGCTTCCTTTATTCATAGTTATTTTACCACACTGTTTACAATACTGTGTTACATTTTTCTCCAGGGTCACTTCTAGAAATATACAACAGATTTCCAAGAGGGCTCCTCTCTGCCGGTGTTTAATTAAGATAGCAAACCCACATGAGCAGGTCAGGCAGAAGTTTAATTTTGTACATTTAACATTTTGCTTGTTGTTCTCCTGACTGTGAAAAAGTCCTTGTTCATTCACCTTCATGACAACAACAGTCCCTCCAAATGTATGAGTATTCACGGGTTTAGAACAACCAGGTGAATTATTTCAGAATTCCCACACACTTACTTATGGGTGGCATATGAACATTACATGCCACACCTCAACTTTTTCCTCCCTACTCCGAAACTTACAATAGAGGATTAAATGTAAGGCTCCCTGTTTTCTGTTTTTACCGATTTTTACAGATAAATACAGACAGATAACCATTTATTTTCTTGTCTGTATTTGTTTTGAAAGGTGGATACAAATGGAAATTGGGTGCTTTTGAGTGCTTCTAAATACACTTTGCCATGACTGCTAGGCCAATAACTGTGTGGATTGATAGGTAAGGAGGTAAAAAAAGACATTTTAGTAAAGAGGCTTAAACAGAACTAACTGTGCACGAGGTGGATACTGAAATGTGCATATTTTCATACAGGTGCATTGATTTATCTTCTGCAGGTGTTCATATCACTGAAACCTGGCAGGCATTCAAGCATGACTGCATATTTATTGATTAAATAAATGCGGAAATGTACCAGTTTTAGCTTTATTTTTTTCGCAAAACCCATAATAAATATGGATAAATACAGACGGAAATGTTAAATAAATAAATACCATAAAACCGGGAGCCCTAATTATATGCCACGTTAACAGATTTCTGCCATCGTAGGCATGCTTCACAACTCTAAGGGCGCTATTTACAAAAGCAGGTTTGAAGTATGTAAAATACTACTTCCTTACCTACTCCAAGATGCGATCCACAAACCTTTGGCTTGAGATCTCTGTCTGCGCCTCTTCTGTCTCTGCCTCTTCTGTCTCTGTACGGAGATCTCTGCCCCAGTGGTAAAAATCTCTACACACATAAGTAGAGGATTCAGTAGTAAATATGGGGGAGTCAGGGGGGTGAGTGGAATATAAAGTGGGAATACCTACTAAAAATGGGTGGGGTTAAGGAAATTGAAGGAGGGGTTTAGGGAAGGACATGCTAATACAAAATACAGCCACACCAGAATAAGAAAAATGGAATTCACAAAATACACATTTAAATATTCTTCAATAGAACTGATGAAAAAACAGGCTTAAATGTACACAAGCCCAGCCTTGGAGCCAAAGAATAGCACTAACTAGGCCAACATATCTACCAAAGTTGTCCACAGACAGTTGAACTTTCCAGTTTCTTTATTTTACATTTGTATTCGAAAAGTCCTTCTTGCCTGTCGCGTTTTTGGACCATATATATATATATCTGCGGTAGCAGATTTTCCGATGTACACCCGGTGACCCCAGAAGGAAGAGATGCGATGTAGAGGCAATTCCGCCTCTCTTTGGATCGGATGGAGTGCCATTCGGAGCCTCGCAAATACGCAACCTGGGCGTTTAAGGTAGCTGCGGCTTGGGGACTCGAGGGAGTACTATTAACTCTATAATTTATGGAATGGAGGCACGCTCTTCTCTTGGACTCACCTGCCAGTCACACACTTGAATAGGATGTCATCTCTCACCTTTGAATCCCTTTGCTGGAACGTGGTATTCTGGGACATGCAGTCCAGCCATCTGGGGAGAACTGCATGTTGGGCGGCCCACTCCGGCCGGAGTGGGAGGAATTGAGACTAACAGCCAATCAAGACTGAGCAGGATATGCATAGTAGTCCAGGGGGAGGAGGCGTGTTCATTTCAGCAGCTGTGGACATTGAGAAAGGCCTCACGGCCGAAATGCATTTGTCTGCTGCATTGAGAATAAAAGCTGCTCCCTTGAACGTCCCCATGGTGGCTTCTATTTTCTTTTTGACAAAAGAAGTGTGCCGATATATATATATATATATATATATATATATATATATATATGCTGGTGGACATGGGGAAAATAAACCACTTGAAATAACTACCTTGGTGTCTGTGAGCTCCGTACCTGAGGAGAAGATACAGCGATTTGGGGCTGCATTTTTCAGGACTAGAAGTTCATATATATATATATATATATATATATATTACCTATTGGTGATAGCCAGTAGGTATATATAGTTAGGATTGTTTTCCATAGGGAAATCGCAACATTCTATTGGGAATAACTTTGGCGCCGGTTGAGGAATCTTCCTGAAATTTTCCTTAACTTTGCCTCGCGGCGCTCCGCTCCTTCCCTGAAAGTTTGGGGGGGATAAAAGGGGGTCCCAAAACGTGTTTTCCCCATGTTAATTTCCATAGGGCGGTTGGACTCACTTTTAGCCCGAACGGCTGAATGGTTTTCCACCAAACTTGGCAAAATTGTAGGGACTGGTAGCCCGATGTACCTTTGCTATGTCTCAAGATATGTGCTCCAGTGGTTTTTATGAAAATTAACTTTGAAAAAATATATATTGGGCTACATTGGGCTATATATATGTTAGAGCCCAAATGTAGCCCAATGTAGCCCAATGTAGCCCAATGTAGCCCAAAGATGGCCACCAGAGACCAAAAAAACCAAATGTAGCCCAAATATCAGCCAGATGTAGCCCAACTATAGCCCAATGACAGAATGTCCCAGAGTGTTCTAAAGAACAACTAGAGCCCTAACAGTCTTACTTATGACAAAAGTATGGCAGTAAGTTTGAGATGTCATCAGTGATGTCACTGACCATGTCATGAATGATCTAATATGTGACATCATCAGCAGTGGATTGCGGGTGCGCGAAATATAGTTAGTACAACTAACTATATAGGAGCAATTTCATTGGTTTTGTATGAGTAAAATGTCCAGCTAACTATAACACCACTAAAACGTATAGTTTTTTGAGTGAATTTCAAAGGTTTTTTAAAAACTAATTCCTAACTATATAACTCCTGAAACCTATGGTTTTTCAGTGAATAAATATATATATATATATATATATATATATATATATATATATATTACCTACTGGCGATAGCCAGTAGGTATATATAGTTAGGATATTTTTCCTATGGGATTTTTGAAAATTCTATGTCGAATAACTTTGGCGTTTGAGGACAGAATTGGCTGAAATTTTCAGGAAAATGGAACATTTTGTTTCTGAGCAGCCCCTGAAAATGTGGGGGGTTTCGACAAGGGGGGGCCGAGAAAAAAGGGGGGTCCCAAAACATGTTTTTCCCATGCAATTTTCCATAGGGCGGTTGGCCTCACTTTTAGCCTGAACGGCTGAATGGATTTACACCAAACTTGGCAAAATTGTAGGGACTGGTAGCCCGATGTGCCTTTGCTATGTCTCAAGATATAGGCTCCAGTGGTTTTTACGAAAATTAACTTTGAAAAATATATATTGGGCTACATTGGGCTATATATATGTTGGAGCCCAAATGTAGCCCAATGTAGCCCAATGTAGCCCAATGTAGCCCAAAGATGGCCACCAGAGACAAAAAAAACAAATGTAGCCCAAATATCAGCCAGATGTAGCCCAACTATAGCCCAATGACATAATGTCCCAGAGTGTTCTAAAGAACAACTAGAGTGCTAACAGTCCTACTTATTACAAAGGTATGGCACACCTGAAGCCATCTTGATTGGAATAAAGTGGTAACTCTTAAAACATTTAATTTAAAAAGGAACAAAATGAGGGGGTTCATTTTGCCATAGAAAGTATGATTAGCGAATATATGACGAAATCCCGCATACCATCAGTCCGCAAAAAAAATCCCGCATGTACTATTAGGCCGCAAATTAAAATAACGAAAACTTTTAGAACGAATATGCCTTTAGCATACACTAAACAACTAAACTACCCTAAACCCTAAAACACTACCCCCAGCATGACCCAACACTACACAAACAGTACAACACTACCCTAAACCCTAAAACACTACCCCAGCATGACCCTACACTACACAAACACTACAACACTACCCTAAACCCTAAAACACTACCCCCAGCATGACCCTACACTACGTAAACACTACAACACTACCCAAAACCCTAAAACACTACACCCCAGCATGACCCTACACTACGCAAACACTACAACACTACCCTAAACCCTAAAACACTACCCCCAGCATGACCCTACACTACACAAACACTACAACACAACCCTAAACCCTAAAACACTACCCCCAGCATGACCCTACACTACGTAAACACTACAACACTACCCAAAACCCTAAAACACTACACCCCAGCATGACCCTACACTACGCAAACACTACAACACTACCCTAAACCCTAAAACACTACCCCCAGCATGACCCTACACTACACAAACACTACAACACAACCCTAAACCCTAAAACACTACCCCCAGCATGACCCTACACTACGCAAACACTACAACACAACCCTAAACCCTAAAACACTACCCCCAGCATGACCCTACACTACGCAAACACTACAACACTACCCTAAACCCTAAAACACTACCCCCAGCATGACCCTACACTACGCAAACACTACAACACTACCCAAAACCCTAAAACACTACACCCCAGCATGACCCTACACTACGCAAACACTACAACACTACCCTAAACCCTAAAACACTACCCCCAGCATGACCCTACACTACGCAAACACTACAACACTACCCAAAACCCTAAAACACTACACCCCAGCATGACCCTACACTACGCAAACACTACAACACTACCCTAAACCCTAAAACACTACCCCCAGCATGACCCTACACTACGCAAACACTACAACACTACCCTAAACCCTAAAACACTACCCCCAGCATGACCCTACACTACGCAAACACTACAACACTACCCTAAACCCTAAAACACTACCCCCAGCATGACCCTACACTACGCAAACACTACAACACTACCCTAAACCCTAAAACACTACCCCCAGCATGACCCTACAGTACGCAAACACTACAACACTACCCTAAACCCTAAAACACTACCCCCAGCATGACCCTACACTACGCAAACACTACAACACTACCCAAAACCCTAAAACACTACCCCCAGCATGACCCTACACTACGCAAACACTACAACACTACCCAAAACCCTAAAACACTACCCCCCAGCATGACCCTACACTACGCAAACACTACAACACTACCCAAAACCCTAAAACACTACCCCCAGCATGACCCTACACTACGCAAACACTACAACACTACCTAAAACACTACCCCCAGCATGACCCTACACTACGCAAACACTACAACACTACCCAAAACCCTAAAACACTACACCCCAGCATGACCCTACACTACGCAAACACTACAACACTACCCAAAACCCTAAAACACTACACCCCAGCATGACCCTACACTACGCAAACACTACAACACTACCCAAAACCCTAAAACACTACCCCCAGCATGACCCTACACTACGCAAACACTGCAACACTACCCAAAACCCTAAAACACTACCCCCAGCATGACCCTACACTACGCAAACACTACAACACTACCCTAAACCCTAAAATACTACACCCCAGCATGACCCTACACTACGCAAACACTACAACACTACCCAAAACCCTAAAACACTACGCCCAGCATGACCCTACACTACGCAAACACTACAACACTACCCTAAACCCTAAAACACTAGCCCCAGCATGACCCTACACTACGCAAACACTACAACACAACCCTAAACCCTAAAACACTACCCCCAGCATGACCCTACACTACGCAAACACTACAACACTACCCTAAACCCTAAAACACTACCCCCAGCATGACCCTACACTACGCAAACACTACAACACAACCCTAAACCCTAAAACACTACCCCCAGCATGACCCTACACTAAACAACCACCACAACTCTACACTACACTAACACAACACTACACTACACAACACTACACTACACTACACTACACAATCACTAACCCACGAAAAAATTACCACAAACCCACTTACCTCTATCGTCATCGTGGTTTTCACAACGCAAATGCATTTACCATACATGCCTTTAAAACGTAATTCTTTGTAAAGGCATGCGCGATAAATGCACATGCGTTTTGAAAAAATGCGGGATAATGGTATGCGAGGTCAATGACCTTGCGGGATAATGGTATGCGGACTGAAAGTCTGCGGGATAAAAAATGCGGGAAAATGGCTGCAAACCATGATTAGCAGCAGACTTCCCTGGAGAGCACTAGCTTTACTACAGTGATCTAATGAGCAACTAGAGTGCTAACATTCAGAATTTATGGAAAATGTGTGACACATCTGAATGCCTTCTTGATAGAACCAAAGTAAACAAGCATTGAAAATGCAATAGATCTGGCCCTCGTTTAAGTTAAAGCCATTCTGTTTGTAATGAGGTGGCTTTTTAGCTTTGCTTTTATTAGTGTTTTTAAAACTTTCATGTAAATAACATGCATATGTATGCATATATGTATATGTATGCATGCATTTATATTTATATAGATATGCAGATTATATATGTTTATATATGTATATTACCTACTGGCGATAGCCAGTGGGTATATATAGTTAGGATTTTTTCTCTATGGGATTTCTGAAAATTCTATGTCTAATAACTTTGGCGTTTGTGGACGGAATTGGCTGCAATTTTCAGGAAAATGGCACATTTTGTTTCTGAGCAGCCCCTGAAAATTTGGGGGGGTTTCATCAAGGGGGGGCCGAGAAAAAAGGGGGGTCCCAAAACACGTTTTTCCCATTCATTTTTCCATAGGGCGGTTGGACTCACTTTTAGCTCGAACGGCTGAATAGATTTACATGAAACTTGGCAAAATTGTAGATATGGTTTGCCCGACGTGCCTTTGCTATGTCTCAATATATGTGCTCCAGTGGATTTTGAGAAATTAACGTTTAAAAAAAAATATATATCTGTGACAGCGCTCCGGTTAGCGCCCCGGTTCGCGTACCTGACGCGTAACGGAACTTCGCGAAGTGAAGCTGATTGGCTCTCCGGTGTCTGTCCACATTCTAAACAGTCCGGAGCGGCCGCCATCTTGTCTCTCGGTACGATCGAGAGACAAGATGTGGTGAAAAACGAAGGGGGAAATGAAGGAAAGGGGGCAAGGTAGACCACTCCTGACCCCCTAGGATTGATGAGGGGGATATTAAAGTGCCCCGCGGGGCAAAAAATAAAAATAAATTTTTTTGCGATTTTACGCCGTAGAGAAGCGTCCCGGTACACGAACCGGGCAGCTCACCGGGCAGCTCACCGGGCAGCTCACCGGGCAGCTAACCGGCAGCGTAGCTGTCAACATTGTAAACAGTCCGGAGCGGCCGCCATCTTGTCTCTCGGTAGGTTCGAGAGACAAGACGTGGTGAAAAAAGAAGGGGGAAATGAAGGAAAGGGGGCAAAGTAAACCCCTCCTGACCCCCTAGGATTGATGAGGGGGATATTAAAGTCCCCCGCGATTTTTCGCGGTAAAGGCGCTTCCCGGTACGCGAACCGGGCAGCTAACCGGCAGCGTAACGGGAGTCTGCCATCTTGTGTTTTTGGAGCGTCCGGTTCGCGTGCCGGGTAGCGTCCCGGTAAGCGTAACAAGGGGAAAACCAAGAGAAACAGTAAAAAAAAAATTAAGGGAATAGATTTCCAGCAAACTTGGCAAAATTGTAGGGACTGTTTGTTTGATGTGCCTTTGCAAGGCCTCAAGATATGTGCACGTGTGGATTTTGTCTAATTAAGGTTAAAAAAAATATATATATCTGTAAGCGTGCTCCGGCACGCTTACGTTACGGGTTTTGTTTGCGCTGCAGAGCCGATACGTCACGGTTATGCGACGCGTCATGAGGCGTCTCACGTGGCTACGTGATACGTCACGTAATAAAGAATATATTTTACAGCTATAGATATTAGCTTTTAAAAAACCAATGAAATTCACTGAAAAAACCATAGGTTATAGACCATATATAGTTAGGAATTTGCATTTACAAAACCTTGAAAATTCACTGAAAAAACCATAGGTTAGAGACCATATATAGTTAGCTGGACATTTTATTGGCATAAAACCAATGAAATTCCATATATAGTTAGTTGCACTAACTATATATCGCGCACCCGCAATCCACTGCTGATGATGTCACATATTACATCATTCATGACATGGTCAGTGACATCACTGATGACATCACTGATGACATCTCAAATGACATCACTGATGACATCACTGATGACATCTCAAATGACATCACTGATGACATCATGACACACCAATACCAGTTACTACATACGCACTCACTGATTCCTACGTCTACACACACATTCACTCATTCACCCATACAATCACTCATACATACAGTCACTCATTATTACAACACTATCATATGCACTCATACACCTATGCAGACACTCACACACTGCCACTCATCCATGGAGTTACTCACACACCTAGTCAGTCCTGTAAAGAATCAATCACACTTCCATTTCCTCATCTATACAGTTAAACACAGAACACCATACTTCAGTGACATCACTGATGACATCACTGATGACATCTCAAATGACATCACTGATGACATCTCAAATGACATCACTGATGACATCATGACACACCAATACCAGTTACTACATACGCACTCACTGATTCCTACGTCTACACACACATTCACTCATTCACCCATACAATCACTCATACATACAGTCACTCATTATTACAACACTATCATATGCACTCATACACCTAGTCAGTCCTGTGAAGAATCAATCACACTTCGATTTCCTCATCTATACAGTTAAACACAGAACACCATACTTTTCACACATATACTAACACATACTTACTCTCTTATACAATCACTGATACAAGTACACATTGATATGCACAGAGTCACACACCTCCCAGCCAGCCACACACACACTCAGTCTTCCATACATCCACTCATTCTTCAATATGTAAAACATATTTAAACTTTACAAAAACACACAGACACTAGATGATGTCATCAGTGATGTCATTTGAGATGTCATCAGTGATGTCATTTGAGATGTCATCAGTGATGTCATCAGTGATGTCACTGACCATGTCATGAATGATGTAATATGTGACATCATCAGCAGTGGATTGCGGGTGCGCGATATATAGTTAGTGCAACTAACTATATATGGAATTTCATTGGTTTTATGCCAATAAAATGTCCAGCTAACTATATATGGTCTCTAACCTATGGTTTTTTCAGTGAATTTTCAAGGTTTTGTAAATGCAAATTCCTAACTATATATGGTCTATAACCTATGGTTTTTTCAGTGAATATATATATATATATAAGAAAGAGTTGCACTTGGGTGGGATGCACTTACAGGTAGGAATTAATGCCAACGCAAGGGCACGAGCCGCAAACAAAGTCCTTTTCCTGCCCGACGCATTTCAGGCCAACGCCCTCTTCAGTGGCAGACCATGTCACATGGCGGCAAGCACCAGTAAATACCCACTGTAATTATACGCAGGTGTAGCACCTGAAACAATGCTTTCTGGGACTGGTGGTTTAGCCACAGTGGCGGGCGCATCCTAATGCCCCCCACGGGCACCCCGCCCTTATGGCGGGCGGTCCCATTCACCAATGGGATGGCTGGCGGACCAAGTCCACCCGCCATCCTAATGATCCCCTTAGTCACTCAGGCTTACATACGAGTCACTGCCCCAGCCCTACCACCCACAAACCTGTCAGGCATTTACTCCAGTAGACATAACACGTGTATTTGTAAAGCGCACATTCACCCAGAGTCTCTTGGCACTGAATAACAGATGTTCATTGTTATCCAACTCCATGGTACTCATTTTATCAACCTCAGATGGATGAAAGGCTGAGTGGACCCGCCGGGATTTGAACCTGTGACCATGAGGTCAAACACAGGCCCCTGTAATGGACGCATTTGTCACCTGAGCTACCAGGAGGCAGTCTATCAAGGGAACACATGATTTAATCTAAAGTGAATCGAAAAAGATGGAGAAATAGAAGGGTGAGGAGTTTGCTGCTCTAAACTTCAGTATTGATGGATTAAGAACGCACATGTAATTATGGTTTTTAGTGAGGCATTTAGAAGTCTAATAAGTCTCTTTTAAACGTTTCTGGTTTTTATGAAATCTGTGTTTATTAAGGTCAATTTTTATGAAATTGTGCTTTTACGAACTGTTTGTAAATAGATCGAATAAAGGTTAATGAAAAAAAATGAATCGAAAAAATGTATACGGTAGGTCTGAAGACAGATAACTGATAGGTCAACAAATTAACCGTGCATTTTAGCTGTTGACACTACAGAAATAAAATATAAAAATAGAGAGAGCCAAAACCTGTAACCAGAGTTACAGGGCACGCGGAGGGGTGTGATTGTTATAGAAAGTAGCGTAATATCGAGAGAGTGGTTCAAGATATAGAGCTGAGCAGCAATAAATGCAGAAGAAGGATGAGGGGGATCTCAGAGGATGCACGGAGCATTGAGTGATGGGCACAGAATAAGCCGTTAAAACAAAAGATTCCCTTTATTCTTGGGTCTGGTGGGGTTAATAAAATTCTAAAAACCGGGTCTCTTTGGGTTTTAATGGTCCTAAGACCCTAGTGCCGACATGTTTCAGTCCATAGGGGCCTTAAAGGTCTAGGACTTTCTTCAGGGCTGGAAATGAACCCCCCTCTATGTGTAGGGAATTAAAGGATGGAAGGTCCCTATCCTATTCGTGTGGCGAAGGAAGAGTAGCTTCTCGTCATGTATGTTAAAAATGAGAAATGCTGTATGTGGTCTCAGTTCGAGATCTCACCCGCCATCAAAACCTGTTGTGTTCTCGGTCCCCGGCTCTATGAGCAGAATAAGCCCCCAGAAGCTGTGGCTCAGTGTTAGATGCACAAAGGTTCAAAAAAGGAAAGGGCGCGACTCGCGGGCAACAAATCCAGGTAAAGGGCATTGGAGGTAAGGCAGATGCCTAGCTGGGAGATGGGGGACAGACGAGGAGGTCTCTCTCCAAGAATAAAAAGGCTAGAAAAAGATATGGACCCATTGATACAATTACATACGTCTGACAAATATTTACATATTCTATAGTCTCTTTAAGATCAAAGAAGTGCTTAATCATCAGAATCCCTTAACAAACAACCACTAATGTCAGGGAGAACCACATCCTGCTAGAAACACAACATCCATGCATCTTTGTCAAACAAACACTTCACAGTATGATCAGTGCAGCCCGCCTTCATTGTCCACTCCTCAAAATATCAACAGACATCCCTAACAAATCAGTAACCAATACCCCATTAAAACACAAGTACACAGTCTGACAGTTTCAGTGATGTTCAGTATCTATGTGGAAGAGAACAGGCAGCGTCGGTGACTTTGGAATAATTTTGAGCAAAGTAAAACAGAACCACGCCTATCACCTGCTCACAGGCAATCAATGTTCAGCCTTTTATTTCTGCTCGCTATGCTCCCTCAGCTTGCATCGTATTTCAACATAAAAAAAACTCTGCATGATAAATCAGGTGCATGACTAGGGATGATTGCTACAGGGGCAGCCTTAGGCATCTGCAAGCTGTGCACCTGCACAGGGCCACCAAACCCCAGGGGCCTCCAGGCCAATATATATCCTTAATATAATAATCCTCTGAGGGTGGATACATATTTGCGTGGCGGCCCCTCGCAGGGATTTGGCGGCCTCTGGCTCTGTTCCACTTCCAAACACCCTGACCCCCCCTCTTCCCTGGCCGCTCCGCCCCGCCCGGACCCCCTCTTCCAGGGCCCCCTACCTACGCTCCCTGCCCAGGGCCGCCATGAGCCTAGAGCCGCCCCTGATTGCTATCTATCCTGTCTTCCCATTAGAATGGTACCCTCCCACACTCCATCTTATGAATGCCTCTGTGTCTCTCACCTTACTCTTACCTTCCCTTGCACGTGCCGGCCTCCTTATTCTACTAAATTATAAAGCATCAACCGATCTACGGAATAACCATTACTGCAACACCAAAACTTACCTTCTTCTACCACTTGCATGAATAACAACATTTCATTCTGTTTAACCTCTCCTTGCTACCTCACAATATATAATTACCCTCACCCTATTGCTTCAGGACCTGGCCCACCAGGGGGCTGTATTCAAAACAAGAGCAGGAGCCTGCACTTGTGTTTTTTTTTTAAATTGCTGCAGATTTCAGGCTTGCGTTTTCACTGCATTTACTTTTCTTAAAAAGTGATTTGTGGCCCTTACTTCTTTTTAACGTTTTGTGAGGGGCTCGCTGAAGCTGAGTCTCACCATGGCTGCTAAAACATCGCGGTTGAAGTGTTGGTAGCCAATCAGATCTCACCATAAGGTCTGTGCTTAGGTTCTGCTCAGATATCCTTATTTTCTTTCCCTTAAATTTTCAACAACTGCTGAATGGATTTACACCAGATAACTGAAAGCGTGATCTCCAAACCAAAATTCACTTTCCTGCCAAATTTGGTGTAATTCCGTCCAGCATTCGAGCTGAATTCATGTTCAAAGTTCCTATTTCCTATGCAAATTAACATCGGAAATCATTTTTTTTTTGAGCCCCCTTTTTTTCGGCCCCACTGGATGAATCACCCCGAAACTTTCCATGCACAACAAGACTCACAATGATACTTTTTTTTAGAAACGTTCGTCAAATGGCGCCAAAAATATAGACAAGTAAAAAACGCTTTTTCTATAGAAACATGGCCCTAACTATAGCTACCTAAAAGTGGTAAAGTTACTCTAAAGTTTAAAAGTAAATGTACACGTGAGCAAATCTATACATGGATTTGTCACATCTTTCACATAATCCAGCTGGCTGAATAATTTGCACGTTTGAATATATATATATATTATATATAAAACTGATCAAACTTGACCACAGTGGATGGATTTGGGACTGTGCTTGAGTCTACACCATAAACAAAATACCTACATATGCACCTCTAATTGGAAGAAAGTGAGTGGACTATCAATGACCCATTCTTTGTCATGAAAGAGTTTTGTTGTGGTCTGCATGCTAACTGGTGCTTACATCGCAGTGTTCTCAAAGCAGCAGTTATTTCAAGAGGGCTCTCAACATTAAAATGAACTATAATCATTTTGCATCTCTTTTTCTAGCCTAAGGACTTGATTCTTAAAGTGCCTCTTGAAGAGACACTTGTACAATAACTGTGTAGTGCACAATAATGTTCTGCTGGGCTGCTGCATGTTAGAAAGGGGCTTCCCTACACCTGACTGTGGGAACACACAATACACTTGAATCTGAGCTGCAGAAGAAAAGTAATCAAGCCACATATTTATTAATTATAAGAATGGGTGAAAAAGTACATTTACAAGTACATTTTTTTCCCAATGAGTGCAACATTTTCTATTTTTTCCACAAGTATGTTATTCTGGGGGTGGAAAAGCAATGTTTATAAAAGGGAATTTATGTGCTTTCATGGAAGTCATGATCACTGAGGGTGCCGATCAAAATGCGGCTCTGAAGGCTCCGACCGATGGTCGGAGCCTTCCGAGCCGCATCGTAATCGGCCAGTCGAATTCCTTTCCGACCGCCTCATTTTGATGGAGGCGGTCGTAAAGGAATCAGACAGTTCATTCCGGCTGGCTTCTGATGGGCTCTGTGTGCCAGTCTGCCAGTAGGAAAGTGGCAAGTAATCTCAAGGTCGCCCTTGAGAATACGCCCATGAGATTACGATGACTGTTTCCGACATGGTTTCCATGCCAGTCTGAAAGCGTCTTTAGGGGCCCCCAGCAGGACCCCTTGGATGCACGGCCTCCAGTTAGAGGTCAAGCCCCCCTGTTGATTGCTGCACCCCGTGGAAGGCACTTTGAGGTGCCTGCCATGGGGTGCAGGGATGAACTACACCTCCCATTTTACTATGGGAGCATGCATTAAGGTCGGCTTATGGCCGGAAAGCATGCTCCCATAGTAAAATGTAGGAAAGCGACCAAACACTGTTTGTTCGCATCCTAATAAAGCGGTCGGGTTCCACCAACCAGGTGTCAGTCGGTCCCATGACCAATGCGGTGTCGGGCTGAGGTGATTCCGCCCGACATCGTAATGAGGGCAAAAATGTAATGTTATGTGTATTCGTAAAGCGCATTATCACCTGTGAGAGCATACTCACAATATGCAGGTGAGTGAGACTATGCCCGTTTTGGGGGGAATTATTCAAAGAGCCACGTCTTCAGTTTTGTGCAGAATTCAAGAAAAGAGGAGCAGGCTATGATGTGGTGCGGGAGGTCGCTCCATGCTTTAGGGGCTTTGTAAGAGCAGGCTTAACCTCTAGTTCTCTAGTTCTATTTCTGTGAAACCGAGGCCCGATCTGCAATCTGAACTCTGTAGCCATGTTTTCCACTATTTGAAGCACTGTAGATGTCTTGAATAGACTGCAAGGGTGTTCTGTAATGTTTTTTTTACCACAGATACAGAGTTCGGATTGCAGATGGGGCCTTGGTTTAACCCCTTGGCCGCGGTGAATTTTGCCGCGGTGCGGGAGGTGGGGGGCAGGCGTGGCGCTTAGGCGCTCGTGACGAAACCACTCTGTCATGAGCCACGGGCGGCGTGTGCTCATGACGGCGTGGTTCCATCACAGACCCGCCCGCTCATTAATTCGCCCACACAGGCTGGGAATTAATGACGCATGGGCGGAGCGGCCGCAGCATGACGGAATCACGACGTCATGAGCACTCGCCGCCTGTGGCTCATGACGGTGTGGTTCCGTCATAAGCAGGCAAGGGGTTAAGGACTATAAAGAACAGAACTAGTGGAACTCTATGCGTAGTGTGAGGCTTCCTGGATACATGCTTCCAAATACAAGCATCGGATTGGTAGACTCCTCGAATGGACCGGAAGGAACGTTCCTGGAATCAGAGAGGGACGTAAAGGGCTACTGGAAGTCACGTAGAGTTTTATTCGATACGAGGAGGGGCATTTACCAGTTAGAAAGGGTCATTGCATAATAACATATCAGTGTTTATAGATATAGGGTTCCTTCTGTAGTTTTGAATAAATGGAAATGTCAGACACAGATTAAACTCGAGTTGCTTAATTTTGCATAATACAGAAGTGGTTTGATTGGTGGAATGGGCCGAGCATTAATAGCACAAGAGGTCTGATTGGCATTTTTTGAGCCACTACGTCACAGGAATAGGGTTGCTTGTAAAGAACAACTGGATTGGATGGCTTCTGGCTTGAAATCATGGGACAGCTATCAGGGTGAGTTGTAGGCTGATTTTCTGCCGATTGGGGCCTGTGATACGGAGGGGAGAAGTCAGTACGGAGCAGAGCTATTGAACTTGTGTGAGTGTCATAGAATGGATACAAAGGGACATACAGCGGTGTTGGTTTTGGAACTTTCTAATGAGAAGTCGATCGTTTAAATGGAATATTATGGGAATGCACTCATTGGATATATGATATGCTTATAAGAACTTCCAATAGGACGTATCTTATAATATAATAACTGGTATAGATTTTAACATAATAGTACCTTGATCCTAAACCTCCTGTGAAAAATGGTGGGGTTAAAACAGGAGAATGACTGATATTTCTTGGGTATTGTACAAGGGATGTTTTCACATATTAAATGAGAAATTGCAATATGCTTTCCTTAGATAAACATATGGAGAACTAGGGCTCCTTGAGGTAAACTCTTGTGATAGGTGTAGAGCATACAAAACACAAGGTGGGTTGAGGGTCTCAGGGAAACGTTTTAGAGACATACGCGGACACAATCCCAAAATCAATACAATATAAACAAAGAAAGAAATCCGCGGGTCTAATATTAGACCCACTGATTTATTTGTTTATAGGTGTAGAGCACCCTGGATTCAAAATGTATATATTGTTTACAAATTTTTTAGATGATACAGGGGTACCATACCTTCTGGCATTAAGATTCAGTTTGAAGAAGACACTTGACATGTGACAGCCAACGTGGTTATGATTGTGCAAGTGAGTGAACTTTGTATAGTCTATGTAATAAGTATAGGTAATTGTAGTCCTAGACACTGCACTAAATAGATTAAAAATACAAATGTAAATAATGTTCTGAGCAAGAAATAGTTACTGACAGAAAGATAAAAATTTGTCAGACAGGCAATCAACCTTCTGTATTGAGAACAGTATCACGCGCTTAGCGGTAGTTAAGACATATACAGGCAGGGAGTCCTGTGGTCTTTTTCTTTGTTTCCTCATTAATCATAATTAACCATGGGAAATGTTGGGAATGTAGGAGTTTATGCACTTTGGATAAGAATTTGTATATTTAATTGTATATATATATATCACAAACTGTTTTTGAATTTTTTTAACTTCCAGCCCTGATGAAGTCCTAAGGGATAAAACACGTTGGCTGGTCTGATTGCAATTTGTTTGAAACTCTGATTGAATAAAGTTGGATTTGACTACACATACAAGACTCCCAGCCAATTTGAATTTATTGATCCACCCACATGGGATATACATGGACTTCGCAATGAATGGAACTTTTTCAATGCTCAAATTGAGTGACATTTTCGATTCACTCAACGCTCCTTTTCAACGGTTGTTTTTGTTAGTGGCTGAAGCGTGACTCCTAAGTAGAGGGATCACGAAAAGTTGATTGTAGTAAAACTTGTATTATTGAAAAAATACACTGGTGTGACACTGAAAGGCCCACTCTGCTTTGGCTTATTTCGTAACTGATTTGCAAATGGCTTGGCCAAAACTGAGGTCGCACGCGGTGTAAAATAATGATGGACTGAGATGAGGCCCTGAGTTATTACCAGTGGCTTAGACTAATTCAAGAATTCCATCATCTGTCACTTTTTTCTATACTTCAGGAATGCTGATGGCAGCCAGGTTCAGAAACCTCACACTTCACTGTGACCATAGTATGGGTAGTCCTGTTTTGAGTCAGCTTCAGTGCTACCTGCTGAGAGCAACATAACTTTACACAAAGACTGTGACTGAAGAGCATCCTTAAAGGTTACTTGAAAGAGAGCCATCCCATACTGGTTCTGATGCTTGAGACAGTGGATGCACAATGCCTGTGTGAATACAGGTGGAATCCAAAGGACCTCACTTTATTCCAGTGTCTTGTTCTTCTTAACCAAGGACGGAGTGTTCTCCAGAGTACTTGATGAGCCCGCTTTATAACCATGATGATTGGGTTTTATAAAGCGCACGCTTACTCGAAAGAGTTTCCCGGAACTAATCGTAAGGCTGGTTGCGGCAATGCTAAATGTCAAATCATGCTTGTTGGAAGAGCCATGTTTTTAATTTCTTTTTGAAGATGGCCATCTCTGATGTGGTACGAAGTTCCAGGGTACAGGGGAAGCTTATTCCAGGCCACAGGCCCAAGGTAAGAAAAAAATCTGCCTCCAGTCCTGGACCGGCGAATTTCTGGCAAGTCTGCGATTTTCCGACAAGCATCATAGTGTACCCAACTAAATAGGTTAGGGTCATTGGACGGGTTAGTGGACAGGGATAGGAAAATTAGTTTTGAGTTATTTAGAAAAATCGGACGAGGCAGCACAAGGCCACAGTGAGATGGGTTGGACTACTTTGCCTACTCCAGTCCAGTTCCTCAGTGCAGCCATATGAGGAGGAAGGTCAAGAAGAGCAGGACTGGCCCTAGCAGAGTACTAAAGTGAGCAGGCCAGGCTTGGGGACGGCAGAGAAACCTGTCCTCGTAGCATCCCAGGCTCAGCAGGGGTCAGAGTGTGCAGTCAATGTGGAAGCTGTGATGTGGGAGAAGAAGCTGCAGAATATCTCCAAGAATGACTCAGCACCCAAAACTCTAGTTGAAAGGTTTAACCTACTTGGGGCCATATGTATCATACTTCCGTTTAGCGAATTCCAAATAGCGAATTTTAAGGAATCGCTATTTGGAATTCGCAAAACGGTATGTATGTACAAAATCGCTTTTCAATAGCGATTCCTTAGCATTCCTAATTTGCGATTAGCAAATTGCTAATCGCAAATTACCCATTCATTTCCATGGGCCAGGAGGCCCATAGGAATGAAAGTGCAATTTGCGATTAGCAATTTGCTAATCGCAAATTAGGAATTTTTCCAAGGGTGCAGGGGTGTCTCAAGAACACTCTGCTGCACCCCTGAAAAAGACATTTGGGGGCATATGGCGCACATACATGCCCTAAGGGCATGTATGAGCGTCATATGGCACCTTTGGTTTTGTGTAAAAAAGCTTTTTGAAAAGAATTCGCAACTTGGTGGTAATTTGCGAATCCTTAATGGCAATTTTTGAATATTTTTTGTTTGATACATTGCATTTAAGGAATCGCAAAATTTGTGATTCCTTAAGTGCAATCGCAAAATAAGGAATAGCAAATTTTGCCATTCCTTATTTTGCATCAAACATGTTTGATACATACCATTTGTCAAATTAGCATTCGCAAAGGCCGAAATTCGCAGAATTTCGGCCTTTGCGAATTCTAATTAGCTTGATACATATGGCCCTTGGTCCATAAAACTCTTGTACACTGTTGTGATCTACAGAGCCAGTAACTTGTGACTCCTTTTCATACTTCCCTTTAATAGGGATAATGAAATATAGTAACAATATCATACATTCAAAGATATAAAGCTCATGACGTGCAATTGCGTGCTGAGTGAGATTGCAGTTGGTTTCATTCTACTGGGGTGTATAATTGTTTGTTGCTCAGCTTCAAGTGCATGTTAGGATTTGAGGCAACATTGATGTGGTTTCAATGTTATTCTATGAGTGGAAGTTTCATTTAGCCTCTTCATGATGGCTATGAAGGTTGGTGAAAGCACAGAATGTTTCAGTATGACTGGAAAGGATGTACCATTGAGGGAGCAAACACTTAGCTAGGTCTATGGCTTGGAGCCACATTTTGCATATGATGAGGGCTAGAGTATTGTTTAGCATGTACTGTTGTAAAGGCAGTGACGTAACAATAGCCCCTGCAGCCCCCGCAGTGTGGGGACTTTGCAGGGGGTCACACTCACGTTCATTACACCATTGTGTGAAGGGTAACCAGCTGAGCTCGCCCCCTCACTCTAGCCACCCTGAGAAGCCTGTGAATACTCGCTATCCTGAGAGTCAAGTGCTGTAAGGGTTACACTTGGCCCAATTTGAAGAGACATAGTAGGACGTGCCCCGGGGCACCATTGCCAAAGGACCTCAGAGAACATAGTTGGCACCCAGCAGTCCCTGTCTATCCTCCAGCACCATACTAACCAACTGAACTGGGGGTCCAATGAAAGACAAGCCATAAAGTGCTATAAATATCCACAAACAGAGTTAGGAGAAGTACAATAATGAAGGGACCAGAGATCATTGAGCAAAGCTTGGATTCCCATCAATCATCAGAGTGATCAATCTTATCATTTGGTTGACCAGCAATATGGATAATATGCCCCTTGAGCATGGAAACCGACTTCCAACATTGGAATTTGCTCAATGAAATCTACTATCAGGCCCCTGAGAAAAGTGTGCCAGACTACGCAGTATTTTCAGTCTCTGATCACATGGAAATCATAAGAGCAGTGCAATCCAAAACAAAAGTGTGTGATATTGAAATAGAGTCATGAGGAGAAAATACAGACGTTATTAGAGTTATCACCTCATCCTCTAAACTAAAAACATAACAGTGCAAAGGAGCAGTATTAACAAACAACTGCCAGATTTAATAAGGCCAACATGTTTCAGCCAATAGGGTAAGATTGCCCTAGGCTTTCGTCAGAACCTCTGTTCTTATCACTTGCTAGTGCTTCAATCACTCTCAAAAGAAGGTGAAAAAAGTGAAAAACACAAAATAACATAAGGTTGGAAATAAATACAACCTACTGTGACATATCCTCCGCATCAAGCGATGCAAATGGCATCTGTGAAAAACATTATAAACACATATCCAGTTAATTCACTCTCACATCAAAAACTCTGTAATGCACTAAGCAAACAAGCCACAAGTGGCATAATATAGATTCATCTCAATAAATAGAGTCAACATTAATGCTTCACCCATCTTGATCGGGGACTATACTTCACCTCACCTGGACCTAGCTCAGGATAAAGAGGCCTAGCTCTAAAAAAGAAAAGAAAAGACAAGAAAACGGCAAAGGGAGAGAGGGGTAATGTAAATGCTCATTTATTTTACACATACACCTTCCAACCCACAATTATGTTGTTATGCTTTAGTTTTTAAAATATTTTTATATATATTAATGGAATACTCAGAAATCCCCGCAAGGAGAACTCCTCCCAACATCTTTACTCCCTACAATTTTTTTATATTGAAAACATTAGTCAGTGAGAGGAACTTAGCAGCATTTCCAGCAACCCCAGATGATTTTTATTTGCTCTCTAAAACTGCTGCTCTTTACTGATGAAGGGCTCAACCCAGAAACACGTGTCTAGAGATATACAGCAATGTCTGCACCAACTTTGGTGAAAAACTCCAGCTAATTTTGAAGTAAGTTTGAACTGTGTACTTCATTTACCAGGATGCAAAGGGGCAAACTGTGCTGGGACTGTGAGGCAGTGTGCTCCCATCCCCCATTCTGTTTAAAAGGCTCCCTTGAGCCAGCAAGCTGACGAGCTTTGAAGATGCACCTGTGTTCCTGTGAGTGGTACTGTGACCTCGGAGGAACTTGGCAGCATTTCCAGCAACCCCAGATGATTTTTATTTGCTCTCTAAAACTGCTGCTCTTTACTGATGAAGGGCTCAACCCAGAAACACGTGTCTAGAGATATACAGCAATGTCTGCGCCAACTTTGGTGAAAAACTCCAGCTAATTTTGAAGTAAGTTTGAACTGTGTACTTCATTTACCAGGATGCAAAGGGGCAAACTGTGCTGGGACTGTGAGGCAGTGTGCTCCCATCCCCCATTCTGTTTAAAAGGCTCCCTTGAGCCAGCAAGCTGACGAGCTTTGAAGATGCACCTGTGTTCCTGTGAGTGGTACTGTGACCTCGGAGGAACTTGGCAGCATTTCCAGCAACCCCAGATGATTTTTATTTGCTCTCTAAAACTGCTGCTCTTTACTGATGAAGGGCTCAACCCAGAAACACGTGTCTAGAGATATACAGCAATGTCTGCACCAACTTTGGTGAAAAACTCCAGCTAATTTTGAAGTAAGTTTGAACTGTGTACTTCATTTACCAGGATGCAAAGGGGCAAACTGTGCTGGGATTGTGAGGCAGTGTGCTCCCATCCCCCATTCTATTAGTCAGAATATAGCCTCTTCAGAGGCTTGTATATGGGTAATATCTGTAATATGTGACATTCCTTGGTAACTGGAGGAAAAACCATTAACATCTCCCCCCCAAGGTCCAACAGATTCATAAGAAAAACGTCACATTTACTACATCCCTCCTTATACAAACTCTAAGAAATCACTAATAAGCCCAGTACTCACAGGGGGGCAGTAGCTATAGTAATCTTACCACCCAATAAAGAAGTTTTAAGCCGCCAAACTAACAGCATATCCTCTTTTTAGGTTGAATACCAATCAGATAACTATATAGGTCACCCCAAAGTCTACCTGTCCGTCGGGACCTCTGGCGTTTACTGAGTCCATGGGGGAGGCAATGACCGGACTAGGCTGCGTCCTTTTAACAGAACCATTAATTCAAAACAGGTGTTTGAAACTCTCAATTGGTCAAGCGCACCTCATTGGTTCAGAGGCGCCAAACAGTGAGGCGTGTTTCTTTCATGTAAAGCCTCAAAACTTTATTTATATCATCAATCACAAGGCAGGGTAACAGCTTCCTTTATCTGTTTTCCAATTGCGACCGCAATCCCAACCACGCCAAACAGACTGTCGCCCGCCAGGAGACAGAAAAAGGTTACACCAGAGCCTCACCAGTTGGACAACCTCCAGCACCTCAAAAAGGTCCGATACTCACTGTGAAAATAGTGTTGATTTGCAGCTTCCTGATACACAACAGCTTAAGGACGGCTGCCAGAAGGAGGAAAGGGGTGACATTATTGACAAGGGCCCATGATTTTCCAGGGCCCAGGCTCATTCTTCAAAATCAATTTATAGGTTTGAACCTAAGCCTGCCCAGTTAATAATGAGGAGGCCACCACTGATATGGCCATAGTACTGCATGGTGCCCGTTGCTGGGGCTACCATATTTTCTATTTTCCTGAGGATGTGTTTGTATACCAAGGCCCGCAAAAACCTCAAGCGTTCCTGGGTTTATGGCATATACACAGATTATGAGTGGCATCTCCTGCCTTCCTCTATGCACTCGGATCATTCCCTCCTCTGAATTCTCCCTACTACCTCCAAAGAAGTTTGGAGGAGGTGTCTTTGCCCCCTCTGCTGTGCTAATTCAAGCCACTGGAGATAGTTAAAGCCCTCCTTGCCAGCCAATTGGACTATGGCAATGCTGTCTACGTAAGAACCGCCAATCACCTCCTACAGAGGCTTCAGACAATACAGAACGCCGCACCCAGAATCATCCTCTGCCCTCCTCGATGAACCCACATCAATCCCCACCTCAGGCAACTCCACTGGCTCCCCGTACAGAAGAGATGCCAATTCAAGCTGCTGACCCATGCACACAAGGCTCTACACAACCAAAGACCTGCCTACATAAACCACTGCTTGAACTTCCACCAATCATTGAGAAGACTAAGCTCCACCTTCTTTTCACTTATCCATACTCCCCCCAAGGTCCTCTAGCCTCTCGACCCATCAGGTGCCAACCTGCCCCAAGATGCCAAGGGATGCCAAGTGCAGGAGGCACAGAGTGAAAGAGCGGATGTCTCAGCATGGCTCGACCTGTCTGAGTTCCGAAGCAACAAAAGCGGACTCATTGCAGGACACTCGCGTTCTCTAAATAATGAGCGCCCCCTAGGGGCTGAGCGAGTGCGCATCCGTCATCTTAATTAGAATACAGAGGCGGGGAACCGGAAGTGAATCCCCCAGGCATGGCATGTCAGATCCGCTCAGCGACAAGAGATGCAGTAAGGCAGGCGGCGCGAGGACCATCGTCTGTGCCATAAGGGGCACACTCACTCCATGTCACTCAGTCCTGCACTCACTCAAGGATACACACACCAACAAGCAGCAAAAGTATGAATCGGCCTTATATTCTGCCCACCCCATTATTCCATATCCGTCCTCTCCTGTCATCCTGAGCGGAGAGGGACTCTTAAACCGAATCCCCCATCAACCGTGCGCTCCATCGCCCCTGCCTCCGTACCCAGAGCTGGATTCCCTTTGGGGGTTTTCAATCATTTCCGCCAATTATTGCGGATGGTTCACTTTTGGTGTCCTAACGAGTTCCGACAAACGCAGCAGTCCGCTCACCGGCGCGCGGGGCTTCAGACCCAATTTAATAAAGGAATTTATTTGTTGTATTAATGAAATTAGCTTTCTTGCTCTGGGGATTTGTGGGGGAGCGGGGGTCAGTGATAGTCAAAGGCCTGTGGGATCTGCAATTGCAATATGCGTTGCTTTATGCGCAGTGCTTTAAATGGGCCGGTACTGTTTGAGGTGCTAACTGGCCCCACACAACCTGTCCCCCAAATGTTAGAGGATCTGTGTTTCATGGGACCTCAGGAAAATGACAGGCAGCAGCAGCACACCTGACTCCTGTCCAACAACCCTTCTCAATAAAACACCAAGAGATGTATTTATTTATTTATTTATGCATTTTTATATAGCGCGGACTTTACCCGAAGGCGTCAGAGTGCTTCACAATAGGAACAGAACTGATACATGAGGAGAACATTACACTTGAACAGATTACAAAAGCAGACGTTAAGTTACATAAGGTAAAGTGACAATTGTGAGCAAACAAAGTACATGAGGTAGCAAAAAGTGCACAGGAGGACAAAGTGACAAGTGTGCAGGTTACAAGAGAAAACAAAGTACAATTAGAGGTATAATACTGCAATATATGCTAGACACTCAGGCACAAGAACAAACGTTACGTAGGCAATGGTGGCACTTGTGCAAGTATCAAAGGCAAACAAAATGTGAAAGGAGCAAACAGTGTGTTATAAGAGAAAAGAGGTGTGTGCATGTTACAAAAGAGTACCAAACACAGGTACTAGGATAATACTGCAATAAATGGCAAACACTCCAAACACAATGATGTAGCATCTAACAAGGGGGGGGGGAGACGCCCATTATAATTCCCTGCACCCACCGTGTACAACAGCCTCTCCTTTATGGCAAAGACTGCACTTTGTGAGTGGTCTTTTCAAGCTTTTAAAAAAAGTTAACTAGTACATTTCACAAACTGGGCTACTCCTGTGGGGCCATTCACATTGGGTCCCTCCCACGGAATTCCAAGGCTGCTCTCACATAAACTTGCAGCCTCTGATCCCAGAGGGAGGGCAGGGTGAACATATATATCCCAGGCCTGCCAGTTCCTTTGAAGATTCTCTGAAGGTCATTCATTTCTTATCTCTGGCTGGGCCCCTTACGAAGGTGGCCTTCCCCCTCATCCCCTCCCCTGCAGACCCCAGTGAGGTCATGTCAAGGGAACCCAGCTCATCTGCAGCTCTCGTGCACCTGCGCTCCTGTGGCTGAGAAACTGAATGCAATCAAGGCATGCACCGAAAACGAATCACACATCATGCACTGGGAAACCAGGCAGTGGTGTCTGAATGTGTAGGGTCAAAATAGCAGCAGCTTCAAACAGAGAAAAAGAACAGGAGTCTCTTGAAAAAGCGAATTTCCTACAATGACAACAAAGTAAGCACTAACAAAGCCAAAAGGCTGGCAGCTAACCAGAACTATTGGCTTTGCAGAACTGATACATGAGAACATTACAAGTGCACAAAATACAAAAGCAAACGTTACATTAAATGAAGCAAAAATTACAATCGTGAGCCAACAAAATACAAGAGGTAGCAAACGGTGCATTACAAAAGTGACAATCGTGAACCAACAAAATGCAAGAGGTAGCAAACGGTGCATTACAGGAGGAAAAACTGACGTGTGCAGGTTACAAAACCGTACAAAGTAAACATAGAGGTATAATACTGCAATATATGGAGGACACTCAAGCACAAGAACAAACGTTACGTAGGCAATGGTGGCACTTGTGCAGGTATCGAAAACAAACAAATGTAAAAGGTCGAAAACAGTGTGTTACAAGAGACAGTGACGGGTGCATGTTACAAACGAGTACCAAACACAGGTAGAGAGATAATACTGCAATAAATGGCAGACTCTCAAACCACAAGAACACACTGGGAAGACACTTCCATAGTCATGTAATAGTGAAACCTTGCGTGTTTTCTCTTGAGAATACCTGATTCTCAGGGAAGCCACTTTGCTAAATGTATTAAACTATGTCTGTCGTGTTCCATTGCTCTCTGAAAATCCCTCACTCACTCATTTTATCCTGATATAGAGTCATGAACCTTCAGACCTGAGACACAGTGATCCCCTTTCTAAATGAGGAAAGATGCACAGGAGAAGCCAAGAATGGATTCTTGTTAGCAGAAAAGTTGTGAGGTCTAGATGTAATTCTGAGTTCATGCAGGTAATACTCACAGTGGCAGCATCTTTACATTTGTTTTCCGTTCTATTATCAGAAACGTGTGAGCTGCAGTTATCATCAGTATATTGAATTATTAAACCCTGTTGTTGTGCTCATCTCAAAAATAGACAGCGCAACAATGTGGTGCACGATCACTAGTCTCGGTGTTGAGAATGTAAGGGCATATGTATCAAAGGATGCATTTGCGATTCTCAAATAGAGATTTTTAGAGAATCGCTATTTGAGAATCGCAAAACGCTACGTATGTAGGATTTGCAACTAATTTTGCAAATCCTATATGTTCCTTGCTTGCGAATCGCAATTTGCAATTCGCAACTAAGGAATACCTCCCCATTCATTTCTATGGGCCTAGAGGCCCATAGGAATGATTGGGAAGACATTCTCAATTTGCAATTCTCAATTAGAGAATCACAAATTGAGAATGCAATTTCAAGGGTGCCAGGGTGTCAAAAGGACACCCTGTTTCACCCCTGAAATTTGTATGTGTGCACATGAGGCACACATACATGCCCTAACCACATGACACTTTGAAATATGCAAAAAAGTGCATTCAGCAAAGAAATCGCAAATTACCATCAACTTGAAGTTGGTAGTAATTTGAGATTTCTTAAGGAGAAATAGCACAACTTGGGTGCTTTTTACATTGCATTTAAGGAATCGCAAGGAATCGCAATTTGCGATTCCTTAAATGCTTTCGCAAAATAATGAATTGCAAATTTTGTGAGTCCCTATTTTGCAAGGGCCTTTTGGGATGATACATCCCAAAAAGCTTTTTCCCGTTCACAACCGGGCCGATTCTGAGAATCGGCCGGTATGCGAACGGGAAATGGGCTTCATACATATGCCCCTAAGTGCCGGTGCTGAGCAGGGGAAACCACCAGCTCAAATTAAACACTGGCAGAGGAAGGTAAACACTAGTGGGCGAGTTTTCAGAATAGAACTGAAGGACTTTTGAAGGTTTGAAGTTAATGGGAGTACCATAAGGGTGGGTTATCTTGAATTGCTTTTCATTTTGATGACTGGTGGAAACTAATTGATAAGGAGCCCAGTTAGTTTAAAGATATAAGAAGACCAATTGTAAAATAACAAGATCACTGTTGTAAAATAAAAATAAGTAGTATCTAACAGCAGACATAATAGTACTTCTAAAAATTAGATTTGTTTCTTTCCAGCTTATGATTTCCCACTGTTCCCTGAGGAAATTTGATTTCTGAATACGAGAAATAGATACTGGAATTAAAAAATGAGTTTAGGGAAACAAGGAAACCATCTAAAAGGAAGGTAAAACTCATAAAAGATCCAATAAATACAAAACTATCTGCAGAAATTAATAAACCTACACAGAAACAATTTATGCAGTACTCAACAACCAGGAATTTAGAAATACAGGACCTGAGGTAAAAAGGCAAACATATCAAATTGTCCAAAATAAAAAGATATGTAATGAGAACTGGCACGATCTCGGTTCTTAGCAAAAACTCTGAACAATTCTGAAGACTTGTAGCTTCAAGTTCTGGGTCTAAAAAGTCTCCTGCTAATGTTAGCATCCCAACCCTCGGGTGAAAAGAATATATTGACGAGTTGTATGTTGAAAATATAGTGACTTCTTTTGCAAATAGAACATCTGTTCCCTAAGCATGTAACAATCATTACTCAGATGAGATCTTGCCACAGACGAGTAAGCAAATAGTGAGATATATAAAAAAGCTAGACACTTCTGAACAATGGCTCCTGCCCAAATTCTAGTGCAGACCTTGAAAGATAATATTTGCTTCTGTTATTTTTTTAATTTTATTTAATGCAATTTTATATAGCGCGAACATTACCCAAAGGTGTCAGAGCGCTTTACATAAGAACCAGTTGCGATACATAAGGATTTAGGATTACATGCGTTACATAAAAGATACAAACAGAAAAAAATTGCAACTGTACAAGTTAAAAAGTCACACAAGGAAGAGATACAAACAGAAAAAATTGCAAATGTACAAGCAGTAAAGTCACTCAAGGAAGGGATATGAATGGATATACTCTAAGAGTCACATAGGAATGGTAGAGAGTACAAAGGTCTACTGCATATACTAGTGGTTAGAGTTATCTCTATACACATATATATACAAATAGTAGATTTTCTCAGGTCAAGACCCAAAAAACCAGGAGAGCAGAGTTCCACCAAGTGGGGTCGGAGGGGGCACACGCAGCCTTAGCACCAAGGGAGGGCTGGAGGGATGCAAGGGTATGGAGAAAAGGCAAATCAGAGGATCGTCAAGGGGGAAACGAGGGAAAAGGGTAAAGGACAAGGGAATGGACAAGATGGCGGGTCAGGGTCCAGAGAAAACTGTTACTGTTACTTACACACTGCTATAAAACACACCCTAAACCAAATTCCTGTAGAGAGACAATTGTAATTCCACTGCATAGGAAAGGTCTCTGTACAAATCCAAGTTACTACAGACAGATTTCCCTTCCCAGTGCAACAGGAAAAATCGACACAAGAAATATACTAAAACCCTCCTAAGACTCTGCATTCGGGGAAGGAATCATTCCCAGAACAGAATCTGTTTTTTTACTGAAGCTCCCAGTGATGAACAACATTGCGATTGTACAAACACTGATAGACATATTTTGAAACACTAATTCTTTCTGCTGCTTTTATAGACCTTTTTAGAGTTTTTGATCGAGTGAACGTGCAACTGTGGGTGGTAAACTTACTGAGATAGGCATTTTACAGAACGTACTAAGTTTGGTAACTGCTTTACACACATCTACTTGGTGTAGAGTACTGAATGCTGGGAGAAAAGACTTAACATCAAAGACACAAACAGGGAATAGTTTGAAACGGATGTATGACGGTACAACGCGTACCGTTACAACGCGTACCGTTACGACGGAGGTTTTACAATGCAAGTCGTTACAATGACTTGCGTTGGGGGGCGCTGGATAGTGAATAGTTTAATTTACTATTCCAACTCCAGTCCCCGTGGATAGTAGGGAAGGTGTTGGATAGTAAATTAAACTATTCCCTATCCTAGAGTGCCCTCCAGCGACTTTCGTTGTAAATCCTGCATTGTAACGGTACCGTGTTGTAACGGTTCAGTTGTAAAGGATGTTCCCCGTTTGAAACAGAGGTGCATACTAGCTCAACTTCTGTTCTCTATTTTTCTTTATGACTTACCAGCCCAAAGAATTCAGGTTAGAAACTTTCCCCCTAAACTATCCCAAGATCACTCAACAGACTGATGTATGCAGCTGATGTGTGCCTCTTTGGCTTGACCTCAATTGGATTACAGCATATTTTAAATGCCCTACATGCATATGCTAATTCAAATGTTCTCAGAACTCATATCTCTAAAACAAATGTGGTTGATTTTAAGGGCAAGAAGCATTGCAAACCCTTTGGATGGTACATAGGTGATGAAATATTAGAACAGGTTAAGACATACACCTATTTTGGCATAAAATGCTCTCGTGACCTTGAAAGAAGACACCATTCCACACAAATAGGAAATAAGGCCGGTGCATTAAATTAAACACATTTTATAAATCATTGGGGAAGAGAGATTTCATGCATTTATTGGCCATTTATAAAGAAAAGAATTCACCTACGTTATCCTGTGCACTTGAATACACTCCTAAAGATAAATAGCCTTCTAAGATGTTATGAACATGTTTGCCTAGATGCATCAAAGAGGATTGCATTCGCAAACGGTGCGAATCGCATTTTTCGGCCGTTTGCGAATGCAATTGACTAATTTGGAATGCATCATGCATTTCGCAATTTTAGGAATCGCAACCACGTTGCGATTTCTAAAATTGCGATTGCATTTAAGAAATCGTGATTAGAGATTTCTTAAATGCAATGCATGATTATTTTTAAATTGCAAATTCTCAGTTTGGAAGGGGTAAAATAGCATGAAATTGAACTTCATGCTAATTTACCTAAAACTATCAAATATGCACAAATTGCATTTTCGGAAGTTTAAATTTACACATACACATGCCCTTTGGGCATGTGTGTGTGTAAATTGCATTTAAAGTTACATTTCAGGGGTGCAGGGAGGGGTTCTTTGGACCCCCCCTTGCACCCTTGGAATTGCATTCACATTTTGCGAATCGCAATTTGAAATTCGCAAAATGTGATCGCCTTCCCATTCATTCCAATAGGAAGGTTTTTCCTTAATTGCGATTCGCAAATTGTGAATCGCAATTAAGGAAAAATACCGATTCGCAAAAAAAATGCGAATTGTTCATTCATTGCCGTTTGCGATTTCTAAATTGTGATTCCTTATTTTTCGCAATTTAGGAATCGCAAACGGCAACAATGATGCATCTAGGGGGTTGTGCAGTAAGTCCAGTTTGGGCTCTGAGGCTGGAATTTGGCTTGGCTAATATATATATATATATATACCCAGGCAATCACCAACATACGTCACTGAGCATACTGTATCATTCACACTTCTAACAGTTTCCTGAGAGAGCTATTAAATTATGGAATCTTGTGAGCCTCAAAAAGGTACTATACATTCACTGCAAATCTCCAATTGGCACTAGAAATACTAGAATAGAAAATGGAATATCTTCATTTATGGTCTCTTGCACAACTAAGAGTATTTTTGAAAAACCCTATCCTGATATTAAGCTACACTCTGGACAGCGATCATTGAACGAAACTGAACTTGTAATAGACCTTTCTAAATATGAAATGTTCACAAGCCCTAATGTATAAAACTTAGGGGCATATTACCAACAACTAGCGAAAATTATCGCTAAATAGACTTAGCGACAATTTTTCTATCGCCAAGCATCGCCGGATTTTATTGCTGAGATAACGTGCTATTAGCAACGTTTATCTCAAAAGTGATAAAATACCTGGCGATAGCAGCGAAATCCGTGAATATCGCTGAGAATACAGCGATATTCACGCATTATCGCTAACAGGGTCTTAGCCATTATATCCACCTCCCATTGGATATAATGGCTAAGAACTGGTCTGAGCAGGTGTTAGTTTTTGGAGATATTCGCGCTTAGCGCAAATATTTCCAACGCTACGCCTGTGTTGGTAATATGCGATAGTGAGGTTAGCGACTGCTTTCAGTCGCTAACAGGTTGGGAACGCCCACTTTGCATGTCATTAGCGATAAATATCGCTGACATGCAAAGTGGGCCCCAAACAGCTTGCTATCGCCTACAAGCTGTCGCTAATTGCTGTTAGCGATAGCTTGCTAATAGGGCGATAGAATTTTCGCCGCTTAGAGGCTGAAAACGGTCGCTAAAGCGGCGAAAATTGCCTAGCGCCCCCCTTGATAATATGCCCCTTAATCTTTAGAGCATAGTGTACGAAGTCTTATACTTCTGTTCAGGTTAGGCATCCTTCCACTGAGTACCTACGCAGGTGAATGCCTGGGGAGATCATAAAAAAGATTACACTTGTGTCATCTCACTCGAGGTGGAGGAAAGCAAGATTTAAGATGCACAGTTTTTACTTGCCCGCTAATGGCAGAATCACAAACAAAAATGAAATCCATTATGTATAAAGTCTAGATGAAATGATTAATTTTATAATGATTCCAACAAATGAATGTGTATGTTAGGACCTTTTGTTAAAATATTTTTTAAGTGCTTTTTAAAGATATTTTAATACTTATTTATATATTTCTGGAATATTGTTAATACTGTTGTAATCTTAAAACACTTGTTCATACTGTTGATCTAAATTGAGGTCAAAAACAATTTCAATAAACTTGAAGCTTGAAAAAAGTAGATTTACTAGTGAGATGAATTGAGTCATTCTAGGATCACCTTTTTACATTTCATATGCAGCACCCTAGATGCAATGGGTTTGCCTTGGTGTGGGCCCAGAGCGCATTGCACAAAGTGACTTAAGTTGCAACTCACTGTTGTGGCTGAACAACAGTGTCACATGTCTCTTTCAATGCAGAGAGGCTGCGGCCTCACGTTCAGTCTGAATCAAACATATTAGGGCATATTATCAAGGGATTTACCTCCGCTTTTTTGGCTTTAAAAGCCAAGAAAGCGGAGATAAAATTATCTCCCTATCAGCAACAGGGTGCTAACAGCAAATTCGCATGTTAGCACCCTTTTTTAGGTCGAGCGTAGCGAAGGGACCGCGTGTATACTTTTAGTATACTTTGTAAATGTGGGAGGTGCACGCGCTGGGACAGGGGAGGTGCACGCGCTTTCCGTCGTGGCTCTCGGATTTGACCTCGTGAGCGCACATGTGTGCGAGCGCGACTCTGCCATGCCTTTGGAAAACGAAACCTCTCTTTGGAAAACGAAACTTAAGAGCCGCGCGACGTGAGCTGTCTAGGTAGAAGCTCACGCGTGCGGCTCCGAGCTTTACACAGCAGCTACTCTGCCCGGACCAGGCCCACCGTCAAGCCCCCTCTGCGCCTCCTTTGAGGCCCTTCTTGTACGGGGGACTTTCTAAAGTGACCTTGTCAAGTGACTGACGCCTGTCAGCGCTCGTGTGAATGCCCACATTGAAGGCTAGCTCCTCTGTGACGTGTAAATTATTGATGGGCACTGCACAGGGGCCCGGCTCGCCCTGGCGGTGCCGGCCCGTGCAGTGTGCTGAAGGTGAGCGCAGGGACGGTGGACGGTTACACTTCCCGTGTAACCGGTTCGTCCCCGTTTGTCGAGATGTCTCAGCAGGGTGGAGCAGAGACTGCGCTGCCAGCAGCCGGGAGCTCCCTTCAGGGGAGCTCGGCGCACTCGCGAGCTCACCCTGTGATCCGTGACACACCCCGGGCAAGGGCAGGGGCAGCCCTGCTGTGCCAGGATCCTTATCTCCCGAGGAGGGCGGGGAGGGGCAGCTGGTGTCAGCAGGGGGAGGGCCGAGCAGGGAGGCCGCGGCTGCACCTAGGTGTCTGCTGAACCAGTCCGAGGAGGCACAGGCGCCGGATGTACACGGGGCACGCGCTGCTTTTATTTGACTTCACTTTTCGGACTTCTTTGTATGGATTTCATGGCATGGAAGCAGACGCCTGCTGGACACGTCTTAAGAGGTAAGCGGCAGATGGCAGCGTTGTGGGGGCAAGAGGGGGGTCGCGCTGTTGTGGCTGTGACAGGCTTTAAAGCGCTGCTGAAGAAGTGCAGAGCACTCACAGCCGATGGGCACTTCGACCGTTCCCATTGTGCGGGGTCTGGAGCCACTTACTAACCTCAAGCCGTGAAGCCTATCTTCTAGGCGTGTTTTCGAGTGGTGTTACTAGCCTAGAATGCACCGATCAGGCTGACTTGCTTAGGGGCTCTCAATCATTTAGCACATTCCCGTTCTGTACCATGTGAAGGACACAGCAGTTGTGGGAATGTTCTGCGCGCCCGATGAATATTTTACAATAAAATACACTGAACATAATTTCACAAAAGTTCTTTAGAAAAGTATAAGCTATTGCCATTATAAATTACAATAACTTCTATTTAAGTATTAGTTATTTAAAAAAATTAAACGCCATTGTTATTTGTAATATCAATACATCTAAGTCATGTAAATACAAAACATATTGCATTATAAATGCTATAGGTATCACATTTACGAAAGTTATAACTATTGACATTGTAAATGACAAAGCTATTAATTTAGCTATTTAAAAAAAAAAAAACATAAATAAAAACTTTG
Source organism: Lissotriton helveticus (assembly GCF_964261635.1). NCBI lineage: Eukaryota > Metazoa > Chordata > Amphibia > Caudata > Salamandridae > Lissotriton > Lissotriton helveticus. The sequence goes on along the minus strand of NC_136072.1, from coordinate 1,141,543,789 downwards.
GCATTTACAATACCAATAGCTCAAACTTTCCTAATGCGAGACCTATTGCATTGCAAATGCTTGTCTCTACGTTTCCCCTTGCATCTCTAATGAGATGCAAAGGGGGCGTTCCAGAGAAAAATAATAGGAGAAATGTTGTTAAGCGACATTTCTCCTATTATCAAGGATTTCGCTAACCCTATTAGTGATAAAAAAAAGCAGCGCTAACCGCAGTTAGCACTGCTTTTTTTACACCTGGTATTTTCCTGACTTAGCCATGATATCCTATGGAAGGTCGATATCATGGCTAAGTTTGTGAGCTCCTACCATCAAGCTAACGCCAAACTGCGAGAGATTATCGTTGGTTTTCCAGCGATAATCTCTCATTTGGCAGATACCGCGAGGATTTTTATTACTTCTGAGATAAACCTTGCTAATAGCAAGTTATCTCTGCGATAATTTCCGTCGATGCTTAGCGTTAAAAGATTTGTTGCTAAGCATCGTTAGCGATAAATATCGCTCTTCGTTGGTAATATGCCCCATTGTGACATCACCAAGGCTGGTTTCCACATGGTTGGGTCCTGTCTGCAGTGATGCAGTGAGCACAGCATTGATAGATCGGGTTATGGCCTAGAGTAATTACAGTGACTTTGATTAATTCAGGCATTCCATCCATTGTGTTTTCGTTTTTGTCTCTACAAATTACCTTAACTCTTAACTAATTACCTATGAAAAAGCAGCTATTGGAGCTCAGTTCTGCTTTGCCCCTTTTTCACCTCATCTTTTCCTTATTGAAGGTAAGTGAAGAAGCGATTTGGCTGATGGAATCAACAGACTTGATTGGCAGAAACCCACTCCTAGGCGTGTGAGTGCTTTCACCAAACCACATTTCTTGAGTCACCTTGAGATCTTTCTGAGTTCCAACTAAAGGCCTAGGCTTTTTAATTTGACCAACAACTTTTGTTTCACTGCCAGTTCAATCTCACAACTAAAAGATTTACAAATAATGTTTGCATTGTGCTCTGTGAGTCACTGCTGGAAGGGCTGAAAAATGAGTTGTTTAACCAGAAGATCTATGTTTTATACCTCTTTCTGAATTCTACGTGCAATGAGTGAGCTCTTAATAATTAGATGGGTCAATGTTTCTTTAAAGGATGCACAATTGTCTCAACAAACTAACTTCTTCTACCAAGTTATAAAAATGAGTGGGTATGTGTATCTGTCCAGAGCTGGATGCTGAGCTCCTCCTCTGGGAGGGACTCCTGAGTCGTCCTAACCCCCTTCGTAGGGTATTTAAGGGCTTACCAGTGGGTGGATCCTCAGGTTTATCATGGGACAAGACTCAAGCCTGAAACAACATCACTCTTCAACCGTCTGGACACTTGGCCTTTGCTGGACTTCGCCTGGAACCGAGACTGCCTCAAGAAAGACTCCTGCTGCTCCAAGTCTTCGTTGTCTGTGTCTGTGCCTCTTCCAGGATCTTCAACAGACCCAAGGACACCCGAGGTAATCTCCCTTTGAGTGAGTGAGTCACTCCCCTGCATCTGCAGGCACCGCAACGAAGCTGACTCGTTTGCTACTACTGAAGTCCCATGGACCTAGAAAGGTTCAGCAACCCAGGTGGTGGTTCTACAACTCTCTCAAGGCCTGGCATGTCTTCTCTGCAATTTGAGGCCAGTATCCCTTGTCAGATCCGCTGGGACAAAACCCCTGTGCACTGTGTCGACTTGCTGTTGCCATGGCTTACTGGCTTTGCACTCCAGAGATCTTCAGGCTACATAAGAAGCCTTCAGCATCTCTTCCTGCCAAGTACAGCATCTTCACTGAATCCTCTGCACTGTTGGTCTCACTGCTTGATGAGCTGCTCGAGGTCCTCTTGCGACTCATGTGACTTTGGTCTATGGGTGCACTTGAGAGTTTTCTTCTGCTTCAGTGTGCTCCCCTGCTTGTTTGGGGCCTGCTCTGTCTCTCCGGCTTGTGGTGAGTCCCTTGGACCTTTTCGGTCTTAACAGTGCTCCTTCTTCGCTTTCCACGCCTGTTGCAGCTGCCAAGGCTTGTTGGTGCTCCCGCCGGACACCAACCCCCTGGTTCTCGACTTCCAATGTGGGACAGCTTGTGCACAGCTCCTGGTCTTCCTCAGCATCGCCTGGTCCTCACAGCTGTAGGGACAAGGTCCCCATCAACTCAATTGAACAGTCCGTCATCAGTGGGCATTGCTCTTCCGTGCCTCCTGGTCACCTCAGAGTGGCATAGACACTGTCCTCTCTGCTTACAAGAGCTTCCCTCCCACAATCCACCCTTGGATTCCACCAGACTCTTGCGCAGACTTCTCTAGTGGCCTCTTCCTGAAGTCCTCCATTGTGTTCTATGGTGGTTTCCAACGTCACTTTGCACCTGTGCACCCGGCTTCCCTGGTGTAGGTATCCAGGTTCCTGGGGTATCCTCGGGTGGGCTGACTCTCCAACCTTCTGTTTTCCACTGGGTTTCTTCAGGATCCACTGGGAAGGGTCCCTTTTCTTCTAAACTGCGACTTCCTATTGACTTTTATTGGACACGTGGCTGTGTTTCCACTCTGCTCACAGCGTCTGTGGGGTTCCTGGGTACTTACCTTGGGTGGTTATTTGTGTTCCCAGCTCCTCTGAGTCTCCTGGTCCAAGTCACAACTTCGGTCGCAATGTACATTCCTCTTTATTTCTTAATATGTGGTTTGGTCTTCCCCTGGAGACCACTATATTTTGTGCTTACTTATCAACTTGCAATTTATTTTATTTATTTTATTTATAAAGTTTTATATAGCGCGAACATGATCCCGAAGGATATCAGAGCGCTTTACAAAAAGAGGGTATGAAGGTAATAAGTTGCAGTACCGGCATCAAATAGACCTTCAGTTGGACTCAGACACACATGCTTACACATACACACGTTTTCACACATATATACACTCTCCTACACATACACACAGTCGCTCATACAAACACACTCAAAACTGCAAGCACACACACAGCAAACATACATTTTAAAGCATTTCTTGTACTTACCTCGCTGCAAGGGAAAGTCATATTCCAGCTATTTGTACTCCATTTTTATTACACTAATAGCAAATAATGTGAGATTAGTCACTATTAGGGTAAAAAAAAAAATCACAAAAAACGAGGCAAGTGAAGCCCCAACTGAAGTGTTATTGTGTATTTGTGTTGATATCTTTGGCTGGGAGATATACCAATATGTTAGCGAGTGTGCATAATAAATACATATTGTTATCACTACACTGTATGGTTCTTTTTCATTTAACCTACACTACATATTTAGATCTGGTAAAACAAGTTGCTTAACACTCCTTCAAAATAAGCCTGAAGGCTGCTCTCCACAGCTACCACTTAGAGAGCTTTCTATGGTTGTCTAACACCACTAAAATCCCAATAAGGGTCTGGATTAGTGCAAGGTGCTTCACTTAAATAAGTGTGCACCATATACTAAGCCAGCCTCCTACCGTTGGTTATAAGGGACGCTTAGAGTTCGTTTCATGATGTGTTTACTGTATTGGTGGGTGTAGCTCAAGTAATTGACTGCAGTGTAATTATGTGAAATTACAGCAAAATAACACAAGATTATGCTGAATTACATGAAGGTGTACACCAACTTTTAATGTTATTTTCTTAGTGCAAAATGCACTCTCATGTCCAAAATGGACCAAGAATACCTTTTGTGCAAAGGAAATATTGCTAAATGCAAGAGAACTTGAACAGCGGCAGCCAGAAACCACTCACACTCTGTTCATTGCTCTTGCGGGAGGCATTTTTGTCAAAATTGCTCTGAATTACACAAACAGGCACAATCGTGTAATTTTCAGTAATTTTGCATCACAATTGAAATGTGAAATTAAAGGAATTATTCCAGCGCAATTACAATTTCACTCAGGCCTAGTTTGCTGGAGCAGCATTATGCTGAACTCATGTTTTATGGGTCATCGGTGCATAAAGTGAATTGAATTAACCAAATGTTTCTCTGAGTCAGTGCTTTGTTTTCAGAGAGTACAGCTCAGACAGAGAAAGGGGCAAACCTTGCTCACTGTTTCCAACTTGACTATCTGAAAATAAATCATAAACTCATAGAAATATCAGGTTAAATGGATTCATGGACTCAGGGAACATACAATAGGTGCAGGTGCTTGGCAGTGCGCCAGCAAAGCCCATAATGCTCCAAACCTCTGGTCTCTTTCCAGAACTTTGCACATCCATTTGTTACATGAAGAAGTCTGGGTTTGACATCCTGCATTCTGTGCTGGATTCCTTAGTCCTTGGTGCCCCAGACAGCTCTCTGAACACCCCTCTGGCTGACTTTGAGCAGTCCAGGTAATGTGAATACTGACTCAGCAGCTTTTTAATTTCATGAATTTTCATAATCTGTAGTACATTCTGGACTCTGCTCTCTCTATAGCTGTAACTGTATTGATTCTATGTTTTATCAACCAGGTCCAGACATTGGACCCCAACTCTACTGACTTGTCCAGTTCAGTATCAAACAACGTAGTCAGTTTCCTATAACTCCATGGGAGCCAAAGTAATCGCAGAAATCGAAGGGTTAGTGCGAGCGGTCCTTGTGCGTTCGAAATATTTAAAGTCACATGTTTTAAACTGCTGCTCCAGGGGTGTTTTTACATATTCCATACAGGTTCCAACAATTCTCGACTTAGAGTTGAAAGATTACTGAAGATGAATGTTTACAACTTATTTAGTCAATAAAACTTCTACCTATGGAATGGTGATACGTTTCAGCTCTTAATGTGCTTTATGGGCTTCCTCAGGGCAGTAACTCAAATACATGCACATGTCCAATTGGCCTTGAGATCCAGTCTCATTGGGCATTCCTTTTAGTAGCATTCAGCGTCCAGATTCAAGCCTCAATGTGGTGGAGATGTGCTCTTGGCTTTCTTTGTTCTGTCATCTTTCTATGAGTTTTGCGTGTGAAAGTAAAAGAAATACTGTTTGAAGTTCAGACTATAAGAATGTACAATAAGAGGGCGTAATCTTTGAGCTTTTTCTTCTTTTCTCGTGAAGAAAATCTGACCAACTAATATGGAATAATATTGTGTATACATGTTTCTATGAATATAAAAGTAAAAGGAGCAAAGCTATATACATCTCACGTTTCACAGAATATGATCCATGAACGACCAACAATTTTGTTTAATTTCAACAAATAATATAATAAATGTATTGTTTAAGAACAATGACTAGTTAGCATTGACCTCTTGTAAGTAATAATCAGATCTATCTCCGTTTGGGAAAACATTGACAGGTCAATAACCAGTTCAATGGCATACTAGTGTATATTTCTCACTAACTGTATCTCAAAAGCAAAGATATAGGACAGGTATAGGCTCTGCTGCAGACTGGCTTGCCTTCAGTTATGTTATGTTATGTTAAAATAGCTCTTCTATAGCGCACGGCTACTCCCAAGAGTGTCCCGGCGCTTTGGCAAAGAGAAAATCCGAAGAAGATACATAACACAGTACCCTGCTCAGGTGGTACAGGTTTTACTGGGCAAAAAGCCACGTCTTTAGATCCTTATGAAAGGCAAGCAGATTGGACAACGATCTCAGCGCAAAAGGAAGCTCATTCCAACTGCGAGAGGCCAGATAACGGAAGGAGTGGCCTCCTATACGGGCACGCTTGATTAAGGGAACAGTGGCTTTAGCTAGTTGCGCGGATCTCAAAGACCTCTTTGGAACATAGAAAGCCATCCGTTTCCGAAGATATTTAGGGCCAATGTGATGGAGGGCCTTAAAAGCCAGAGTCAAGATCTTAAAGGTGACTCTCTTGGCAATTGGAAGCCAGTGGAGTTTCTCAAGCAGCTCCGACGCATGCGCCCTTCGTGGCAGTCCGAAGATTGCTCTAGCGGCTGCATTTTGCACAGCCTGCAAACGAGTTAAAAGGTATTTAGGGAGGCCCAGGTAAAGGGCGTTCGCATAATCAAGCCGAGACCCTATCATGGCTTGGACTATGATTTTTTTGTGTTGAAGAGATATTAGTGGGAGAAATTTCCGCATCATCTTCAACAGACCAAAACACTTTCCGGTCAGTCCTATGACCTGGGGTCTAAAAGAAAGATCTACATCGCATAAAATGCCCAGGTTCTTAGCTTTTAATGAGGTTTCCATAGGCGGCGCCATGTCCTGTGGCCACCAGGACCTCCACTCAGGATTAGGCGGGCTACCGAAGAAAAGCAACTCCGATTTATCAGAGTTGCATTTTAGGCTGTGTCTCTGAAACCACTCAAACACGGCTTCCAAGCACTCCCTAATCTGATCGCCGTCAAAGTCTTCACCCCTGTTACACGTGAAAAGTAGCTGGGTGTCATCAGCATAGGATATAATCTGGGCACAGAGGGGCCATATAGATGTTAAAGAGGCAGGGGCTAAGAATGGACCCTTGCGGGACCCCTACCTCCAGCGGAGGCATTTCCGCGGAAAACAGAGGTGCCCAGACCACTTGTCGGCGGTTGGTAAGAAATGACTTAAACCATTCCAACACCGTCCCCCGCAAACCGATCTCCCATAGTCTTGAAAGGAGACCGACATGAGGGACGGTGTCGAACGCCGCCGACAAGTCCAACATGACCAAAACGCTTTCCCTCCACCATCCAGAATTCCACGAATGGCATCAGAGATCTCAAGCAAGGCTGTCTCCGTGCTGTAATTCGCACGGAAACCGGATTGAGAATCGTGGAGCAAGTTGTTGTTCTCAACAAAGCTAGCAATGGAGTAGTGCACGTATTTCTCAATCACCTTAGCCATGGCTGGAAGGAGGGAGATTGGTCTATAATTCGCGTGAACAAGGGGGTCAGATGTAGGCTTTTTTAACAACGGTAGAATCAGGGCGTGCTTCCAGGCTGCCGGCACCTCACCAGATGTAAGGGAGGCGTTGAGCAAAGGATTTAACAGAGTGTTGATAGCCAGAGCAACTCTTCCCAGACACGTAGCAGGACAAGGGTCCAGCGGCGAGCCAGATTTTAGTCGGGTTAGTAGTTCCAGGGAGGAAGTCAGAGACATAGCCGGAAAGTCGAAAAGCAAAGGCCCTACTTCCTTTGGAGTTGAAGGAAGAAGACTCGGTTGGCAAGCTCTGGTACCGAGACCTATATTAGAAAAAGAGTTTTGGATGAGCTTGATTTTGTTGACAAAGAATTCACTAAGTTGGCAGACCCAGGCTTCCGTGTGAGAGTAATTCGGAGAGCTTGCAGCAGGGGAAGTGAATTCCTGAACAATTCTAAAGATTTCCTTACTCCTGCTGTCTGCCATGTCAATTCTATGTTCCAGGTAAGTTTTTTTGGCCTGCAATATTTGCTTGTGATAGAGGCGGATAAGTCCTCTATATTTGACTTTATCTTCAGGAACATACCGGCGCCTCCAAACTCTTTCTGCCCTCTTACAATCCTGACGTAGCTTGCCGAGAAGAGGAGTGAACCAGGGGGCCGAAATATGTTTACTCTCCTGTTTGCCTGTCTTGCCCGGAGCTAATTCCTCAAACCTAGCTTCAAGCCATTTCTGGACCAGTATTAAATCTTGCTCCAAATCTCCAAATAGGTTGCATGGGTGCTGGACAAGAGCGGCCGAAAACATTTCAGCCGACACTCGATGGAATGGTCGCAACAGTCTCTTCTTGTCTTCGGTGCCTCTAACATTGGGCACGGCCGAGAAAGAGACACGAAACTCTATTAAAAAATGGTCTGATCATAGGACAGGGTATGGTGAGGAGGCCTCTAAAGACCCAGAAAAAAAGATCTGATCGATCGTGTGGCCTTTAGTGTGAGTCGGGCTACTAATAAAAGGAGACAGGCCCAACGGACAAACTACATCGTGGAGCTTGATAGTGTCCGGGTCATTGGTTATATCCATGTGAAGATTAAAGTCTACCAAAAGGAGACAGTGATCTGATCTTAAACACATTACAGCAAGTGCCGCCTGTAAGTCCTCAAAGAACGAACCCAGGGGACCCGGTGCGCTATAGATAAGAATCCCTATACATGTATGACGGGAAGAGAATTTAAGGGAGAAGCCCAAGGCTTCACTGCCATTAATATTTTCTATCGGAAAGGTTGAGCAAGGCAGACTCTTGTTGACAATTAGTGCCACCCCGCCACCACGACCCACCTCTCTGTCCCTCCTATAGATGGTATAATTAGGAGGGACGGCCGAGGCGATGTCTGGACTAGAGCACTCGTTAAGCCACGTCTCCGTCAAAAACAGACAGGACGTTTTTGAATCTGATAACAAATTCCAGATGTCCGTAGCATGTTTACCAAGAGATCTAGTATTAAGAAGATGACAAAGAGTTTGAGGTGGCGGGGGTGCAGATAGAACAGCATGCTGCCTCGGCAGAACCCAGCCACACTCCGCACAGCCCTTCCTGAGCAAGCGACCCCCTGGGAAAACATGGTGACATAGGGAAAGGATCCACGCAGTGCTAGAAGCTCAGTGGAAGAATAGGAGTGCGTCATTGTTACCGGGAAACCTTGCCCGACAGATAACAGAATGTCCACCCGTCAGAGCCCCCCGCTTACCACGCCCGCTACCGAGACGCGGACGAGCGCAGACGGGCAGGACTCTGGCGCGACTCAGGCGCAGAGAAGGTGCTTCCGCTGCGCGTCACCGCTGCGCGTTAAAGCGAAGCTTTAAATAGGCAAGTCCCGGTGTCCCTATGCGCTAGAACGCTCCAATATGGCGCCTACAGTTCCACTCCCTCACTCCCTCTCAAAGACTCAGTGACTGGGATGAGTGCTTGTTCCCTTCAGAAAAAAAAGCTAGCTTCTGTTTGAGAAGCCCTACAGATGGAAAGCCTTCTGGGTGGAAAAACTCCTGGAGGGGGAGGCCCAGGCATAGTTTCAGATGACAAGACGGTGGTGTGACAATGGTTCGGGGAGCTTCACGAGGTTGTTTCCTGGTATATGGGGAAACACTTAATCAGCCTAAGATGAGAGTTTACTTCCAAGAGGGCAAAATCTGGTTCCAACCTCAGTTGGATCATACCCTAAATGTGAGGGAGACGTTGGTCCATGACACAGTTAGATTGTACCTTCTTTCTTGAAGTCAGACAACTGACCGAGCAAGCCTCAGAAGGTGCTTATTTCATATTGCATTGTATCTGACCCTCGCTCTGGGTTAGGTGAAGACAATGGCTCTAGTCTTTGGAGGTTCTTGACTTGAAGGTGGGGCAGATATTGCATTAGACCAACATGGTATATGTCCTCAAAGAGGCGACAGGCAGGGAATTACCTCATACGGAACTAATGGCCAGATTCATCAAGCCAAAATCCGCTCGCCAAGGGCCAGATTCTGAGAATCTGGCCCTTTGCGAGCGGTATTTTTGTATTTGGGATGCATCATCCCAAATGCAAATATCGCAATTTTAGAAATCGCTAAATTGCGATTATTTGCATTTAAGGAATCTCAATTTGAGATTCCTTTAATGCAATGCATGAAAGTTTCTAAAATAGCGAATTCGCTAATAGGGCACGCAAATTACCATGAAGTACAACTTCGTGGTAATTTGCAAAAACGTTGAAAAATGCACTAAAGTGCATTTTTCAAAGTTCCATGTTGCGCACACACATGCCCTTAGGGCATGTGTGTGCGCAACATATGTGCACATATCAATTTCAGGGGTGCAACAGGGTGACCTTTGGACACCCCTGCAACCTTGAAATCGCAATCTCAATTTGCAAATCGCTAATTGCGATTCGCAAATTGAGATTGTCTTCCCATTCATTCCTATGGGCCTCTAGGCCCATAGGAATGAATGGGGAGGTATTCCTTAATTGTGACTCGCAATTTGCGAGTCGCAATTAAGGAATTCTAAGAAATCCCAATTTTTTAAGTGATTTCTTGATGCATTCCATTTTGAAATTCCTTAATAGCGAATCAGTATTTTTCGCTATTAAGGAATCTCAAATGGGTTTGTTGATGCATTTGGGGGTTAGTTTCCAGGCATTTGATACAAACAAGCCTCACAAACACTTTCCTTCAAGATGGGAGGATGCTGGATCCGACCTCATACAGAGCTGACCCTTAAAAGGGGGAGATATGTTGGATCACGTTTAAGATGGGCCCTACCTTCAAACGATGCTTCATTCCTCCTCAAATGTGACTTGTCCTAGAAGCAAATCAGTTGCTGCATTTTTCCTTAGATGATGTGTACTTTATAGTCAAAAGAAATGTCGGACTAGTGACAAAAAAAGGTTACCATGATGGTGAGGAAGACTTTTATAATAAACTTCAGACTGGGTTTGCCCTCACAGTAAGGGGGGCGATATAAATGATGGACCTTATCTTCAAGGTGGGGGACCTCGATACACCAGAAAATACTTCAGTGTGGGTTTACAGCATCAGCTAGACCTTACCCTCAGGATCTGGAGGAGAATATGGGTCTGACCTCACTTGGAGTTGTGTTTCAAGTTTGGGAGATGCTTAATCTGACTGCACAAGGAGCTTAATTGAGGGTGGGATAGAAAACGGATTTGGCATCAGGTGAAATGTGTTCTTGAAACTGGACCCGCCTCTAGATGCAGAATGCCCTATGCGTGCAGTAGCCGCAGGATCTCGAATGCAGCAAACGGTCAAGATGGGAGACAGTGGGTATATACATAGATGGTGCTTCTCTTATGGCTGAAGAGATGCTGGATCAGCTCCAACCAGAGCTTCCCTTAGACAGAAGAGACTCAAATCTATCCTTTGAATGGATTGCCCTCGAGGCAGAAGAGATACTAAATCTTGCTTCAAAGATGGCTCGCCGTTGAAGTGGAATACACTCGGTTGGACTCTGGTGAACCATTCCCTGCTTATGAACATGCTGGATCAGGAAACAGCGTATGCAGAATGGAAATGGATTGCTTAGAGGAGCTAAGAGCTCTTCTCACAGACTTGGCAGAACTACATCCTGTTGGTTCTGAGAATCATGGACTTGCACAGGTCTACGTCAGCTCAATTTTCCTAGACTTGAGGACTCGTAGGTACTTGTCACTCTGACAAGTTACTTCTTTTATCTCTGCAATGCCAACAGCCAGATTTCTGAATGTTCCATTCTCTATGGTATTCTTATATAGATTGATAGACTCCAGAACCCTTCCCATGGGCTGTATCCAAACTGTAAATTCACCCATGAACCTGTTACAGGCATCATTTTGATAGGATCCATCTGATGTATCTTTTTCTGACTCACAGCTATATGCAACAGTACACTTGGGAGGGCTTTGCAAGCTCAATAAATGTAAATGGTATTGAGGGTAGAAGGGGATGCATGTCAGGCCATGGGGTCCATAAGCCTTGAAGCATCACCTTCGTACTGAAATATATGTTGGTGTCTATGCTGTGTACAAGTCCGGTGACAGATAAGAACCTCAAGATGTGTGCAGCCTTTTCTTAGTAGTCTTTAAAGTCTAGTACCACACCAACGAAAGTGACCTAATTGTCCTCCAGCATCAGGCTCTGAATGATCAAACAGTCCAACTCTCCAATGAACCCTTAGAATTGTGTCTGGCCAGGCCTACTGTCCACCTGAAGGCCCCAGCAGCATCCTAACATGGAAGACAACAAGTAGGGGCTTCTCAGAAAGCCCAGGCTCCGAACTCCGCTCCGCCAGTCGAGTTTGCGGAGTTTTGCCTACTCCGCGCTCTGTTGGGAACTCTGTGGAACTCCACGGGGTGCCACTCCGCATACTCCACCCACCCTTAAGTCTCAGTAGCACAGAACAGTCACAAAGCAGGCACTGCACAGTGTACTTTTTAACACACCAAGTGCAACACAAGAAGTGAGAATGCTAGTGGGCAGACACTTTAATCTTATGTTGTTAGGTTGAAATCTCAGAAGACAAACACTCAATAAATACAGACTGGTCAACCAGAGACTATAAGTGAAGAGGGCGGGCTAACACAAACCGAGAGAGAGCAAAGTCTGCCTAATACGTAATTTGGGGGGAGTGGGCACTGAGAGACACTTTAATTATATATGGCCCTGCCTAGAAATATATTTGGGACTCCTACTTCTTTGCATGATATAAGAACAAGCATATACAATGCAATAGGTCTCTCATTTACGAGAGTTTGAGCTATTGGCATTGTAAATGACAACGCCTTGTATTTATGTGTTGTTTTTAAAATGAGATAGGAGAGAGCATGTTCCAACAGCAAGCAGTACAAATCAATTTGAGACAATAGTGCTCGGAGGCTGTAATTAAAGCCTACCGAGTAACAACACACGTAACATGGGGTGTCGCCATGGGAGGTTACAAAATAAGACAAAGCAGGAGTGCTAAGCCTATTGACCAATGACTTGCCACGGTTTACAGTGGACAATGGCACACTCCAATGAAAAATATGGGCGGATTTTCAAGTCCCTACCTGAATACAGCATGCCTCACAGAGCAGCGTTGGTGCTGCCCAGGATCGACCTAAAAAGGGGGTCTTTGCAAGAAAACTAAAGCACAAGCACTGCAAAAACCAAGAGACATTGACAAATTTATTTACACTGCACCAATTCAGAAAGGACTTCAAGACCTCAACGAAGCTGCTCTCACTCCCCTCCCCCAGTGTCTTGGACCCTCACGGGTGAATAGTGCGCTTCACAAAACCCTGATTGATTGATTGACACATGCTGTTTACATGCATTGCACAAAAAATGCTCTTCATCACATTAAAATGCTCCCTGTTGGCTCTGCTTGGACAAATAGCCATAAAGCATTGCAGTTCTGTACAAAAAGCATATGGGAGATAGAGAATTGAATGAAACACACAGACTGATGATTGGGTGTACTTTCTAATGTCATATATTCCCTAATACATTCCAATGGAAGCACTGCCTGGAAGATGTCATGATACACCAAACACTCAACAACATGAGGTGAGTGAGTTATATTCCTCTGAGTGAAGCCAAAGCCCACTTTATGCATACTCCAAAGAGTTTACAATATGTGCAATTGATAACTTGCTGTCCAGCCAGACCTAAAAACTATGGGCCTCAGTGGCACTTTTGCGCCGCCGGATCATCACAATTTTTGATGCTCCGGTGGAGCAATGTGCCCCAGCAAGGCCACGCAAAGCCACGAAGGGCCATATGTAGGTGGCCAAATACCGGTCGGTAACGGCCGATTTCGGCCATTACCGACCGGTATTTTGAGTTTCAGATGTAGGGGGCCAAAATATTACCGATTCTGTAAATTTACTGAATCGGTAAATTTACCGATTCTGTAAATTACCGAATTGGTAAATTTACAGAATCGGTAAAATGGGATGTAGGTGGCACTGAAAACAGTGCCACAGGCCCTTAAGAATTCGTTATTTACCATCAAATACTATTTGATGGTAAATAACTAATTCCTGTGTACATGCAAATCTGCCCTTACGGCATGTATGTGTGCCACATGGCGCACAAGCGTGAATCAGGGGTGCAACAGGATGTCAAAGTGACACCCTGTCCCCCTTGTAAAATCAGTAATTTTACCAAATCAATTGCCATTGGTTCCTATGGGCCTCAAGGCCCATAGGTATCAATGGCAATTACCGAATCGGTAAATACCGATTCGGTAATTACCGATTGTTACCGAATCAGTAATTATTTTGGTAAATATACCTACATAGCACTTACCGATTTGTAAATACCGAATCGGTAAAATTCGGTATTTACGAATCTGTAAATCAACATTACCTACATATGGCCCTTACTGTGGATTTCCATGACCTTGTAAATATATGCCCCTTTCATGCAGAACACTGTGTGAATAGAGCATTCCATGGGTGTTACTGTGGGTGTTACTAAGCAACACCCACGGAATCTGAAGCATTCCCAGATTTGCGAGGAGTCTTAAACCTGGTAATGCATCAGATTCTAACGCCACCCCCAGGGGTGGTGTTGACGTGTTGAAATTAGAAGAAACTTCCTTATTTCTCCTCATCTTTTCCTCTTTCTATGTGTGCTGCATTTTGCAGCACACATAAAAGAATGCAGCCCGCATAGAAGGAGGTAGTCTCCTCCATTGATTGATTTAGTGCAGAAAGATGTCACTTCCTGCACAAAATCAATCATCCCCGCAACGCAGGAACCCTTGCAACATGGCACAAGGGTGTCTGTGTCAGGACTGGACTGGCCGTAGCGGGCATCAGGCGTTTGCCCAGGAGGCTGGAAGGCGGGGGGCCGGTTTTGTTACAGGGGGCCGGTTTTGCAGCAATGCTGCAATATCCACCCCCCAGTAACAAAAACATCAGTGCTGGGGGCCAGTATTGTCAAGCAGCAGTGCTTCATGCACACACACATCCTCCTAGGTGGGGGACAGTCCAACAAAATTACCAGGCCTGCTTTTGGTTCCCAGTCCGGCCCTGGCCTGCGTTGCGCTAAGCTGCCTTTTTGGTGCTGCCGCAGGGGTTAGCACAAAAACGCACCATATTCTTTTTAATACTGCGCATTCCTGCACTTTTAGAATGACACGGTGCAGCTATATTGCTCATTAAGATGGAGTGAGGCGCGGGGACAGCTTTTCGAAAGACCTGTATTCGGCGAATTTAGTTCGTAGGTTGAATCTATTTTGATATAGTTCACGAGGATCGCTCTAAATCCTGGGGAATTTTACAGGAACAAGGTACACGCTGTTCAGCAAATTAAACTTATGTGAAGACTAGCTGGAGACACCCCACTACACTGTCTCATCTCTCTATCCGTGATACAGCTGATTCTTTCTGCCGTTTGACTCATATTCTGTGGTCCTGATGAGAACCCTGCAACTCGTTGGGTTCGAAACGCGCCGACCCTCCTTTTTTTGTGCTTGTTTTTTGTCAAACAAACCTGGTTGTTTATTAGGTTGTCCACTGGTGCACTGTAACTTTTTGTTGGGCATTGTAGACTGTGGCAATTTCTTGACTTAGATGTGCACCACTGTGAGATTGCATAGTTATTGCATGGTTGTTTGACCTGTGTGTGGAGTAGGCCTCCTTGGTTCGTAGCCATCCTTAAATTTGAGTAGTCTGGGTTGGCCGGACACGGTGAGGCATGCTAATAGTACGGTGAGCTAATAGTTCTCAGTACTGGCATTTTTGACGTTTTGTTGCAATTTTGCTCGCGGCGCCCCGCTGCACCATTGCATTTTAAATGAGGCCCTATGTACCATCCTAAGGTAGGCCAGAAACATTTGAAAGTGCTGAAAAATCTTCCTCTGCGTGCCACCAAAAATACACTTCGCATAAAATATGGACTTCAGAACATCCTGGGCCCTGAAACGTCCACTACAGGGCAGAGGGTGTCGTTCAAGGTAGTTTGACATGTTTTTCTATGGCAACACTTGCCAGCAAAACACATTGGGGCATATTATCAAGGGCCATATCGCCGCTTTAGCAGGACTTTTTCCAGCTAAAGTGGCAATATTTTTATCGCCCTATTAGCAAGCTGTCGCTAACAGCAGTTAGAGACAGCTTTTGGGCGATAGCTACAGGTTTGGGGCCCGCTTTGCATGTTAGCGATATTTATCGCTAATGACATGCAAAGTGGGTGTACCCAAACTGTTAGCGACCGAAAACAGTCGCTAACACAGCTATCGCCTATAAGCAAGGCAGGCGTAGCGATAAAAAAAATCACGCTAAGCGCGATTATCGCTAAAACCTAACACCTACTCAGGTCGCTTCTTAACCTGTATATCCAATGGGAGGTGGATATTCAGGTTAAGTCCCCATTAGCGATGATGTCTGAATTTCGCTTTATTCCCAGTGATATTCACGCCTTTGGCCGCTATCGCCAGATATTTTATCGCTTTGGAGATAAACGTTGCTAATAGCATGTTATCCCTGCGATGATATCCGGCGATAAAAAAAAATGTGCTAAGGACATTTAGCGATAATTATCGCTATTTGTTGCTAATATGCCCCATTGTGCTTTACTTTATTGACAATACAGTTTTCCAGCCTCACTCGTGCTCTTTCAGTGATATTGGCCTCATGTGTGTTCCTCGGTTCTTTTTAAAGCAGCTCGTGGTGCTTTTGTTCTCCTCGGTTCTGCAGGATTGCTGCGAGCAGTCACCTCTTTCAGTGGTGACATGTCCTCTGGTGCTCGCGGCCTCCTCCCTCGCATCATGGCGGCTTGTTCTGTGCTCGGGTCCAGTCCCGTGGTCACCGGGGCAGCTCGCGGTTGGAGACTCCCTTTAATAAGGAACGCTCCAGAATTTACGAGAGCGACGGCTCGGCAGCCCTTGTGGAGCGTGTATTTGGCCTTGTGCCTCGTCAGCTCGTCCAGGCGCTGGGGATCACGACAAGGACTCCACAATGATGGATTATCAGATGAATTAATTACCATAATAACACAGTAATGTCAGAGCTGCGAAGATCTGCAAGATTAAGGAGTTCTAATATTTAAGTGTATTTGCTCGGTGATGGAGTCTATAAAGGATTTAATGAATCAACCAGGAAAGCCCGTGTGACCGCGCGGGCGGCTGCTAAGAGACCTATGGGTGTTCAAGGGACCGCCAAGGTCCTCTGTGACGACTGGAGCGGCTGTAGTGTGGTACTCTTTGAGAGCTTTTTGTCTCGCCTACTGGAGAGCTGTGTTCTGTCTGCTGCAAGACATATTGTAAGCTTACAGTGGGCCCAGAGCCCGCCCACTGCTTACCATTGGTTGGCTTTATTGTCACTCTCATTTGCTTGTTTCTTATTTGTCAGCTTGTGTGGCCTTTCCTTTATCTTCTTGTATTTGAGCCACCTTAGAGCATGGATGCATTACTTGTGTCCTTCCACTGCTTGCTTTCCAATCACTATTTTTTTCTGTTTGTTTGAGCACTCCATGATGGTGCATGTGTTTTCCAGATTTTGTTTTTGTCTACCTCTCTAGTAGTTCATGAATCGAAGATCTTTTTTGCGTTTGGTACACCGGTGGTTAAAGACTTACAGAAAGAACAGCAAAGGCAAATGAAAAGAAACTTTTAGAAGTGACCGGATGAAAACAGAGGTCAGAAGGGCTGGGGTACTTGCATTCATTAATGATGCAACACACATGGCTCCAACCCTCCATGCCTTTCAGGGACACTGCCAGTCTGGAGGCTCAGTAGACTAATGCATTCAGTGCACATGCTTGTGTTTTAAACTTGTGTGCACAGGTGCAAATCGAAGCTCATCCTCTCAGCCTTTCATTCTTCAGTGGTTGATAAAACGAGCACCCCTGTATTTGGTTCTTGCATTAAATCTAAACCTGTGCGAAAGGCACTTGCTTTTTTTACTTTCCCCTCTCTCTCTCTCTCTCTCTCTCTCTCTCTCTCTCTCTCTCTCTATCTCTCCCTTTTTTCTCTCTCCCTCTCTGTTGATAACTCTCTGGTCTTTTCTTTTCATGTCTTTCTCTTTATCATCAGTTTTTTTTTCTCACTTACGTCTTCATTATTTCAAATGCTGTGTTATAAATGGAAGGGTTCTTTAGCAGCCAGTCACTACAATAAACATCTGACTGCTGACCTGAAGCAACCAGATAAGTTTTTGTTCTCTGACCTGCAGCCCTTATTTAAGGGGCTCATGTAAAAGTGGTGTGGTCAAGCAGCTTCGGACACACCTAGACTGTGACGCCCTCCCTGGACCCGCAACAATCATGGACCCCCTTGTTGTTTTTATGCAGGCCCTGTTCATGGAAGTGGCCAGCTAGGAAAAGAAAGTACCTTAATGAAATACTACCTGAGTGTGCTCTTTTTCATAAGGTCGGCCATCCTCTTTTAATTGACTCCACCAACCAGGATAGCAAATGTGTTCCTGGAAATCAAGTGGGACAGTTTATTCCTGAAAGTAGGAGTTGGGGGGGGGGGATGTCATATAGGAAATACAATTACTGCAGTGCTTAGTGTCTCTCTTAACTGAATGCCACTCCTGGGTGCTACACTATAGATGCATTGTATTGAAGATACAATGTCTCAACCGTCATGGATATCCCGTCCAACGAAATATAAATCCCATTACATCATATGAGATTTATATTTCGGCATACAGTATATCCTTCACCATTGTGACAAAGTAACCCGTCCGCCAAGATCTTAACCAGGCCCTTAGTTTGCAGGAGGCGGGCAATGGCACTCATTCTGCGGACTCAGACTTGTTTGTAACCACTTTGCAGCGGGAGTAATTCCCCCACGGTGCGGGGGGGGGGGGGGGGGCGCGGTGTTCATGACGAGCCCAGCTCGTCATGAGTCGAGCTGGGCTCGTCACGACTCCGCCCACTGATTAATTTGCCCGCACAGGCAGGGAATCAATCACGCGTGGGCGGACCGCGGCAGTAATGATGAGCTCAGCTCGTCTTGAGCACAGCTCCATTGTGACTCATGACGAGCTGGGCTCGTCATGAGCATAGAAGAGGTTAATCACTAGGCTTTGACCTAGAGCAGGAGACAAAAAGGCATAAATTGGTGAAAGAAGGAGGTATAGAAGCAGGGGCAAAACAAAAGCCGCTGTGGCCCTGCGGTGCAGGGGCCCCAACCCTTCAGTAGACCTCCAACCACTCAGGAGGCCCCAATTCAGGCCTAGGTAAAGGAATATTTGTTGGATATGGAAGACACGTTGTGCAGGGGGCCCATCATTTTGTGTTGTTGTGGAAAAATACAAACTGGGGGGCACTACCAACCAGAATATAAGATCCTTAATTATTGCCCGGCGATGTCGCCTCTTGAACCCACAAAGAAGTTAAAGTATTGAAGAGGCAGGCGCTGGAGACTGGAAGGCAGGAAACAAGGTTTTTATTCGCTCCGGAGGAGAACACAACGAAAACGGACAGAAGGTATCGTTCTGAGGTGCTCTAACTGCATCCCGGAGGCCTGGCCTCTTATACACAAGTTGATCTCTTTATTACATGTAACACATTCTCGTTGATACTTTGATGTACGGAAAGACATCCTCAGAATCCCCCCCTTCCCAGCCCGTTCCCATGCAAGGCTACAGTGGAAGTCCCCGCCCCGTTCACAACAGGTGATGATCATCGCGCAGCTGGGTATTCCGCCGATTCACGGAGTGTGCGGGTTTCGATCGGATCTCGTGGGATGGGGGGGCTTTGATCATCTCGGGGGTCCTTTGAGGAGGGAAGCTTCCTATTGTATGGGGAGGGGCAAGAGATTGGTATCGGCAGAGCTAGGTGTCGGCCTGGGAACGGGGAAGACAAACGGGCACACGGGGAAAAGGGGGTTGCATCAAAAGGGCCGGGGGTCATGACGGGGAAGCAGGGAGGTGTCGCGCTGGGAACAGGATGAGGGCCTGGGGCAGAGCAGCGCCGAAGAGGGGTTTATGACTCAAGGCAGGTGCAAGCAGGGGGGTTGCCAGCGAAGTTAGGAGAGAGAGAGAGAGACGCGCTGGCTCTCGGCGAGAGCAGGGAAGCCATGGTGTCCAAAATGGCGGCTGTTTTACGCGCACAAAAGGTTTAAGGAGAGCAAGAGGGCGCCGATAATGTTGACGGTTTTCAGCCTAACTTTTAACAGTCCTCCCTTTTCAACATATCTAGCCAACTTGCTTACTCAATGTCAATTTTCATCAAATTCCTAACTTCGGTATCATATAATGCCCTCATATGTTCGCTTCCAATGTCCACAGTTTTGGGAAAAATACAACTCGCACATAAAGAACACATAGGTGGCAAACATTGAATCCCTAAGCATAGGCCACATATTACAACTACGGGAATCAGGATAATGGTGAGCAGTCTCCAGCCCCAGCTTTTGACGGTGTCCCAGAACCAACCACCAAGCGACCATTCTTCTTGCTCTTGGTGAACTTCCGAAGAGAGTCTGTGAAGATGTTCGATGGCCTTGTACACTGAGGGTGAGTTGTCCGGTATGTATGTACAACAGCTGGCCCCAATAATGCGGCATGCTCCTCCACGGTCCGCCAGAACCACATCTAGAACGAGGCGGTTCTGAAGAGCCACCAAACGGACCGCTTGGAGCTCGGCAGTGTTGTTGGCAAAGATGCCCGCTGTGATGTTCATGGTTGTCTCGACTGCCTGAGTCAAATGTCGGATGGCACGGCTGTTTGCCATCGGGCCCCAGAGGGGGACGAGTCCTTTCATAGCATCGAGGAACTGTGCCCCTGTTGAGTCGGCTTGCTCAACGTCTTTGGCTCGTTTTTGTCTGTGGTGATTCGCTGGGGCCACATAAGTTGGAGGAAGGACGAAGGAGATGTAGCAAGTGCCCCCCCAGCCTTTGGGGAGCCAGGTGTAGGCCTTCGTGCCACAGATGAAATACATGTTTGGGGATGACACAAAGGAAGGTGGATCCGTGGAGTCCAAAGTTCTGGTAAAGCGGCAAGCGCTGTGACCCACCAGCTGTGTCCCAAGTCCTTCTACACACATGTGGCCTGTGACGTTGATGACCGTCAGGGCCACAGTCAGAGTGGCAGCCGTTCGTTTCCGCAGATAGGAGAAGGTGGGTCTGGTTGGATTGTTGAACACCTGCATTTCGATTCGTTCTTTGGCCGGAATGTCCATTTGGATTGAGTCGCTGGGGGTCAGCGGGCAGAAGTGTGTCTTTGTCTTGTTTCGCCCGGCCCCATGAGAAGAATGTGCTGCAGCTCTGCTGGAGGTGGCATTTCCCGTATAGCTCTCTTGCAGGAGGATCAGCCAGGCAAGGCAGGAGCCGTGGACGGAGAAGGGTGAAGGGATGAATGGTATTGAATGTCCAGTGGCATGGGGTAGCAACCCACAGATCCAGCAGTTGGTGGCGTTGGTGGCAAGATTGTGCTGGTGAAGTAGCTGCACGAAAGAGTTGTTCCAAAACTCCTTTCGCCTCTCTCTTAGTTGAGGAGAGAGCGAAATTAGATAATGTTCCTTCATGGTGGTAGGCTGAGCAGTGGTTAGGAATGTTTCGTGAGCAGGTGCGTGTTCTTCCATAATCCAGAGCGTAGTCATGAGGAGAAAACAGAGGAGGATTACGATGAAGAGTGCAATTGTCTTTGAGCTATGGAGTCTGTCTGTTCTCGGATTTCTGTAGTGGGTATTTCCTGTTGTCTCAGTCGGCTTCTTGTTTGGCGCTTCCATCATCTTCTTATCTGGCGCTTCCATCATCTTCGTCTTCAAGGTGCTCGGTAGTGGGCAGGACCACAGACTCAGTTTTAGCTTCTCTCCAGGTAACCCTTGGTAGTTTGGGTCACCGTTCTGAGATTCTTTAACCTAGTCCGTGGCCTACTTAGCCGAAGCTCCCTCCTTTCGACGCAGGAAATACCCTTCTCGAGACGGCACAGTGGGGTCAGGATGTTTTGAAAGTTCAAGTGTCTCTGTATCAGGGTAGCAGTTCAACGATGGTCGGTCCCGGTTCAGGAGCTCTTCTTGGGTGCTGACGGTGTCTGTCGTGGCCAGGGCTGGAGAGACCTTTTTGCAGTGATGAGCGTGCAGCCAGTGTTTCTTCCCCTCCACTCGAAGTGCGGTCCGAGTGGTGATCAGCACTTGCCAGGGGCCCGTCCACCGGGGTTCCAAACTCTTTGATCGCTGAAAGTTTCGGATCAGCACGAAGTCCCCCGGCTGGATGGCGTGACCCGGACCCCTGGAAGCATCGGGGATGGCCTGCCGCACCTGCTGATGAAGGACAGACAAAGTTTCAGTCAATTTGTACAGATAATCAGACATTAGGACATCCGGAACGTCATGAATGGACGTTGGTTTCGGGGCAGACCAGACGCTCATGGGTCGACCGAAGACAACTTCATAAGGGGTTAAGTGATGTCGGGTGGGGGTAGAGCGCATCAATAGCAATGCCAATGGGAGGGCGTCTGGCCATTTCAGGCCCGTCGTAGCCACTATTTTGGCCAGTTTAAGCTTTAGTGTGGCGTTGTGTTGTTCGACAAGCCCAGCAGATTGAGGGTGGAAGACTGCGTGGAATTTCTGTTTGATACCCAGCCCATTTAGGATGAGCTGGATAACGTTGGCCACGAAGTGGGGGCCATTATCACTCCATAAAACACGACAGAGGCCATAACGGGGGAAAAACTCCTTTAACAGGACCTTTGCAGTGGCCATAGCGGTGTTGTCACGGGTTGGATATGCTTCCACCCATTTGCTAAATGTGCACACCACGACAAGTACATATTTCAGGCCTTGGCATCTGTCTAGCTGGATGTAGTCCATCTGCAGGACTTCAAATGGGTGGTTTGGGACCCCGAATCCCCCCCGGGGTACTACAGTTCCCTTCCCGGGGTTGTGTTGCAGGCATATTAAGCATTGTTGGACCAGGCGT
This sequence comes from Lissotriton helveticus, assembly GCF_964261635.1. Classification (NCBI taxonomy): domain Eukaryota; kingdom Metazoa; phylum Chordata; class Amphibia; order Caudata; family Salamandridae; genus Lissotriton; species Lissotriton helveticus. Next base: position 1,141,521,605 of record NC_136072.1, on the reverse strand, counting down.
TTGGCGGAATCTGGGATCTTGTCATTGTGCCAAACCCTGGAGACAAGTTCGATCATGGGGGCTGATCCTATGTGGGCAGGGGAGTGTGCCATGGTTAATATGGGAATCAAGTATGAATCAGGTAGCAACCATCTGTTCGTGTCTTTTGTCCGCCAGCAGCCTTCATCGTCTTTCAATCCCACCCGTGCCCATTCAGTCAATTCGTGTTGTGTGCTAGCCGTTTGTATGTCTCTAATTGTGTCCTTGGCGTCAGTCCAGTTTTCTGCTTGTGACCTGGTCACGTACATACGTGTTGTCGTTCTATTTTCAGCTGTCGTTCGGGCGGTGATGTCGGCTAGTGCATTTCCCTGTCCAATAATGTCCGTCACCTTCTTGTGTGCCTGGCATTTGATAACGGCAAGTTTGTTGGGGAGGAGGACAGCTTCGATTAAGGCGGAGACTAAATCCCCGTGCAGAATGGGTGTGCCGTGTGAGGTCAAGTATCCTCTCTCCCTCCAGAGGAGCCCAAAATGGTGAACCACCCCGAAGGCATACTGGCTGTCGGTGTAAATGTTCGCCGTGGTTCCTGTTGCCAGGATGCAGGCTCTCGTCAAAGCAATCAGTTCCGCTGCCTGGGCAGATCGCTGGGTGATGCGGGCTGTTTCTACTACAGTTCGAGCCGTGGTGACTGCATAGGCAGCGGAAGTGGTACCATCGGAGAGTTTGATGCAAGAACCGTCCACCCACAACTCCCCGTCGGGGTCAGGGAAAGCTGTGTCTCTGAGATCGACCCTACTCCTGGTCTGTTCGTCCGTAAGAGTCACGCAGTCATGTACGGGGTGCACATTGGGGTCGTTCTCTGGCAAGGGTAACAGAGTTGCTGGGTTCAGTGTGGTGCATCTTTTCAGGGTGATATGGGGGGCAAGCAAGGTTAGTTCGTATCCAGTCAGTCGTGCACTCGTCAGATGTTGCGTCTTGGTTTGGTTCAGGAGGGTATCGACTGCATGGGGTACCAGTACCGTGAGGGAATTCGAGAGTACAATCCCCTCACTCTGTCGGATAGAGACTGCAGCAGCAGCTACAGCTCGAAGGCAGGCAGGCAAGGCTCTGGCGACAGGGTCAAGAGTGGCAGAGAAGTAAGCGCACGGTCGTTGCTTAGGACCGATGGCCTGGGTCAGGACAGATAAAGCGCACCCCTCCCTTTCGTGAGTGTAAAGGGAGAAGGGCTTTCTGTAATCAGGGGTACCCAGGACAGGGGCTGAGCAAAGGGCATCTCGTAGTTCTGTGAAGGAGGTTTGACACTCAGGAGTCCAAGGGAGTGGGAAAGGGACGTCTTTGTTTAGGAGAGAGAGCAGTGGTTTTACAACGAGGCTGAAGTTTGGCAACCATTGTCGGCAGAAGGAGGTGAGGCCTAATAGGGAGCGAACCTGCTTCTGGGTTTTAGGGACAGGGGTGTCTAGAATGGTCTGGATTCGATCAGGGGTGAGTTTCCTTCCATCTTTGGACAGAAGGTGGCCTAGGTAAGTGACCTGGGGTAGGCAGAATTGCAACTTCTTCTTGGAGACCTTGTGGCCATTTTCCGCAAGGAAGTGCAAGAGTTGAATGGTGGCGGTAACCGCTAGAGGGGTGGTGTCGGCTGCCAAAAGGATGTCATCGACATATTGTACCAACACCACCCCGTCGGGTAACCGGACTTGGTCTAGTTGCCTTTTGAGGGCCTGGCTGTAGATGCTAGGGCTCTCCGTGTAGCCTTGAGGGGCTCGGCAAAACCTATATGAGCGGGATTTTAGGGTAAAGCCGAAGAGATATCGGCTGTCTGGGTGGATGGGGATGGAGAAGAATGCGTTCTTGAGGTCGATGACGGAAAAGGTGGTGGCAGTGGATGGAATCAAGGTCAGGATGGTGGTGATGTCTGAGACCACAGGGTACTGGGGTACCACCACTTTGTTGATCTCTCGGAGGTCGATGATGAAACGGTATGCTTTCTCATCTCCCTCTCCCTGCTTCTTGATAATGGGCAAGATAGGGCTGTTGCAAACGTTGCTAACCACTTCCTCTACCACTCCTGCGTCTATCAGTGACTGGATAATCATTACCAATGCCTTCTCGCCCTCTGGCGATATCCGATATTGTGGGAGTTTTGGGAGTGTTGCGTCTGGTCGGACAGTAATGTGCACTGGGTCAATTAACATACGCCCTACGTCCGAATCCGCTTTGGCCCACAGATACGGAGGTAGGGTGTCAAGCAGGGACGCGTCGACGTCGGTGATGGAAAACATGTGTCGGGGGGAACAATGTTTAAGCAGAACGGGGTTGTCGTAAAGAAACACTCGAACTCCATCTTGAGAACACCTAATCGTCGCTCGGAAGTGTTTCAGTAAGTCAAGTCCCATAATGGCGTCAGGGCTATTGGAGGAAAGCAAGAACGTGGTGTCGGTGGTGTTGTTTTCTACGTCAAAGAGAATCGGGGCAGACAAAGGGTTGGTGGAGGGCGTTCCATCGAAACCTGTCGATGTTATGAGTGAGCCAGACAAGGGTGCCCTTGGAATCAGTCGTTTAGATAACGCACTACGTGTTGCGCCAGTGTCTACCAGAAATGGAGACTTGGTACCCAGGACCTTAGCAGTGACATAAGGGCCCTGCTGGTCAACATAGAGCTCGACTGGATCCCTCCCTCGCCCTTGGCTGTCCTATGCGAAGGTGTGAGTGTCGTCATAGTCAGATTGTTGATATTGGTTCTGTCTGGGTCGATCGAACGTATTCGGTCTGCTTGATCTGTCATTAGTCGCGTCATTTGGGGGCCCTCGTTGTGGTCCCTTAGGTCTCGGTCCGTTTGCTACATCCCTGGGGTCTCTGTTCCTGATCATTTCCAGGAGGACTGGGCACTGGGATTTCCAATGGCCAGTCCCTTTGCAGAAAGCGCACTGGTCATCTCTAAGGTCTGTGCGTCCACTGTAGGGAGTCAGAGTGCGGTCCTGGGGAAATGCAGTCTTAGGGACGTTTGTCTGGTAGTTTCCCCGGTATTGGTCTCGTCCTATAGTCACCCCTTGCAGTTTGGCAATCATCACCCTCTCTTTTAAGTCTTTCTTCTTTTTCTCTGTCGCCCTATCGTTTTCATTTTTCTGATGCTCATAATATTGGGCCATTTGGAGAATCGCTGTAGGTTTGGAGGCTGCCCAACTACTCTCGCTGGCCTGTAGTTTCTGGGAGATGTCCAATGATAGGCCCTTAACATAATTCTGGACAAACAGATGGTGTCCGGTTGCAGTGGTCATGTCCTGGCCGCTGTAATCGGAGAACACCGTTTCAAACCGGGAGAAGTATTCCGATACATCCTCCTGGGGTTTTTGGCGACAGGCTGTTACTATCGACCAGTCCACTTTCTTTTCTGGGATTAGGGTTTTTAATTTCTCTACAATTTTATCTGGGAGGTCTAGAATGGATTTCAACGGCTTTTGTCCTGGTCCCCGTTGTTTGTCCAAGTCATCGAGTTGTGGCCAGGTATGTCCGAACAGCTCAAGGTGGTCGACTTTCCGGATTTGCTTCCACACATCAGCTGGTAGACATAACCCGAAGAACAAGTCGATGTCAGCCAGGGTCATGATAGTTGAACCCAGGGCTGTACCCAATTCAGTATAGAAGGCAGTGGGGTTTTTACGTAGGTCGGGTAGAGATTTCCGGAATGTCAGTATCTCTTGCCGGTCCCATGGCTGGTAGACCCAGTTGTATACTACCCTTCCCTTTGCATCTTGGTTGTTTGCATCATCGTGAGTCCCTGTACCTCGAGGGGGAACCCAGTAAGGGGCAGCCTCACGTATCGGCATCATGGTGTTAGATTGCTCGGTTGGTGGTTCGGTCACTACGGGGGCCGCGGATTTTGCTCCCGGCTTTCGTTCAGTGAGGTGGCGGAAAACCTCAAGCGTACGCGTAAGGAGGTCCGACACATCACACTCGCCCTCATCCCCGATATCGACCTTCCGGTACAGAGTCCTTAGGCTCTCGGGACCTTTGTCTCGATATCGGTCCTCGTATGTATTCAAGACATGATAACACAGTCGTACGGTAAAATGTCGTCTGTGACTCCCTGTATACGAGCTGAACATATCTGTGATGTACTCTTCATCATCCTTCCTTTCTACCAGTGTCCTTGCTATTTTGTCGATCCCCGCTCGCTCATCTTTGTCTAGCCTGTTTGTTCTTGCAAGGCCAGCCCCTCGAGTCTCATGCTCGTTTAACGTTGTTGTTGATGCGGGTTTTAATACAAGGGGTTCGGCTGGCACAGAGGCCATTGGGGCCGACGCTGTGGCGGTACCTTCGTTTGTACCTGGGGGTGGCGCGTGCTGCGCCAAGGGTTGAGAAGGGGCATATGGAGGGAGCATGTAGATGATAGGGGGACCTAACAGCAGGTCCTCATTGGCTTGTCGTTTCGAGGGTAAATCAGGGTAGAGCATGGAGGGGGTTCTAACCGGACACTGGCTTGGCATTTCCCTTTCTAGTTTCTGTTTAGCTTTCTCTCTTTCCTCTATCTCCTTTTTTAGTTTCTGAGCAGCTAGGTGGGCTGCTTTTTGCAGCTCTTTTTCCAACCTACTCTCAGTTTTCTTTTTACGCTGTTCAGTTTCTTTTCGCCACATGCCGAAGCTATCAAGCATAGTAGGTGTTGTCTTGTTTTTACCTAGGGCAGTTTCTAGCGTTTTTATTTTATCATCATCGAAGGATCCTATCAGGGGCCATTGACTTTCTTGACCCTGTTTTGTATATTTATGCCATAGTTTACTATAGGCAATAGCGGTCAATCCATGCTTCATGAACATGTCCTTATTAGGGGTGCCTTCCAGTGGGGCTGGATGGTCCATCTCTAATAAGCGGTCCGGGCTAAACAGGCTACTAATCAGTGGGGAGAAGACAGACATGACGGCTCGTAACGAGGGACTAAAAAGTCAGCACTGCCTATCTTATCACTAGGTGCAAAGACTAGACAGAATATTTCTATTCTACGTTGTTTGCAGGCAGTGAATACCTCATGGATCACAATAACCAAAGACCAACAAATAACAATGGGGAGAATGAGTAGGTCCGCAAAGATCTGCGTTACCTACCTTTTTCACTATCTGCAAAAAGGGTGGTCTCTTCCCTGTTTGCAGACAGGGAATCTCCAGGAAACAATAATTTTGCGAACAACAGTTCAGTTTCAAGCAATTATAGGGTGGGGGAGAAAAAAATAAGCACGGCTGCTACCCTACCTATCCTCCACTGCTTGCAAAGAGAGAGACCTTTGTTTCTCCGTTTGCAGACAGTGAATCCCTCATAGATCAAGATAACAAAAGACCGATAAATAACAATGGGGAGAATGAGTAGGTCCGCAAAGATCTGCGTTACCTACCCTTTTCACTATCTGCAAAAAGGGTGGTCTCTTCCCTGTTTGCAGACAGGGAATCTCCAGGAAACAATAGTTTGTGAACAACAGCTCAGTTTCAGGTGACTATTGAGTGGGGGAGAAAAATAAGCACGGTTGTCTGCCCTACCTATCCTCCACTGCTTGCAAAGAGAGAGCCTGTTGTTTCTCCGTTTGCAGACAGTGAATCTCCAAATAAACAAAAAGAGCAATACTAGTATTTAACAAACAAGCAATCAAGCAATTTTTTCGCAATTTGTCGTGGTAACACGACCTTACCCGGACCGCATGGACAGTTTCCTGACTTCCGAATCCAGCGCCCGATCGTCCTCTCTTCTTCGTTATCCTCGCGGCACTCCTGATGGTTCCCAGTCAGGACCGTAGATCACTCGAGAGAGGTCTGTTCGGAACCAGTGAAGTTCGGATGATCGGCTGTCAGACGAGGGTCTATCGGACAGACGCGTTCCCGATCGTTGCAGTCGTTCACTTTGTCGTCAGGACCTCTCCCACTGGATCCATGGGTCGCTGATGGGCCCCACGCTTGGGACGCCAATTGTGGAAAAATACAAACTGGGGGGCACTACCAACCAGAATATAAGATCCTTAATTATTGCCCGGCGATGTCGCCTCTTGAACCCACAAAGAAGTTAAAGTATTGAAGAGGCAGGCGCTGGAGACTGGAAGGCAGGAAACAAGGTTTTTATTCGCTCCGGAGGAGAACACAACGAAAACGGACAGAAGGTATCGTTCTGAGGTGCTCTAACTGCATCCCGGAGGCCTGGCCTCTTATACACAAGTTGATCTCTTTATTACATGTAACACATTCTCGTTGATACTTTGATGTACGGAAAGACATCCTCAGAATCCCCCCCTTCCCAGCCCGTTCCCATGCAAGGCTACAGTGGAAGTCCCCGCCCCGTTCACAACAGGTGATGATCATCGCGCAGCTGGGTATTCCGCCGATTCACGGAGTGTGCGGGTTTCGATCGGATCTCGTGGGATGGGGGGGCTTTGATCATCTCGGGGGTCCTTTGAGGAGGGAAGCTTCCTATTGTATGGGGAGGGGCAAGAGATTGGTATCGGCAGAGCTAGGTGTCGGCCTGGGAACGGGGAAGACAAACGGGCACACGGGGAAAAGGGGGTTGCATCAAAAGGGCCGGGGGTCATGACGGGGAAGCAGGGAGGTGTCGCGCTGGGAACAGGATGAGGGCCTGGGGCAGAGCAGCGCCGAAGAGGGGTTTATGACTCAAGGCAGGTGCAAGCAGGGGGGTTGCCAGCGAAGTTAGGAGAGAGAGAGAGAGACGCGCTGGCTCTCGGCGAGAGCAGGGAAGCCATGGTGTCCAAAATGGCGGCTGTTTTACGCGCACAAAAGGTTTAAGGAGAGCAAGAGGGCGCCGATAATGTTGACGGTTTTCAGCCTAACTTTTAACATTGTCCCACTGAAGAGATGATAGGAAAACAGTGACAAATGGAGAAAGCATGAATGAAACATAACCTGCAAGAGTGAGATCAAGAAATAGGAAGTTCTGGGTGCTGGAAAAATGCAGGTAGAATCAAGTCTAACAGCCTTGGCAGTGGTTTATGAAAGGGAAAAAAGAACAAGCTAATAACAAGCGTTAATGTATGAAATTATATCAGGACATTTTACTCCTGATCAAACGACATAGTGCTTGATTATTATCAAAAATATATTTTTATTTTGTTTTGCATATTATTTTGTCATTTTTTTCCCCTGAATATCAAAAATATACTTTTACCTACTAGCTAGCAAGCACTTATTGTGATATGTAGGGGTTTTTCAAACTGGTTTCCGATGAAACACTACCAGCTCAGGTTTTTAAAAACTTTTTTTTAATGTTGTTTTTAGTTTTTACATATTGAACACCGGTTAATTCTGAAAACAAATATCTAATGACTATGTGACCCCCCCTCCAGTCAGAGAAGTAAGCCACCCAGAAGAGAGTTGCTCTCAGGTGAACAATTGTGCACTGTTCTTTGTGAAGTCTGAGAGTTGTTTCGTGCTGTCATCTTGACACAGAGCATTACCTCATTTCAGGTTTAAAGCACATTGTAAAATAATGGGTTTCACTAACTTTGGTCTGTAATGAGGTTAAGCGGTTTCCCTGTCTGGATAGTATTCCTCGTAGACAGCTGTCTGGTTTTCTTTGGCTGAGGTTTGCCCTGTTTGACTGTATATGTGTTCCTGCTTGTTCCCGCAGAGCACACAATGCATAAATCATGCTCCGTCCTTTCCACATTTATCTTCAGAGATCACCTTTCTTTGACATCAGTGGTATGTTCCAGAGGAGGTCATGTGCCCAGAATCACACCAGGTGCAGAGGCGCCGCCTGCACTATAACTGCTAAAAGGTACATGAAAGGAGTGAAACGATAATAATAATAAAGCAGATTGTAAAGTATTTTTGAAAGATAGACTTGAGGAGTGTGCTCTAATCTTCTGTAGGGGCTGGTTTCTGAGCATAAAGGCTTGAACTGTGAAAGGATGCTATTATGGGTGTGCATTTCATTAAACTAATTTATGTTACTTTTTCATAGACCACAGCTACATTTTCATGAACAGCATGAACCATACAGCCCAGGTTCCCACAGGAGGGAATATATTCACAAATTGTTATTATTAAAGTCAAAGGCCTTTGAGAGTTTTGCACACCCACTGAATCAGAGTATCTTGTGGCAAAACTATGGGGCATATTATCAAGGGGGGGGCGATAGGGAATTGTTGCTGCTTTAGCGGTCGTTTTCGGCCGCTAAGCGGAGATAATTCTATCCCCCTATTAGCAAGCTGTCGCTAACAGCAGTTAGTGACAGCTTTCAGGTGATAGCGAGTGGTTTGGGGCCTGCTTTGCATGTTAGCGATATTTATCGCTGATGACATACAAAGTGGGCGTCCCCAAACTGTTAGCGACTGAAAACAGTCGCTAACATTGCTATCGCCTATTAGCGATGGAAATATTCACGGCTATCTCCAAATACTAACACCTGCCCAGACCAGTTCTTAGCCATGTTATCCAATGGGAGGTGGATAACATGGCTAAGAGCATTTCGTCGCTAATGCATGAATATCGAAGTATTCTCAGCGATATTCACGCATTTCGCCGCTATCGCCGGAAAATGTATCGCTTTGGAGATAAACGTTGCTAATAGCACGTTATCTCAGCGGTAAATTCCGGCGATGCTCAGCGATGAAAAAAATTTCGCTAAGCCTATTCAGCGATAAATATCGCTACTTGTTGGTAAAATGTCCCTCTGTCTCGAATTTTGGTCACACATAACGTGTGTCAATCATGGTAAACATGGCTGGATATTGCATGACTGCAATGTGTCTTATCAGGTCCTTGGCGCAGGCCCTCATGTTCTCAGTAATTGGGAGCACTCAGTCCACGGTCCCCACATCTTAACGTGTTTTGGGGACAACCTCGTGATTTGTAGACTTCTTTCTCCATGATGGCGCCAATCCATTCCCAACACCCATTCACGTTGTGTGGGTGCTGTTTGAGACCCCAACTACAAGCTATGTCACGTTTCCCAAGGATACAGCCAAGCCCTATCAGAAAACGGTTATATCGCGAGCTTCCCTCTTCATAAAGCGGTCTGACGAGAGCCATCTTGGGGGTAAGTCTGATTGGTCTGCCAGCTGCCGCGTTTCGGCTGCCTCAATTCTGGACCAGAACCGCTGAGGGATTTAGCATGTCCATTCACATGAATAAAGGAACCTCTATGTACAGAGCAACAGGGACATGTGGAATGTGGTTTGCAACCCATCTTCCAGAGTCTTTCAGGGGTATAATATAGCCTCTGTAAGTAGTTTTGTTGAATAAGGTAGAGGCGGCCGAGACGGAAAAAATACGTGGCACCATCCTGACCTCTCCACTCCTCGTCATTCAGTGTCCATGGATCTTCTTGCCACCAGAGCCTCAGAGAACTGAGTAGGTCAGCATTTAGAATAAGAGAGGGAAATAATAATCTTGATACACCCCTCTTTCCGAGGGGCTCTAGCATTAGTTTGACATCCAAGGGTTATTGTGTTCTGGGACGGATTCAGTTGCTGGCTGCACAGGGTCTAACAGGGTCCTGAAATATAATAATTGAAGAAAATGTGAATTTAGCAAATCAAATTTTCTCTTGAGCTCTTCATAGGTTCCATGTATCTTCCTGCCCATTTATTTATTTATTTATTTATTTTGAAGGTTTTATATAGCGCGAACCAGACTCTTGCGAGTATCAGAGCACTTTACATGACAAGTAGAAATATATACAGAATATAATACGATATAGTGAGTCACGCAATAAGTAAGTACTAGATACATCTAGAACAAGACAAGGCAGTGCTATGCTAGTGCAAAATGGCAAAGATAAAACCGAAGGACGAATATAAGCGAGGAAAAGCAAGTAATAAAGTCCTCGAATAGAACAAGGAGTTCACGTGGATTGAGCCATGAGGATAGCTTTCACTTCTCTTTTGAAGGAAGCCGGGGAAGGGTTCATTCTAGTTTCACTGGGCAGAGCGTTCCATATCCTTGGAGCCGGAGAAGGACCGGTTATATATTTTTCTTGGCAAATCATTGAGGTTGTAGGAGAAGAGTCTCTCCTAATGCTGGGGGGTATATTCAGTCCCATGCTGTGAAGTCTTGGGACATTTGGGTCCTTGCCAGGCAGCTCCCCTCCCAAAGTGGAGTAATTGTGTAGGTCTCTGGAGCCATCTGATGTGTTTTAAGGCACTCTGCCAGGTCCGCAGGGTCAACTTTGTGGCATCTGGTGAGGAGGGTGGGATCCTAGTATCCTATTGTGAAGCGCCCCGCTCCCCAAGTGTGTCTAGTTCCAATCTCTATGTGGGATGGTTCCTGTTCCCCAAACATCCAATCACTAATGACTGTCATATGCGCTGCCCAATAGTAACATTGATTGTCGGTCAATCCCATCCCGTGCCGTATGTGCCAAGGGTGCTTTTCATCAGTGATATCCTGGGGTGTTTCCCTGCCCATTTAAATGCCCTGTGTGAGGTCTTGACTTTCTGGAAGACACGTGCTGGTGTTTCTGATGAGACGTTTGCTAAATATACAGCATCCAAGAGAGAACCTTCATTTTGTGAAGAGCTACTTTGCCAAGGATGGAGAGGGGTTAAGAAGACCATCACTGAGGATCCCGGTCTGTTTCTCTAGCATAGGAGTCATGTTGGCCATCGAGCAATCTTGTGTGTTCACTGGTATGTTGATCCCTAGATATTTAAAGGGCCCTTACAGATTCACATTTGCGATTATCTCCACCAGTTGCATAAATCCATGGTGGAGAGGTGTGGTGCAGACTTCGGAGCACAGGGTTCACGGTTCGATCCCTGGCTCCGGCGGCAGCTCAGCTTAACACCATGGCCCACATGCATCAATATCGGCTTTTGCGAGTTCTAAATTGCGAAAAATAACGATTCGCAATTTAGAACTCGCAAAAGCCTATGCATGAATATTTTTGCTTTTTTTTTGCAATTCGATAAAAATCGCTATTTTTACCGATTTGCAAAAAAAATGCACATTTTCAATTGCGAATTCACAATTCCCATTCATTCCTATGGGCCAAAATGCCCATAGGAATGAATGGGAATTGCGAATTCACAATGTGCAATTGCAATTCATCAATGCATTTCAAGGGTGGAGAGGGGGGTCAAAATGACCCCCCCCTGCACCCATGAAATGTACATTTCAGCATAAGTTACATACACACATGTCCTAAGGACATGTGTGTCTGTAGCTTAACAGGTTAAAAAATGCATTTTTGTGCATTTTTAAACAATTTCGCAAATTACCACGAAGTTGAACTTCGTGGTAATTTGCACTTCCAATTTTAAAAATCGCAAATTTTTCTGTAATGATGCATAGCATTTAAGAAATCGCACAATTGTGATTTCTTATATGCTAACGCAATTTTAGAAATCGTAAAAAAGATGCGACTTCTAAAATGGCATGATGCATCCAAAACAGCACTTTTGCATTCGCAAACGGCCGATTTTAAGGAATCGCACCGTTCGCGACTACAAAAATGCTTGATGCATGTGGGCCCATGTGACTCTGTGCAATAGCTCACTTAATTTCCACAATGGCCCCCAGCGCCTTGAGACCCATAAGGGTGAGTAGTTCGCACTTTACAAATACGGATAAAATTTTTTTTTACATGTACAAATTTTTATTTTCTCAAGGATGGGTGAAGAAAGCAGAACAAATTGACTCTTTGCAATGAAGGTAGAACTTGCCTAATTACTCCCAAGACTACATTTTTACATCCACCATTGGGCATTTCCTGCAGGTGGGAGTCCTGCTGGATATCTGGCTTTAGGGAATACTTTTCCTCACTGTCACTTTTGACTGCTCACCTTGAGTGACAGCTGAGAAACATAAACGCAGGCTCGTGACAAGCTATGCCCCAAGCTATGCCCTTTCCCGCTGCATGGATACCCGCCCTCGGTCTTCCGGCATAGGGGAAAGCGTCACATCTTCTATATTATTATAATTTCACAGCTTTGTTGGCATCTTTGTGTCACAGATACAGATTTGATGATGTGGACCTGGTGTAGGTGGACAACGATAATGACCTAATGTAAATTAAATGACTAGTTTTACTTCACAGTGCTGGAAAGACCCAGATAAAGGTGCAGTAGTGGAACAAGGTGCCCTGCCTGCATCCTACTGCAAGCAAGGTCAGATGGGGCTCATTCCCTCACTGCACACTTAAAGAGATTCGTAATTGTACGTCGGTTGATCCCCACGCCCATGGGACTTGGCCCCGGTGTATCTGCGCCTGATGCACCAATGATAGCTGCATGCTTGCAGATATGCTCTGAAGTTTGTGCATCTCAATTTTGACTTCATCCTGAGGTGGTTAGTAATGGAGACTTCTCCAAAAGATGGCGGCTGGCCTCATCTCCTCAAACCCATGACTTTTGCACTTTTGGAGATGGTCCTGGTGTCAGTCACCCAGGGAAGCCTGTGTTCAGAGAGCTGGTGTGCTCCAGTTTGGATTTGAGAACTGCCTTTGCCTTTAATGGCACAAAGGCCAAAAGCCCTCCATGTTTACTCGAAGTAATGTCTCAGGCTTTGGCCAGAATTGCCAAAGACAACCCGATGACCGATTGAGAAGCCCACACAGGAGCCAAGTAAGATGGCTCAGTACCAGAAGCTCAGTCCTGGACATTGTAATCTTGGGTTGTTCTTGACCTTCTACTCACAATGGAGCGTCAATGCACCGGAGATGATGGCACAGTTTCTGCTTCACAAGGACATGTAAGTCACAGCATCTGTCTTTTCACCCTGATCTTTGCATTTCTGGCTGTCATAACACATCTCAACCATTATGCAAGGCATGTATGCGCATAGCGCAGCCCTGCATGCCCTTATCTCCTGCACAATGACTGTGGAAGGTAGAGAGTTCATGGTTGGGGGCAGCAGTATCTTGGTTATTGAATGTGAACTAATAAAGCCAACAGTCTGGTTGTTGCCAGGGCTGTAAACTTGGTTGTAGTACCTGCTTCTTCTAGGCAATGAAGAACCAAGTACTTTGTGATGGTTGCATGTTTGAGGATATCATTAGCCAACACTCTGGCCTATAATCAGAAGAAAGGAAGGTTAGGCAAGATTAAATCCTGTGCTGTCATCTCATGAAATTCTGCACTGCCCTCTTCACTACTCAGGCCAGGAATACAAATATTGAATGTTGTGATGGAGAAAGATCCCCAGTATGGCTGCCCTCTGCCTTGAAGTTCCCACTGGAAGCCTTAGTGTTTTTGACCTCCATCTTGTTTTTAACATATACCTATCATGCATGTACACTGAGACCTTTTGTGATGTGGAATGAGACCCAGAGAGGGGTTCTGAGGTTGGGACACCTCCCACTCTTAGCAGGGTGGCTACTTACATCCACCCGGGTAGCACAGGGCTCATAGTGAGGGTTGGAAAGTGTTGACAGTAGAAGGCAAGCCCTTTTCTACTCTGCCTGCTTTAAAAGTGTAGCCGCTTGCTCTTCCAAATGTTTTGAATAATTCTACCAGTCCTTGTGAGTGGGTTTTTCACCCATCCATGAGGTGTATGGAATTTGCATGTGCGTGTACCACAGACATGTAGTGCGTGTTGCCTACGTGTGTTGAATGCATGTGGAGGGTGAGGCAGTGCCTGTGGCTACAGGCAGCCTGGGTTGCATTTTGAATCAGCCATTCTCTGGTTGTCCTCAAGACTGAGCCTTGAAGGGTGAGCCCAGAGAAAACATGCATATTGAACCCCTCCCCCTCCACACACACACATAAAATGTCCCGGGGGTCTGTTTCAGAGTGTCAGACAGAGGAGTGGTGCTGAAATAATCAAAAAAGAAGAAGGCCCATTTTAAGCTAAGGGGTTCCCCCTGCCTCTTCCTTGCCCACCGTTCTCTTGGCGAGGCTCACTTGCCTTGGTGCTCCTATTTTGTTTCCTTTTTAGATGAAACTCACAGCACCCCTTGTCTTCCTTTTCATGCTGTCATAAAGACCATGTGCCTCATTTATGAAAAGTGACGCATCGCTGCGTGAAAACAGCGATGCGTCACTTTTCATTGCGCCCTCCTTGCGACACCAATGATGCGTCATATTTACAGTATGACGCATCATGGCGCAAGGAGTTACAGATACGTCAGTATTTCTGACGTATCTGTATGGCACAAAAGTGACGCATTGCTGGAGTGTGTCACAAAATTGACGCAACTCCAGCAATGTATCCTTTCACATGGGGCAAGCCCCATGTGTAAGGGCTTGCGTCAGTCTGATGCCTGCTGTGAGGCAGGCGCAAGATTTCTGACGCATTTGTGTCCTAGAAGTGGCGCAGTGAAATCTCATAGATTTCACTGCGTCACTTCCATGACCCTTTCTTGCGCCAATACGCCCCCCTTGCATACATTAAACCTGGTGCAGGTATAATGTGGCGCAGGGGTTTACAAAGTGACGCATCTACCTAGATGCGTCACTTTGTAAATATGGTGCAACAAGGCACATTTTTTACGCTGCTGGTGCGTCACAAAAAGTGACGCACCGGCGGCGTAAAAGTGATGCATGGCCTCATAAATGAGGCCCCATGGCGGTACCAATCTGCATAGAATTTGCATAAGTGCACAACTGCCGAGATCTAGGGCCCGATGTAGGTAGCCCTTTACCGATCGGAATCGGCCGAAAATACCGATTTTCGGCCGTTTCCGATCGGTAAAGGGCTATGGAGATGTAGGGGCACATTTTCGGTAATTTTACCGATTCGTTATCATTACCGAATCGGTAAATTTACCGAGTCGGTAATATTTACCGATTCGGTAATGATAACGATTCGGTAAAATTACCGAAAATGCAATGTAGGTAGCCTATGTTCCGGCAGCACATGGCTTACAGATTCGGTATTTTACCATGGAATACAAATCCATGGTAAAAAAATGATTCCTGTGTACATGCACATCTGTGCATGTACACATGTGCCATGTGACAGACAGACGTGCCCTTAGGGCATGTCTGTGTGCCACATTGCACACATGGCCGTTTTGGGGGTGCTAGAGGGTGTCAAAGTGACACCCCCTGCACCCTTGTGAATTCTTAAATTACCGAATCGGTAAATACCGAATCGGTAATGCCTAATCATTCCTATGGGCTTCAAAGCCCATAGGAATGAATGGGCATTACCGATTCGGTATTTACCAAATCGGTAATTTAAGAATTGTTAAGGATTCGGTAACGAATCCAGATGTTGGGACCTACATCCCATTTACCGATTTTTGAATACCGAATCGGTAGGATTCGGTATTTCAAAATCGGTAAATGGGATTTACCTACATCGGGCCCCTAGTCACATAACTGAACTGCTTGAATACACAAGGACTATCTATATTTGGGTATAAACATGGTGCAGAAGCTTGCAGTCAGTGTGCCAAGATTTCAGACCAGAAGTCTGGGAACCAGAGATGTCTACGGTCATTGCTTTGAGCTACTGGGTTGGGGTGGTGACAGCTAACTTCCCTTGCCAGGTTGGGACCATATATACAAGAGAGTTGACAATCCTGCCAGGAGGGACCGGCTGCAACTGTCTTTGAAGCAGAGCACTGGCTGGCTGCACAGGAAGGGCACTGGAGGTGCCCGAGCATGAGAAAGACTCTGCTCATCAGAAGCCAAAGTTGTGAACAAGACAGAGCTTGTTCTTACTGGGGATAGCCATAAGTTCCGGGGTCCACAATATTGGCCACCAGAGCTAGGACCCTCTTCTTCCCCTTCCCCCTCGCCCAAAACAGCAGGAGTTTCCCTCAACAATGATCTCTCACTGAAAACTCAGGTTGGCAAGGTTATTTCTAAGTGTTTCTTCCAACTGCGCAAGATTAGGAAGATACATCGCGGTCTCACTCAGGAAGCACTGATCCAGGTTCATAGCCACCGTCTTGTCGCACCTGGATTATGCCAACTCTGTGTACCTGGGCATGCCACTCTACCTGTTCAAACGGCTGCAGTTGGTTCAAAATCATGCAGCCCGACTGGTCTTCCGACAACCGAGATGGCAACCAGCAACACCCCTGCTGAGGAAACTGCATTGGCTCCCCATTTCCCAGTGCTGTGCCTTCTAAACGGGCTGCCTCATCTTTAAAGCCCTGCATGGCAACAGCCCAGTATTCATTAACAGCCGGATACTCGGGCACACTCCCTTATGCAATCTACGAGCTGCCCACCTCTCACTCCTCACCATCCCAGTAGTCAAGCGAGTACGTCAAGGAGGCTGCAGATTTTCTACCCTTGCCCCCAAACTCCGGAACTCCCTCCCACTGGAAATACGGTCCTGCACTGACCTCCTGCAAGTTAGGAAGTCCCTTAAAACTTGGCTATTTCTGCAAGCATACAATTAAGTAACTCTCTGATAGCATACTGAGCCTGACAGCGCCATGAAGCCACCCGGTGCACGTGCGCTTTACAAATTATTATTAACATTAACATTCAGTGATACATTGTGATGTTACTACTGCAATTAAGCATGCAACTGATATTGGAAGGTTGCAAATAGGTCTACAAGCCTGGGCTTGTCGTCATCCCGGTGGAGGCTGAATTGATACCAGTGCTGAGGGTGTCCAGAAACCTGCCAGGAGAAGGATTGCGGCTTGCAACTAGTGCTGAGAAGTACCAAAGTCCGGGTTAAGAAAACCTCGACCGTCAGGTATGGTAACGCCTTCAAAGAAGACTTCAAGTGACAAAAGAAACCAGACTGAATCCCTCTACTGCCTCTTTCAAAAAAGAAGTGAAATCTCTTCTCATGTCTAAATTCACATGATCATTGTTTTTTCTATCTCTCATAGCGGCTACCTGTATTGTCGGACATTACTGTGACATGCATTGTTCTTTTGTCTACTATCCTCCTTGTAAAGCGCTCTGATACCCACAAGGGTCACGTCCGCGCTATATAAAACTTTCAAAATAAAATAAATTAAAAAACAAAGAAGTCAAGGTCAACAGGAATGTCACTGGTGTGACCAGGGTGGGAACCAGGTTGCTTTGGGCTTTTGAGATCTGGCTTGAGGAAGACTCAAGCAACAAGATCTTTATTACCATGAGCCCTTTGACCACGACACACCTCTGACTGGATGGTGATGGTGATGTTATGATTTACTTGATGTAAACACAGGCACAGTCGCTCATTGAGTACACAGATCCCATCAACTGGTCAAGAGATGCAGCCATGTTTTATCCCAAAAGTAATTGCCCCCCTGATCGTCTCCGAAAGACTTCCTGGTGCTCATACATGTATGTGAGGGATGTATGTCACTACAACGTGGGCTATTACCACACGTGCCATTACAACGCTGTTTTTACAACGCAAGTCGTTACAACAACTTGCGCTGTAAGCGCTGGATAGTGGAATAGTTTAATTTTCTATTTCAACTCCAGCCCACGTTGACAGTAGGGAAGGTGTTGGAACAGAAAATTAAACTATTCCTTTGCCAACAGCGTCCTCCAGCGCAAGTCGTTGAAACGACTTGCGTTGTAAAAGCAGCATAGTAATGGCAGCACGTGGTAATGCCCGCGTTGTGAAGGCTGTTCCCCGTATGGGAGAGTCTGGCTTGTATGGGGGGGGAAAGGAACTTCTGAAGACGAGATACGGGGATGTCCGATGTACGTAATGTTCTTTCTCATATGCTGGCAAATAAATAAAAGAAAGTTAACCATAAAGAGATGCAGCCACAATGTCTGCAAACATCAGCCTGCACCACACAGCACCAAGAACCAACCCACTCCTACTGACACGCAGGAGACCACAGAAACCTTCCACAATGGATGGAAGGGAAGTGTGGTACTGGGCGCAGAGCAGGATATAGCAGCACCCTCAACTGGCGGGGGACCAAGACTGTGACTTAGGGAACGAGCAAACCCCCCAATATTCCCTCCAGTAAGGCTCACTGAGATTGTCCCCCACTGGGTCAAATGCAAACGCCATTGCATAAAGAGGCTGTCCCCAAACCACTGTAGGTACCTTATCCAAGTGGCACTCCCTAAACAGCACCCATTTTGTCTTATGTACAGTGTAATTTTTCACTGTGCGTAGTATTAAAGTACATCTTGTTTTCTTAACCTCGCGTACTGACTAGACAGCAGTTCATTCATTGTTACTCAATACATATTGAGTGCTGAGTCTCTAAACCTGCCCCACCTCCCTGAGTAAGCCTTCGACTGCTCGGCTTTGGTACCCTGAGAGTCAAGCGCTAAAGGGATCTACTTGGTGATGAGTTTTGGATCAAACAGTAGGGTTCTGCCCCTGGTCACCAGCGCTAAATGGCTCAGAGTGAAACATTTAGAGCCCAGTACCGGTGACCTGACTGCTAATAGACTCCTGAAAAAGTTCCCATAATGAAGAAAAAACCTTGATTAATGCTTCATTTTCCAGCGGGTTTGCTGTATAAAGGCGCCATTTAAGTGCTGAGTAATGTTACTCCCAAAAAATTACACCAGGAGACATGAAAAGAGTGCTACCAGATTTTCCCCGATGCCTCGGATAGATGTTGGAGAGGTTGTGGGTTCCAGAATATGTGGTGGGACTGCCCCATTATTCGACCCTTTTGGGAAGAGATTTTAGCCCAAGTTAAGGAGATGCTGGGATACCCCATTCCTACATCCATGGGTGGTATCCTTTTGGGCCTACGAGATCCGTCCCTAGAACATCAGACTAAAGCGGACAAAAAGATCATGTGGCTCAGTATTGGAGCGGCCAAGATAACCCTGGCGGCTGCGTGGAAAAGGAAAGAAGCCCCGGCCATTTCCATTTGGCACTCCCGTTTATGGAAACTTTTGAGCCTAGAGCGCATGTCTGAGATTTTTAGAGATGACTTTAAGAATTTTGAGTTCCGATGCGAGAGATGCTGTTACGGAATGTCGCATTTTCCTGTTAAAATCAATAAACATATTTTTGACCAAAAAAAAAAGAGTGCTACAAAGTCAATAAGCAGAAACCACACTAGGATACGGGCTTCTTAAACATGACAAACTCATTTGTGAGAGAACTGTGTGGCACTAGGGGTCAGCCCCCAATTTGAAAACGAGTTGAGTAAGAAAAAATGCATATTAATACCCACCCTCCCTAAAGAGCAACGTTAACAAATAAAAAATGGAAAATATGGAATGTTAGTAACAATATGTGCACCGATATTTCAACCTACACTCCTGTGTTCTATGTTCTGTGACTGGTGCCCAAGGGGAAAAGAGGCATTTATTTGTACAGTTCCTGGGCCAGAATGAAACGTTGGATTTCCTTCAGCAGACCACTCTTCCATCGTGAGAAACATTTTAAAGTAAAGATGCTGAGTTCAGTGACCGCTGCCGGCTGGAAGTCACAGTCCTGGGGGGTACTCTGTGTGGTAACCCATCATTGGATTTGGGATGTAAGTCAGTACAACGCGATCATTTTGATTGCGGTACTTGACAACGCAGTTTTCACAACGCAAGTCGTTACAACGACTTGCATTGGAGGGCGCTGGATTGTGGAATAATTTAATTTTCTATTCCAACTCCAGCCCACGTAACAGTAGGGAAGGTGTTGGAATAGAAAATCAAACTATTCCTTAAGCAAGAGCGCCATCCAGAGCAAGTCGTAGTAATGACTTGCGTTGTAATGGCAGCGTCGTAAAGGACATGCGGTGTAAACACCGCGTTGTAAAGGATGTTTCCTTTGGATTTGGAAAAAGAAAACCCTTAGTTCTCGGTTCTTCATCACTCATGAAGTTGAGCCAGACGGGTTCTGAAAGATGCTGGTAAAAATGCATTTGTTGGCGCTCAGGATGTCACTGAGGCCACTGGCAACCAAAATGAACAAGCACTGGAGAGACTAAAAGGTCTTACTTTTTCTAAATATGCTGTGGTAACGCTAATGAGTTTGTTTTTTGCTAATGCAAGGATTTTGGAATAGTTGTGTGGCATTGTGTGAGCTGCTAACACATAAACGGTAAAAACACATCCCAAAATGAACCACTCTCTAGGGCTACAATGGTATAACACCTTGGAGCAGCGACCCTTTCCTTAGCAGAGTTATGCATTTGCAGTTATGCTGTTCCCAAAATACTGTTATAAAAAGGGCCAGAAGGTAAAGTTTGTGTTTCAAGTCAGGAACTTAGAATGAAAAGCAAATTATTTCAGAGTATAATGCTTTTGTCAATAGGCCAGTATTTTCACTGTAGCTCTAAAAAAAAGCTTATCTGTAAGTATGTATTTACTTTTTGAAAAACAGAGCTGTAAATCGAGCGTGCTATCAAGGCAGTGAAGTAAAACGCGTGAACTAGCACGAGTGATTAATGAGCAGGCTTCCATAAATAAAAAGATGGCTGCTTCCCAGAAGAGGCCATAATCCAGCAATCGAATTGTCATTCTATCAATAAAGTAAATCCATCAAAGAACACTCACTGACTCTGGACTATGTTACATGTCAAGTAGCTTCTGCTTCTAAGAAACAACCACGTGATCACCGTCGCCAATGGGAAACTACCTGGTTTAAAATGCTGCGGGCTGGTTGGACAGCTTTCCAAGCAATGGCAAACCACCAAAAACTCTTGAAAGCCAATGGAGGAATGGACTGAACCAAGTTCACTATCTCTACTACTTCTTACATGCTCTTTTTAAAAGTCTTGGTAACAGGAGGGTTTCCTGACAGCTAATGCTTAAAATCAGATGTGGCAAGGATATATCTCAACTTTTTAATGCCACCAGAGGTTTTTAGTGAATGGATGTAATGCCCATTTCTCCTAGGAGTTGTCTCACTAGTCCGGCTCATGCACTACCTGCTCCACATCACGTCTCGGAGGCTTCGTCCGCAGTCATTGTTCGAGCAACTCGTGACCCCTCCCATCTTTACTGTACTGCATCTTGGCAGCATCCCTGGTGTGTCCCACTTTTCTTTATAAAACTCATGGATAAGAGATGCCACTGGCCCTGTGTCTATTGTGATATTTCAGCCAATCCCCATGCTGGGATTCTTAGGCCCATGAGTACATTGATGATGATGAGAAGCACAAAGAAGTCCCAAAATGCCAAAGTTGAAGGCTCAGAAGCAGAGCGTAGCCATCAGTGGTGCAGCTGGTACCTTGGCACTGGGATACAGGAGATTCAGGGACATCTTCACACAAATGATGGTTTTTACCACTGAAGATGAGAGGAAGGACCATTTCCTTGCATGCATTATGGCCCAAGGCACCCCTGCTACACACCAGCATAGATGTCAATCAAAGGTATTCAGGGGAGCATTTGCTACCCCTCACTTGTCCTTTGCTACCCTTAACATAATCCCTGCTAGCCCTGGCCCACGAGGTCTTGAAGGCAGAGAAGGAAAACTAAGTAAATAGAGTTCTAAAAGCCCTGATTATTTTCATTAGTTTCACCTCCTTGCTGTTCCCCCGAATTCACAGGAGCAAACAAGATGCTGTTGAATTCCCAATATTGGAACAAGGGGTCACCATAATTATATTATGGGGGCCGACGGTCTAAGGAAGCATGATGTAATGTCCACTGATATGAACCAGTGGCAATTGCTGAAGGCGTCACACAAGACGTGACCTCTGGCGTGTATGGGCTGGATGAGTACTTTTGTATGGGTCCCAGTAATTTTTTCAATAATTTAGGTTGTATCTTTATTTACTGTATTTGAGTTTAATTGCCTTCCATTGCTGAAATGGGTCTCCTCTCTGTGGCCAATTGTCAATAGCTTTGGAAAATAAATTATTTTCAAAGTGATAAAAAAGTGGCTAAAGATTATATTTTGTCACACTTCCTGCACAACGCTAGACAAGGAAATTTACAAATGCATATAGGGGGATATTAGCAAGGGCCTTATCGCCGCTTCAGCAGCACTTTTTGCCGCAAAAGCGACAATATTACTATTGCCCTATTAGCAAGCTGTCGCTAACAGCTGTTAGTGACAGCTTTATGGCGAAAGGGACCGTTTTGGTGCCGCTTTGCATGTCAGCGATATATATCGCTAATGACATGCAAAGTTGGCGTTCCCAACTTAAAGCGACTGAAAACAGTTGCAAACACAGCTTCCCACTATTATCAATACTTGCGAAGTGATAAAAAAATTCACTCTAACCACGAATATTGCTGGAATCTAACACCTGCTAAAAATCTGACTTAACCATTGACTTGAAAAAGTCGCCAATACGACGAAACACGTGTCGGCTGTGTATATCATCGACTGACATGCGTGTCAACAGAATGTGTCTCATTGATTGATGTCAACATACCTTGGATCAGTGATTTATGTAAAAACAAGTGTTGGATAAAAATGTTTGAAAAAATTAAAATTGGAGTCTGCAACATAGACAGATCAAAATAACTATATGTGTGTAGTGCTCTATATTGCTCAATCATCTTTATATATGTGAAATGTGCTGTTTTATATAATTCCTACACTATTGTGGCGGCATAGTGTTGATCCATCTGAGCACACCATACTTTTTGCATAAGTTATTCTCACCTTAGACTTTACAGATGTGCTGGCAGCTTTGAATTACCACTGCCATCTTGTTGTGCTCATTGTAAATACTTTAACCCCTCCCACGCTTGTGACGGAACCGCTCCGTCACGCCCCTCGGGTGGGCTGTGCTGGTGACGGAGCGGTTCCGTCACGGCCGGCTCGCTGCGCCTGCGCAGCGCTTATTTCGCGCCTTCGCGGCTCGTTCTATTGAGAGGGCGGGGCCATGACGGAACCGCTCCGTCACAAGCACAGCCCACCCGAGGGGCGTGACGGAGCGGTTCCATCACAAGCGTTGAAGCGCCGCGCGCCCCCCCCTGCCCCTTAGCGCTGCGGCGGAATTGCCGCCGCAACGAAAGGGTTAATAGGATCAAAAGAAATCATGACAAGTTCTTGGTAATGCGCAACTGATAAATATTCTCAGAATTCTGATTTTGTCTTATTATGATTTGTGAGCTGTATAAAGCTGCATGTCTGTATACATTTAGTGGCCATTGCAATGGAAAATGTGTAAATAACTGTGCAACCACACAATTCTATAGTAATAATTTGTGACAATGTACTCCTTAATGCACCACCAGCTACATACTACACCCTTACCACTCTGCTGCATACATTTGCTACACTTGTTCTTTGTGTGAGAGTTGAAATTTTCAAAAACCCTAGGACTTTAGTCAGGGGCCTTTTGAACCACTCGCTTTAGCAACTTCAGTGGGGTTGGGGGCAACTTCAGTGGGGTCGGTCTTCTTTATGGGTTTTTTCTGTCTGCAACTGGGCAGACAAAAGCTAAAAAATACTGCTACAGAGGAATACGTTGTCACAAGAAGAGTAAGCATAACTGAAGATCGGTAAGTAGAAGAGGGAAAGATGGAAAGAATATTGAATGGAAGGAAGGGTGAAAGGGTGTATGGATGAGTGAGTGCATGAATAAATGGGTGGGTGGATGGGTGGATGGATGGATGGAAAGATGGATGGATGGATGGATGGATGGAATAGAGAACAATTAAATGATGGATGGAAGAATTAATGGGTGACAGAATATGAGTGAAACAGTGGATTTTAGCTTGTGAATGCAAGGGTGAAGGATGAATGAATAGGTGCTTAAATGAAAGAGCCAAGGGATCACTTCTAAGGAGGGTTGGGCTCACTTTCTTTGCTTATTTGGTGCCATCAGAAGTTTAGTTTACATTTTCTGGCTACTGCCTTGACTTCAGTGATGTTATTTGGATGGCAGCAACCCCACTCTGAAAATTGTTCCAGCAACATTGCTTGGAGAGGGAGGGTGCAGTGGCCACCGGGACGTGAAATTTGGTACAGTGAAGCAGTTTTCTCTGTAGAGGAGAGTGTTCAGTTCTCTTCAGATTTGGAGAAGTGTTGGAGAAGTTCTGAAGGGTACAGGGATGCTATTCCAGATCCTGGGTGCATAGTTGGAGAAGGCCTATTTCCTGATCTTTTGACTTTCTTACATATTTTCATCTCTAGTCTGATGGCGCCCTGGCTGCAGGTGACTGGTGGTCTGCTAGAGGTGGTTATTCTGCACAAAGTAGAGTTCATTCAAAATATCCACATAAACTAGCCTTACACAGGAAGGAGTTGAGGGGGGTGGTAGTCCAATGTCCCACCATCAGACAGATGCTGCCCGGATGCTACTGGTTGCCCCCTCTGCTCCCATAGGCTGCAGCTCCATTGAAAGCGCCCAGAGGCGCGCAGAGAATGGTGCGCTGTAATGTCGCTTCGCGTGGCGGAGACGCCTGCGCTCCCATCAGGGGCCGAGGCCTGCTCCGCGTCCTATTTAGGTTAATAGCACGGAATGGGCAGAAGCCGTGGCTGGTGCAGGCTGGAGGCTGCAGAAATGATTGCCGAAGACTCTTAATAAGATTCAGAGGGCTCCTTTATGAATCCCAAGCTGCTTTTAAAATGCATCGAAAAAGCAGGAGCATTATTCCATCAGCCCATATAATTGTGTTCTACCTAATGGAGCTAATCTGCAGATCGCCGCCTGGGGAGGAGAGTTATTGGAGCAGGTAAACAGGGAAGTGAGCTCCTCCAAGCCTGGATGCGGGGAGTGATCCTCGGTGCAGGCTGGGTGGAGAGGTGGCTTGCAAGGAAGCTGTGGAGGGAAAGGTTCCTATTGCCCAGAGTTAACATCTGGCCCCATGGCAACATGGTCTGTTGGTCCTGATATTATAGGTCTGGGTTTTAACAACAAAGCTTTTATATGGACCTATTGCTAGCAATATTCAGAGAGGGCTGTAGATCTGCCTCTTCAACCATTGTCTTTCTTCATTCAGCCTCTTTCAGCCATTGGCTTGAGACGCTGTCAATCACGTCTTGGACCAGCCCAGTGGAGTATTACTCTTACACCTAATGCTATTAGCTGGTAGTTTGTGGAATGTTTCACCGCCACTCGAGAACTTGCATTGAACTGCAAGAGGGACTACTCTAAAATTATAGGCCTGTGTCCTATTTACTAGAGCTATCTTGTTTGGTACATTCTAATTAACTAATACTGCAAGTCAAGTCAAACAAGCTTTATTCGACTATTGTCATAAAAGCATATGAAAGAAATACAGTTCATCACGGAATAAAACAATAAATAGAGTTAAAATTAAATTCAGATAATTAATTCATTCAAATATTTACATATACAATATTCTTCAAGGGAACTAAAGTGCATATACTAATACTGCATGCATTGGCCAAACTTTGTTTATCCAGCTGCCCATCTATCCTGGGAGGTGTAGATCTAAAATTATTATTGGAAAAGCAAAACCACAAATGCAAGAAAGCAGAATGCTACTGCCTAAAAAGGGGGGAGTAGATGAAGTGTACTGTGATGTAGGGGTGAGTGAAAAAGTCTGCTCCAACAGTGGAGTTCGTAGGGTTTTGCCCACTCCGTGGTACGCTTGAAATGTGGAATTCCGGCAAAACTTCGACAACCACTGTGTGGTGGAGTATTTTTCAACAAAGCTTGCCAAAGTTAAGCTGGTGAGTGCTAGCAAGAATTTGCGTCCCATAGCGCGATCTTCAAGCGCTAGAACGCTTCCCAGTGAGACTTCTCACATGCATTCGCCACAGGTCTCGACCGTTTGTGTTGCGAAAGCTACCGCTCAAGTAGAAAATCTAGTCAAGTGGCTGAAAAAAGCAGCGCCCTCTGGCACGCCGCGTGCTGCCATTCGCGATAAAGTTACAACACAGAGCAAACTCCCAGTGCTAAAAGGCAGCGCGAGCAGCACAACGTGCTGAATTTTGCCAGGGCGCGGAAATCTCGCAGAGATTTTATGTAACTCCACGGAATTCTGCGGAGTGTGATGACATGGAGTAAGATGGTATGTCTGATGTGCTCTGAAAGTAGGGACGAGAATGCTCTGACGTGACAGAGGTAATGCAGGTGTGGGATGTGAATGTACACCATCCGCATGGTACACTCGAGGGCCACGTGATCCCAGAAGAGGAGCTTGGTATGTCTCAAGAATCAAACACCATGGGGCTTATTTACAAGGCAATTGCGCCAATTTTGTGTCATTTTTAACATGGAAAAGTGACGCAAAGTTGGCGCAAGGGGCTTGTAAATCTGCCCCCATGGGGAGTCTGGTTGCGCTGAGCAATACGATATGTCAGCTTTCCCTTTTCTGTTACAGGAATGTAAATCTCCCTTGGCATAGAGGTGAGAACAGTTGTACTTGAAAACCTTTGCCACTCACTCCCACACTTTACTGTTTAGCCTTTGATTACATCTGCAAATATTTAAAATTGAAACCAATAGTTTTCTTTTTACATGGCACTAAATTGGCTTCATGCCATGTGTAAACGTTTAGGCCGCCACAGACTTTTCTGACAATTGAATGTTGCTTTGTGGGACTTGTAGTTTTTCTTTTAACACGGCAAGCATTGACTACAAATCCCAACACGGAAATGCCGTCGACGTAGAGAGGATTAACCGAAAGTGTCAAACAAGTCAAACCTTATATCACAAAGTCTGATCTCAGATCCGATGTACAGTCCTTACGTGGTCACAAGATTTAAGTACGGGCCTCACATCAGATATGGAGCTCCCTTGTACCGCAGAGAAGCAGCTCCTTCACACCTCAGAGGCGGAGCTTCCCACACCTCAGAGATGGAGCTCCCTTTATACCTCAGAGAAGCAGCTCCTTCACACCTCAGAGCCGGAGCTTCCCACGCCTCAGAAATGGAGCTCCCTTATACCTCAGAGAAGCAGCTCCCTCACACCTCAGAGGCAGAGCTTCTAACACCTCAGAAATGGAGCTCCCTTGTACTGCAGAGAAGCAGCTCCTTCACACCTCAGAGGCAGAGCTTCTAACACCTCAAAGATGGAGCTCCCTTATACCTCAGAGAAGCAACTCCTTCACACCTCAGAGATGGAGCTCCCTTATACCTCAGAGAAGCAGCTCCTTCACACCTCAGAGCCGGAGCTTCCCACGCCTCAGAAATGGAGCTCCCTTATACCTCAGAGAAGCAGCTCCCTCACACCTCAGAGGCAGAGCTTCTAACACCTCAGAAATGGAGCTCCCTTGTACTGCAGAGAAGCAGCTCCTTCACACCTCAGAGGCAGAGCTTCTAACACCTCAAAGATGGAGCTCCCTTATACCTCAGAGAAGCAACTCCTTCACACCTCAGAGATGGAGCTCCCTTATACCTCAGAGAAGCAGCTCCTTCACACCTCAGAGGCGGAGCTTCCCACGCCTCAGAGATGGAGCTCCCTTTATACCTCAGAGAAGCAGCTCCTTCACACCTCAGAGGCGGAGCTTCTCCCACCTCAGAGATGGAGCTCCCTTTATACCTCAGAGAAGCAGCTCCTTCACACCTCAGAGGTGGAGCTCCTGTATACCTCAGAGAAGCAGCTCCCTCACACCTCAGTGGCAAAGCTTCTCACACCCCTGAGATGGAGCTCCCTTATATCTCAGAGAAGCAGCTCCCTCACACCTCAGTGATGGAGCTCCCTTATATCTCAGAGAAGCAGCTCCTTCACACCTCAGAGGCAGAGATTCCCACACCTCAAAGTTGGCGTTCCTTATACCTCAGAGAAGGAGCTCCTTCACACCTCAGAGGCGAAGCTTCTCACACCTCAGTGATGGAGCTCCCTTATATCTCAGAGAAGCAGCTCCCTCACACCTCAGAGGCGAAGCTTCTCACACCTCAGTGATGGAGCTCCCTTATATCTCAGAGAAGCAGCTCCCTCACACCTCAGAGGCGAAGCTTCTCACACCAATGAGATGGAGCTCCCACAGAGACGAAACTCCCTCACACATCAGTGACCTGCTGTAAGATAACCAATGAGCTCCTTTCCGCCCCGGTCTGCCTGCTCAGTTGTTGCCCCTGTGTCCATGCTTGTCTGGTTCACACCCCGTGCCAGGACAGCTGAATATGATGTCATGTGATATAATGTCAGATTTGTCGCGCGCCAGCTTGGCATCGGAGGCATCACTCACGTCAGACAGCGAGACCTGCTGCTGACTGACCTCCCAGTGAACCGCTCCCTGTCGACCTCTGCGGGGTCACGGGAGGCGAGGGGAGCCCACTTGTGCACGCGGAGCCTCTTGTCACACGGCACGACAGGGGATGCGTGGGAGATCAAAATGCACGGATTAGTTCACACTGGTGAAACAACTGAAAACAATGGAGGCCACTTTTGCTTAGGTCCCCTGCCCTGCTCAACATGCAGACATTAATGGGCCAGCCAGGGAGAGAAAGGGAGTGACACCTCTGCCCCTTGATAAAAAGAAGGTAATGGAAGCCCATCTACCTCCAAAAAGGTCACTTAGGCACCCACTGGGCCGCTGGCGGCATCAATCAACGTACAAACTGCCAAACCGACATCACCACCCCCTTTTGTACCACTTTGTTCGCCATAAGTTGGCAGGGTATGCTCAGACGTGAGTCCCTTGCTCACTTTGCCACTGGATTCAAGCAAGCCGGGGCGAAGACGGCTGAAATGCCAGAAACCAGTCCTCGGAAGCTTGTTTCCGGTCCAGGGAAGGCATGACTTGGCAGTTCGGGCTGGACTGTTCCCATGAGGCACAGGGTCAGACTGATTTGCATATGGCCATGTCTGAACTGGGGTGGTAAAGTGGGCTAAAGAACGGTGATGGATTAAACCCAGATCTGTTGACTGGGTGTGAGTGTTTGATTGGTTCAGATGCTCCGTCCATCACCACCCCCTTTTGTACCACTTTAAAGCGGCCCCCCAGGCTGCTCAAAAAAGCTGCCCACAGTGGAATTTCGGATGCCGGCCCCTCGGGCATTGCAATGCCTGCGTTACCAATCTGACGCTGCCTTCAAGGCACAGGAGACAGAGCCTAGAGGGGTGTGAGAGGCCGGGTGAGGGGAACGTGTAAGACTGATAGATACATATGGATGGCTTGAGTGGATGGTAAGTAAAGCAGAAATTTTCTTGGAGCAACTATTGAAAGAAACTTACTATTCAAAACATTCACTCAAACCATCCATATGTATCTATCAGTCTTACACGTTCTTCATATGTGTATGTAAATTCCTAAGTAAACCATGAAAAACAATTGACGAGGTATCCTACCACGCATATAGCTATTCTCTATAAAAAAAAATGTATTAATATTTGCGAAAGAGTTTTGTTAAAAGAAATGTAATACAATATCACAAGCTTAGAAACACAAATTGGTATTACAAATGTAAACAATATATTAAAATATTATGAGCGACAAAAAACATGTGAAACATTCAAAACATCATAAAAACAGTTATCCCAATAGGAATCAATCAACCATGAGAAAGGATGTCCACCATTCAATAGTTAAGTGGGACCCTGAAAGTTCCTTGGGTATAACTCTCAGCCAACAGGGCGTCGACCCGTTTCGGTGGTAATTTAAACAGTTTATGCAACCACCTTCTTCAGGACAATTAATAAATGGTCTCTCTTATAGTTGTCATGAATTCATTACACCTAGTTCAGAACGGATTTAAAAATCCCCAGATCTTCGCAAGAAGTCGGATAAAATATACTTCATAGGCAGTGTGAGAAGTTGGCCTGGTAGGGGATGTTTCCAATTCTGGAACCACCTACTACCTGACCAAACAATCCCCTTATGGTGTCTGGTTGTAAGTCAACCTTATTAGACAAGCTATCCTAGGGGTAGCATGGACTAATCAGCCTAAAGGCTTAACTTAAGAGGTCGTGTTAAGCGAGCTGTTTTACCACATACAATCCTGTAATACCAAATGAAAGGACACCACACAAGTATATATTATAAAAATATATGTGTTTATTACTAAAAACAATCCCCAGTATTCTTTATGAATAAAGGGGCACAAGCGTTAAATCAAAAGCACTGTTTAAACATACAAGTTGCACAATTATGGATGAGGGCGGGTGGCCACTCAAACCATATACTAAACAAGTGGTATAAGAAAGGCCACTCGAGCAGTGGTTAGGCCTAGGGCCTAGGGAATCGCTGGGAGCAGTCAGGACAAGCAATGCTGAAGTCGGGAATGGCCCTCGGGATTCGGGAGATGTGCGGAAAGCGCACGCATGCACCAATGTTAACCAATGGTGCGTAAAAGTCAAAGAGTTAAAGTTTAAGGACACTTCCGCTGAACCTAGAGGAACAAAACTTAACACACAGACCCTAGAGGTGTGCACCAGTGTGGGAACACCGGCGGAGCAAAGTTACCTCACCCACAGGAAGTGGGTGCACAGGGTCGAAGTGGCGTCGGGTTTTGACACGCAGGCTCTTGGTGCTTGGAGCTGAAAGGGCTGCAGGCAGGGTGAAGACGAAGTGTCCGGTGGAGTCCAAGGGTGGACTCAAGTTGTAGAGTACCTGAAAGCAGAGGGGACAGAGTCTGGGTCACTCAGCAGTGACCAGGGTGGAACCAGGACGGAACCAGGCAATGTCGGGCGCAATCAGGTGGTCGTCGAGGAGCTTCTCTCCGCTGTCACGTGGGCTCTGGGGCATCTGCGACGTCCAGGAGCAGGTCACGATCTGTCCCACGCAGGCTCTCACCGTCGGTGCAGTCGGCTTCAAGTTTGGAGCAAACAAGCCTTGGTAAGAGCAATCCACGCAGGATCGGAAGATTGCTTCTCACTCGGACCAGGAAGGTCAGAGTCGGGGCTCCTTTTCAGGGGAGCTGGTGTGGATCTGGAGCAACCAGATTCACGAGTCTTCTTAGGTAGTTCGTCGGCACAGGGACCACAAGCCAGCTGGCAAGTGACCGGGCCAACGCGTTGAGCCAAATCGTGCCAAAGGGCCCCACGCAGCACTCGTCGAGTGTGGAGGGCTGAACTTCGGCTCAGGAGTAGCTCAGGGTGGGGGCTTCTCAAACCCCGGTGCACAGCTTCGAGGGTCACTCGTGGGCTGCACGGTCAGCGTCTCGTGGTCACTTCAAGATGGCGTGCCCCACGCTTCCGGTCGCCTCCACGGGTCTCAGCTTTGCAGGGACTGTGGATCGAGCTGTTAGAAGCTGGGCAGGCTTGATCTCGTTGATCTCAGTTGCTCGAGTTCCGGCGGGAACTGCAACTAAGTAGACGTCGAGGGCTGGATGGTGCCTGCTGCTGCAGGGTGGTCACTCCTTGACCACAAGGGAGATTCTTCGGGCTTCCACGTTGAGATGGAGGGCGAAGGGTCCAGAATATCGTTTCAAATGTTTCTTCCAGGAAATCTGATGTGCATTGGCACTGCTCCCACTCTTATTCGAATCTGGTGGGCGTGATTACCTGCTAGGTCCCCTCCTATGGGTGGGACCCAGGAAGTGGGTGGATACACCCCCTTCCTTTGATCCAGGCCGCCCTGGCACGAGGGCTGGAGTGCCCCAGAACCGGTTTGGCCGGATTATGCAAGGGGCAGCCTTGTGCGCCCCAGGCAGTGTCTGGTTTCTTTCAAACCTCCCTGCTACAATACACTATCTCCTGTCTGGAGGGCGGTGACACCCTCCTGTGACAGGAAACCCTTTGTCCAGGACCCCCTTGACTGGGTTTCGGTCAGCTCCAGGGGTCCAGACATTTGTCTGTGGCAGAGGCATCCATTTTGTGGATCTTAAGGCCTTTGGAGAAATCAACCGCATTAAAGTGAAGTAACATGTCTTACCCCTCTAGAGGGGTGGAATGCCATCCCCGTCGCCAGAACTGGCGAGGGGATGGTATTCCAAAGCGTATGACACCTTACACGACATGTTTTGATAAAGCCAAACCAAAGTTGCTAAATAACCGCGAGGATTATAAGGCACTTAATAGTATATGGTATGGCATTATCCTGAAACAGCTTAGGGATTTGTTCCCGACGGCTGCAGACAGGCTCAGCTCATGCTAGAGCTCCATCTCACATAAAACCATGCACCCAGCCTCCAGGATTGGTGAGGCCTGACTATAGGAGTGGCTCATAGGTTTACATGTGTCCAGATATAGGTTTTAGACATAGGTATACTATATCTACCTTGCGGGTGAGTAGTGCGCTATACAAGTATCAATTTACATCTAAGCAAGGGGTGTGTACACCACCTTACCCCAGCTGAGGGATCAGCCAGTTGTGTCAATTTAAGAACCAGCCAGGGGTGGCAAAAGATATGCTGCAGCCCCTGGTAGGCCTTAGTGGCTCCTGTGCCCTGTGCACCTATAGTGCATTCTACAGGGGCTGACAAGGAGTCCATTTCCAATTGGTATGTGCCTATAGCACATGTGTCATTAATTTAGTGAGAGAACAGCAGGCTGGGGGTCTGATCAGCAGGCCCACAGCCTCAGTAGTCGAAAACCAGTGAAGCAAAAAGCAAAAATTTGGGGTGACCATAGGATAGCAGACCCTACTCTCCTACACAACCCCCCCCCAAACGCAGGGACATTAAACTAACCTTGACCAGATAAGTCTTCATGTTCTAAGTGGAAGTACCTGGAGAGACCATCTGCATTACCATGGTCAGTCCCTGGGCGGTGCTCCACTGTAAAGTCCATCCCCTGTAGGGAAATGGACCACCTGAGTAGTTTGGGATTTTCACCCTTCATCTGATTAAGCCATAAGAGGGGCTTATGGTCTGTTTGCACCAGGAAGTGAGTTCCAAACAAGTAGGACCTCAACTTCTTTAATGCCCAAACCACAGCAAAGGCCTCCCTCTCAATGGCTGACCAACGTTTTTCTCTTGGGGTTAGCCTCCTGCTAATGAAAGCAATTGGCTGGTCTTGACCATCTTGATTAAGTTGTGAGAGTACAGCTCCCACCCCCAACTCAGAAGCATCTGTCTGAACAATGAACTGTTTGGAGTAGTCAGGACTCTTTAGGATAGGTGCAGAGCACATGGCCTTCTTCAGGTCTTCAAATGCCTTCTGACAGCTAACTGTCCACTGAACCTTTTTTGGCATCTTCTTGGATGTCAAGTCATTTAATGGTGTCACTATAGACCCATAGTTTTTCACAAACTTTCTGTAATACCCAGTCAGGCCCAAGAAGGCTCTGACTTGTGTCTGGGTAACTGGAGGAGCCCAGTCCTGTATGGCCTGGATTTTGCTTTCCAGTGGCTGAACCTGGCCTCCACCTACTAGGTGGCCCAGGTATACAACCTTACTCTGCCCTATCTGGCACTTTGTGGCCTTGATAGTTAGGCCTGCCTTTTGCAGGGCCTCCAAAACTTTCTTCAGGTGGATCAGGTGATCCTCCCAGGTGGAGCTAAAGACAGCAATATCATCCAGATAAGCTGCACAAAAGTCATCCAACCCAGTAAGGACTTGGTTCACCAACCTTTGGAAAGTGGCAGGTGCATTCTTCAAACCAAAGGGCATTACCACAAACTGATAATGTCCACTAGGGGTAGAGAATGCTGTCTTGGCCTTTGACTCCTCAGCTAGTCTGATTTGCCAGTAGCCAGCTGTCAGATCAAATGTGCTCAGAAACTTGGCAGAAGCCAATCTGTCAATGAGCTCATCTGCTCTTGGAATGGGGTGAGCATCTGTCCTAGTGACAGCATTGAGACCCCTGTAATCCACGCAAAACCTCATTTCTCTCTTACCATCTTGGGTATGAGGTTTTGGCACCAGGACTACTGGGCTGGCCCATGGGCTCTCTGATGGCTCAATCACTCCAAGCTCCAACATCTTTTGCACCTCAGCCCTGATGCAATCCCTGACATGATCAGGTTGCCTGTAGATCTTATTCTTGACAGGCAGACTGTCACCAGTGTCCACAACATGGGTACACCAGTCAGTTTGGCTGGGTGTGAGTGAAAACATTTGCCTGTGAGCCTGCAAAACTTGTCTGCAGTCCCTCTGTTGCTGGTCAGTGAGGCTGCCTGCCAAGGCTACTCCATCAACTGAACCATCATCAGGGTTCTGAGAAAGCAGGTCTGGGAGAGGGTCACTCTCTTCCTCCTGTTCCCCATCTGTGGCCATGAGCAAGCTCATGTCCTCCCTGTCTACAAATGCTTTCAAGCGATTCACATGGATTACCCTGTGAGGGCTCCTGGGTGTTCCAAAGTCTACCAAGTAGGTGACTTCCCCTTTCTTCTCAATAATAGGATAGGGTCCACTCCACTTGTCTTGGAGTGCTGCTGGAGCCACTGGCTCCAGTACCCATACCTTCTGTCCTGGTTGGAACTCTACCAGCACAGCCTTTTGGTCATGCCAAGCTTTCTGCAATTCTTGGCTGGCCTCCAGGTTTTTGGATGCTCTTTCCATGTACTCAGCCATCCTGGAGCGGAGACCAAGTACATAGTCCACTATGTCTAGTTTGGGCTTTTTGAGAGGTAACTCCCATCCTTCCTTCACCAAACACAATGGACCTCTCACAGGGTGGCCAAACAAAAGTTCAAAAGGGCTGTAGCCAACCCCCTTCTGTGGGACCTCTCTGTAAGCAAAGAGCAGGCAGGGTAAAAGAATGTCCCATTTCCGCCTGAGCTTCTCTGGTAATCCTTTTATCATGCCTTTAAGGGTCTTGTTAAATCTCTCCACAAGCCCATTGCATTGTGGATGATATGGGGTGGTAAACTTATAGTTTACTCCACATTCCTTCCACATTGCTTTTAGATAGCTGGACATGAAATTTGTCCCTCTATCTGATAGTACCTCCTTAGGAAAGCCCACTCTTGAGAAAACTGCAATGAGGGCTTTTGCCACCACAGGTGCTGTGGTGGTCCTTAGGGGAATAGCCTCTGGGTACCTGGTGGCATGATCCACTACCACCAGTATGAATCTGTTCCCAGATGCTGTTTGGGGGTCCATTGGACCCACAATATCAATTCCAACTCTCTCAAAGGGGACCCCCACCACAGGTAGTGGTATTAGGGGGGCCTTTGTTGTGCCACCTGACTTACCACTGGCTTGGCAAGTGACACAGGAGCGACAAAACTCCTTGACATCCTCTGACATGTGAGGCCAGTGAAAGTGTGGAACAAGCCTGTCCCACGTCTTGTTCTGGCCTAAGTGTCCTGCAAGGGGAATATCATGGGCCAAGGTAAGGAGGAATCCCCTAAACTGCAGAGGTATCA
Organism: Lissotriton helveticus; assembly: GCF_964261635.1. Classification (NCBI taxonomy): domain Eukaryota; kingdom Metazoa; phylum Chordata; class Amphibia; order Caudata; family Salamandridae; genus Lissotriton; species Lissotriton helveticus. The sequence goes on along the minus strand of NC_136072.1, from coordinate 1,141,486,791 downwards.
CCAACCTCCTGGTCATGCCAGGCTTGGGGGCTCTAGCCTCTGAGTAAAGGAGTCCCTCATCCCAATACACAGTATGGGTACCTTGGGCATCCCCAGCAGCCTCAGCAGCAGCCTGCTGTCTGAGGGGTTCAAGGGAAGGGCAATCTAATTGAGCCTGCCTCAGGTCTGCCCTTGAGGGTCCCCCTGTCCCCAGAAACTCAACCTGGTCAGGTTCAAGCTCCTCAGAGACAGTCTCCTCTTGGACTGCAGAATCAGTTTCCTCTGAAACCTGATCCTCAACCTGGGGCAAGGTGGAAGGCGAGGCCTTTCCTCTCTTGCTCCTTCTCTTGGGTTGTGGCTGGTCTATTGTCTCAAGATCCACCACTGGTTCAGGAAGGCACTTCTTAGCCTGAGCCCTTGTCATGGCAAGGACATGCTCTGAAATCCCTAGCATTTCTGCATGAGTCCTGTACTCCACTTCTGACCATGCTGAGCTTTCAAGGTCATTGCCTAACAGACAGTCTACTGGTAGGTCTGCACTCACCACAACTTTCTTTAGGCCATCAACCCCTCCCCAGGAGAAGTTCACAACTGCCACACTATGGGAGGTAGTGGAGTTGCTTGCATTGGTTACTAGGTAGCTCTCTCCTAGTACAATCTGTCCAGGGTCCACAAAGCCAGGGGTCACCATGGTGACACTAGCACATGTGTCCCTGTAAGCTTGAGCCAGTTTCTCATTTATTAAGGGAGTCTGCCTGTATTTGCCCAGGTTAGTGGGGCTTACTGCAGTGGGCAACTCAATGTCCACATCATACAGGAGAACTGCCTGTGTAGGGACTCTGACTAGGCCAGATCCTACTTCAATACCCAGGGTCAACCCAGCTACACCCTTGGACTGTGTTCCACCACTGCTTACTGTACTTGGGGTTGCAGTTGCTTTAGGAGCTGTAGTGGTGGGAACTGGATTTGCCTTGGTGCACTCACTGCCCCAGTGTGAAACTGATTTGCAGGTATTGCACCAAGGTGTCTTTGGACCTTTGTTCTTCTTCTTCTTGTTACCGGTTTGGGAACCACCCTCCTTACTATTAGTTTGGGGGCCTGAAGACTTCTGGTCTTTTTCTTTATCTTTCTGATTCTGATTACCACCCTTCTGGTCTGTTTTCTTCTGGTCACCACCTTGGTTCTGGGGTTTCTGCTTAATCCTTGTTCTGACCCATTTGTCTGCCTTCTTTCCCAATTCTTGGGGAGAGGTCAGATCAGAGTCAATAAGGTATTGATGCAACAGCTGGTTTGTACAGTTATTAAGGATCTGTTCTCTCATCATAAGATTGTACAATCCTGTATAGTCTGAAACTTTACTTCCCTGCAACCAACCCTCCAAAGCCTTAGTGGCACACTCCACAAAATCAGTCCAGTCTTGAGTCTGTGCTTTCTGGGTGTCTCTGAACAACAACCTGTATTGCTCAGTGGTTAGGCCATACCCTTCAATGAGAGCACTCTTCAAAACAGAGTAGTTTTTGGCATCCTCAGGTCTAACTGTGAGGAGCCTGTCCCTCCCTTTCTCAGAAAAGGAGTACCACAAAATTGCAGCCCACTGATTCTCAGGAACCTGCTGTACCATGCAGGCTCTCTCAAGAGCAGTCATCCATTTGTGGATGTCATCCCCTTCTTTAAAGGGGGGCACAATTTTGGTCAGGTTTCTATTGTCATAGGCCCTGTCTTTTTCTCTTGGAAAATTGCTGCCACCAGTGACATCTAAGCCACTTAATTTCTGCTCTCTTGCCAAGGCAAGTCTAGCTTGAGCCAAGGCTACCTCCTCCCTCTCTATCTGGAGTTTGACAGCCCTCATTCTGGCCCTATGCTCTAACTTTTGAGAAGCATTCATGCCTCTCTGTGATTCTCTGGAGGCACTAGAAAGATGAGAGTCCCCTGAGGGAGATCTCACTCTTCTGTTGCCTGGGAGAATCATATGTTGGGTTCTGGGGAGGTGCTGGCCCTCTCCATTCCCCAGTAGGTCCAAGTTGGCCTGGCTAAGCCTACCAACTGGAACCTGGCTACCCTGATCCTGTACTCCTAAGTCCTCAACATCTGAGTCCTCATCCAAGTCATCATCATCCTCCTCTTCAAGGGGATCAACTGCAGGGGGGTTCCCTCCAGTTCCTGTATCTAGGGAAGCTGCTTTTGCCTTCTCTAAGTCATCCTGTTCTAGGATTTCTACCAGGATTAGGCAGGTGGGGCTTCTGCCCCTTTTTAACCCTCTTGCTTTGCACAAGGCAATCAAGTCTCTGCGGGTTAGTTTGTCATATCCAAAAGTTGCCTGGGTAGGGTCAACTGTCACAGGACTAGACCCTGAGGCCTTTCCTGTGTCAGACATGGTTACTAGTGAGGTGTAAGTGGTGCACTTACCTACACTAAGTGTTTTCCTACTGGACCTTGCTAGTGAGTTGTAGTCAGGGGTGTGCTACTCCCTTCAACCTACAACTACTAAGTTCAGTAGAACTTAATATGCTAAGCTTTTGATTTTATATGTACCTAGAGGTACTTGATGTGATCTTTCAATTTGATATAAAGATTGCAATGGTAAAACAACAGCAAGCTCAAATCCGCACCGCTGCTCACCAATGTGAGAAGTTGGCCTGGTAGGGGATGTTTCCAATTCTGGAACCACCTACTACCTGACCAAACAATCCCCTTATGGTGTCTGGTTGTAAGTCAACCTTATTAGACAAGCTATCCTAGGGGTAGCATGGACTAAGCAGCCTAAAGGCTTAACTTAAGAGGTCGTGTTAAGCGAGCTGTTTTACCACATACAATCCTGTAATACCAAATGAAAGGACACCACACAAGTATATATTATAAAAATATATGTGTTTATTACTAAAAACAATCCCCAGTATTCTTTATGAATAAAGGGGCACAAGCGTTAAATCAAAAGCACTGTTTAAACATACAAGTTGCACAATTATGGATGAGGGCGGGTGGCCACTCAAACCATATACTAAACAAGTGGTATAAGAAAGGCCACTCGAGCAGTGGTTAGGCCTAGGGCCTAGGGAATCGCTGGGAGCAGTCAGGACAAGCAATGCTGAAGTCGGGAATGGCCCTCGGGATTCGGGAGATGTGCGGAAAGCGCACGCATGCACCAATGTTAACCAATGGTGCGTAAAAGTCAAAGAGTTAAAGTTTAAGGACACTTCCGCTGAACCTAGAGGAACAAAACTTAACACACAGACCCTAGAGGTGTGCACCAGTGTGGGAACACCGGCGGAGCAAAGTTACCTCACCCACAGGAAGTGGGTGCACAGGGTCGAAGTGGCGTCGGGTTTTGACACGCAGGCTCTTGGTGCTTGGAGCTGAAAGGGCTGCAGGCAGGGTGAAGACGAAGTGTCCGGTGGAGTCCAAGGGTGGACTCAAGTTGTAGAGTACCTGAAAGCAGAGGGGACAGAGTCTGGGTCACTCAGCAGTGACCAGGGTGGAACCAGGACGGAACCAGGCAATGTCGGGCGCAATCAGGTGGTCGTCGAGGAGCTTCTCTCCGCTGTCACGTGGGCTCTGGGGCATCTGCGACGTCCAGGAGCAGGTCACGATCTGTCCCACGCAGGCTCTCACCGTCGGTGCAGTCGGCTTCAAGTTTGGAGCAAACAAGCCTTGGTAAGAGCAATCCACGCAGGATCGGAAGATTGCTTCTCACTCGGACCAGGAAGGTCAGAGTCGGGGCTCCTTTTCAGGGGAGCTGGTGTGGATCTGGAGCAACCAGATTCACGAGTCTTCTTAGGTAGTTCGTCGGCACAGGGACCACAAGCCAGCTGGCAAGTGACCGGGCCAACGCGTTGAGCCAAATCGTGCCAAAGGGCCCCACGCAGCACTCGTCGAGTGTGGAGGGCTGAACTTCGGCTCAGGAGTAGCTCAGGGTGGGGGCTTCTCAAACCCCGGTGCACAGCTTCGAGGGTCACTCGTGGGCTGCACGGTCAGCGTCTCATGGTCACTTCAAGATGGCGTGCCCCACGCTTCCGGTCGCCTCCACGGGTCTCAGCTTTGCAGGGACTGTGGATCGGGCTGTTAGAAGCTGGGCAGGCTTGATCTCGTTGATCTCAGTTGCTCGAGTTCCGGCGGGAACTGCAACTAAGTAGACGTCGAGGGCTGGATGGTGCCTGCTGCTGCAGGGTGGTCACTCCTTGACCACAAGGGAGATTCTTCGGGCTTCCACGTTGAGATGGAGGGCGAAGGGTCCAGAATATCGTTTCAAATGTTTCTTCCAGGAAATCTGATGTGCATTGGCACTGCTCCCACTCTTATTTGAATCTGGTGGGCGTGATTACCTGCTAGGTCCCCTCCTATGGGTGGGACCCAGGAAGTGGGTGGATACACCCCCTTCCTTTGATCCAGGCCGCCCTGGCACGAGGGCTGGAGTGCCCCAGAACCGGTTTGGCCGGATTATGCAAGGGGCAGCCTTGTGCGCCCCAGGCAGTGTCTGGTTTCTTTCAAACCTCCCTGCTACAATACACTATCTCCTGTCTGGAGGGCGGTGACACCCTCCTGTGACAGGAAACCCTTTGTCCAGGACCCCCTTGACTGGGTTTCGGTCAGCTCCAGGGGTCCAGACATTTGTCTGTGGCAGAGGCATCCATTTTGTGGATCTTAAGGCCTTTGGAGAAATCAACCGCATTAAAGTGAAGTAACATGTCTTACCCCTCTAGAGGGGTGGAATGCCATCCCCGTCGCCAGAACTGGCGAGGGGATGGTATTCCAAAGCGTATGACACCTTACACGACATGTTTTGATAAAGCCAAACCAAAGTTGCTAAATAACCGCGAGGATTATAAGGCACTTAATAGTATATGGTATGGCATTATCCTGAAACAGCTTAGGGATTTGTTCCCGACGGCTGCAGACAGGCTCAGCTCATGCTAGAGCTCCATCTCACATAAAACCATGCACCCAGCCTCCAGGATTGGTGAGGCCTGACTATAGGAGTGGCTCATAGGTTTACATGTGTCCAGATATAGGTTTTAGACATAGGTATACTATATCTAAGCAAGGGGTGTGTACACCACCTTACCCCAGCTGAGTGATCAGCCAGTTGTGTCAATTTAAGAACCAGCCAGGGGTGGCAACAGATATGCTGCAGCCCCTGGTAGGCCTTAGTGGCTCCTGTGCCCTGTGCACCTATAGTGCATTCACAGGGGCTGACAAGGAGTCCATTTCCAATTGGTATGTGCCTATAGCACATGTGTCATTAATTTAGTGAGAGAACAGCAGGCTGGGGGTCTGATCAGCAGGCCCACAGCCTCAGTAGTCGAAAACCAGTGAAGCAAAAAGCAAAAATTTGGGGTGACCATAGGATAGCAGACCCTACTCTCCTACAGGCAGGACATATATTCATTCATAAAATCTTGGGTAAAAATCAACAACCAATTTATAAAGTCCCCAGCTCTTCATTTAGGACTCGAATATGGTGCACATCAAAAAAGGGAACCTCATTATTTCCATTTATTTATTCATGGAAATCCTTAAAAAATATATATGTGAGCCTTTCTTCTAACTTCTATTGAGATGCATCTATTGGGCACTCTCCGGTATTTAGGACTGCCTCCTTATGATTCCTATTTTGTTATGAATGATGCTAGCGTCACTCTATTGTTTCAGCATTTTTCCTCGCATAAATTTGTTTGAAGGCTCCGATATAGCCTATATAGTCGCTCCGCTTCTTCAATAGAAACGATCGCTAGTGGCACCAAGGCACGTGCGACAAACTGAGGGTGAGATCACGCACAGCCCGAAGGGAGCTCACTTATGTTCTGAAGGCTTATGGCATGTTGGATGAGTGAGAGCTCACACACTTTTTGAGTGGAGTTCACTTGTGCAGTGAGGGCTTCAAGGAACAGTAGAGTGGGCCAAGTAGAGATCACACCAGTGGTCGAAGTGGGGACAAAAAAGTAGGGGAACTGTAGGCGGAGAATCAGAGGGTGGGGATAATCCGAGGATTGGATCAGTGGGAGGAGTCGGAGGTGTGGCCAGAATGCAAAAAACATTCCAATTTTATAGAATTTCTTTGGTATTTCACTGACCAGTTACAGCTTATGTTATTTAATTCAACCGCTAGATACACATGATTATTTAAGGTTTAAAATGAGTTTTTGACATTAGAATACATTCCCAAAGTGAGATATGTTTCCAATCACAGAATGCCCCAAATATGCTTAAATGTGGAAGCACAAGCAATTTGCTTCCGAGCCATAGAATTTCTGTCATCATCACTTCTCCACCCTTTTTCTACAAGACTAGTTCAAACATGAATGGCAAAATATCCTAGTTTGCTAATGTTTTCTATATAATTATGACTCTGCTTTATTTGCCATATATTACATCATCTGCTGCATAATCAGGCAATTTTAACTAATAAATTGTTTGTTGGGCAAACGGATCAAAAGTTACTAATAAATGTGACTTGTGTTGCTGCAAAGTGGATGGCCCTTTGCAAAGGTTGACTGGTCACCTTTCTCACTGCTGCATTTGTATGTTAAACTGGTACTAATAAGGCAAACTCTTTCCAGAGACTGTTAGCAAGAGTAAAAATGTCAAAATAATAAAGTATCAGAAATTATAATGCATTATGCTCCAGCTTTTTTTTGCCGCATAATTTAGTCAACACTGCAGCATAATTTTGTCCTACTTTGCTGCATATTTTCAGTGGCCTCAAAGCAGGCAGCACATGTTAAAAGCAGGCCCGGGCGGAGCTGGTGTAGTCGCACTAGGGTGACCAACCGTCCGTAAATTTCACGGACAGTCCGTAATTTCGGCCCTCTGTCCGTTGTCCGTGAAGGATTCTTTAACGGACGCCATTTGTGCGTAATTTTAAATGGTCGCACAGCTGGCCCCCACCTCCCTTCTTGACTCTAATGCTGTTGAGGTCGGGTGTAACAGCAGCATTGGAAGGCACAGCGGGATGGCAACTCTCACACCTCCAGCCCTTGATGAGCTGTTAAGAGGTGTTTGAAGGTGACTGAGAGGGGGGGCTGCAGCTTCAGGAGCAGGGGCATCTATTCAGATGCAAACAGCTGAATGCATCTTGTATCTGCAATTGGTGTGAGACATTCCCTTTCTGCCCAGGGCCCCAAACATCCTAGAACCGGCCGAGGCACGTGGTTCTCTTCACAGAGCTTAATTAGTCACTAAATTGTAAACAAACCTCGATTCTTCAAACATGCAGTCTATATTTTAATGAAATAAAGAAATGGCACAATCGCGCCCACACTGATTAACAAAGTATGGAGGACAATTAGTTAAATCAGTTCTCTTGGAGTATCTCCTTTCAGTACTGTACATCAGCGTGGGGGGGTGAGGGGGGCAAAATTAACATTTTGGAAACGCAGCCTGTCTTCTCGTCGTCTTGTCCAGGAGGGGGTGAGGAGCCCTACCCCACCCTGGAAGAGACCTAAATGATACTAGAATACTGCATGCCCACCCCTGTGCCCACCCTGGTGGATGCTGTTCCCCACCATGTGGTAGCTCCTGCCCCCCGCCCCCACCTGTGATGACTCCTGCACCCGCCCCCCCCCCCCTGTGATGGATCCTGTCTCTGCCCTGGGTGGCTTCTGTCCGAGTCCTGGGATGGCTCCTGCAGCGAGGGTGAAGTTCTTGATGGGTGGGCGAGTGAGTAAGTGAAGGGATGGCTGGATGAATTAGTGAAAGGGTGAATGGATGAATGGAAGATTGAATAGATGGATAATGAGAGGATGGATGGATTGATGAGTGAGTGGAAGGATGGAAGAGAGAAAAGGGAAATAGCTGGATGTATGGGTGGAAGGGTAGCTGGATGGGTAAAAGGGTGGATGGATGAGTGAAAGGATGGATGAGTGAAAAGATGAATGATGAGTGAGTGAGTGGGTGGATGGATGAGTGAAATGATGGATGGATTGATAAGTGCAAGGGCGAATGGATGAGTGAAAGGGTGGATGTAAGGATGGATGAGTGAGTGAAAGGGAAGGTAGATGGACAACATGATAAAAATATGAGTGAAGGAGTGAAAGGATAAATGGATAAGAGAGGATGGATGAGTGATCAGGTCAATGGATGGATTCATGAGTGGATGTGTAGATGGATGGGTGGGTGGATGGATGGAAGGAAGGATTGCTAAGTGAAAGGGACGATGGAGAGAGAAAGGGAGGATGATGGATGACTGAAAGGGTGGATGGGTGGAAGAATGAGTGACTGGGTGGATGGATGAGTAAGAGAAAGGATGGGTGAAAGGGTAAATGGCTGGATGGATGTGTGAATGGATGGATGAGTAGAAGAGTGTATGGATGAGTGTACAGATGGATAGGGTGAAAGGGTGAATGGATGGATAATGGTTGGATGAGTGAAAGGATGGATGAAGGAATGGATGAGTGAAATGATAGATGGAAGGATACATGATGGATAGGTTTGCAAATGGCTGAATATGTCTAGATATGGCTGGGCTTACTTATATACTATGGCGCGACCTCTGATGTGTCTGTAAAACATATCCAATTGTCCTGAAGTTTTGTCCTGAATTTTGACCTCCTGTCCTGAATTTGTGTCCTGAATTTTGACCCTTTGTCCTGAATTTTTACACTTACCGTCCTGAATTTGCACAAATGCCAGTTGGTCACCCTTTGTCCCACACCTGTAATACTTTCTCCCATAACCTCGCTATAGGCGACGGCGTAACTCTCGGGCATCCTCTCTCATCAACGCCCCGCCCCTTCTCTAGCCCACATACCTACATCCCGCTCCCAGGCCACTATCGTGGGTCCTATTTCTTTTTTCCAACTTAAGGCGATATGCCACAGTGCATACACCAGGGCTGGGTCCACAAATCTGGAGGTCACCTTCCAAGCCCCGGGACGGGGGAACAGATGCAGGTGGCAGACCACTGCCGTGCAGGGGAGCGATAGGGTGACCAACCTTCCGTAAATTTCACGGACAGTCCGTAATTTCGGCCGTCTGTCCGTTGTCCGTGAAGGATTCTTTAACGGACGCCATTTGTCCGTCATTTTAACAGGGCACCGGTTGCCTCACCCTAAAGCCGGCACAGCTTCCACTCACCTCCCTTCTTCACTCCGATGCTGCACCAAAGCTCCTCAGATACTCAGCAGCATTGGAGCGTCACAGCGGGATGGCAACCCTCACACCTCCAGCCCTTGATGACCTATTAAGAGGTGCTTCGAAGGTGACTGAGAGGGAGGGGCTGCAGGTTCAGGAGCAGCAACATCTATTCACATGCAAATAGCCCTGAATGCATCATGTCTTTGCTATTTAGAGGGGGGCTCACACATTCCATTTCTACCCAGGGCCCCAGACATCCTAGACTCGGCCAGATTACACCCCTGATTACACCGAGGCAGCATGTGCTTCTCTTCACCGAGCTTAATTACTGTCACTAAATTGTAAGCAAACCTCGGTTCTTCAAACATGCAGTCTATAATGTAATACAATAAAGAACTGGCACAATCGCACCCACACTGATTAACAAAGTATGGAGGACAATCAGTTCAATCAGTTCTCATAGAGTATCTCCTGTAAGTACTGTACATCACAGTGGGGGATGGCATTTTGGACAGAGAGCCTGCCTTCTCGTTGTCTTGTGCAGGAGGGGGCGAGGAGCCCAAGATGATACTAGAATACTGCATGCCCACCCCTGTGCCCACCCTGGTGGATCCTGTTCCCTCTCCTGTGATGGCTCCTGCCCTCCCCTCAGTGAAGGCTTTTGTCCCCCCCATGTGGTGGCTCCAGTCCACCCCCCGCCTGTGATGGCTCCTGTCCCCCCATGTTGTGGCTCCAGTCCACCCCTGCCTGTGATAGCTCTTTTCCCCCCTCCTGTGGTGGATCTGTCTTCGCCCTGGGTGGCTTCTGTCCCAGTCCTGGAACGGCCCCTGCAGCGAGGGTGAAGTTCTTGATGGGCCTCTTCTCAAAAGGGCTCAGCTCAAAATTAATATGGAAAGGTGGGCGAGTAAGTAAGTGAAAGGATGGGTGAATGGCTGGATGAATTAGTGAAAAGGTGAATGGCTGAATGAAAGATTGAATAAATGGATAATGAGAGAGGATGGATGGATTGATGAGTGAGGGGAAGGATGGAGAGAAAATGTAAATAGCTGGTGTATGGGTGGAAGGGTAGCTGGATGATGGATGAGGGGAAGGATGATGGATGAGGAGAAGGATGGATGGATGGATGGATGGATGGAGGGGAAGGATGGATGGATGAGGGGGAAGGATAAATGGATGGGATGGATGGATGGGTGAGGGGAAGGATGGATGATGGATGAAAGGAAGGATGGATGAGGGGAAGGATGGATGGATGAGGGGAAGGATGGATGGATGAGGGGAAGGATGGATGAGGGGATGGATGGATGAGGTGAACGAAGGATGGATGGATGAGGGGAAGGATGGATGGATGAGGGGATGGATGGATGAGGGGATGGATGGAGGGGAAGGATGGATGGATGGGTGGGTGAAAGGATGGATGATGAGGGGAAGGATGGATGATGAGGGGATGGATGGATGGATGGATGATGAGGGGGTGGGTGAAAGGATGGATGATGAGGGGAAGGGTGGGTGGATGGATGGATGATGAGGGGAAGGGTGGGTGGATGGATGGATGATGAGGGGGTGGGTGAAAGGATGGATGGATGGATGATGAGGGAATGGATGATGAGGAGGGGGTGGGTGAAAGGATGGATGGATGATGAGGGGAAGGATGGATGATGAGGGGAAGGATGGATGGATGATGAGTGGGTGGGTAGAAGGATGGATGGATGATGAGGGGAAGGATGGATGGATGATGAGGGAAAAGGATGGATGGATGATGAGGGGAAGGACGGATGGATGGATGGATGGATGGATGATGGGTGGGTGAAAGGATGGATGGAGAGTGAGTGGGTGAAAGGATGGATGGATGATGAGTGGGTGGGTGAAAGGATGGATGGATGGATGAGTGGGTGGGTGGATGGTGGGTGGGTGAAAGGATGGATCAGTGGATTGGATGGCGGGTGGGTGAAAGGATGGATTAGTGGGTGGGTGGATGGTGGGTGAGTGGATGGTTGCGTGGATGATTTGTGGGTAGGTGGATGAGTGAAATGATGGATGGATTGATGGATTGATAAGTGCAAGGGTGAATAAATGGACGGAAGAATGAAAGGGTGGATGTAAGGATGGATGAGTGTGAAAGGGAGGGTAGATGGACAAAAGGATGAATAGATGTGTGAAGGAGTGAAATGATAGATGGATGAATGATAGGGTCAATGGATGGATTCATGAGTTGATGAGTGGGTGGGTGGATGGATGGATGGAAGGAAGGATGGCTAAGTGAAAGGGTCGATGGAGAGAGAAAGGGAGGATGGATGGATGGCTAAAAGAGTGGATGGGTGGAAGGATTAGTAAGTGAAAGGATGGCTGGATTGGTGAACGGGTAAATGGCTGAATGGATGAGTGAATGGATGGATGAGATGAAGAGTGGATGGATAAGTGTACAGATGGATAGGGTGAAAGGATGGAAGGATGGATAATGGAGGATGAGTGAAAGGATGGATGAGGGGATGGATGAGTGAAATGATAGATGGAAGGATACATGATGGATAGGTTTGCAAATGGTTGGATATGTTTGGAAATGGCTGGCTTACTTATATACTATTGCGTGACCTCTGATGTGTCTGTAAAACGTACCTATTGTCCTGAAGTTTTGTCCTGAATTTTGACCTCCTGTCCTGAATTTGTGTCCTGAATTTTGACCCTTTGTCCTGAATTTTTACACTCACCGTCCTGAATTTGCACCAATGCCAGTTGGTCACCCTAAGTCGCACTACGCAGAGTTCCACGGAGTTGGGCAAAACCTCTGTGGAAATCCACTCAGCGCCTCCAACTCCAAACCCCCCCGTCCTGTGTTTTCTTCACAGGTCATTGATTCCAGGTGTATTCAGCTGCATTTCTATGTTAACCTTTCTAGATGTTCATCAAGGTCACACCGCCATCTGTGAATAGCTTGACATGTGTGAACATGTCAATAACCCCCTTATGTTAGCCCTCCAGCCTTCTTGGTCGCCTTACCTCTGTCTCTCACCCCCATGGTTCCTGCAGCTAAACTCTGGGCTGCAAGTGACATACAACAGACCTTACTCACCGCATCAACAAACAGACCTCCAAGCTTCATCACGAGCTGGCGACGCCCCCGTCGACCTGCGTCATACTGCCTAGCGCTTTGAAGTGGCCCGAGAGGAAAGGCCGAGCACGCCCCAAATAAATATTAAAAATAAATAAAGAGGATAAAAAAACACACTTACTTTTATTGCAGCGTCCCTGGGATGCCCTACTCCTTCTTGCCATGGTCTCTTCTGCAAACCCTTATGTCAGATGAACGTCGTGTAGGACTGGGCGCACATGCGCAGTCCTACCACAACGTGTGTCTGACGTAGGGGTTTCTGCCCGGAGACGCCGCAATAGAGGTAAGTGTGACTTTTTTATCTTCTTTATTTATTTAAAACAAAAATTACTGGGGGAGGAGGAGTGGAGGCGGGGTGCTTTTTGCTGTGGGGCCTGGGGCTGAACTCCGCTCTGCTGCGGAGTCAGAGTTTTGCCTAAACTCCGCGTTCTCAGCAGAATGTGGAGTAGTCAAAACTTTGCAAGCTTCACCAGCGGAGTGGAGTTCTCTGCCTGCCACTAGTTAAAAGTGCATGTGCATGAAGCAGAGAGACCGTGAAGTCTACAAACTTAGTTTGATGTTCGTGCAAATCCTGCATCGCCAACCCCTGGTGAGTTGCAGCTATTACTCCTGAAACAAGACCAATGGAGGTACCAATGTGTGAGGCTGACTGGCCTCAAGGGCAGGGCTGGCTTTAGTACTGGTGGTGCCCTTGCATGTTTGTTGGTGCCCACAAATGACCACCTCCACCACAGTTCCCTCACTACCACCCTTTAACAGTGCTTCTCAGGTCACCATAACCACACTCTCTCTCAGATGCATTTCAGTTTGAATTACACCACCACTCATACCATTGTAGAGTCACAGAGCACTTTACAACACACACATTGCACAGGGACAATCAACTATACATTTATAAATGATTGTATAGGAAATGTTACATAAGAGTGATAAGACCAATGACTACAAGGAGTTGGAGTCACATGACAACCATACTAGTAGGCAGCATAGTTTAATAGTGATTGGTCTGGGGAAACACAAACTCAGAACTTACAACCTAATACCATGTTGGGGGTTCTCTTTAATAATCAGAGTTGGTTTCTATCCAAATGAACACTTTTTGCAACATTAGGATAGTCAAAGACTGTTGGAAAAAAACATAAAGCTCTAATTTATACCTTGCAGTTTGCATGCAGCTCTTAGATGACAGTTATTTACATTAAGTGCACTTTGTGATCTGCATGGGACACGTTCTTTGCAGCAGGCACATGAACCCTCTGTGCTATCTTTCCATGAGTCAAAACTTCCACTAGGCAAAACTCTGATCTCTCTCTAGAGGAACATTAATCACCTGAGCTTTCAAGACATTTTTCTTGTTGCCAAAAATTGCTGGAGGCCAAGAAGGAGGCAGCAAGCCCTTTTAAAACCATAATATACTTGCAAACACAATGCCCCCACTCAAAATCAGCGTTGGTTGTGGCTACACCGAGCCGGCCCTTCCCAAGGGTCCTGTAACCTCAGTGGTAGAGTCACTGTTGCTATAAGGTTTGCTGCTTCGTAGGCTTGCCCGCAAGACTGGAGGTGAACTTGAGTATGGATTGCGGTGGACAGGTCTTCAGGGTGAATTCACACTTGCCACCGCTAGGGTCTACCTGATGGTGCTAAGACACCAGCTGCTAGATTCATCAAAGACCCGTTTTGCGAGTCTTTAATAGCGATTCATAAGGAATCGCTATTAAGGACTTGCAAAACGGGATTCATGTAGGAATTGCAAAAAATATTGCGATTCCTACATGTTCCTTATTTGCGATTAGCAAATTGCTAATCGCAAATAAGGAATAACTCTGAATGGGGAGTTATTCCATATTTGCGATTAGCAATTTGCTAATCGCAAATAAGGATGCGATGTCAAGGGTGCAGGGGTGTTCAAAGGACACCCTGTAGCACCCCTGAAATGTGAATTTACACTGATGTTGTGCACACACATGTCCAAAGGACATGTGTGTGTGTAACATGCAACTTAGAAAAATGCATTTAAATGCATTTTTCTAAGTTTTCGCTATTTACCACGAGGTTTGACTTCGTGGTAAATAGCGGTCCTAAATTGCGAATTCGCAATTTTTAAATGTTTCATGAATAGCATTTAAGGAATCTCTAATAGAGATTCCTTAAATGCTAATCCTCGCAAATTTGCGAATTCTTTATTAGCGATTTTTGCATTTGGGATGATGAATCCCAAATGCAAAAATTGCACTCGCAAAGGGCCAGATTCTCAGAATCTGGCCCTTTTGCGAGCGCATTTCGCTTGATGAATCTGGCTGCAGGGCTTCTAAGGTCTTGTGGGGCCCTTTAAGGTCTAGCATGGGAATGTGCTCCCTCAGGAAAGTTTCTGGTGGACTGGTCATGAAGGCTGAACCTGGATCCCCAGTTCCAAATTCGTCAGCTCTGACCATAGTGCCACATTCTCTGCCCCATGGAACACCATACTGCTCCACTGAGAGAAACTCGCACTGCATTCAGCTACAACCCAATTGTGCCGTGCAATAAACACTTGGATGCGACTCAATTCAAAGTATGCACTGGACAAGAGCAATATGCTGCCTAAAAAAAGTAACAACATCCTGGAACAAGCATTTACAATGCAATGGTCTCGGCATTATTAAAGGTAGAGCTATTGGCATTGCTCATGACATTTTTTTTCTTTTTTTTTAAACATAAATAAATGGTATTGTCATTTACAATGGCAATAGGTGAGCATTAGAGAGTAGTAGAGAGTTGTTGGGACGGGAAGTCTCCTGCATGTCTCTGGAGAGAGTGCTTCCCCTGCCTTATGCTAATCTCCAGGCAAGTCACTCAAAAGCTACTGTATAGTTTCTAGATCCCTACCTCAGTGAGCATGACAATCATACATGTCCACTGAGGGTCTCCCTGTTTACATGGATTGAGGCCCCTAGAGCTTGGCTCTGAGGTCGAGGGGGGCATGCCTAGTGCACCCCTATTTTTCAGAGAGTGGCTACTGCCCTCTCTATTATGGCTGTGGTAGACTGACAGTGGTGGCAGCAATAAATCTATAGTCAGGAGGGGTGAGTCCCTAGGCACCCTCCTGACCAAGTCTGTGCAGTTTGCCATGCCTGTGGGCCTGTTGCCGTTGTCTGGCTGATGTGTGTTTGAGAGCCCGTGGGTGTACAGGGGAAAAATGGTGATTTGAGCCAGTGTGAATAATGCGAGCTGTCCTGCTGGACATCCCAGCTCCCCCGTCCCCCTCCCTATTTCCTTGGAAAGGCCTGGTGGGCTGGGGGAGACCCTCAGCTCTTATCTGGGTTTAGCTGCACTAACTGTGTGGATAGGACCCTCCCTCACTTGTCAGGGCCTCCTGGGCTGGAGTTAATTAAAATTCCTCTCTAGAGGGTTGCGCAGCCTGATACCAGAACACGACCTGCTACATGCTTTACCCATGCATTGAACACGCGGTGAATGGTCTGTGATTGGAGGTGTAAAAAGTAGCAGACCCTCTGATTGGATAAGCCTATCAATCAGAGGTGATAAAAGTCTGGCCTGAGTGGTCAGCTGTTGTTCAAAGACTGGGCTATGAGAGAGAAGATAGCCAGGCACGGACCCCGCTGGTGTGAAGACAGATGATAAGACTCTGTTCACTGCGGTCTGGAAGGAAGGTCATTAAGGACCAGCTGTTTGTGAGGCTTGGATGAGCGTTCGCTTTGGACCAAGGAAATTACAGACAGCTGCCCAAGGTGTGGGAAGGAAGCTTGCGGCACATCACCCAGTGTGGAGAGGAAGCTTACAGCACATCACAGAGGCTGGTGGAAAGAAGCTTGCAGCACATGACGAGAGCCAGAGAGGAGGATGCTTGATTCTAGTCCTTGAAGGTGAGACCAAATCCACTCTAGGCTCCTCCCTTGCGCTGTGGGAGCCTGTACAAGCAGTAACTGGGAAGAGAGGCCAGTGAAGCAGACCCCACCTTTCTTTTTGTGAACTCTGAGGGTATCAGGGTGAACTGGCACTCTGCTCAGCCACTACCCTTCTTCAGCTAGCCAGTGGCTACTGGACTAGTGGGACTCCAGTAAACTGTGCCAAGACATCCGGCACCTCTGATCATATCCCTGACACCTCTAGAGCAGTGTCCTCACTCACAATGGGAGGGCACTTCTGTTGCTTTGGGTGGGGGGTTATTGGGCTGATCACGACCATTTGACTTTGCATCATATGCTGAAACTATATCCTTTCAATACAAAGCTTGGTATCAAGGCTCTAGTGAATGAGAACAGCCCTGTGTAACATGATCTGTAATATGCAATGCTTACTGTGTGTTTTCATGTTAACTGTGTTTTTATAGTGCTTGGCGTCTAGGCGCTATAATACTGTTCGGGGTCAGAACTCTGCCCCAGAGGGTTGTAGAGACTTCTGGTTTTCACTGTTTATCCTAGTTTTATGTGTAGAATAATTATCTTATGTGTATTAAAGTACTTTTCTTTTATAAAAAGTAAAGCACTGACTGGACATTGAGTTTATCAGCTGGTGGTACGGTTTACATTGTAATCTGAATGTCTAACCCCACCTCACCTCCTTGAGTAAGCCTTGGACTGCTCTGTCTCGCTACCCTGAGAGAGTCAAGTGCTGGAGAGGAGTACTTGGTTATCCAGTTTTGGGTCCTTTAGTACTGAGGCCCCAGGACATCAGTGAGGGAACACTCCAGTTGATGCGATTGGAGCGCAGTTACCCCTGAGTGCCCTGGTGCCCAGGAAGCTGGGTCTAACAAGAGTATTCGCGGACACAGAGCCACACACACAGAAAGCCACACACACATACACAGAGAGCAACACACACACAGAGCCACACACACACACACAGCGAGTTCCACACACACACACACAGAGCCCCTCACACACACAGAGCTCCGTACACACACACAGAGCGCCCCAAACACACACACAGAGCCCCCACACACAGAGCCCCTCACACAGAGCCCCCCACACACAGAGCCCCCACACACAGAGCCCCCCCACACACAGAGCCCCCCACACACAGAGAGTCACCCACACAGAGAGCCACCCACACAGAGAGCCACCCACACACAGCCATCCACACGGAGCCACCCACCCACACACAGAGCCACCCACCCACACACTGAGCCACCCACACATAGAGCAACCTACAAAAATAGCTACCCACACAGAGCCACACACACACAGACAGAGCCACCCACACAGACAGAGCCCAACACACACACACAGATCCAAACACACAGACAGAGCCCAACACACAGACAGAGCCCAACACACACACAGAGCCCAACACACACACACAGAGCCCAACACACACACAGAGCCCAACACACACACAGAGCCCAACACACACACAGAGCCCAACACACACGCAGAGCCCAACACACACGCAGAGCCCAACACACACGCAGAGCCCAACACACACGCAGAGCCCCACACACACACAGAGCCCAACACAAACACAGAGCCCAACACACACACAGAGCCCAACACACACACACAGTCCAACACACACATACAGCCCAACACACACAGAGCCCAACTCACACACACACACACACACACAGAGCCCCCCACACACACAGAGCCCAACACACATACAGACATCCCTCAGTCTAGGTAAGCCACATGCCCATCTCTGCCCAGTAACACCCCTGGAAACAGAGGCAAGAAAAAACAAGCAGTTTCTTTGAATCCTCTCTACTGGTACCTGCTTGTAGTGTCCAAGGATTTAGCCTGCGCTCCCGGGGTTTGTTGGCTGACAGTGCAGGAGGGATGTATGAAGTTCTGGGTGTCTCTTGCTGACTCTCACGGAGGGTCCATTGCCTCTTGGCAACCAAGCTGCATTCAATGCTGGTGGAGCGGATTAGAAGATCCCCTGCTGTACTGCTGTCCGTAGAGACCAGTCTGATATCTGAGCCGCTGAGTGCCATTGGGTAGTAAAGCAGTACATAGGTGCTAACCAAGGAGAAAGTAAGGTGCTATACAGAAGAGTCAGAAGATACTGAGTGGAAGAGGACGCGGGAAGCGGCGCAAGGATGGGGAGAGCGGGGATTGATGGAGAATGCTGCGAGGGCACTTGCTGGCAGGGATTGCTCTTGGATACCGTTGCAGCCCAGAAAATAATCCAGCGAAGCCCGGGGACAGCTGACACCGCTGGGATGGCGGGCACGTCTTAGGGGGTCGCCTATAAACGAGATGTTAGGATGGGTATTGGGTCCCACTAGAAACTGCGGGGGGAGGGGGGCGAGGTCGGAGCTATCTCCTTTAATAAGGGTGATATTAGAGGGAGGGGTTTAACACACCTGCCTCGATAGGAGGCCCCTGAAAGGGTGAGTGCTCATAAATGCCTTGCTCATGGCGGTCCCCCGGGAGACTCTGTCCGTGTCCTCTTTGGTGCACAGAGCCAGAGCACAAAACGGGGATCGACCCCAGCAGAGGCTTACATACTACTACAAAGCCAAAATAGGACTTCTCGCCAAAAACAGCAAATGCTTCAACGCAGCTGGCTCCTTCCGCGCTCACTTGGCTCATACCCAACATCAACTTGGAGAATTCCCTGCTCCAACACGAGAGCACGAAAACACTACCCTAGATGAAACTGCAATGCAAAGTGACACAGAAACGTTGTGAGGTAATGTGCAATGCAAAATACCTGCTGCCTCAAAAAAATGTGAGCCTGAAACATGTCCAAACCACTCAAAACTGAACAAGTGCCCAAGATAATTTTGGCGCTCAGTATGGGATTGCTGCCTTAGTGCTCACGGACCTTTATATCATGTTAAAATAACACAAGCTTCTGAAAACCCACCCCATTTCCCACTTTCAGTTGTCCAAATCAACTCTACGCATACCACAGCACTGAATTAATTCCACTACCTCACATGCCAGTGAACCACAGTGTGCCTTGCAGTGAGGGAAGTAAACGAGAATTCGCGCTCATGGGGAGCTGCGTGAGCGACCATCAGCGGTGAGTTCGTGCATAGCGCCTCTGGCGATAGATAGCAGCGCTTGAGTGTGAAGTGTGGAGGGCCGTGCCTCGGACTTGCAGCTGCCCCCGATAGTGTCCTTTGACCTCTGCCCGGCCACCCAATGCAGGGAGACCGACTGTTCAAAGTTGTGTGGAGGGTCATTTCTTAGTATATTAACGACCAAACCTTCAGTTTCCAGTGCAGTGCGTTTGATAAACATACATGGCAGAGTTGAGAGCCAGCCCCTCTAGCCGAGGGTCTGAAACACCTGACACTTCTTCATGTGTACATATCATGGCTGCGGCCCCCTTAAGGGAAGGCTGACCGGCATGTTTGGACATATTGCTATTTCTGCACAAGCCCCTCCCCTTGAAACCTCTGTGTGGCTGCGTTAGGGTCTCTGCAAGTCAGGAACGAGTCGCATTCGACTGACTTTTCCTCAGCCCTTCTGGCCTTTCAGAAGCTCTGGCCTGTCTAGAAAATCTTTTTGATTTTCCTTTTGGCCAATCCGGCTCAGCTCAGACATCACACCAGCTGTGCACCCAGCACTACACCAGACACCCAAACACACCAGCTGAGCACCCAGCCTCTCATACAGGCAGAACTACAACAGAGACCTTCCCCATCCGCTGTGCACCCATCTTGCTCTACACTAGACACCTGTCAAACAAGACTGCTCTACACCAGACACCCAACCACCGTAGGTTTGCACCCAACCTCTCCATCAAACTGCTCTAGACTAGACATCCACCCCAACTGTGCACCCAACCTTTCTTACAAGCCGCTCTACAGCAGACACACGCCCACCCACCCTAAGTGTGCACCCAACCTCTCCTTCAAACTGTTCTACACTAGAGACCCACCCATCCCAGCTGTTCATCGACCTCTCCTTCAAACTGCTCTAAGCTAGACACCCAGGACCCCAGCTGTGGACCCAGCGTCTCACTGGCTCTACACCGGACACACACACACATACATACACACACACCAGGTCAGCTGTGAGTCATACAGCCTGCTGTACACCACACCCACTCCCTCCAGCTGTTCATCCTGCGTGTCAGACTGTTCTATGGTAGACCCCCACCCTTTCATCCCAGCTGTGCACCAGCGTGTCAGGCAGCCTGTCGCCGACGTGCAGCAGGTGTGCACCGAGTCCCAACACTGCCCGCTCTGCCTCAGCCACACGCCCGGCTCTGAGTGGGATATGAGTCCAAACAAAGAAGCCTCAATCTGACGCCCACTCCCTGAGCTATGCAGAGCACCTGTAAACCTCACCCCTCCCACACTCAGCAGCGGTACGCACACCCTGCCGCACGGAGGAGGGCTGCGCTGGTCGATCACTCCGGCTGTTTGCGGAGGGCCTCACAGAGGCCAGCTGCACATGGACACACACGTCTGCACACAGCACCACACACTGCCCGTCTCTGTAACTTACTCCACAGACTGCTACTGCCCACCCAGGCCCTCCGACCAACTCTGTACCTGGCAAGTAACCCCCCAGATGCGCGCAGCCGCGGACACAAGCAGGCTCCGCACCAGACACCCGCGCACCCCTGCTTTGCACCGAGCCACAAAGACCTTCAAACACCGAATCCCATCCCAGCTGAGATGTGTGGCCGGTGCTTAGTACCGGGCGGATCTACGCCCCCTGCGCACGTGCGCTCCGAAGGGTTCTCTCTGCGTCCACGCATCCGTGCCCATGCCAGCCTGAACCGGACCTCCAGCACGGCACCTGGGACTGGTCTCAGCCGCTCAGACAGGCCAGCTCCACGGCTGGCACCCCCACCCATCCCGCTGTGCACAGTGTCTCAGACACCCCAGCTCTAGGCCGACACCCTGCCACGGCAGCAGTGCGCACAGGTCCTTGTGCACTCCAGCAAATCCCTTCCACACTTCTCACTCTGCGCCCCGCTTCGCATATGGACTAGTTCTACAGCAGACCTCCCCCCCCGCCAACCCGTGAACCCAGTCTCTCATCAAGCCAGAGCTACAGCAGACACCCGAATGTGAACCTAGTCTTTCATCTAGCCAGACCTACAGAAGACGTCCCCTGAACCCAGTCTTTCATTTAGGCACATCTACAACAGACACACAGCTACCAGGGAATCTTGTCTCTCATCTGGCCAGATCTCCAGTAGACACACACGCACCCATTACCTTAGTCTCTCATCTAGCCAGATAAACTGCAGACACACATGCACCCATGTACCTAGTCTCTCATCTGGCCAGATCTTCAGCAGACACCCGCCCATCAGGGAACCAAGTCTCTCATCTAGCCGGACACGCCCACCCAGGGAAGCCAGTCTCTCATCTAGCCCGGTCCACGGCAGACACTCATCCCCGGGGTACATAGTCCCTCATCCAGATTAGCTCTAACACCAGTCACTCTGCTCCGTGTGACTATCCAGCTCCCCGTGTACCCAGCCCAGATGTGCACCTAGACATGTCTTTGGAACCGCTGCAGCCTCTGCCTCACCCAGTTCGGGCCTTTGATGCCCACGTCCTCACCGCCACCCATGGGCAAGGAAGCACCGTCAGCATATTCACCCCTTGACTTTATTCTCCAGGCTTAGTCCACAACCACCCCCCGCCCATGCCTTCACATCCATGCCGTTTACACCTGTGCTCTCCACACACCACGCCGGTACCCTCACCCTAGTTTTCCTTATACCCTCTGATCCCTTTACCCCCACCCCTCACCTCCTCCAGATTTGCTTTCACTCACCCTCCCAAGTATTTCCCCCCCATGCCTTGTGGCCACGCCCCGCCCTCACCCACCTGCCGAGCTCCTTCTCCAGTTCCAGGGGTCGGTTCCTCCAGACCAGGTGATGCAGCGGGAACCTGCTGCTGTCCGGAGCCTGCCCGGAGCCCAGCATCATCCCTGGAACATGCCGGCCCCGCCTCCTCTGGCCCCGGAGACAATTATCCGGCTGACGGGGGGCGCTGCGGGGAGGAGGGGACTGGAGGCCGGCGACGGAGACTGCAGGGGACGGGAGGGGAGACGGAAGGCAGAGAGAGAGAGGGCGGAGAGCTGGGAGCGAGTGAAGAGCTGCAGGTTGGACAGCAATGGGTAGATCTGAGAGAGACTGTTGGGGACGGGGTGGTAGAGGGAGGAGGGAGACTGGATGGAGGCGAGCTGGGAGTGAGAGTGCAGGGAGGTTACAGGGCAGAGGAGCGCGCAGGACGAGAAGCACCGAGAGGGAGCCTGCCGGAGCAGGGAGCTACGGACTGGGAGGACGGGTGAGAGCGAAAGGGAGTAGGGAGGTGGGAGTCTGCAGGGGCTGAGAGGGAGGCTGCAAGGTGACTGAAGAGGCGACCTCACAGGGGACGGGTTGGTGCAGGATAGACGGCGGGAACGAGGAAAGCGAGAGCAGGCGACCTACCTCATCTTTAAAGAACAGCAAAATGGCGGCCACAAGCTTCCGACCATTTTCGGATTCGGGGGCGTGTTTTGCTGTTTTGAGTGACAGACAGCGTCACTGTCTAAAGAACAGCAAAACTTACGCCCCCAAATCCGAAAAAGACAGAGCTTCTTTGGAGGGATGGCTCTCTCCCCAATGGCTGGCCTCCGTTTAGGAAGCCAGCCAATGGAGGAGAGACGAGGACAGAGGGGGGTTTACGCTGCCACACTAAACAACAATAATTCTCCGGACTTCCGGTCTTGGCTTACGGCCAAGCCCTACGGTCCCTCGACCTAAAAAGCAAACACTCATGGGGAATGCAAGAGTAAGTAAAACATGGGCAATGTAAGCAGGAGCAACATGGTTATCTTAACGCTTTTACACTCACTATTCAGAAGACAGTGAGTGCTTTTGCCTGAAAAATTAAGGACATGACTACAGAGCCACAAAGGGACCCGTTTCAATGTCCATTGCTCACATCCTTACAAAACGTAAGCAGTATGGTTTAAAAAGACCACATCTGTGAACACAGTGCCGCGGTACATATTTTGTTTTCCAATCCACCCGTCAATAAGGCATTGCAGTACCTCCAGGATTGGTGCACTTCCCCACCCGGGGAAAACAATGCTGCTCAAAGAAAGACAAGAAAACGAATAATGCGTTCCACTGGTATACTCTGTAAAGTGGCGCTAATGTGCTTGGGGTGAATAAAACCAACCTGTCCACTTTACAACCACTCTGTCTTGTTTCGTTATTTATTTATTTTCATATTTTGAACCTTTTATTCCAGAGGCTGCCATTTGGAAAAGGAAAATGTCAGAAAAATACGACATTTCCATCAAAAGTGTTTTTTATTTTTAGCTCTATTTTACAGAGTAACGCATAAAGGAAAGGATGAAAGAGAGGGAGAGAACTGTTTCTTGCAGTCACGGTTTTCATTAATTGGGGGGGAGGAAGACAGAAAGAGGGAGGGGCAGCTGCTAGCAGCAGAGCAGAAGCGACACTGTCCCTGTCTTCTCTGTGAAAGAAAGAAAAGACAGACAGAGTCCTTTTCCTTATCTGCGACCCAAACAGCCAAGAACGCCAAGCCTTATCTATAGGCCTTGGCTATTTCTACAGTCCTGGTACGCAGGTTTAAAACAAAACAAGCATTTACAATGCAATAGGTCTCGCAATGACATTGTTTTGAGCTATTGGCATTTTAAATGTTTATGGGGCCGATTCACAGAACTAACTTAAGACAAAATACTAAACTTACTACTTTTGGTATTCACAGAAGGCATTTAGTAGTAGTAAAGTTAGGATTTTGTCTTAAGTTTGACTTAAGACAAACTTCAGACAAACTGAAGACATACTTAAGACAGACTTAAGACAGACTTAAGACAGACTTAAGACACAATCCTAACTTAAGTCTGTCTTAAGTCTGTCTTAAGTTTGTCTTAAGTCAAACTTAAGAGAAAATCCTAACTTTAGTACTACTAAATGCCTTCTATGAATACCAAAAGTAGTAAGTTTAAGATTGTGTCTTAAGTTAGTTCTGTGAATCGGGCCCAATGAGGTTTTTTTATCATCGTGAAGCATTAATCAAATGGTGGAATACAAAATTCCACCATTTGATTGACAACACTA
This sequence comes from Lissotriton helveticus, assembly GCF_964261635.1. Lineage (NCBI taxonomy): Eukaryota > Metazoa > Chordata > Amphibia > Caudata > Salamandridae > Lissotriton > Lissotriton helveticus. The sequence continues at coordinate 1,141,462,637 of NC_136072.1, read as the reverse complement.
TTTGATTTGACAACAACAATTTCATGGCTTGTTATAGGTATAATCTTACTTGTTGTATTATATATCTGGATGCAATAAGAGAAGCAGCAAAATACCAGTAGCACACCACACTGTGCTAGGCACAGATATTTAGCGTGTTTTTAAGCCACGCCCTTAATTGCATCAGCAACGTCCCTTTGAGGGACACCCAGTTTTGTCATCCTACTTAAAGATCTGCTGCTAATATTCTTTCAATTAACAAGGCCACATTACAGAAAGACATTGAGTTGCTTATCTGTTTGGGGGCTCTTCCCATGTTGCTGCATGGACCTTTTAAACCTCCGGTCAGCTGTCCAGCCGGTCCACGGTTAACAAGGATGGGCAGTGAGTTAGGGACACAGACATGGGGAAGGTGGCATAGGGTAGCAAATGGTAGCCCTGGGCAGCCTGTTCACTGTCAAGCAAAGAGTTGAGATACTGTGCTAGGTGCATGTTAAGTGTCCATGCGGCCAAAACCACCCTGGCGTATCTGCACTAGAGGTCACCCGGACGGGCTCTTTAGAAAGAATCTTAGGTCGAATCTCAAAACTTGGATGTCTCATCGATTTACGTACTCCTGTCTCACTTCTTTAGCTTTAGACCAATGCTTTCAAAGGAAATACTGAAGTGAAGGTACTCGCTATTCAGTGAAGTGCTGGTACTCTACAATTAGATGTAGTGCAGCAGTTTATATAATGGTATACCTGACAGTACTTGCCAATTTGAAGTGCTGGTTTTAGAACATAATTAATAATTGTAAGCCACAAAACATTCCATACTTAAAGTCTGGAGGTTCTTGGGAGCAAAAACCTGTGCTACAGTCTTTGTGCCTTAAGGCCTCTGGACTCTCAGTGCTCTATGTTCTGGGAGGGCAGTATAGGAATAGATAAATGGGGCGGTGTCGTAGCGGTGCGCAGGCAGCTCTCACTAGCTGTTTGGAGGATCTCACGGCGCAGACGGCTCGTGTAGTCGATGAGCTCCTCCAGGCTCCGCTGGCTGTGCTGTCCGTCACCTGAAAACTTGTGCAGCACATTCTCCAGTACCAGCCCCACCGTCACGCGCTGGTCCATAGCGGGCTCTGGCAGCGGCGGAGGTCAGTGCCAGTGCCGTGCCTAGGACCCGTACCCTCCAGCATGTCCCCGCCCTCCACAAGATTACCAAAGCAATATTCCCCACACTTGCAATAACCAAGGATTCTGGTGTGGTAGAAAAAAGGCCATGTTTAATCTTAACATTGGATAAACATGATGAGCATAAAAACACATGCATAATTGGTAATCATAATCACATTATATTAATCAGATATTCCAACACATTTCCAGCCCTAAGGGAGGAGCCCCATCTGGCTCGCATCTCGCACTGGGTATCCTATGCCAGGTGCCGTGCACCTGCCCCTTAGAGTGGTGGGCCCGTACCCCTGTTCCTTGTCCGGCATTACCAGGGCCCACCCCCCTACCACCAGGCTGCCCTGGGACACCCGGGAGGCACGAATTCTGTCGCCCTAGCCTCCCCAGCCGGTGTTGACTTCCTCCCAGTGGAGAGCTCACCATATCCCCCCTCAGAGCTGGCCTATGGAGTCCGTCAAGCGGCCTCCCATCAACCACTGTCTATTGATCGCAGGTCCTATTTTCGCCCCATGACAAAAAGCTCCCCCTCCAATCGTTATTCTCAAGGGACGGGTGGGTGGGAGTTACAAAGATGGCTGCTCCTGTTCGCGGTGGCGGCAACGACGGGGCACAAAGCAGTCCTGGAGTGGTGGGGGGAAACAGAGACCCTGGTCACCGGGCCTTGACCCTAAATAGGCCAAAGGTCTCCGCCCCGCCATCCAGGACGTGCGTCACTGCCCCCCCTTGACCCGGATGTACTATGGGGCGGCTGGTCGCCGATTGGCAGACCGGCCGCCCAACCACCATAACTGCTGGGCGGGGCCCGGAGGTGCCGGGTCCTAAGGGCGTGCCTCGCGGTACTCGGCCCTTGGCATAGTACCTCGTGGGGGCTCTCGCACTCTCCCTGCACCTCTCTATGGCTCATACGTATTTTGGGCTTCTCTGTGGGGCACACAAGGCAGAGTGGGGCCTCGCGTAGTGCCGAGTGATGCTTTGAGGGGGGTGAGGGGCAGCAGGAGGTTTCACGCACTGTCTGGCGACGAGCCACGCATAAGAAAAGAAATGCGAGGCTGCCATTATTTACACTGAATCATGCAACGCTGTTGAAAACAAAAGCACATGTTTTAAAAAAGTGAAATGTTGCCATCCGTGTCTTATGGTTAAGCCTCGCATTATAAAACAAGCATTAGAAATGCAATCGGGCTCGGATTTATTTTATTTTGAGCTAATGGCATTGTAAATGGCAATGTGTTTTCCTCATGTGTGATGGAGTGTGTGCATGTGGTGTGTTACGTGCTCCCAATGTCACCCTGCATAGTCACACACTGTTTATCATGTACACTCATTCTGCACACTAACACAATGTGCACCCTGCACCCTTACACACTGTCTCTCTGCACTCACTACTCACTACTCACTACGCTGCACTCACTACTCACTACTCTGCACTCACTACTCACTACTCTGCACTCACTACTCTGCACTCACTACTCACTACTCACTATTCTGCACTCACTACTCACTACTCTGCACTCACTACTCTGCACTCACTTCTCACTACTCTGCACTCACTACTCTGCACTCACTACTCTGCACTCAATACTCACTACTCTGCACTCACTACTCACTACTCTGCACTCACTACTCACTACTCTGCACTCACTACTCTGCACTCACTACTCACTACTCTGCACTCACTACTCACTACTCTGCACTCACTACTCACTACTCTGCACTCACTACTCTGCACTCACTACTCACTACTCACTACTCTGCACTCACTACTCACTACTCTGCACTCACTACTCACTACTCTGCACTTACTACTCACTACTCACTATTCTGCACTCACTACTCACTACTCTGCACTCATTACTCTGCACTCACTTCTCACTACTCTGCACTCACTACTCTGCACTCACTACTCACTACTCTGCACTCACTACTCACTACTCACTACTCTGCACTCACTACTCACTACTCACTACTCTGCACTCACTACTCTGCACTCACTACTCACTACTCTGCACTCACTACTCCCTACTCTGCACTCACCACTCACTACTCTGCACTCACTACTCACTACTCTGCACTCACTACTCACTACTCTGCACTCACTATTCACTACTCACTACTCTGCACTCACTACTCACTACTCTGCACTCACTACTCTGCACTCACTATTCACTACTCTGCACTTACTACTCACTACTCACTACTCTGCACTCACTACTCTGCACTCACTACTCACTACTCTGCACTCACTACTCACTACTCTGCACTCACTACTCACTACTCACTACTCTGCACTCACTACTCACTACTCTCCAATGTCACCCTGCATAGTCACACACTGTTTATCATGTACACTCATTCTGCACACTAACACAATGTGCACCCTGCACCCTTACACACTGTCTCTCTGCACTCACTACTCACTACTCACTACTCTGCACTCACTACTCACTACTCACTACTCTGCACTCACTACTCTGCACTCACTACTCACTACTCTGCACTCACTACTCACTACTCTGCACTCACTAGTCTGCACTCACTACTCACTACTCTGCACTCACTACTCACTACTCTGCACTCACTACTCACTACTCACTATTCTGCACTCACTACTCACTACTCTGCACTCACTACTCTGCACTCACTTCTCACTACTCTGCACTCACTACTCTGCACTCACTACTCTGCACTCAATACTCACTACTCTGCACTCACTACTCACTACTCACTACTCTGCACTCACTAATCACTACTCACTACTCTGCACTCACTACTCTGCACTCACTACTCACTACTCTGCACTCACTACTCACTACTCTGCACTCACTACTCACTACTCTGCACTCACTACTCTGCACTCACTACTCACTACTCACTACTCTGCACTCACTACTCACTACTCTGCACTCACTACTCACTACTCTGCACTCACTACTCACTACTCTGCACTCACTACTCACTACTCACTATTCTGCACTCACTACTCACTACTCTGCACTCATTACTCTGCACTCACTTCTCACTACTCTGCACTCACTACTCTGCACTCACTACTCACTACTCTGCACTCACTACTCACTACTCACTACTCTGCACTCACTACTCACTACTCTGCACTCACTACTCTGCACTCACTACTCACTACTCTGCACTCACTACTCACTACTCTGCACTCACCACTCACTACTCTGCACTCACTATTCACTACTCTGCACTCACTACTCACTACTCTGCACTCACCATTCACTACTCACTACTCTGCACTCACTACTCTGCACTCACTACTCTGCACTCACTACTCACTACTCTGCACTTACTACTCACTACTCGCTACTCTGCACTCACTACTCTGCACTCACTACTCACTACTCTGCACTCACTACTCACTACTCTGCACTCACTACTCACTACTCACTACTCTGCACTCACTACTCACTACTCTCCAATGTCACCCTGCATAGTCACACACTGTTTATCATGTACACTCATTCTGCACACTAACACAATGTGCACCCTGCACCCTTACACACTGTCTCTCTGCACTCACTACTCACTACTCACTACTCTGCACTCACTACTCACTACTCACTACTCTGCACTCACTACTCTGCACTCACTACTCACTACTCTGCACTCACTACTCACTACTCTGCACTCACTACTCACTACTCTGCACTCACTAGTCTGCACTCACTACTCACTACTCACTACTCTGCACTCACTACTCACTACTCTGCACTCACTACTCACTACTCTGCACTCACTACTCACTACTCTGCACTCACTACTCACTATTCTGCACTCACTACTCACTACTCTGCACTCACTACTCACTACTCTGCACTCACTACTCACTACTCTGCACTCACTACTCTGCACTCACTACTCACTACTCTGCACTCACTACTCACTACTCTGTACTCACTACTCACTACTCTGCACTCACTACTCACTACTCTGCACTCACTACTCTGCACTCACTACTCACTACTCACTACTCTGCACTCACTACTCACTACTCTGCACTCACTATTCACTACTCACTACTCTGCACTCACTACTCACTACTCTGCACTCACTACTCTGCACTCACTACTCACTACTCTGCACTTACTACTCACTACTCACTACTCTGCACTCACTACTCTGCACTCACTACTCACTACTCTGCACTCACTACTCACTACTCTGCACTCACTACTCACTACTCACTACTCTGCACTCACTACTCACTACTCTGCACTCACTACTCACTACTCTGCACTCACTACTCTGCACTCACTACACACTACTCACTACTCTGCACTCACTACTCACTACTCACTACTCTGCACTCACTCACTACTCACTACTCTGCACTCACTACTCACTACTCTGCACTCACTACTCTGCACTCACTACTCACTACTCTGCACTCACCATTCACTACTCACTACTCTGCACTCACTACTCTGCACTCACTACTCTGCACTCACTACTCACTACTCTGCACTTACTACTCACTACTCACTACTCTGCACTCACTACTCACTACTCTCCAATGTCACCCTGCATAGTCACACACTGTTTATCATGTACACTCATTCTGCACACTAACACAATGTGCACCCTGCACCCTTACACACTGTCTCTCTGCACTCACTACTCACTACTCACTACTCTGCACTCACTACTCACTACTCGCTACTCTGCACTCACTACTCTGCACTCACTACTCACTACTCTGCACTCACTACTCACTACTCTGCACTCACTACTCACTACTCACTACTCTGCACTCACTACTCACTACTCTCCAATGTCACCCTGCATAGTCACACACTGTTTATCATGTACACTCATTCTGCACACTAACACAATGTGCACCCTGCACCCTTACACACTGTCTCTCTGCACTCACTACTCACTACTCACTACTCTGCACTCACTACTCACTACTCACTACTCTGCACTCACTACTCTGCACTCACTACTCACTACTCTGCACTCACTACTCACTACTCTGCACTCACTACTCACTACTCTGCACTCACTAGTCTGCACTCACTACTCACTACTCACTACTCTGCACTCACTACTCACTACTCTGCACTCACTACTCACTACTCTGCACTCACTACTCACTACTCTGCACTCACTACTCACTATTCTGCACTCACTACTCACTACTCTGCACTCACTACTCACTACTCTGCACTCACTACTCACTACTCACTACTCTGCACTCACTACTCTGCACTCACTACTCACTACTCTGCACTCACTACTCACTACTCTGTACTCACTACTCACTACTCTGCACTCACTACTCACTACTCTGCACTCACTACTCTGCACTCACTACTCACTACTCACTACTCTGCACTCACTACTCACTACTCTGCACTCACTATTCACTACTCACTACTCTGCACTCACTACTCACTACTCTGCACTCACTACTCTGCACTCACTACTCACTACTCTGCACTTACTACTCACTACTCACTACTCTGCACTCACTACTCTGCACTCACTACTCACTACTCTGCACTCACTACTCACTACTCTGCACTCACTACTCACTACTCACTACTCTGCACTCACTACTCACTACTCTGCACTCACTACTCACTACTCTGCACTCACTACTCTGCACTCACTACACACTACTCACTACTCTGCACTCACTACTCACTACTCACTACTCTGCACTCACTCACTACTCACTACTCTGCACTCACTACTCACTACTCTGCACTCACTACTCTGCACTCACTACTCACTACTCTGCACTCACTACTCACTACTCTGCACTCACTACTCACTACTCTGCACTCACTACTCACTACTCTGCACTCACTACTCTGCACTCACTACTCTGCACTCACTACTCACTACTCTGCACTCACTACTCACTACTCACTACTCTGCACTCACTACTCACTACTCTGCACTCACTACTCACTACTCTGCACTCACTACTCACTACTCTGCACTCACTACTCTGCACTCACTACTCTGCACTCACTACTCACTACTCACTACTCTGCAATCACTACTCACTACTCTGCACTCACTACTCACTAATCACTACTCTGCACTCACTACTCACTACTCTGCACTCACTACTCTGCACTCACTACTCACTACTCTGCACTCACTACTCACTACTCTGCACTCACTACTCACTACTCTGCACTCACTACTCACTACTCTGCACTCACTACTCTGCACTCACTGCACACTACTCACTACACACTACTCACTACTCTGCACTCACTCACTACTCACTACTCTGCACTCACTACTCACTACTCTGCACTCACTCACTACTCACTACTCTGCACTCACTACTCTGCACTCATCACTACTCACTACTCTGCACTCACTACTCACTACTCACTACTCTGCACTCACTACTCACTACTCACTACTCTGCACTCACTACTCTGCACTCACTACTCACTACTCTGCACTCACTCACTACTCACTACTCTGCACTCACTACTCACTACTCACTACTCTGCACTCACTACTCTGCACTCACTACTCTGCACTCACTACTCACTACTCTGCACTCACTACTCTGCACTCACTACTCTGCACTCACTACTCACTACTCACTACTCACGACTCTGCATTCACTACTCACTACTCTGCACTCACTACTCACTACTCTGCACTCACTACTCTGCACTCACTACTCACTACTCACTACTCACTACTCTGCACTCACTACTCACTACTCTGCACTCACTACTCACTACTCTGCACTCACTACTCTGCACTTAATACTCACTACTCACTACTCTGCACTCACTCACTACTCACTACTCTGCACTCACTACTCACTACTCACTACTCTGCACTCACTACTCACTACTCTGCACTCACTACTCACTACTCTGCACTCACTACTCACTACTCTGCACTCACTACTCACTACTCTGCACTCACTACTCTGCACTCACTACTCACTACTCTGCACTCACTACTCACTACTCTGCACTCACTACTCACTACTCTGCACTCACTACTCACTACTCTGCACTCACTACTCACTACTCTGCACTCACTACTCACTACTCTGCACTCACTACTCACTACTCACTACTCTGCACTCACTACTCACTACTCTGCACTCACTACTCACTACTCTGCACTCACTCACTACTCACTACTCTGCACTCACTACTCTGCACTCATCACTACTCACTACTCTGCACTCACTACTCACTACTCACTACTCTGCACTCACTACTCACTACTCACTACTCTGCACTCACTACTCTGCACTCACTACTCACTACTCTGCACTCACTCACTACTCACTACTCTGCACTCACTACTCACTACTCACTACTCTGCACTCACTACTCTGCACTCACTACTCTGCACTCACTACTCACTACTCTGCACTCACTACTCTGCACTCACTACTCACTACTCTGCACTCACTACTCACTACTCTGCACTCACTACTCTGCACTTAATACTCACTACTCACTACTCTGCACTCACTCACTACTCACTACTCTGCACTCACTACTCACTACTCACTACTCTGCACTCACTACTCACTACTCTGCACTCACTACTCACTACTCTGCACTCACTACTCACTACTCACTACTCTGCACTCACTACTCACTACTCTGCACTCACTACTCACTACTCTGCACTCACTACTCTGCACTCACTACTCACTACTCTGCACTCACTACTCTGCACTTAATACTCACTACTCACTACTCTGCACTCACTACTCTGCACTCACTACTCACTACTCACTACTCTGCACTCACTACTCACTACTCTGCACTCACTACTCACTACTCTGCACTCACTACTCACTACTCTGCACTCACTACTCACTACTCACTATTCTGCACTCACTACTCACTACTCTGCACTCATTACTCTGCACTCACTTCTCACTACTCTGCACTCACTACTCTGCACTCACTACTCACTACTCTGCACTCACTACTCACTACTCACTACTCTGCACTCACTACTCACTACTCACTACTCTGCACTCACTACTCTGCACTCACTACTCACTACTCTGCACTCACTACTCACTACTCTGCACTCACCACTCACTACTCTGCACTCACTATTCACTACTCTGCACTCACTACTCACTACTCTGCACTCACCATTCACTACTCACTACTCTGCACTCACTACTCACTACTCTGCACTCACTACTCTGCACTCACTACTCACTACTCTGCACTTACTACTCACTACTCGCTACTCTGCACTCACTACTCTGCACTCACTACTCACTACTCTGCACTCACTACTCACTACTCTGCACTCACTACTCACTACTCACTACTCTGCACTCACTACTCACTACTCTGCACTCACTACTCACTACTCTGCACTCACTACTCACTACTCTGCACTCACTACTCACTACTCACTATTCTGCACTCACTACTCACTACTCTGCACTCACTACTCACACCTCTGCACTCACTACTCACTACTCACTACTCTGCACTCACTACTCTGCACTCACTACTCACTACTCTGCACTCACTACTCACTACTCTGTACTCACTACTCACTACTCTGCACTCACTACTCACTACTCTGCACTCACTACTCTGCACTCACTACTCACTACTCACTACTCTGCACTCACTACTCACTACTCTGCACTCACTATTCACTACTCACTACTCTGCACTCACTACTCACTACTCTGCACTCACTACTCTGCACTCACTACTCACTACTCTGCACTTACTACTCACTACTCACTACTCTGCACTCACTACTCTGCACTCACTACTCACTACTCTGCACTCACTACTCACTACTCTGCACTCACTACTCACTACTCACTACTCTGCACTCACTACTCACTACTCTGCACTCACTACTAACTACTCTGCACTCACTACTCTGCACTCACTACACACTACTCACTACTCTGCACTCACTACTCACTACTCTGCACTCACTCACTACTCACTACTCTGCACTCACTACTCACTACTCACTACTCTGCACTCACTACTCTGCACTCACTACTCACTACTCTGCACTCACTACTCACTACTCTGCACTCACTACTCACTACTCTGCACTCACTACTCTGCACTCACTACTCACTACTCACTACTCTGCACTCACTACTCACTACTCTGCACTCACTATTCACTACTCACTACTCTGCACTCACTACTCTGCACTCACTACTCTGCACTCACTACTCACTACTCTGCACTTACTACTCACTACTCACTACTCTGCACTCACTACTCTGCACTCACTACTCACTACTCTGCACTCACTACTCACTACTCTGCACTCACTACTCAGTACTCACTACTCTGCACTCACTACTCAGTACTCACTACTCTGCACTCACTACTCACTACTCTGCACTCACTACTCTGCACTCACTACACACTACTCACTACTCTGCACTCACTACTCAATACTCACTACTCTGCACTCACTCACTACTCACTACTCTGCACTCACTACTCACTACTCTGCACTCACTACTCACTACTCTGCACTCACTACTCTGCACTCACTACTCTGCACTCACTACTCTGCACTCACTACTCACTACTCTGCACTCACTACTCACTACTCACTACTCTGCACTCACTACTCACTACTCTGCACTCACTACTCACTACTCTGCACTCACTACTCACTACTCTGCACTCACTACTCTGCACTCACTACTCTGCACTCACTACTCACTACTCACTACTCTGCAATCACTACTCACTACTCTGCACTCACTACTCACTAATCACTACTCTGCACTCACTACTCACTACTCTGCACTCACTACTCTGCACTCACTACTCACTACTCTGCACTCACTACTCACTACTCTGCACTCACTACTCACTACTCTGCACTCACTACTCACTACTCTGCACTCACTACTCTGCACTCACTACACACTACTCACTACACACTACTCACTACTCTGCACTCACTCACTACTCACTACTCTGCACTCACTACTCACTACTCACTACTCTGCACTCACTACTCACTACTCACTACTCTGCACTCACTACTCTGCACTCACTACTCACTACTCTGCACTCACTCACTACTCACTACTCTGCACTCACTACTCACTACTCACTACTCTGCACTCACTACTCTGCACTCACTACTCTGCACTCACTACTCACTACTCTGCACTCACTACTCTGCACTCACTACTCTGCACTCACTACTCACTACTCACTACTCACGACTCTGCACTCACTACTCACTACTCTGCACTCACTACTCACTACTCTGCACTCACTACTCTGCACTCACTACTCACTACTCACTACTCTGCACTCACTACTCACTACTCTGCACTCACTACTCACTACTCTGCACTCACTACTCTGCACTTAATACTCACTACTCACTACTCTGCACTCACTCACTACTCACTACTCTGCACTCACTACTCACTACTCACTACTCTGCACTCACTACTCACTACTCTGCACTCACTACTCACTACTCTGCACTCACTACTCTGCACTCACTACTCACTACTCTGCACTCACTACTCACTACTCTGCACTCACTACTCTGCACTCACTACTCACTACTCTGCACTCACTACTCACTACTCTGCACTCACTACTCACTACTCACTACTCTGCACTCACTACTCACTACTCTGCACTCACTACTCACTACTCTGCACTCACTACTCACTACTCTGCACTCACTACTCACTACTCACTACTCTGCACTCACTACTCACTACTCTGCACTCACTACTCACTACTCTGCACTCACTCACTACTCACTACTCTGCACTCACTACTCTGCACTCATCACTACTCACTACTCTGCACTCACTACTCACTACTCACTACTCTGCACTCACTACTCACTACTCACTACTCTGCACTCACTACTCTGCACTCACTACTCACTACTCTGCACTCACTCACTACTCACTACTCTGCACTCACTACTCACTACTCACTACTCTGCACTCACTACTCTGCACTCACTACTTTGCACTCACTACTCACTACCCTGCACTCACTACTCTGCACTCACTACTCACTACTCTGCACTCACTACTCACTACTCTGCACTCACTACTCACTACTCTGCACTCACTACTCTGCACTTAATACTCACTACTCACTACTCTGCACTCACTCACTACTCACTACTCTGCACTCACTACTCACTACTCACTACTCTGCACTCACTACTCACTACTCTGCACTCACTACTCACTACTCTGCACTCACTACTCACTACTCACTACTCTGCACTCACTACTCACTACTCACTACTCTGCACTCACTACTCTGCACTCACTACTCACTACTCTGCACTCACTACTCACTACTCTGCACTCACCACTCACTACTCTGCACTCACTATTCACTACTCTGCACTCACTACTCACTACTCTGCACTCACCATTCACTACTCACTACTCTGCACTCACTACTCACTACTCTGCACTCACTACTCTGCACTCACTACTCTGCACTTACTACTCACTACTCGCTACTCTGCACTCACTACTCTGCACTCACTACTCACTACTCTGCACTCACTACTCACTACTCTGCACTCACTACTCACTACTCACTACTCTGCACTCACTACTCACTACTCTCCAATGTCACCCTGCATAGTCACACACTGTTTATCATGTACACTCATTCTGCACACTAACACAATGTGCACCCTGCACCCTTACACACTGTCTCTCTGCACTCACTACTCACTACTCACTACTCTGCACTCACTACTCACTACTCACTACTCTGCACTCACTACTCTGCACTCACTACTCACTACTCTGCACTCACTACTCACTACTCTGCACTCACTACTCACTACTCTGCACTCACTAGTCTGCACTCACTACTCACTACTCACTACTCTGCACTCACTACTCACTACTCTGCACTCACTACTCACTACTCTGCACTCACTACTCACTACTCTGCACTCACTACTCACTATTCTGCACTCACTACTCACTACTCTGCACTCACTACTCACACCTCTGCACTCACTACTCACTACTCACTACTCTGCACTCACTACTCACTACTCACTACTCTGCACTCACTACTCACTACTCACTACTCTGCACTCACTACTCTGCACTCACTACTCACTACTCTGCACTCACTACTCACTACTCTGTACTCACTACTCACTACTCTGCACTCACTACTCACTACTCACTACTCTGCACTCACTACTCACTACTCACTACTCTGCACTCACTACTCACTACTCACTACTCTGCACTCACTACTCTGCACTCACTACTCACTACTCTGCACTCACTACTCACTACTCTGTACTCACTACTCACTACTCTGCACTCACTACTCACTACTCTGCACTCACTACTCTGCACTCACTACTCACTACTCACTACTCTGCACTCACTACTCACTACTCTGCACTCACTATTCACTACTCACTACTCTGCAATCACTACTCACTACTCTGCACTCACTACTCACTAATCACTACTCTGCACTCACTACTCACTACTCTGCACTCACTACTCTGCACTCACTACTCACTACTCTGCACTCACTACTCACTACTCTGCACTCACTACTCACTACTCTGCACTCACTACTCACTACTCTGCACTCACTACTCTGCACTCACTACACACTACTCACTACACACTACTCACTACTCTGCACTCACTCACTACTCACTACTCTGCACTCACTACTCACTACTCTGCACTCACTCACTACTCACTACTCTGCACTCACTACTCTGCACTCATCACTACTCACTACTCTGCACTCACTACTCACTACTCACTACTCTGCACTCACTACTCACTACTCACTACTCTGCACTCACTACTCTGCACTCACTACTCACTACTCTGCACTCACTCACTACTCACTACTCTGCACTCACTACTCACTACTCACTACTCTGCACTCACTACTCTGCACTCACTACTCTGCACTCACTACTCACTACTCTGCACTCACTACTCTGCACTCACTACTCTGCACTCACTACTCACTACTCACTACTCACGACTCTGCACTCACTACTCACTACTCTGCACTCACTACTCACTACTCTGCACTCACTACTCTGCACTCACTACTCACTACTCACTACTCTGCACTCACTACTCACTACTCTGCACTCACTACTCACTACTCTGCACTCACTACTCTGCACTTAATACTCACTACTCACTACTCTGCACTCACTCACTACTCACTACTCTGCACTCACTACTCACTACTCACTACTCTGCACTCACTACTCACTACTCTGCACTCACTACTCACTACTCTGCACTCACTACTCTGCACTCACTACTCACTACTCTGCACTCACTACTCACTACTCTGCACTCACTACTCTGCACTCACTACTCACTACTCTGCACTCACTACTCACTACTCTGCACTCACTACTCACTACTCACTACTCTGCACTCACTACTCACTACTCTGCACTCACTACTCACTACTCTGCACTCACTACTCACTACTCTGCACTCACTACTCACTACTCACTACTCTGCACTCACTACTCACTACTCTGCACTCACTACTCACTACTCTGCACTCACTCACTACTCACTACTCTGCACTCACTACTCTGCACTCATCACTACTCACTACTCTGCACTCACTACTCACTACTCACTACTCTGCACTCACTACTCACTACTCACTACTCTGCACTCACTACTCTGCACTCACTACTCACTACTCTGCACTCACTCACTACTCACTACTCTGCACTCACTACTCACTACTCACTACTCTGCACTCACTACTCTGCACTCACTACTCTGCACTCACTACTCACTACCCTGCACTCACTACTCTGCACTCACTACTCACTACTCTGCACTCACTACTCACTACTCTGCACTCACTACTCACTACTCTGCACTCACTACTCTGCACTTAATACTCACTACTCACTACTCTGCACTCACTCACTACTCACTACTCTGCACTCACTACTCACTACTCACTACTCTGCACTCACTACTCACTACTCTGCACTCACTACTCACTACTCTGCACTCACTACTCACTACTCACTACTCTGCACTCACTACTCACTACTCTGCACTCACTACTCACTACTCTGCACTCACTACTCTGCACTCACTACTCACTACTCTGCACTCACTACTCTGCACTTAATACTCACTACTCACTACTCTGCACTCACTACTCTGCACTCACTACTCACTACTCACTACTCTGCACTCACTACTCACTACTCTGCACTCACTACTCACTACTCTGCACTCACTACTCACTACTCTGCACTCACTACTCACTACTCACTATTCTGCACTCACTACTCACTACTCTGCACTCATTACTCTGCACTCACTTCTCACTACTCTGCACTCACTACTCTGCACTCACTACTCACTACTCTGCACTCACTACTCACTACTCACTACTCTGCACTCACTACTCACTACTCACTACTCTGCACTCACTACTCTGCACTCACTACTCACTACTCTGCACTCACTACTCACTACTCTGCACTCACCACTCACTACTCTGCACTCACTATTCACTACTCTGCACTCACTACTCACTACTCTGCACTCACCATTCACTACTCACTACTCTGCACTCACTACTCACTACTCTGCACTCACTACTCTGCACTCACTACTCTGCACTTACTACTCACTACTCGCTACTCTGCACTCACTACTCTGCACTCACTACTCACTACTCTGCACTCACTACTCACTACTCTGCACTCACTACTCACTACTCACTACTCTGCACTCACTAATCACTACTCTCCAATGTCACCCTGCATAGTCACACACTGTTTATCATGTACACTCATTCTGCACACTAACACAATGTGCACCCTGCACCCTTACACACTGTCTCTCTGCACTCACTACTCACTACTCACTACTCTGCACTCACTACTCACTACTCACTACTCTGCACTCACTACTCTGCACTCACTACTCACTACTCTGCACTCACTACTCACTACTCTGCACTCACTACTCACTACTCTGCACTCACTAGTCTGCACTCACTACTCACTACTCACTACTCTGCACTCACTACTCACTACTCTGCACTCACTACTCACTACTCTGCACTCACTACTCACTACTCTGCACTCACTACTCACTATTCTGCACTCACTACTCACTACTCTGCACTCACTACTCACACCTCTGCACTCACTACTCACTACTCACTACTCTGCACTCACTACTCACTACTCACTACTCTGCACTCACTACTCACTACTCACTACTCTGCACTCACTACTCTGCACTCACTACTCACTACTCTGCACTCACTACTCACTACTCTGTACTCACTACTCACTACTCTGCACTCACTACTCACTACTCTGCACTCACTACTCTGCACTCACTACTCACTACTCACTACTCTGCACTCACTACTCACTACTCTGCACTCACTATTCACTACTCACTACTCTGCACTCACTACTCACTACTCTGCACTCACTACTCTGCACTCACTACTCACTACTCTGCACTTACTACTCACTACTCACTACTCTGCACTCACTACTCTGCACTCACTACTCACTACTCTGCACTCACTACTCACTACTCTGCACTCACTACTCAATACTCACTACTCTGCACTCACTACTCACTACTCTGCACTCACTACTCACTACTCTGCACTCACTACTCTGCACTCACTACACACTACTCACTACTCTGCACTCACTACTCACTACTCACTACTCTGCACTCACTCACTACTCACTACTCTGCACTCACTACTCACTACTCACTACTCTGCACTCACTACTCTGCACTCACTACTCACTACTCTGCACTCACTACTCACTACTCTGCACTCACTACTCACTACTCTGCACTCACTACTCACTACTCTGCACTCACTACTCTGCACTCACTACTCACTACTCACTACTCTGCACTCACTACTCACTACTCTGCACTCACTATTCACTACTCACTACTCTGCACTCACTACTCACTACTCTGCACTCACTACTCTGCACTCACTACTCACTACTCTGCACTTACTACTCACTACTCACTACTCTGCACTCACTACTCTGCACTCACTACTCACTACTCTGCACTCACTACTCACTACTCTGCACTCACTACTCAGTACTCACTACTCTGCACTCACTACTCAGTACTCACTACTATGCACTCACTACTCACTACTCTGCACTCACTACTCTGCACTCACTACACACTACTCACTACTCTGCACTCACTACTCACTACTCACTACTCTGCACTCACTCACTACTCACTACTCTGCACTCACTACTCACTACTCTGCACTCACTACTCTGCACTCACTACTCACTACTCTGCACTCACTACTCTGCACTCACTACTCTGCACTCACTACTCTGCACTCACTACTCACTACTCTGCACTCACTACTCACTACTCACTACTCTGCACTCACTACTCACTACTCTGCACTCACTACTCACTACTCTGCACTCACTACTCACTACTCTGCACTCACTACTCTGCACTCACTACTCTGCACTCACTACTCACTACTCACTACTCTGCAATCACTACTCACTACTCTGCACTCACTACTCACTAATCACTACTCTGCACTCACTACTCACTACTCTGCACTCACTACTCTGCACTCACTACTCACTACTCTGCACTCACTACTCACTACTCTGCACTCACTACTCACTACTCTGCACTCACTACTCACTACTCTGCACTCACTACTCTGCACTCACTACACACTACTCACTACACACTACTCACTACTCTGCACTCACTCACTACTCACTACTCTGCACTCACTACTCACTACTCTGCACTCACTCACTACTCACTACTCTGCACTCACTACTCTGCACTCATCACTACTCACTACTCTGCACTCACTACTCACTACTCACTACTCTGCACTCACTACTCACTACTCACTACTCTGCACTCACTACTCTGCACTCACTACTCACTACTCTGCACTCACTCACTACTCACTACTCTGCACTCACTACTCACTACTCTGCACTCACTACTCTGCACTCACTACTCTGCACTCACTACTCACTACTCTGCACTCACTACTCTGCACTCACTACTCTGCACTCACTACTCACTACTCACTACTCTGCACTCACTACTCACTACTCTGCACTCACTACTCACTACTCTGCACTCACTACTCTGCACTCACTACTCACTACTCTGCACTCACTACTCACTACTCTGCACTCACTACTCACTACTCTGCACTCACTACTCACTACTCTGCACTCACTACTCTGCACTTAATACTCACTACTCACTACTCTGCACTCACTCACTACTCACTACTCTGCACTCACTACTCACTACTCACTACTCTGCACTCACTACTCACTACTCTGCACTCACTACTCACTACTCTGCACTCACTACTCTGCACTCACTACTCACTATTCTGCACTCACTACTCACTACTCTGCACTCACTACTCTGCACTCACTACTCACTACTCTGCACTCACTACTCACTACTCTGCACTCACTACTCACTACTCACTACTCTGCACTCACTACTCACTACTCTGCACTCACTACTCACTACTCTGCACTCACTACTCACTACTCTGCACTCACTACTCACTACTCTGCACTCACTCACTACTCACTACTCTGCACTCACTACTCTGCACTCATCACTACTCACTACTCTGCACTCACTACTCACTACTCACTACTCTGCACTCACTACTCACTACTCACCACTCACTACTCTGCACTCACTACTCACTACTCTGCACTCACTCACTACTCACTACTCTGCACTCACTACTCACTACTCACTACTCTGCACTCACTACTCTGCACTCACTACTCTGCACTCACTACTCACTACTCTGCACTCACTACTCTGCACTCACTACTCTGCACTCACTACTCACTACTCACTACTCTGCACTCACTACTCACTACTCTGCACTCACTACTCACTACTCTGCACTCACTACTCTGCACTCACTACTCACTACTCTGCACTCACTACTCACTACTCTGCACTCACTACTCACTACTCTGCACTCACTACTCACTACTCTGCACTCACTACTCTGCACTTAATACTCACTACTCACTACTCTGCACTCACTCACTACTCACTACTCTGCACTCACTACTCACTACTCACTACTCTGCACTCACTACTCACTACTCTGCACTCACTACTCACTACTCTGCACTCACTACTCACTACTCACTACTCTGCACTCACTACTCACTACTCTGCACTCACTACTCACTACTCTGCACTCACTACTCTGCACTCACTACTCACTACTCTGCACTCACTACTCACTACTCTGCACTCACTACTCACTACTCACTACTCTGCACTCACTACTCACTACTCTGCACTCACTACTCACTACTCTGCACTCACTACTCACTACTCACTACTCTGCACTCACTACTCACTACTCTGCACTCACTACTCACTACTCACTACTCTGCACTCACTACTCACTACTCTGCACTCTCTACCCATAGCCAAAGACGCTAGAGTCCCCGCAAATCCCACAGATTCCGGCAGCTGGCAGGCACTTCACCTCAAATTACCTTGGCCTTCTTTCAAGGGCACTTCCTCACACGCCCACTTCCCCAGAGCTTTCTGCTTCTTCCCTTGTAGCTCTAATGTTCATCCACACCATATGTGTTGTTTTATGTCTACCTTTTTAATATAGATATTCTAGCCTTTCATCGATTAGTCTTTTATCTATACCTCCTTGCGTCTTCCAAAGCAAAAAAGCCAACCAACATGTGCCTCGTAATCGGAAATAAAGCGCAGGTCCTTATAAAATGCGCAGCACAAGCAGCGCTGCACCTTGCTGCCCAAGTGACACCTAATCCTACGGTGCTCATTTCATCAACCATGAAATAATAAATGGCGGAGCCGGCCCTAGTTCATCGTAACCATCCTTGTGTCACACAGATTTTGGCAACAGGTGCTAACCTGTAAATTCGGATTTTCAGGATATTCAGAAAAGACACATTTATATAAATCTACTATAAATGGAAGTCATCCACAGAATCAGTGGGTATCTTAAAACATCGGTATGGACTGGCCCTCCTGGACCTAAGTTGGACACCAATACGCGAAAACTACTGCGGTAAGTTTACAGAGTAGCAGGTAAAGAATAAATACCATAGCAACGGAGGGAAGGAGTGGGTAGGTGGCGTCTCTCTCTCGGCTAACGTTTGGCATCGCGGGGTTGTACTAATTAGTAATATTTAAGAAAAGTGGCTTCTGTGCATCCCTTTTATCACCTACGACACAATTAGGTCACAATTATTATAATAAATAAATAAACTCCAGATTCAAATGTGCCTGTCTTTTTCTGTCACACTTTCGGTTCCCATCTTTCCCTGCCTCTCTATTTAAGGTTGGTTTGCATTTGTTCATGTTCTCTCCTACTTTTCTCTGTTGTTCTCTGTCTGTTCCTTCATCCCTCCGTTTCCCTTAACAACAGTTTCTGCCTCCATGACCTTCGCTCTGTTTTGCCCTTTGTTTCACCTTTGCCTTTTGTGATTTATTTCTGCCATTTTTAGGTCTCGCGACCTATCGATGCGCGCATGCGCATCGAGCGGAGCGAGAATTCAAGTAGCGAAAATCCTCATGAAACCACCAGCTTTTTGCTGGCGTTTTCATGAAGTTCACGTGAACCACGTGATCAAACATGAACGCGCATCAGCCTCCCTCCATTTGCCGCACAGCACATCAAAGGGCTTCGCCCAGCGTGCGCTCTGCGGCTTCTCGGCTTCTCCTCCCCTAATTATTCTTGGATGGCCGGCCGGCACACAGCCTTCCTTGGATTTCACATCTTTTACTTTTACTTTCCTTGTTAAAATGTGCTATCTGCTCTTAAGTATGAAGATGACCTAATATTGGACCACACTACTGAAGGAATGCAACATGATCTCAGTACATTACCTACGTATATATAATACTTTTCTTAGGGTAAACTATGATAAAACACCAGATTATAAAATTTGGCAGCCATTGCTTCTGGTTTTTTGATTCTTTAATAATGTATGTTTCTCAATGAGACCTCTTATCGTCATTTGAATTGTTTTTGACAGTTAACTATCATGAAATCACACGTTCAAAATAAAAACAAGCATTGGCATTGCCAATAGGTCTCGCTTGTGGGACCTTATAAGTATTTAGTTTTGCAGCACAATATCCGTCCATCATCCCCTTTTGTATCGCAATATCCTTGTTGCACCAAGGATATTGTGCTGCAAAACTAAATACTTATAAGGTCCCACAAGCGAGACCTATTGGCTATGCTTATGTATGTTTCTCAATGAGACCTCTTATCGTCATTTGAATTGTTTTTGACAGTTAACTATCATGAAATCACACGTTCAAAATAAAAACAAGCATTGGCATAGCCAATAGGTCTCGCTTGTGGGACCTTATAAGTATTTAGTTTTGCAGCACAATATCCTTGGTGCAACAAGGATATTGCGATACAAAAGGGGATGATGGACGGATATTGTGCTGCAAAACTAAATACTTATAAGGTCCCACAAGCGAGACCTATTGGCAATGCCAATGCTTGTTAGTTTATTTTGGGCTTTCTGTGGCACACATGCCGTGTTTTCTTTACTTCCATGTGCCGTGCTGTTCTTGTCATATTGACCCGGCCCTCTTCTCTCTCTGTTTTCCGTCCGTCCTCTCACCTCACCCAGAACAGTGCAGGCTGCACGAATATTCTCTGTTTTGCCAGAACCCCCTGAAGCGCCTCCTTTAATTTCCCGCACTCCTCGTATAGCTCAGTGGCAGCGTGCGCCTGCTGCAGTCGCGTGTGGCAGGTTGTGAGTGCTGCCTGATAGCTTCACTTCGCCGGTTTGAATGAAAGCGGGGACTGGCTCAGCATTTCATCCTTTTGATGTGGATAAAAGGAGAATACCTTTGGTGGAAATACCAACAACGGCCAGTAAAGCGCCATAAGCACCGCGCAGTGTCCTCTACATCAGTTTTTGAAAAATATTATATTTACTCCTGAGTCCAGGCTCACCACACTCCGACCCAAATACACAAGACATTGACAATGTAAGCACCGAGTTTAGGCAGTAATCCTAATATTGAAAATATTAAATGTGGTACCGCTGCAAATGGTGACTATTGCCATATCGTTTTTATATGTCATTGGCTACCACTTGCAAGTACTAACATGACTTAGTAGAGCGCTTCAACGCAGCTTCCCGTAAGCGCTATACACATGAAATGAATAGCGCATCATGCTACATAACTGGCGGAATTACTTCAAATAAAGACGCAAAAGAGTCCCCTTTTATACACTTCTATTAAACACGAACCTTAAGGACCAGAAAAGGCCTTTGCAGGAACATGTTTCACTTCAAATTAAATATATTAAAAAACTGTGAGAAAACGAGGTCTGTGGTGCGGAAGCAAAGCGATGAAGCGTTATTATGGGGGTAAAAAAATATATATGTACTCAAACCTGGAAGAACGTGTGTGCGAAATACGTACGTACAAATCAACTCAAGGTGATGGTAAATAACACACGCCGCAATCTACATAGGTGTTTTTGTTTATTGCGAAAATCTCTGTTAAACTCTAACATATTGAAGGGAGGAGAAAACAGCAACGGAATTCACTCCTCGCAGAGAAGAGGCAAATGTTCGTGCAACCCTAGAAATATCTTTTCAGAAATCTTGAAAGCCTGCGCACTTTTATTTTAGAAGACACGCGGATTGGCGAGGCAAGGGTGCTTGTCTTAGCTTGAAGAATCTGCGAGGTATCTTAAAAAGTACTGTGACTGGCCTTGAAGCTACAGGAAACGTCTCGCTTTTTCACTTCTTTTTTTTTAAAGGTTTTACACTTTCCTTTGATGCGGACGCTTTCTTACACTGTGGCATGGAGTCATCGTGCTCAGCTCTCGGCCTCGCGCGCGCGCCACTGCAGGCATATGCTTTCAATTATCTCCGCCGTGAACGCGGCACTCTGACAGCTCCTAATTAAAATTAATGGACTGCCGTGCGCGAAACCACACAGGAAATGCCAACAATGGCGACCGGAAATTACATGTAGCCTATCGCGTCAAGGCTACTAAAAAGACAGCACAGCGAAGACGAATCACCATGCAGATGCCATAAAAGAAGCGCGCGCACTAAGGAATGTTGCTGCCCGGACCCCTAAAGACACTTTTTTTTTAATTTTATTCTTTTACAATAGAGCTCGGAGCTCCGCCCCACTTCGTGGTGACGTAGGCCGAGCCCTAAAAAAGCACGCCATGCGCGCATTGTGCTGAACGCGCCAGCCCTTCGCGTGCACATTGCCTGGAATGGAAGAAAAACAAGGCACCGTGAAGAAGCTTCAGATAAGAAACTTCGTCACGACGGCCGTAATGCAGGCTACCATGTCCGGAGGGGCCGTTCCAAAAGCGGACAGGGCGGCACCGGAAAACCCACCTTTCTAATGGGAAGCCAGTGTTTACCATGAACGCTGACGCTACCCAATAGAAAGGAGGGGCAGGGCTTAGGCTCCCCTTTTGTTTACAAGATCTCTCCGAGGGCGAGGCAGCTTCGCTTCCACACCTACGCGAGACCTAAAAAGTCGAGGAATGGAATTTATTGAATTAAAGATGTAGGGGCACGACGTGCCCTGCTGATCCTGCTCACTTCGACCACCACTGGATAACACGACTCCCGAGATTAGGTCACAGGCAGCAGGGGGTTTTAAGGCTCTGGAGAAGGGCCGACTCAGTGATCACAGACCTCGTGAAGGGAGTTTACATGTACACTGGCAGCTTCGATACACTGATAGGAACTGTGTCGCAGATCACACGTCTCATCAGGGAAGTTCACTAGTGTACTCAGGCTTTGGGGGCGAGAGTCATGTGGGAGTGGCAGCCTCACGTGCTTTTGCTGTTCATCGAATACAGCAAGTGTTCATGACCTACTGGTCTCTGCGAGGTCATGTATTTCTACTCAACATTTATGTTGTGAACTGGGGTGCACTTCATGCCAACAAAACATAGGGTGCGCTATACATGTGACTGCTCTGGTGCAGGGCTGGTGCCCCTTTGATTCACTGGACACTGCTTCTCCCTCAGGGCTTCAACCCTGGAGCAGGGCTGATGAACACTGCTTACCCACAGGGCTTCAGCTCTGAAGCAGGACCGGTTCTTGGACATGGTGCATGGACTGTGCTCTCCTGAGGGCACTGTTCATAAACTCAACACTTGATTGACCGAACACTGTACGGTAAAAATGTCTTCTGTGTGTATGATGCAACAGTAGGTAGGGTTCAGTGAAAAGGAGTCCCGTTGAGTTGAAGACATTGGATGAATGTTGGGTAGGCTGCTTCAAAGTTATTAGTGCATTCGGTGTGGTTCACTGTGGAATTTAGTTTGTTTAAATGACCTGCCTCTTCTAATTAATTTATTATGCACTCACCAATCTTCATCAATGAGCATGTTGTACTCTTGACTGGTCAATGTTATAGGTGCAGACGTAGACCCATAACCCTAAAAAGATTTTGTTTTACTTCACGGGATACAAGGGGACTAAGACAGAAAGTTTTAGTCTCGGTTGAAACCGTCTGGCACAGAGTGGCCGCGTGTCCATCTCTTGCTAGTGTTGATACCGAACAGTCATGAGCAGAATGTGCTCATTGACAGAGATTGGTGAGTGAATTTACTTACCTATATTGCATGTGGAGTGCTCAAAACCCCAGACTCTCCACTTCCCCAGTTGTGGCGAAGGCCAAAAGACCCGTAGGGGCAATTTCCAGCTGAAACATGTCAACCTTGTCACTAGGCGTTGTGGACCAGTTACTTATCCACTGAACAACACACTCCTATTTTAGCCCTATCTATCCTGATTCTTTCTGTTCCATAACATTTGTCTGCAAAGGATAGGAGATCATTTATCTTTTCACTACTGTCAACATCCAGACAGTCTCCCTCCTGGTGGAGGACAGCAGGTCACTTGGAGAATGAAACACTCAAGTGACAGGCCCAATGAAGACACTATCCACCAAACCACGCAAGCTGAGATAATATAAACCGCAAACTGTGAATGTGTGGTTGAGGTTCTCCAAGACAACTTTCCCTGACACTCTGGTGTATCCACATATGTGGTTCATCCCCCACCCCACTCTTCTGATTGCCAAATTATTGTCTTCTGGAAGCTGAATGAACCTCTGCTTCTTTCTCCCCCAAATCTTATCTATTTGTTTATGATTACCCAAGTATCAAATCGAAAAATATACAGATGAAATGACCTCTTGCAAGGACAAAAGGATGAGACGCATGGTTGAAATGTCTGAGATGTTTCTATGTAGTAGATCAACCTGAGTCAGAGCCTGGTCTGGTGGGTTGGGGACACATACATGTTCTTGAGGGATCTGTGATCGACCTCATGATCACAGGCTTGAACTCCCAATTGTTCGCTCTACCTTTCATCTTTATGAGGTTGATAAAATAAGCGCCACTGAGTTTGGTAAAAAAAAAATCAACATCTTATATTTGAGGACAAGCTGTCCGAAGGAGTGAATGTGTGTTTTACAAACAAACCATGAGTTGTTAGTCAATGCCAGAGTTCTAGTTTGTGTTTTTCCATTCGTTTCCCCTTCCCTGTTGTGAGTCTGTGTTCTTCCCCTTGTTTTCCCCTCCCCTGTTTTGTGTGTTTTCCCCTTGTTTCCCCTCCCCTGTTGTGTGTGTGTTTTCCCTTTGTTTCCCTCCCCTGTTGTGCGTGGTTTCCCCTTGTTTCCCCTCCCCTGTTGTGTGTGTGTTTTCCCTTTGTTTCCCTCCCCTGTTGTGCGTGGTTTCCCCTTGTTTCCCCTCCCCTGTTGTGTGTGTGTTTTCCCTTTGTTTCCCCTTCCCTGTTGTGCGTGTGTTTGGAGGTGGATTGAGTAATCAAAACACGCATCTGTGCCCCAGCAGCTACTCAACCCTGGGGACACCAGAGCACAGGGTACACAGACATAATATCGACTCCAAAATATCGTTTGGACATAATATCGACTCCAAAATATCGTTTGGAGAAAATATCGACAGGACAGAATATCGACAGCCAAAATATCGTTTTTAAGGTAAGTGAAGTAATATCGTTTTTAAGGTAAGTGAAGTAATATCGTTTTTATTTTTAGGGTTCAGGGTCAGTTTTGGGTTTTTGGGTAAAGGGGTATTTTTAGGGTTCAGGGTTAGTTTTGGGTTTTTGGGTAAAGGGGTATTTTTAGGATTCAGGGTCAGTTTTGGGTTTTTGGGTAAAGGGGTATTTTTAGGGTTCAGGGTCAGTTTTCAGTTTTTGGGCAAAGGGGTATTTTTAGGGTTCAGGGTCAGTTTTCAGTTTTTGGGTAAAGGGGTATTTTTAGGGTTCAGGGTCAGTTTTCAGTTTTTGGGTAAAGGGGTATTTTTAGGGTTCAGGGTCAGTTTTCAGTTTTTGGGTAAAGGGGTATTTTTAGGGTTCAGGGTCAGTTTTCAGTTTTTGGGTAAAGGGGTATTTTTAGGGTTCAGGTTCAGTTTTCAGTTTTTGGGTATTATTTTATTATATTTTATTACTATATATATATGTTTAATAAATATGAAATAAAAAAATATTTATTTAACTTTCATTAATTATTTAATTATTATAAGTTAATTTAAGTAATTTTAAGTATATTTTAGTAATTAATTATTAATATTAATTTAATTTAACACTGTTTTTTGTAAATACGATATTTTTTACAACTATATTTTTGTAAACGATATTTTTAACTCGATATTTTTGTACTTACCTGTTTGTAGATAGAAACTCGATATTTTGACTGTCGATATTTTCTCTACGATATTTTTGATGGTCGATATTCTTTCAGTCGATATTCTTTCAGTGATCCAGAGCACAGACACAGCCCCCACCCACGACACTGTTCCCCAGGGTCAGCTCGTCTCACTGGGGCTGAGTCGGGTCACCCTTGGCTCGCAGCGGGGTTTCAGAGCACACATTCCAGCCGGAACCGGAACCCATCACGTTCGCATACAATGCCAGCCCTGCTCGTTCGCGCATGCGCAGTCACTCTGACCCCACAGGGTAAGAACAGCAGTCTCGTTACTCTGTCTTTAACTGGGACTTATTTGCAATTAGCTTAATCTGTTCATTAGCAGGCCTGGGTGTTTCAGCACCTGTTTACAGCAGGTAGGCGGATAATTAAAGGAACAAAACTTGGCTGGTTGATTAGAAAGGAAAGGAAACACGCCCTGCCTTGCCTTGTCTGAGTTTGCCCCCAGAGAGATGGATTTAGGCCCAGATCTCTGTGCTGGGGTGAATGTTTGACATTGATCAGCATTCTGTCCATCAATCAATTGTTCTTTTTGCATTTGTCACCCCGAGACAGTCAATGATGATTTGCTTATGTCTCAAAACCCGAATTTGCTTGCACTAGGATCTCTCCAAGTTTGGGGTGATGCAAGGTTCAACAAGCATGCTTTTTATGAGCCGAGATTCAGGTAGTTCACCCTTTAAACTTGCTATGTCAATTTGCTTGTGACAAATTTGTGTTTTTTTAAGTCTGGTGTTAGCAAAAATATTTTTATTTTCTACTAAAATGATATAAAATATATTTAACATATTGGGCCTTCCAGCCTACCCTTTTCATCCACAGGTCTACTATTGTGTTATTCACATTTTTTTGCACCCACTACAATTCTTGTAACACGCACGGTAGCTATAGTGTGCGAGGCTGTGAAGTCTATGTAGCCTGAGGGATAGCTCCACTGACTACTGGCAGATTACCACATCTGTGTAACTGGCCCTTTCCCACAGTATCCCTCTAGGAAGATTCCGATAGACTGGAAATCTACATGGAAGGGACAGAAACTGAAACTGAAACTGAAAGGAAAATGCTGTAGTCACAGTGCATGTCAAATTGAATATCCAGATTATTTAAAATGCTTTTAAAAATGAGTTGAAGCTAATTGTTAGGGGTATTAAACTAAAAATTTGTCCTGGGCAGAGTTTGCGGTGTCGCTCTACACGGAGCTCCGCGAACTGATGAAAAAACTCGGAGTTTCGCAAGCAGTGGAGTCTGGTACCTCACACTGATTTTTAGCACCAGGATTTCCTCCCACGCTGTAAAATCAGCTTGAACAGCATCACGCAGAGTGCCAGCAGGCACTGCTGCATCTTTCTGCTGCTCGAGTAGATTTTCAGCTACCTCAACGCGAGCGGCAGGTTTCTCAACACAAGCGTTAGCGACCTGCCGCGACCGCCCACATCGAGAAATCTCACCAGAAGGTACTCTAGCGTATGATTATCCTCACTCACCAACTTAACGTTGGCGAGCCGCGCAACAGGAAAGACTCTGTTCTGCGCAGCTACACGTAGTTTCCTGGAACTCCATGCTCAGTGGGCCAAACTCAGCAAATTCCGCGAGCAGAGCGGAATTGTATGCCCTGGCTTACTAGAAATGCACCGTCTTCTTGGTGGATGAAACCTTGGCAATCGCAATACCTCAGAAGATGGTCACTGTTGCTGCACCACCATGAAACTATTGGAATATTTAATGAGTGTCCCTTCAGCACTGCCAGTGAAATTTGTACTGCAAAATGCACCATGAGGCTCTATTTTTTCCAAGACTATCCTATGGGGTGAACCTTCCCAGGCCTTCACGGGGAGGGGTGGGATCTCTTGCTATTTGTAACAGGTTCCCTAAACAAGGACAGTTTTGCCGTCTGAGTCCAGTCTTTCATGCACTGTTAAGGGGTTAGATGAAGGCATTGTTCAACCTCAAATATAATTATATAGGAATGTTGAACAATACTACATCATTACATTTCAGGTCATGCCACGTCGTTCAAATCTCAGTGATATGGGGCCAGATCGATGGCAGGCGGGTGGTAAATTATGGATACAAACTGTGCTTCGACTTTTCTAACCTGGCTGTCATTTTGACAGGTGTGTCCTATGTACTAAGGGGCACATGCATCAAAGGAAATTGCATTCGCAAATGGTGCGAATCGCAAAATTCGTCCGTTCGCGAATGCAATTCCCATTTTTGGGGTGCATTAACATTTTTGTAATTTTCGCAATTTAAGAAATCGCAAAATTGCAATTTCTTAAATTGCGATTGCATTTAAGGAATCTCAAATTGAGATTCCTTAAATGCAATGCATTAAACTCTAAGAATGTGCGAATTCGCAAATAAGGGGAGCAAATTACCATGAAGTTGACCTTCATGGTAATTTGCGAAAACTTTGAAAAATGCACTAAAGTGCATTTTTCAAAGTTCCATTCCAAGGGCATGTGAGTGTGCAAAATTAGCTTTTAGGCAGATTTCAGGGGTGCAACAGGGTGTTCTTTGGACACCCCTGCACCCTTGAAATTGCATTCTTAATTTGCGAATTTCTAATGGTGAATTGCAAATTAAGAATGTCTTTCCATTCATTCCTATGGGCCTCTAGGCCCATAGGAATGGATGGGGAGGTATTCCTTAATTGCGATTGTCAATTAGAGAATCGCAATTAAGGAATTTTAAGAAATCGCTATTTTATTTAGCAATTTCTTGATGCATTGCATTTTGCAATTCCTTAATTGCGATTACTTATTATTTGCAATTAAGTAATCGCAAAATGCAATATTGATGCATGTGCCAGTCAGAGTTTGCATGGCAGAGTGCCTGTTAACAGTGGGGTCAAAGAACAGCCTGCCCAATGAATATTAGTTAGGTAGGTATCTTTTAGCATCCAGCTGGAATTGCCTACTAATGCAGGGAAAGCTGTTGTTTTAAAAAAGATATATATATTTCCATAAAAACAAAACATCAGAGGGCGGGGAGAAATCAGGGTTCCCCTAACCCACTACTTATTTGCCGCTAGGCTGCCCAGCACGATGGCCAAAGGGAACGCTTTCTCACTGGGACAGTCTCACCCTTAAAAATCAGTTACCACCTGCTATTAGGTGTCAGAAACTTTTCAATGGTTTGAGACTTCAATTATGATCAAAACCATGTATAAATACCTTGGTATATTGAAATTAGTTGGAAGTGCCCCTTTCACATCCCCTCCTAATTGCGATTCAGAAGCAGTCACAAATGGAAAGATGTACCCCGGATTTTTGTGGTCAGAAATGGCACGATTTGCAGAAACGGGCCATTTGTGACCAGGATCGTGCTTTTGCTGATGTACAAAATACAAAATGTGAATCAGTAACTTGTTACGGAATTGCAATTTGCCTTTGCGATTCAGTATTTGGAAGGGGTGTGTTTTAGGCGTCCCTTCAACTACCAAATCCTCGTGGTATTTATTACTCTTTTGTGACCGAATTCCAGATGCAAAACAGTAATACTTTCCCATTTTGGTGGTAACCCTATCGCAAGTCGAGAAGAGTCCCTTTGGGAGCGCTTCCCTTTTGAGAATGTGGAAAAAATATTTTTTAGAGCACGCAGTAGTCCCACGAACGACTGCTTACGCTTAAAAATTAAACTTAAACGTTTATTTTTTTATTTTTAAGTGCATCCTATTTTCCTGTAAGGAAAAAGGGCTGCAATTTGCATTTGTGATTCAGTATTTGGAAGGGGTGTGTTTTAGGCATCCTTTCATATACCACATCCTCATGGTACTTATTACTGTTTTGTGACTGACTTCCGGACGCAAAACAGTAATACTTTACCACCATTTAAAACGTAGCGGGAACTCATTTACAAGTATGAAAGGATCCCTTTGGGACCACTTCCCTTTGAGAATGTTGAAAAAATATTTATTAGAGCAGGCAGCAGTTCCACGAACCACTGCCTACGCTTAAAAAATGAAACTTAAAGGTTTAATTTTTTTTCTTTTTAAGTGCATGCCATTTTCATTTAAGGGAAAAGGGCTGCATTAAAAAAACAAATAAAAGATTGCTTTATTTAAAAGCAATCACAGACAAGGTGGTCAGCTGAACCCAGCAGGTCATCATCACTCTGATGGCAGCGAACTCGACCTCCACATTAATATGGAGGAAGTAGGCCTATTTTCGTCCCAGTAGGAATAGCTAATGAAACTCAAAAGAGTTTCATACATTAGGAATAGTGGTTTACTAATTGTGATTCGCAGGAAATCACAATTAGAAAATCACTATTCCTAATCATATTGCATCTGGCCCAAAATCTCTCCTGAGTTAGAAAAACCTTTATGACTCACAGAAGGGACAGAGGGCGATATGTATCAACATTCCGTTTTGCAATTCCTAAATAGCGATTTTTAAGGAATCGCTATTTAGAAATCGCAAAATGGTATGTATGTAGGAATTGGCTATTGTTTAGCGATTCCTTAAAATTCCTTAATTGCGATTAGCAAATTGCTAATCGCAATTAAGGAATAATTTCCTATTCATTTCTATGGGCCAGGAGGCCCATAGGAATGAATGTGAAATTATTCTCAATTTGCGATTCGCAATTTGCTAATCGCAAATTGAGAATAATTTCAAGGGTGCAGGGGTGTCTCAAGAACACCCTGTTGCACCCCTGAAAATGACATGTGTGCGCATATGGCGCACATACATGAGCGTCACATGGCACCTTTGGTTTTTAATAAAAATGCTTTTTTTAAAGAATTCGCAACTTACCACCAACTAGTAGTTGGTGGTAATTTGCGATTCCTTAGGGCATTTTGGAATTTCTTTTTTCATTGATACATTGCTTTTAAGGAATCGCAAAATGTGCAATTCCTTAAATGCAATCGCAAAATAAGGAATGGCAAATTTTGCAATTCCTTATTTTGCACCCAAATTGTTTAATACATACCATTTTGCGAAAATGGGTTCGCAAACGCTGAAATTCTGCGAATTTCGGTGTTTGCGAACCCATTTGGTCTTCATACATATGGCCCTTAGTCCATTGTCAAACACCATTTTGTGGGTCGCAAAATGGTTTTGTACATATAGCCTTTGGTTTTCAAGACTCATCAACTTGCTTAGATCTTGGTTAGCGATTCAAAAAGCAGTGCAAGCCAGTTTTAAAGATTCAATCCAGTAATGGCACCCAACCTTTCATTCATGGTCAAGTAGATTCTTAGAAAGTCCGAAATTTAATAAGACAGATTGGCAAAGTTTGAAAGTGTTCACCTTCAATACAATGGGCCTGATTATGATGTTGGTTGGACCACCACAGACGTGGCGGCAGTCGAATCGTATCCCTTGAATGGTGGAGGTGCCACAATACCCCTTTCCGACAGCCCTTTCATGTCGGATAGACTGCCATGAAAAACCTGTCGGAAAGGGACTTTGGGGGCCCCAATCAGGGCCCCTGTCCTTTGTGGGCCACTGTAAAGTGGCCC
The DNA here is from genome assembly GCF_964261635.1 of Lissotriton helveticus. Classification (NCBI taxonomy): domain Eukaryota; kingdom Metazoa; phylum Chordata; class Amphibia; order Caudata; family Salamandridae; genus Lissotriton; species Lissotriton helveticus. The sequence goes on along the minus strand of NC_136072.1, from coordinate 1,141,430,170 downwards.
AGTGGGTACATGTAGTGCCCACACGCACCTCCATGCACCATGTGTCATGCACCAATTTTGGGTGAATTATGAAACACACAAGAGTCATTTAGCAGTATATTATAGGGCAGAATGTGTCTTCAAATAATTTTTTGGACAGGAGTCTATATTTCGGGCAAAACAAATTGCACAAAACCACATGTGCTGCAAGCAAGTGTTCTGGCCATTCGCATTATTTCCAAGTGCCCAAGGTCAAAGTGTGCTTTATTTACACGTAGTTATGCCACATAGCATAGTTTTGGGAGCTTCGCATAGCAAGCATAATGTGAAGTACTTGAAATTGTGAAAATGATGCTGATATACTTTTAATTTAGTCTAGACCGAGTGTAGATGTGTATATTTATGTCACGTCTGCATGTGCGTGCGTCTGAGTGTGACTAGGCTATTTCGACTAAAAGCCACTAGGTGTTGATGTTTCAGCAGGGTTTGCTTCTTCAGCAAATATCTCAGGAACTAAGGACCAGACGTACCAAGGATTTTAGCATTTGCAAACCCTCTGAATCGGTAAATCAGAGGCTTTGTGTGCTAAAACCCTTTTCCCTATGCACTAAATGCATTTAGGGCCAGATTTACAAGCCCCATGCGCCGCCGGTGCATCACGTTGCGTGACGCACCGGTGGCGCAGCCTGCTAAAAGATATTTACAAGCACAGGTAAAGTCACCCTGCGTGACTTAACCTTTGCTTGTAAATATCGTCCCTGTTCTCGCAACACTTTACGTGTTTGGGGCGTGACATGGGTGTTGCTGTGAGTGTTCCCACGCAACACCCATGTCCACTGATTCATTTCCAGATTTACGAGAAATCGTAAACCTGGAAATGCATCAGTGTGCTGTACCACCATAGGGGTGGCGTAGCGAAGTGAAACGAGTAGAAATGTTTTCATTTCTCCTCGTTTTTTTCCTCTCTCAATGCGTGCTGCTTTCTACAGCACGCATTGAAAGAGGAAAATGCCTGCAATGATTGCTTTTGTGCAGGAAGGGGCCCCTTCCTTCACAAAAGCAATCTACCCATGGTGCAGGCATTCTTGCGCCATGGTGCAAGGGTGCCTGCGCATGGCAGCTGTTTCTGTGCCGGCGCAGGGGAGAGCACAGGAATGCGAAATATCATTGTAGATATGTCGCATTCCTGTGCTCTGAAAGTGCCGCAGCGTGGTGCATCCAAAGGGCTTGCGGTGCCGCAACGCGGCACTTTCTTGTAGATCTGCCGCTTAGTGTTTTGGAAAAGTGTTTCTGAATCGCTAAACGTGTTTAGAAATGGATACGATTCATTATTTGGAAGGGGCGTGTTATACGTTTCCTTTCCAAACACAGAATCGGTATCAAATGTATCAATGTTTTGGGACTGAAATCCATTCGGACACCTCAAAGGACATGGTAACACATTTTCAGCAGGGCAGGGGTCCCCTTGAGACCCTTTCCTCTTTGTGAATGCAAAAAAAAAGGTTTGTTGAAGAGGAGGCAGTGGAACGATGGACCACTGCCTCCTTTTAAACAAACACAAAAAATAAACTTTTCTTTTGAAGCGCACCTTTTTATCCATAAAAGAAAGAGGTTTGCATTTAAAAAAATGATTGCTTTATTCAACAGCAGTCACTGACGTGGTCGTCTGCTGACCCCTCATCAACAAAAAGAGGGGCTGGAGAGGACTTTCACGGTCAAACACACATCCTACCCAAACAGAGCAATTATATATAAAGTATAGTCAGTTCTGATAATGAAGCAAGTCACTTCGAAGGGTGAGAGTCAGTGCATCCTACAAAGGATGCCCCCTCTGTGATCACTTCAGGCCTGATTTGGCAGTGCAGGAGTGGACTCCTATGCCGGCGGACCGCTCCCGCACTGCCAAACCTGTGTCTAGACCGCCTGTCAGATTACGAGTTTCCTCGTGTCTGGTGGGCTTTTTGTGGTGGGTCCATGGCGGTGCGTCTGAAAATGGGCACCGCAATGGGAATAAAGTCCATGCCGTGCAGGAACTGGGGTGCATGCACACAGGAAGGCACATGTTGTGCCCACCTGCATGCAACCCATGGGCTTGAGGTAACAGGGGGCCTTGTAGGGTGTTTTTTGTTTCCTCTCTGCTACAGTTTTCATGGAGTATGAACTGCCATGAAAACCATGGCAGAGAGGAAACTCGTAGTATGCTTGGCAGGACCGCAGCTTTGCTGCCTGAAGAATGCTGCACCACCGCGGTCCCAAGGCAGTCCAACTGCCCTAGTTGTAATAGGGCGGTTGGAGAGCTATTGCGGCGGTGGCTGAACCACCAATGCTGCGCCCTGCGAATCTGACGGTCCTCGGACCCCAGACTCATAATTAGGCGCATAAAGTCCACCTACCCCACGCCAGAGTTGGCGAAGCAACAGAGCAGCACAATACTTTATTGATAATTAATCTGTTGACCAGAGCAGACCACGATGTATGTGTGATGGCTGCAAATCATAGTGGGTTGCAATTTGTGACCTACCTGATTAATATTCATTAGATAGGTCGAATTGTGGCCCAGAACATTTGGGTATTTTGTTTCCAGACCTACTAGTATATCGTTCGGTTCACAAAATACCTCCTTGGTTGAAAAACTATTCGTTGCAAATTGCGACTGGTATTTTGCGACCAGTGTTTAGTACATCTGGCTCCAAAAACTAAGACCTTCTCCATGGCCATTTAAAACCATGAAAACAAGGGGGATCCAATTTTGTTCAGTGTAATTAAATTCATATTTTAAACATTAGACAAAATGGTGTGAAAAGACTTGGACACACCAGTAGTGTGCCTTTGTCATCACATGCTTCTACTGAGGAAATTCAAGGTTTGATTACAAAAAACTATTTTATTTTGATTCCTGCTTTGCTCCTGTGACATTAAACGAAAATAACCTCCTTTAATGTGCTGTAAATGTTCTCGTTTTCCAATTACACATTTTGCTTCAGCTTCATTGATTTCAACTCTTTTCCCTCCTCCAGGCATGTCTTGTAAACTTTACTGTTCAAGGTTTATTTTACAGCCCTGTGCTCTATTACATTCTTACACCCTCCCGAGATGAGGCTGCAGTTCAGTGATGGTGAACAGTTTGTGCTCTCCCAGGATGGCTTATGTAACATTGTAACTCAGGGGAATGGGGGAGCGGGCATTATTTGACATTTGCCACCCTTAATTTAAGGGTTACTTCGCCCTTCCTCCAACTGCCTTGGGTTACCTCTTCCCAACACATATTGGAATAGAAGATATGATTTTTATTTTAGAGATGTGGGGGCACATGTAGGTATTCGCCGAATCTTGGCGTTTGCGAATCGCAAACGCCCCTTTGGTATGTAGGTGGCACTTAGCAAAATAAGGAATCGCAAAAATTGCGATTGCTTATTTTGCTTATAGCATTTAAGGAATCGCAATTTTGCGATTCCTTAAATGCTTAAATGCTATGTAGGGGTGCCTTAAAAATTGCGATTTTGGTATAAGGAATCGCAAAATACCACCTACTTCAAGTAGATGGTATTTTGCGATTTCCCTTTAAAAACTCATTTTTTTTTTACATTCAAAGTGCCACGTGGCACACAGACATGCCCTTAGGGCATGTATGTGCGCCACATGTACTTACAGGCACATTCCAGGGGTTCAACAGGTGTCCTTTGGACACCCTGGCACCCTTGGAATTGCGATTCTCAAATTGCGATTTTCTCACAGAAAATATATACCCAAAAGGCCCATAGGAATGAATGGGACACTCATTCCTTAATTGCGACTCGCAATTTGCTAATCACAAGTAAGGAATGTTAGAGATTCGCAAAAAAATTGCGAATTGTTACCTACATTCCATTTTGTTATTCTCAAATAGCGATTCCTTAAAAATCGCTATTTGAGAATCGCAAAATGGAAATTCCCTACATATGCCCCGTGGTCTAGTGATTGAGAGAAAGAGTTCTCGTTCAGTGTTCCCCATGTCACATAACTGAGTGATTGTATTAAAATGTCTTAATTTCACTGCCAAAATGAAGAGTTCCTCTAAATGGGTTTGTTATGTTATATGAGTATGGGTTGTGTCAACATAGTGGTGCTGTAGCATTGCCCGAGAGTGGCTGCCATCTGTGGCCTGAGTTACAAGCTGCCACCCTCTGGAGAGAAAATTTCTTAAAGGAACTGAATATATCTTGAAACTTAAAGATACAGTGTAGCTGTAAACTACCACTCTCTCTTCATTCATTATGGACCATCTAAAGAGTTCATTCCTTCACACATACAATCTTTTAATTCAATCCACGAATGATAGTGTAAATAAATTTGATCTCCAATTCCAGATATTTCTTTACTTTTAGAAAGATCCTGCTACTCCACCACTTCGTTTTTCTCCTCTTCTTATTACCCCAAACCTCACCCGAAGAGAATGAACAAAACATCACCACCAATTTCGGGTCACACATTCCCTTCCCACTTGCCTTTCTCCTAGCGTCAACTCTTCTAGTTTCACCTTCAATGTTTCCACTCCTGCCCTCCAAAACTAGTGTTTTGCTCAGCTTGGACATGCTGCTTCTTATCTTCCTATCTTTTCCTTGTCTCCCTCCCCATCACTTTCCCCATCTTTGATCTTTTCCTTTACTGCTTGGCCTTCTTCTAATTCTAACACTCCCCTTCTTACATTGAAGCACTATTTGTTCATTGTTCTTCAGATTTGATTATTTTACTCCCTCATCAGTATTCTCTCCTTGTGGAGCTAATTATCCCAACACCTCCACTCCTTCTATCTCCTGTTCCTCTCTTAGAAAGATTAAAACCCATTTGAGCACCTACCCTGATCTTTCTCATGCATCAATCTGAGGAAGGAAGTTAACTTCACCAACTTTCCTTGCTGACAAAGTTTTCTGTTATAATTTGGAGGATTCGCCTCTCATGGGCTAGACGTGGAACAGTGCCTCAATTTCTTACAATCACCTCTTCCTCTTGTCTCTAAACACAGACCATTACTTCTCTTGGTCTGAAGAATGTTGAGCACAAAAGTCTTATCCAGAACCTGCTGGTTAACACCTGTACTCCTTCCACTGAAACTGCCAATGCTTCACTTTTGTGTCTTCTTAAATAATCGTAAACCAACTGTGAAACACTGGCTGGGGGTCACTGAGACCATCGTCTACCACAACATCCGCCTTTTAAACTTGGCTGAAAGGACAAACTGGAGAAAATCATGGGCCTTATTCTTCAATGACCACTCCCTGCTGTACTGGGATCAGGAGCTAGTCCTGGTGGATGAGGCTAGATCTGTTAGAGGAGAGGCAATAATCTTCAAGAGCTCTGTTCACCGCAGCTAGATCTGGTAGAGGAGAGGCAAAATCCTCTAGACTTCTGTTCACCTCAGCTAGATCTGGTAGAGGAGAGGCAATAATCTTCAAGACTTCTGCTCACCGCAGCTAGTTCTGGTAGAGGAGAGGCAATAATCTTCACAACATCTGTTAACCACAGCAAGAACTGGAAGAGGAGAGGCAATAATCTTCACATCTGTTAACCACAGCTAGAACTGGAAGAGGAGAGGCAATAATCTTCAAGACTTGAGACTACTGTTACCACAGCTAGATCTGGTGGAGGAGAGGCAATAATCTTCACAACATCTGTTAACCACAGCTAGAACTGGAAGAGGAGAGGCAATAATCTTCACATCTGTTAACCACAGCTAGAACTGGAAGAGGAGAGGCAATAATCTTCACATCTGTTAACCACAGCTAGAACTGGAAGAGGAGAGGCAATAATCTTCTAGACTTCTGTTCATCGCAGCTAGATTGGGTTTGGGTTGAAGTATTCTTTTTTCATCCGGCTGCTGCTACAAGCCTTGCAGTGGCCGCATGGAAAAAAGCCTTGTAAGTTGATACCCCTCCTCTGGTCTGTGTTGATAATGTCACTGTGCACTAAGAGCTCTTTTAACCTAAGGCCTCTTCTGTAAGTAATGCTGGGCCTTTCCGGGATGGTGTTACCTATAATAGGGTCTTTGGTGAGCATGTCCCTGTTCTTGGATAAGATTTTCTGGATATCTCCGGGAATGGGCTTTATCAGGCACTTTGTCAATTTCCAGACTTCAACATAACCCCCGCTGCTCTGTGGCAACTACAATGCAGACAAGTTGTAAGAGTGTCCTTCACCAATATGCATTTTGACAATTTTATTGTAACCTCATTTATGAGGCATATTCCCGCTATTCAACATTCACTCATGTATTGAAGGCATACAACTGTATTTTGTGCAGGCATTTGGCAATATGATATAGCTACACTTGGCACATGTTTCAAAATGGCGACACCTTTTTATTACCTTTGATTGTCAGTACACAGTTTGAAGTCCTATGTTGGATTTGGGTATTGTGTATGTGATGACGTTTTTGAGCTGCACTTCATTGTGTGATCAAGACCGTATACCATTCGAAACGCATCACGGAGGGTTTATAATGTTATTAAATCCCAACTTTGGTGAAATGTCTCCGTCTCTGCCTGAGTGGGCGATGCATTGTCTTGGACTAGTTCACATTATTGACTGGTCGACCCAGAAGGAGTATCTTGCACTTGGAGATATATATATATATATACCTATTTATAAACACACACATATATATATATATATATATATATATATATATATATATATATATATATATATATATATATATATATCCACCACAAAAGCTTGCCTGGAATGAGGGAGCCACAAACAGGGAAATTCGATTTTGCCTCTTTATTGATGATGAAAACAGCGCAGGAGCAGCTTGCTGCCTCACAGAAATAATGTCCAGCCCTGACGCGTTTCGTGCTATCAGCTGCACTTCTTCAAAGGGGTAAGGACTTGCTGCCTCTGAAACCAGTCATTTATCCCTGCACTCGTTATTCCTTCCAAACCCCCGCCCTTGTGGGCGTGGCCATGAGCATGGCCTGATGGTTGTTGTAGTGCAGGGGTTAACCTCCAGTGAGTTGCTTGTTTCAAGTTTGTTGCAAATAATAAAATCCCATGTGGGTTGTGGGGTCAGGGTCACTGTTCAGACGCCTGACCCCACAACCCACATGGGATTTTATTATTTGCAACGAACTTGAAACAAGCAACTCACTGGAGGTTAACCCCTGCACTACAACAACCATCAGGCCATGCTCATGGCCACGCCCACAAGGGCGGGGGTTTGGAAGGAATAACGAGTGCAGGGATAAATGACTGGTTTCAGAGGCAGCAAGTCCTTACCCCTTTGAAGAAGTGCAGCTGATAGCACGAAACGCGTCAGGGCTGGACATTATTTCTGTGAGGCAGCAAGCTGCTCCTGCGCTGTTTTCATCATCAATAAAGAGGCAAAATCGAATTTCCCTGTTTGTGGCTCCCTCATTCCAGGCAAGCTTTTGTGGTGGATATATATATATATATATATATATATATGGAGTCAGGTACGGAAAATGTATAGAAACTGACTTATCAATACTTTGTCCCTCAATATTGTGGCTATCATATTCTTTCCCGTCAATATTTGGGATTCTAGAGCCCCAGGCTACACCTTTTCCAACATTTTCCTTTACTACTCTTATCTAACTTGTTCTAGACTTTACTTTTTCTGTACCTGATCCTTCACACAACCTCTCATTTATATAGTCTTCCCTTTTTGTCATCTAGATGTGCTTTATTGTTTTATTACAAGTATGAGCTGTTATTTACTATAGCTCCCTAGATTATATGTATTTGTTTTGTAAACAGCCAAATGTAACTTTGCCTTTTATGATAAAGTGCTTTATCGCTTCAGGGCGATGGTCACACTATCCAAAATCACAAAAATAAATAAATGAGTGAGATGTGTAGTTGTGGTTTCCCTCTGTGGGAAAACTGCATTTGATGTGTGATGACTAGTTATGTATGTGGGAGCTGAAACCCAATATTTCAATGCACCCCAATATCCAGATCACCCTAAATTTTACCTCAGGCAGCTTGGCTGTAGCAAAACCTTGATCTTGTGGTAAGAGTCACCACCCTTCTCAACATCAGCTTCAACAAAATTATCAGAGTAAATAGCAGCTGGGACCATTCAATAACTGATCAGGGAAAAGTTGAAGGGTTTTATTACAAATTCTCCTAAATCATGCAGCACAGATTAATGATTAAATGTCCTGAAGATAAAAATACATAATCAGAATAATTTTAAATCCCAAATGAACAACAAAATCAATATAGAAAATAACAGAATCCTTAAAGGAAAAGAAAACGATCTCCAGTAAATCAGGCAATGTCGGTCTCCTAGAAAATTAACAGAGCCTCGAGAGAATAAGGAAAGGCTTCCAGCTCACCTCCAAAACAAGGTTTTTTTATATGCATTTCTAGAATAGTTAATTAGCAAAACTGCAAACTCACAGAGATATGACTAGTGTAATGATAGCACTTTCTGAACAAACCATTACTTTACACATCACAAAAACCTTATTAGAACCAGCCCACCTCTACAGTAGTCCCCAACGTATCTTCACTGTTGCAGTCTGGAAATGCACTAATCATTATGTTGCATTACTAAACAGTAGCCCATACAACAATATTCTCTATTAGGCCCACACCAGGAAGTTACAGCCAAAGGACTTCAAAATGATCTATACAGTACAAAAAAGAAAGTTTACTTCACAGTATTTTGCACTCAAAGAAAAATAACTAGATGCATTACAGCAACCTGTGCTCTGAGGTGTCTGCAGACTCCATGGAGAGAGAAGACACACAGGGGGACATTGATTGGGAGGGGAAATGAGCAGGAGCAGTTTGAACAGAACATCATGAAATAGCATCCAGTTTGCCCTGCCTAGACAAACCATGGGCTGGAGGAAGCTTGAGGGGTCATATGGGGGTATTGGAAGATCACAAATGCGATAGGTGCCAAGGTCTTGATATGGAAGGTAACTGTGATATGGACATGATGATTCTTCCGCCTCTTGCCTCTAATGTATGCGTGGTTGTAATATGGCTTTGTGCGCCTGATATGCCTACTGCCATATGTTATGAATGCAATGTGCGTTATTGTTCCACTATGCTTTGGGAAATATCAATAAACAGATAATTTTTTTTTTAAAACATCCATTTCAATAAAAATGGTGTCTCAATGGAATATGTGGCATAACTAAACACATTAACAAGCACACTTCTAAATGATTAAAAAGTCTTGTTTTAAGTGCTATATTATTAATTCATCAGTTATAACTAGGAGTCATCATAAAAATCATTAGTATTCAAAATAATTTTCCACCCAAAATTTTACATTTAAAAAACCTTCAACAAGTGCAATGTCTGTGTCGGAGGGGGCTTATCGCTGCATCCCAGCATACCAGCGCTGCAGAGGTTTGGATGAAATATAGAGTGCATTTCCTGTACATAACATAGTCCTCAGTGTCAATTCAAGAACAACTTGCTCATGTCTGAGTCCACTTTACCATTGAGAGTTAGAAACTAATAGGGAGGCAAGCGCTGCCATGGGGTCCTATGTGATCCATGTGGTTGTACAAACTGATGCATGACCTATTGGAGGAGGATGTATGACGTTACAACGCATACTTTTACAACGCCTACCTTTACATCGCAAGTTTTACAACGCATACAATTACAACGCATAATGCTTTTGGGCGCTGGATAGTGAATAGTTTAATTTACTATTCCAACTCCAGTCCCCGTGGATAGTAGGGAAGGTGTTGGATAGTACATTAAACCTATTCCCTATCCTAGAGCGCCCCCCAGCGCTATGCATTGTAATGGTTTGCGTTGTAAAAGTTGCGTTGTAATGGTAGTTCGTTGTAAAAGTTTCGTTGTAAAGGCTGAATACCATTGGAGGAAACAGCCAGGTTTTCATCTTTTCCAGAGGATGAGGATTCCCTGCCTTTTCATGATGCTAACCAGTAAGGGGGAGAGGTATTGCAGACCACTAAGACTGTAGGTCATGGCGGCAGCTGTGAATGCAGCGACGGAGCAGCTGTGTGCCCTCCGGATGGGCACTGACCGAGGCCCATGCAGACCGGTAGGTCCCGTGGCAGCTTTGAATGCGGTAACGGGGCAGTATTGTATTGTACTGCAGCATTTAGATAGCTCTTACTACCCATATGTGGTATGTTGAAGCGCTTGCCTTCATGGGTAGCTCGCTACACTGTGTAGGGTGTGTGGTTGGAAGGAAGCTGCCTTTTTTGATCCTATGTGGGAAATGTTTCCATGTCATGCGTGATCACCACTGAGGTGTGGTAATCGTGTTATGCGACGCAGCACGTGGCAGTGTGTTGGATGATGTAGTGTGAGAGACAGACGCTCAGTGTGATGGTTTCCAGTGTGCTGTTAGCTTTGAACAGCTCTGCTTGTGCCTTTATATATTTCATATGATATAGTCTGCTGGCTGATTACTGCAGTGGTTGTCCAATCTGAGATTTTGTGCATAGTTGTGGTCCTGAGTCGACATTTTAGGAGGGAAAGAAAAGCGGAGAGATCTGTTAGGATGGGCATTTTTATTATCCCATATCTGAATGTCTTTGTGAGATTTAAAGAAGCCGTCAGAGTGTATAGATATTTGGGTCCCACAGTGGTAAACTATTTTTAAGTCCTCCGATTCTTCCAGCAAAGTATGACCGATTTCTTCAGTTGTTCCATGCCTCTTTATTTGGTGATGTTTTTTTGGAGGGCTGTACAGTGCTGGTGATTGATAACCCTCAGAGCGATATGTCTTGTGGGAATTAAAGAGGTATAAGTTTCGATTGGTGCTGACTGCTGCATATTATGGTCTTAGCATTATAATGGGCCATAACGGTCATATGTGCAAGTACATAACCATAGAATGCTATGGAATACCATAGCTCAGCCCTTCCTAGCTTACCTGCATATTGACAGCAGTTTTCTTGTCGAGTTGTTTCCAGTTCATGGGTGGTAAGCGGAAGCTTGCACTTGAGGGGTGCAACTATTTTCTGGGCTCCATTTCTAGGGTGTGGGTGGTGCCACTATGAGGGAAACAGCAATGGCTTTTTTCACCTGTCTTCGAAAGTGCATATCCTTTAAGACTTTCGAAATAATCTTCGAATACGACCATCACAGCGGAGCTTTACAGCCCAGGACTGCACTATCTTGTGGCCTAGTCTGACTATGACCTACGCATTTTTGCATCAATGGCTCCTATAACCTCCATAGAACTGGAAAAATTCATTTAATCTTCATCATAGATGCTGGCCTAATTTCGAAAAAGTTGCTGTCTTCATGTCTCCTTCATATTTTTCTACATAACGAGTCCACTTCCGGACCAGTTTTTTGAACCACTGAAGAACTGGGATTTCAAGTACCCAGCGGCGCCAGGGACACGGCCAAAGTCCTCTGGGTTCCCTTGCCTTGGTATACAGAGACACGGAATACTTCTAGGTGGCGTCAGAGATCAAATTTATTAGCTGCAGCTAGTAGCAGAAATCCCAGCAATACAACATGGTTTACAACTCAAGAAACTGCTCAATTTTACTAAGGCGAGACATCCCTATTTATACACAAAAGGGTACATTTAAAATGCACGCCCCTGCACCAAAATTCAACCAATAGAAAATACATGACATCACACAGCATCATATAGTAAAGCTCATTTTACAGTGTCCCAACCCACAAGTTAATATTTAGGCATATCTAAATAATAATTTGGAAGGCCCGGGCAAACCCTTAATTGAAAGCGTAACCCATGAAATGAAGAAACAGTAAAGAAAAGTAGTTTCAGATAATGTGCAAGATAACAGAAACATAAAGAAACTTAAAAGTTAATAAATGTCTTGAATGGTGATTGGGAAAGTGGATAACGATCTTGCAGGGAAATTGGCTTGGCAGGGTCAATTCCAGGTGAAAAGGCCAGCTTCTGAAATTAACTCCAGCGCACGAAGGAAACCTTAGTTAATGTACACATTTTTTTTTTTTTAATGTTTTTATTGCAGAATCAGGAATAAACATATCCAACAAGCCAACCTAGATCCCAATGGTACCCAGCATACAGTGCGACAGTAACACAATACACAGCCGATCAGCCCACATCCCGGAGGCTGGGCGGCGCTTCAATGGCTTAGTACACTGGGGGTATCTCGGTGCGTGCTCCATCCGGGGCACAGGTCAAATGCAGCACCTCGTTTCTGCTTTTATCCCAAAACAACCAACCCACCCTCTCCAACTAGTCCTTGGCCACTCCAATGTCACGACACTGAAACATCACAATTACCTCCCTGGGCCATCCGGTTCCGGGAGGTTGCCGCTAGCCGGCAAACCACCCCCTCCCACGACTCCCTCCCAGTACCCTCCCCTGCAACTGCTGCTAATGCGGGTTCCACCATCCTTTCCTAGCTCTAATGTGACAACTATCAGGAAGATTCGACAAGCAAGTAGTCACACGGAATCCCTCCCTATACCTGATCAGCTTCTTCGCCTTCAGTTAGGTAGTCCTTTAATGCTTGCACCACCAGCTCCCAGGACCTTGCCAGGTCCAAACTCTTTTCGTTACCAGTTCTAGTCGCCTGGAGCATTCGTGACACACTCTCACAACCCGACCACTTCATCAGTTCATTCCTCCACCTCCGTACAGACGGCCCCTCTTTGGACTTCCAGTGCCAAGTGATTTCACGCTGTGCCAGTATCAATCCCAACCCAATGAATTTGCTTGTCACCTTGGTCTTTTTGGTGTGCGGGAACCAAAGAAGCAGGCAAGCGGCCATGTCAAAGTCTACCTCCCGATCCGTGACAGCATTCAAGAGGTCCCCTACCTCAGACCAATAGTTCCCCAATTTCGGACAGCCCCACAGCATGTGGTCAAGATCCACCTCAGGTTCTAGACAACGTGGGCACATGGCATCAAGCACCTGGAAGTGTCGGCGCAACCTCTCCGGGGTCAAATACGCCCTATGAAGCACGAAAAAATGCACCTGTTGGAATCTCGCATTTCTCGTCCCTTTCCAGGTCCTATGTAGCACCTGACCCCAAATGGAGTCCGGGATCTGTTTACCGACGCTGGCCTCCCAACGCGACTTCAACTCAACCAACGGGGCCAGACCTTCATTCAACATCCTATTGTGGAGGCAGGTCACCGCCTTGACGGTGCCCGCTGCCATCACCACATATTGGCACACCATCGTCACCTCCGGTTCAGCCAGTCCGCCCCCCCCAGTGCCTCTGTACGGCCGCAACAACCGCCGCATGCAACAGGAAGGAACCACTTGGCAGGCCGAATTGATCTTGTAAGGTCTGGAACGGGGCCAGCGTCCCGTCCACATAGAGGTCTCCTACCATCTGCAAACCTAGGTCCTCCCACTCTAACAATTGGGACCAATCACCTCCGTGCGGTAAGGCAGTGAGCATTCCCAGCGGAATCTCCGGTGCATACGTCCGGCGCTTCCCAGCCCTCCTCAGGTTCCTGTTCCAACACAATCTAAGCGTCCTCTCCTCCATCGTGAGGTTCCTACTAGCCAGTCTCTGTTGCATCACGATCGATGACAAGACATGCCTCTGAACGCCGTTCCCCCGGCCATCCTCAGGTCCTCTGAATTCCCTGGCCACGTCCTGCGTCAGGACCTGGAGCTGCGCTGCCAGATAGTATAGCTCATAGTCGGGGACAGCCATCCCTCCTTCACACTTGGGTCGCATCAAGGTGGCTAATGCCACCCGTCGGCGACCGTGGCCCCAGAGAAAGCCAGTCACCAACGTCCTCAGCTCTCGAAAAATACCCTGCGGGATCCACACCGGCAACGTTCTAAAATAATACAGGAGCCTCGGGAGTGCCACCATTTTCAACAGTGCCACACGGCCTAGTACAGACAGCGGGAGAGATGCCCAGAAGTCCACACTGCCTCTCAGTGCTCGAATACAGCGCCCCACATTCCCCTCAAGGAGGTCCGCCGCCGCATGGTAGATGCGCACTCCCAAGTAAACAAAACAAGAGGGTTCCCACACTACCGGCCTCGTGAGCTGCGGGCAGAGCGTGGTCTTCCGCAACGGAAACACACAGGTCTTAGTCCAGTTCACTCTGAGGCCTGAAAGCCTCCCGAACCTGCCCAACATGTCCACCGCGCCTTCTAGAGCCCTTCCAGAATCCGCCAGGTACAGTAATAAGTCGTCGGCATACAACGAGATGTAATGCGAGTCAGGTCCCCGTGCAATCCCGTCGAAAACAACTCCTGTTCTCGCCTGCGCCGCTAGCGGTTCCATTGCGAGGGCAAAGAGCAGAGGGGATAGCGAACAGCCTTGCCTCGTGCCCCTACAGACCGGATAAACCGAGGAGACCAAGGTCCCCAGCCGCACCCGCGCCTTAGCCGAAGAATAGAGCACTCTCGTCCAGCCCCGGAACCCCTCCCCAACCCCGAACTTCAACAGCACGCCATCTAGAAAATCCCATTCTAAGCTATCAAACGCCTTTTCAATATCAACCGTCAGCACTACTGGGCCTGGTTCCGCTGCGGCAGCACTATCAATGACCCCAATCAGCCGACGGATATTCATCGAAGTGCTCCTAGAGGGGATGAATCCCGCTTGATCCCTATGCACTAAAGAGGCCATTAGTGGGAGGAGCCTGGTGGCTAGGATGCGGCTCAAAATCTTGGAATCTACAGTCAACATAGACAACGGACGAAAAGAAGAGACATCCAAAGCATCTCTGCCCGGCTTCAGCAGGGGCACAACCAGCGCCTCCGTCATAGAGTCAGGCAACCGCCCTAATTGTCGCGCCTCCTCATACACAACCTGCAGTCTGGGCGCCAACACTTCCATGAACTTGACGTAGAACTCGATCGGCAATCCATCCACCCCAGGGGTTTTGTTCCGCGCCATATGACTAATCGCCCCTCTGATTTCCGCTAGGGTGACGGGGCCCCCCAGATCCCGGGCTACCTCCTCATCCAATACCGGCAAAGGGACCTGATCTAAGTAATTACCAATGTCCATGGCCCCCACTTCGAGGTGGCTGGCGTACAGACCCGTGTAGTAGGACTGAAAGCGCCCCAGGACCGCTGACTGCGAATAAACCACCTCCCCGTCTTCCCGTCGCACACTCATAACCGGACATCCTCTAGGGTTCGGATCAGCCAACTTCGCAAGGAGCGTGCCCACCTTGTCTCGCTCCTCATGCACTTTCACCGCATACAACTTATAATCATAGCACCGCAATCTCTCCGTCTCAGTCGCCACCGCCTCCTTAGCACGCAACAAGCTTTCTTGCAGCTCCGGCTTCTCGGGTCGCTGCTGTTCCACCCCTCTCAGCACTTCCTCCGCCTTCGCGAGGTCATTCAGCACAGTCCCTCTCACAGTCAGAAACCGTCCCATACATATCCCCCTCACCACCACTTTCATCGCATCCCATTCATTCGCTCTAGTCGCTGTTGACCCAGCATTGACCGCGAAGTAGTCGTCTATGCCTTGACGGACCGTGTCACAGAACGCCGGGTCATCCAGCGTCTCCGGACGAAGTCTCCACGTAGGGACCGCCGATCTCGCCCGCTGCCATTGCACAGAAATCAGCAGTGGGTTATGATCCGAAATGGTCCTAGACAAATACTCAGAGTGAATCACCACATTCGCCAGAGACTCGCAACACAGCACCGAATCCAGTCTAACATGCAGATCATGCAGTGCTGAGAAGTAGGAATAATCACGGGTTTCGGGGTGCTGCGCCCTCCATACATCCACCAAGCCCCACCTCTCCTGCCAATCCCGCTTATGGGTCGCGAGTCTGCGCACTGGGGAGTCCACCAAAGGCGGGTGTGACCTGTCCAACAGCACATCTGAAATGGAGTTAAAATCCCCCGCCAGCAATATAGGGCCCGCCAAATAATACGCCAGTGAGCGCGACAAACCCTCAAAGAAGTGCGCTTGGTCAGCGTTGGGGGCATAAATGTTACACAGCACCACCTCCCTACCACACAGCCGTCCCTCCACCACCACATAACGGCCCTCCGGATCTATTTTCTGGCTCGTGACTTGGAATGGCGTGCCCGCTCTGATCCATATTAACACCCCTCTGGCAAATGCTGAGTAGGTCGTGCCAAACACCTGACCCCGCCACCTCCTCTGTAGCGCCCCACATTCCTGCTGAGTCAAGTGAGTCTCCTGAAGCATCGCTATCTGAATGCCCCGCCTCACCAAGTAGGCATGTACCTTGTGGCGCTTAACCATAGTTCGAATACCCCGGACATTCCATGTGACACATTTCAAGTTAGGTAACGTCCCCATAGAGCATCACCCCCAACAGTGGCACACGCCAATAAATGTGACCCGCATTGCAGCAATTGTACAACCCCTTCAAAACACACCCCTTAACTCCCATCCACCCCCTCCCCAGGACAGGGCCTAGTAACCCAGCTTCAGCCCCGTTCCAAACCGCAAACACCCAACACATCACACTAGTCTGTAGTCGACACCACAGAAGACCTTAAGGGTCTGATGAGGACTATGGAGCCCCAAACCAGGACGACAGAGCGACCACCCCGCGCCCACAGCCCCATTCTGCTAATGCAGCCCCATACCTGGCAGTCCATTAGGAGTCAGGAGCGTCCAGGCCTTACAAGCAGTACAGCGGCCACAAGCTTCACCCATTAAATATACCATCTGAAGTTTGTGGGGTGACCTCCGGCCCCTGCGCTCCCCCCACCTCCGAGTCTTCATCACCGGTCTGCTCCCCTTCCCTTTCCGAAGCCGAACCTCTGGAAGTGTCTTCTCGTTGCGAGCCCGTGATGTTCGCCGTGGCCTCCAACGCACTCAGTCTATCGGCCAGCATTTGCGCCTCTCGCTCGGCCCGTTGGCGCCTATTCCGGGAGCGGATGCGCTGCGACTTCCTGACCCTGACCGGCTGCGCACGATCCCTGGCGGGCCTGTGCGCACGATCCGTCCCCGCACGATACAGTTCCAGCCAGGACCATGCTTCATCCGGTGTCTGGAAAAAGTGGGTTCTGTCATCCACGACAATCCGCAGCTTGGCTGGAAAAAGCAGGGAGTATTGAATCCCTTCCTCCCTCAGCTCTTTCTTCACCGACAGAAAGGAAGCCCTGCCCCGCTGCACTTCCTGCGTGTAGTCCGGAAAGATCGTCACCTTGCTGTTTTCCACCTGGAAGGGCCCTTGGGATCTCGCCCTTTGGATCAGCAGATCCCGGTCTTTGTAGTGCAGCAGTTTGACCACCATCGGTCGGGGCGGTCTGCCCTCCAGGGGCGGTTTGGCGGGCACCCTGTGCGCTCGTTCCAGTGAGAAGAAGGGTGACAGACCCTCCGGCGCCACCACCGTCCGAAACCAGTCCTCCATGTAGGCCACTGCGTCACCCTTCTCGATTTTCTCCGGGAGCCCCACCACCCGCACATTGTTCCGGCGGTTGCGTCCTTCCGCATCCTCTGCCCTACGCTCCAGGAGTGCCAGGCGACGAACCACGTCCTCGAGTTTATGCTCCGCGGTGACCACGGCCGGTTTCAGCTCCTGGAGCAATTGTTCGTTGGATTTCACTTTATCAGAGAGCTTAGCGTGGTCCGCTCTCAACAGGCCAAGCCCCGTCGCCACCTGCGCTATGTCCTGGTGCAGTTCGTCCTTCGTGGCAGTAATCGCGGCCAATATCGCATCGAGGCGGAGATTCAACCTTTGCTCTTGCGACGAGGGCTCCGTCGTGAAACCGTCCTCAGCTTCCTCCGACCTCCCTTCCCTGTGTGCCTGTGTCGCGGCGGCTCCAGTCCCCTGCGCGGCCATCTCGAGCGCGGCACGCCTGCCTCTCGTGCAGCCCCCTCCAAAGGCGGCCGGTGACGATAGACCCACCGAACGTACCAATCCCGGGCCCGCCCAGCACCAACGACGAGCCAGCCAAGTGGGCGCAGATCACTTGTCCCCGGGCTAGCGTGGTTATGTGGAGCCAGCTGTCCCACGCCCTCGCCCCGTCGCCAACCTCTGTCCCAGAAGGCGTAAGCCCCACCGATCAGGCGAGCAGCCGTGAGTCCGTTGTCCCGGGCTGAGCAAGCCCTCTGCTCCTAGTAGTTTCAGACACTGTGCGTCGCAGCCAGGGCGACCAAGATTCTCCGCCGTGTGCGGTTGGGCCCCACGGTACCCCGCTGTCTCAGCCAGTAGCAAGCGGGCAACACACGGCCCCTGGTGCAGAGAGGATCAAGCCAGGGCCGCGGGAGGCGCCCGAATCCAGGTGCCAGGCAGGGACCGGCAGCCGCCTCCTCCAGCAAGCAGGTCATTCCATCGGCAATGTGCCTGGCAGAAACGGCAGTCTCTCCATGGTGCTTTCGCCCAACTCCAAAGGGGCTACCAGCGATCACTTCCAGCACGCCAGGCCCAGATGCAGCCCCCCTGGTAGTGCCCTGAAACGCCCCTATGTGGGCCGGAGTGCGCCGGCCACCCCGGTCACAGTGCACCCCACAGTTCCAAGCCTGTGCTCCCACGCTGGTCACCTAGCAGGGCCCCCCTGGCGATCGACCCTCCAGCCGCCACTCAGCCCGCTCACCCTCCGGGGCGTGCAAGCGCCGTGCTCCGCTGCTCCACCAGCGCCCTGATGAGTCTCCGCTCACTGCAGTATTGCGGTGGCACCCACTGCAGCACTCACAGCAGCCGGGCGGCCCTTCTCATCCGTGGGATCTCCGGCCGCATTGCTTGAGCCTAGCCCCTGCGCTCCAGTCGGCCGGAGGAGCCGGTGGGGGAGGGGGCGCCGCCACCGTCAGTCCTCCGCTCTGCTCTCCGCCGCCGTACCGGGTCCGCACCCGCTGTCCTTCCCTCGGTTCTCCGCCCCGCGACGGACCCCCAGGCGCCTCCAGACGGCCCCGCACCGCTCCTCACACAGGTTCCGGAGCTTCACTCCGACGGCGCCGCCATCTTGATTCCTTTGTGCTGCCAGCCGGGCCGATCTCCAGGTCCGGTCCACGCGGCTTCCAGGGTCCCGACGGGGATTAGATGGTCCCCACCAGGTCAGCGACCCGCCAAGGCCTCATTTGTGGCTGCCAGGTGGCATGGGGCAAGGTAAATCAGGAGAAAGGACGGGACTCGGCGCGGAGCAACTCGCTCACGCTGCCATCCCGGTCGGCGCCGAAACCACGCCCCTAGTTAATGTACACATGACCCACAAGGTCAGACTGCTTTGCTCGCAGACTAACTTCTGAGGCCTACGTAAAAGGCAACACCAGATGGCAGTCACGACGCATGGCAAAAACCCATGTTTAGAAAAGAAAGTCGTGCACTATAAAAGCACGCAAAATCACAGAACCTCAGTCCCTCCTTTTGCCATTACGTAGGCAATAACCTTAACTCATGTCAATCTGAATCTAGGTCTATATCTATTCTCATCAGGTTATCAAGGTGTTGCTGTAACATCATCTTATTATCCTTCACTTCTCTCGGGACTGGTCTTCTCACACAGATCGTAGCACAAAGACTACAAATGGCGGGACCACACTGGATGCATAAACAACACGAGAAAAGGATAGCTAACGCCATACCAAGGAACATCAGAATCTTCCATCCCCATTTGGACAACAATTCCCATAACCATCCCATCAACGACCAGTCTCCTTCGTCCACATGAATAGACTCAGAGATCTTATGTAGGCTAGAGATGGCTTGGTACACTGTCGAGGCATTATCTGGTATGAAAACGCAGCAACTAGATCTAATCAATTTGCATACCCCACCTCTATCTGCAAGTATAATATCTAGAACAAAGCGGTTCTGTAATGTCATAAGGCGATCCGCTTGAAGCTCAGTTGTAATATTGCTAAGGGCACCTGCAGTCTCATTTATAGTGGCTTCAACCACTCTTGTAAGCTGACGAATATTCCTACTATTAGCCATAGGACCCCAAAAGGGTAGGAAACCCTTAAAGAAGTCTCCAGCTTCTTGTGCGACAGTATCTTTCGCATCGATTACACCTCTACCATATCTTGTCTTATGGTAATCGGAAACAGCAGTGTATTTAGGGGAAAGCAAAAATGCCACGTAACATGTGCCGGAAAAATCAGATGGCAACCATGTGTATGCTCTATCGTGACAAACAAAATACGTGCCTTTGGCTGGCACGAACGGAGGAGATTTCTGGGACGTATAAACGTATGTGTGAACACACACACTCTTACCAAGCTGAGCTCTCGGATTCTGACCATTACCTTGCAAACAAAGATGACCTCGGTGGGGTATAATCCAAATAGGAGGAGACCTTCGCTGCCTTTCTTTCTCCGTCAAGCTAACACTATATGTCGTCTTATTCCAACCGACATATGCTCGTACCTCATCTCTAGGGATACCGTTATACGCATCAATATCTCTAATCATATCAACTATTCCCCGTATCAAGGCATTATTACTTGCATTGTCTTTGACGGAACGTACAGGAGAGGCTTCATTTGCATAGATAAACATTGATTGGAGTGCCCAAACTGACCCGTTAGGCGAAAAAGGCAAAACCAAATATGGCATTCCCTTATCTGTAGTATGTGGCATAAGACCACACACCCAACAATTCGTGGTATTTATGACTAGCTGATGCTGATGCAACATCTGTATAAACAAATTGTTAACAAATTCTGATCTTCGTGTCTGTTCATGTTCAGGTTAAGTATGAAACTCATGTGGAGATGCAGTAGAAAAAGAAAGAGTAGGTTGGGAGGTAGATGTAAGTGGCAATTGTGTGACATAGAAAATCCAACCCACACAAGCTAACGTAATATTCACAAGCATAAGAAAACACATTATTAAAAAACATTTGCTACGAACCAATGTACACATTTTCATTTTGAAACCACTTTTCTCAACACCTTTCTCAGACCCAAAAGACTCCATCCTCTAACCGTGCTGTTCGCGGCGGTTGGGTGTTCCGTGCTAAGGAATGCGTCTGTCAGTCCAGGGAACGCCCTGAGACCAACCAGAACCTCGACCTTGTGTCCTCGGCTTGCACTCCCAAGTATTTACACCGCGACCTTACAGCTGAGTCCGGATGGTGACTCGAAAAAGGAAAAAGCAAAAAAAAGTCTCTTGATCTGACAAGGTGTAATTCACTATATAAAAATGTTTTTCTTTATTTGTCCATAGCAACAGGCTTTCTTGGCCTCAAATCGTAGCGTTCTTTATCAGGTACAGTTGGATCCTTAAATAAAAGTTCCGGATTGGTGGTGTCAATCTTCAGATGAGGAGGCACAGCAGCTTGCAGAACATCATCATCCTCGCGTTCTGACCGTGTCCATGTCAAATGAGCATCACTAAATGGAACAAATCTAGGAGTTTTTTCCCATTCAGAATCGGCTATACCTCCCCTCACCCACTTGTCATATGGTAAGGGCAATGGAACTTTTTTGCAATGGGCGGCATGCACCCAGTTTTTCTTGCCAGCTACTCTAACAGCAGTTTGAGTCACTAACAAAACTAAATGCGGTCCAGTCCACCTCGGCTCCAAATTCTTTGTTCGTTGAAAATTCTTCGTGAGAATATAATCGCCGGGTTGAATTGTGTGTCCTGGATCCGCAGTTGCTGTCGGTAGACTGTCATAGACGTGTTGGTGGAGAACACCTAATTTAGCAGTCAAGTCATGTAAGTAATCCACCAACTTAGGGTACTCAATACTCTTTAGGACGAGGCACACCCCAAACATTGGCCGGACGACCAAACACAATTTCATACGGACTAAGTCTCACTCGAGAATGCACAGTCATCCTTGTTGACAAAAGAGCCAACGGCAATGCATCCGGCCATGTAAGACCAGAGCTCGCTTGTACCTTAGCTAATTTCAGCTTCGAGGTACCATTGTAACATTCAACAAGTCCAGCAGACTGGGGGTGATTCGCTGCATGGAACTTCTGATTTATTCCCAAACCAGCACATACTTTCTTCATGATTTGACCCACAAATTCACTCCCATTGTCCGACCATACAATTCTGGGCAAACCATACCTAGGGAAGTATTCTCTCAGCAAAACCTTGGCTGTAGACAAGGCAGTATTATCCTTTAGGGGGTAGGCCTCTATCCACCTGGAAAAGGCGCAAACAACCACAAGGACATACTTCAAATTATTGCATCTCTCCATGTGAATGTAGTCTAACTGTATCACTTCAAACGGATACATTGGAGGAGCAAAATGACCAGCTGGAGTTGGAGTTCCCTTACCAGGATTATACTTCAAACAAATCATACAACGTTTCACCACGTTCTCTGCACATTTCAGAATTCCAGCATTCTGCCAAACTGGAGCCCACAACTTGCATATTCCCTTCGAACTTATGTGAGCCATTCCATGAGCCATTGTAACCACTGGGAGCACATACGCATCTGGCAACAGCCGTCGATGGTGTTCTGACAACTCAACCCAACAACCTGTCGAATCCAACATACCCGTAGTTTCTCTCCAAACACTCACTTCTTTCTCAGTTGCTTCAGCCTGAATCATTTTCACACTTTCTATTGTGTCTTCACACATTCCACCAGCCATAACCCAATTAGCTGGGCCTGCAACATACATACGGCTCAACATGTCTTTCGCCGTTTCCTTCGCAACTTCATCCGCAAACGCATTCCTTCGACCAACATCGTCCACAACTTTCTTATGCGCACTACACTTCACAATTGCAATCTGCTTTGGGAGAGTGAGAGATTCCAAAAGTTAATTCACCAACTGCCCATGCTGTATTTTTGTCCCATGCGAAGTAAGGAACCCACGCTCTCTCCATAAACACCCAAAACTATGGGCAACACCAAACGCATACTGGCTATTGGTGTAAACATTCACCCGCTTTCCTTCTGACAACACGCACGCTCTCGTCAATGCAATCAACTCTGCTGCTTGCGCAGAATTCTTTGGTATGCGTGCTGTCTCAACAACTGTATGTAAAGTTGTAATAGCATACGCTGCAGTCGTTTCACCATTCGGAAGCTTAAAACACGAACCATCCACCCACAGCGTACCATCAACATCCGTAAGGGGAGTATCCCTCAGGTCAACTCTAGCTTTCGTTTCTTCCTCTGTTCGAAGAAAACAATCATGCTGTTCCTGAGGATCCGTCTCTGTAGAGATCGGTAACAACGTAGCTGGATTCAGCACATTACATCTTTTAATGTGAACATGACTAGCCAACAGTGTCAACTCGTAACCTGACAGACGTGCACTAGTAAGGTGCTGTGTCTTAGTCCTGTTTAATAAGGTATCCACTGCATGTGGGACCATCACAATCAACGTATTGTCCAATACCAAACCAGCAGACTGTCGGATAGAAACAGCCGCTTCAGCTGTAGCTCTCAAACAACTCGGCAACGCCTTAGCAACTGGGTCTAATGTTGCTGAAAAATACGCGCATTGACGCTGCTTGTCCCCAAATGGTTGTGTCAACACTGACAACGCACAACCTTCTCTCTCGTGCACGTACAACGTGAAAGGCTTACTATAGTCTGGAGTACCCAACACAGGAGCCGAACACAATGCATCGCGTAGTTCAGAAAAACTTTTCTGACATTCGTCAGACCAAGGAAGAGGATGCGGAGTATCTTTCAGAGTCAATGCCAACAGTGGTTTTGCTAGCAAGGAAAAATTGGGGATCCATTGCCTACAATACGAAGTGACACCTAAAAAGGCACGCACTTCTCTCTGCGTCGATGGCACATTCATGCGTGCAATCGCTTGAATTCGTTCTGGGGTCAATCTCCTTCCCTCCTTCGACAAGAGATGACTTAAGTAGGTCACTTCTTGGCGACAATATTGCAACTTTGAAGGTGACACTTTATGATGAAGGTCGGACAAATACCGCAACAAAGAAAGAATAGCCTCTTTACAAATCTTTTCATCATCAGCAGTAATCAACAAATCATCGACGTACTGAATAAGAGTAGCACCAACAGGTAACACAAAACCGTCAAGCTGAGTTTTCAATGCCTGACTTTAGATGGAGGGACTTTCACAATAACCTTGGGGAGCTCTCTTAAACCGGAAGCTTCGACCTCCTAATGAGAAGCCAAAAATATCCCTGCTCTCCTCAGCAATAGGAATACTGAAGAAAGCATTCTTCAAATCGATGACAGAAAACCAAGCTGCCGAAGCAGGAATCAAAGTCAACAAAGCAGTGATATCAGGTACCACAGGAAACTGTGGCACGACTATCTTATTTACCTCTCGAAGGTCGATCACAAACCTGTACACAGGTGGCTGAGAAGCATAAGTACGTTTAAGGACAGGCAAAACAGGACTGTTACAAACATTACCTCTCGTTTCCTCAACTACACCCTTCTCAACCAGATCATAAACAATCGCTAAAAGAGCTCTCTCACCATCGCTCGAAATCTTGTATTGTGGAATACGAGGCAGCCTAGCATTTGCCTTAAGGGTAACAACATACGGAGGAATCTGCAAAAGACCAACATCATTTGGACCTGTGGCCCAAAGTGTATCAGGAAGCGAACG
Source organism: Lissotriton helveticus (assembly GCF_964261635.1). NCBI lineage: Eukaryota > Metazoa > Chordata > Amphibia > Caudata > Salamandridae > Lissotriton > Lissotriton helveticus. The sequence goes on along the minus strand of NC_136072.1, from coordinate 1,141,405,789 downwards.
CAATTCCAGTGGCAAACAATCCTTAGACAAATACATTGGAGAAATCACTTTCTTACCAAGGGTAAGTTGTACTCCTGAAGGAGAACAATGCAATGTTGCATACAATATTTTCAGCAAGTCAAAACCCAATAGATTCTCACCACAACCAGTCGTTAAAATAAGTGGAGCTTCCAATTCACAAGGGCCAATGGTAAGGGACAAAGGACTAGAAACCGGATTACGAACTGGGGCGCCTGAAAATCCTACTGAAACATTGGTCAAGCCAGACAAAGGTGCGCCTGGAAGTTTAGAGTGCATAATAGAACTCTTCATCGCACCAGTATCCAAAAGAAAAGGTTCTACCACACCTGATGTAATCACTTCAACATAAGGTCCACTCTGATCTACTGGAACTGACACTACTCCCTCACTTTGTCCTTGGCTGTCCTAGTTATCATTATAATCAGAACACTCACCTTCGACATAGTAATCCTCAACATAGTACTGGGCAGACTGACCACTCGGAACATTCTGTCTGTCAAAATAATTCGCAGAATTCTGTAGGGAAGAGGAACGCTCATTCTGAGGGATCACACCACGTCCCCTACCCCTAGGAGTTTGCTGAAAACTACCACAACCTCTCTGACCAGATACACCATTTGCACGCTGTAAAAAAGCCGGGCAACTATTCTTGTAATGACCTTCCTCTCTGCAATAAGCACACTGATTAGGGCCAGGAAAGAATCGCGGAGCATAGGGCTCAGGCTTCTGTAACAATCTCTGAAATTGTGGAGGCTGCTGAAACTGAGGCTGATTCTGACGAGGCGGATAAGCTTGCTGCAAAAGAACTTTCGTCTTTAACTCTTTAGTTTTCTTCTCTACTTTATCCTTCTCATCTTTATCCATATTCTCGTAATATTGTGCAGTAGCCAATATCTGGGCCGACGAAGAGACAGCCCATGAACTCTCAGAGTCCTTTAACTTATTAGAAAGTTCGGGAAGCAAATTAAAGACAAATTTATCCACAAACAACCTTTGACCACCCTCCGTACTCATATCCTGACCACTATGATCAATAAACGTCTCTTCAAACCTAGTAAAGAAATCAGATACACTCTCGTCTTTCTTCTGCTTACATGCTGCTAACTTATCCCAATTCACTCGTAAAGCGGGCATCATCGTTTTCATCAAATTAATAATTCTACCTGGTAATTCTGAAACTAGAGGTTCAGGTTTAGCACCTCCCTCCTGTCTACCATCTGCAGCAACAATATTCGCCCAGGTATCACCTAATTCAGCAGCATGATTCTCATGACGAATCTTCACCCACAAAGGTTGGGGGACTACATTACCCATCAACATATCGATGTCAGCTAAATTCATAATATGCGCTTCAACTGTCTGTGACAACTCCTTGTAATAACCAGCAGGATTCTTACGAGGGTCAGGTAAGGTCTGCTTAAGAGCCAACACCTCTGCTCTCTTCCAAGGGACATGTACCCATACTCGCTGGAAATTAGCCGAAGCGGCCTGAATACCCTGATTTACATTAGCCTGAACTGCTTCTTTCCATACAGGAGGAACTTCTCTCATAGGGTACTGTTTCACTTTCCTCCTAACAGAGGAATCAGGTTCATACAATGTCTGACGCGAAATACTAGATCTGAAGGCAAGTATTGTCTCTACGGCATCTGTAACATCAGATTCCACTATCATCCCTTTAGCAAAATCTGACTGAACATCGAGCACATCCTGCGGAATCGGACCCAACTCATTATCTTCCCATTCCTGACGCAGAAAAGTACACATTACATCAAAAACATATCTTGGCTTAGGCGGTTCCCACTGAAAGAAAACATCCATAACTGCTGGCAAATCATACCTCGGAGCATTTAAAATCCACCTACGAGCCAACAAATCCAACACTGTCCATTCTTCAGAACTAGGAAGCTGACTACGACTCTGTTTACGTTCCGAAACAGGGGTCATATTCAGTGACCCAAACAATGGTGACAACAAATTAGAAACAGTTTCTGTCATTCGTTTTCAAACAGAAGGAGAAGAAGCAGACATAAGAACAGGAGAATAAGTATTTTGAGGCAAAAAAGGTGTAGGAATAAGAACAGTAGGAGTCTCAGATGCAGAAGAGGAAGGCAAAGGAGTTTGAGGCAAAGCTGGTAGCAAAGCTGGCGACCCTAGAATGGGTTGCGCAGGAGGAGGCAAAACCATCTGTGGAGCACAGGGTGGCTGAACAACAGCAGGAGGTTGAACAACAAAGGGTGGAACAACCGGGAGTAATAGAGGCGCAGTAGCACCCTGCACATAGGGAGGAGGCAATCTCAGTAAATGAGAGATCAAAGGATCTTTTTCAGGGTCTTCCATCACTTTCGGAGGAGAAGACGGCAAGGCCGGATAACATTTATCTATGGCCATGCAACGCTGTCTATCTAAAACTTCACTCGCACGCTCTTCTCCATCTTCCTTAAACTGTCTAGCAGCTAGTAGTACTGACATATTCTTATCTTTCCTATCTCTCTTTGCTTGTTTAATTTCTCTCTGTTTGGCTTCCTTACGCCAAAGGCGGAAAGAGTCAAACATTGCCGGCCGGGCTTTCTTCTTAAATAGCTTAACTTCTAGATGATCTAAAATCTCTGTTTCAAAACTACCATGTGGGGGCCATTGCAAAACACCATCCTTTTTAGTGTAGTGGACCCATACTTCATTATAAGTAATAGGGGCCACTCCGTGTTTTGAATAGAGCTCATAAGTCAGAGTTCCAACCGGAGGTATCGGACATGAATCCTCCAATCGGGAATCCCTGTTACTACCACAAACAAACCAATTACCAAATTTACCAAGACCAGGCATCTTGCTCACTAGTCTGGTTTCAAACTTCAAAGGGAATCAAAAAATGATACACTCGTAAATATACAAGCCCTTCGGCTTTGGGTACTGCAGCAACCAAATCAAAACCAAGAAAACAAACAAAGTCGTGGGAGCGACCCACTTATACTTAACCAAATATCTGTCACGCCACCAGAAGACCGTCTATCGTCTCGCTTTACAAACATCAATTGGAGGGTCCAAGACAAGGCGACAGTCAGGGCAGCAGTCCTTTGTAGCCGTTGGAAAGCGGGAAGCCTCGCAGAAAAGACCTTTGGTCCACGTCGACATGCAGGGGTCGATGAAGTGGGGGCCCTCCTCCAGAATTTCCTCACGTGGCTCCTCGCAATCTTTGGGCTTGGACCGGTACCACTGAAGTCGTCCCACGTTGTCCGCGCCAACTGAAGAACTGGGATTTCAAGTACCCAGCGGCGCCAGGGACACGCCCAAAGTCCTCTGGGTTCCCTTGCCTTGGTATACAGAGACACGGAATACTTCTAGGTGGCGTCAGAGATCAAATTTATTAGCTGCAGCTAGTAGCAGAAATCCCAGCAATACAACACGGTGTACAACTCAAGAAACTGCTCAATTTTACTAAGGCGAGACATCCCTATTTATACACAAAAAGGTACATTTAAAATGCACGCCCCTGCACCAAAATTCAACCAATAGAAAATACATGACATCACACAGCATCATATAGTAAATCTCATTTTACAGTGTCCCAACCCACAAGTTAATATTTAGGCATATCTAAATAATAATCTGGAAGGCCCGGACAAACCCTTAATTGAAAGCGTAACCCATGAAATGAAGAAACAGTAAAGAAAAGTAGTTTCAGATAATGTGCAAGATAACAGAAACGTAAAGAAACTTAAAAGTTAACAAATGTCTTGAATGGTGATTGGGAAAGTAGATAACGATCTTGCAGGGAAATTGGCTTGGCAGGGTCAATTCCAGGTGAAAGGCCAGCTTCTGAAATTAACTCCAGCGCACGAAGGAAACCTTAGTTAATGTACACATGACCCACAAAAGCTCAGACTGCTTTGCTCGCAGACTAACTTCTGAGGCCTACGTAAAAGGCAACACCAGATGGCAGTCACGACGCATGGCAAAAACCCATGTTTAGAAAAGAAAGTTGTGCACTTTAAAAGCATGCAAAATCACAGAACCTCACCTCCTGATAAGAGTGACACACCACCTGCTAGTATTACTTATGCTTTGATGATGTACTACTCTGACTATCCTTTGTGTGGTCCTAGCATTTGACTAAACATGGCTTTCCTGATGAAGGCGCTCTATTCGCTGAAACGCGTGTAGACATTATGAAGATTCATCATTGAATACAAAGCCACCAAAATGGATGTTCAAACTTTATGTATTTTCTTTTTAATATGTATTGTTCGGTTGATTATTGTCCTTATAACTTTGTATGTAGTTAATCCATTGATTGATTACACACTCTTTCTTATATGAGCCACTTATATAAGATATGCAGCTTTGTCCGTTGTATGAGGTAATTGGAAAACAAACATTTTTGTCAAAACTGTTGTTTTTATTGTGATGTCATTGTCTACCATATGATGATTTAAACAGAAAAACAGAATCAAATGAAAATTTTTAAAGTGATTGTGTTCGACTAAAAAGATTTTATAATGATAACTGTGGTACACTAAGTCTTCTTCTAACATGTGGGAATAACGGTCTTGTATATTCAATCAACCCAGAGTTGTTGATTTTTTCTACAACAATTATGCTCCTGGATGCTTCCAGTATTGTCTGGTAGTCAGTTCCAGAGCTTGGCGGCTTTTACAGAGAAAGCAGTCCCTCCTACAGATTCCTTGTGGCACAGTGGTATGATGATAAGTGATGCAAGCCTGGAGTGCAATGTTCTGTTTGGTTTGTATTGCATGAACTTAAGTTGTAGGTATAGCTGTCCTTTTCCTATGGATGTTCTGAGGACAATGCAGAGTGCCTTGAACATTGCTCTTTGAGCTGTAGGTAGCCAGTGGAGCAATTGCAGGACTGGAGGCTGTTGGTATAGTCAAGCTTAGAGATTACGAGTGTGAGGATGGCTTGCAGTTTATGTTGATATGGAAGCTACAGGGAATTCCGTAGTGTTTTCATTGTGTAGAAGTCACTCTTTGAGAAGTTGTTAACATGCTGTATCAAAGATAGGTCTGAATCAATGATTACTCCTAGGTTTCTAACTTCTCTTGCTGTTGTTAGAGGGGCTTCAAGTAATTTTGTCTATATGGCAGTAAGCTGGTGCTTTTGCTATTTTTGCAGGTGACTATCTGTCTTTGCGGTGTTGAGCTGTGATGGTTATTCATCATCCATGTGTTTAAGATATTGAGGCAGTCATTAAATTGTGGATTGTAGGCAATTTCTGAACTATCCATTAAAACATTATTTGAGTGTCATCTGCACAATTCCAACAGGTGAGTTTGTAGGATTTAATCAGATTTGATAAGGGTTTGTTAGATGCTGAATAATAGAAGGGGGTGGGCCCCTGGGGAAGCCATAGTGTTGTGTGTGAGAAGGTGATGTGAAAGGCAGTAGGTAGACTACACTTTGTCTGTCTGTGAGATAAGAAGCAATCCATTTTAGACCATTTCCACAGATTCTGAGATTGTGGTGTTTTTGTATTATTGTATGTTGGTGTTGGTGGACAGTGTCAAATGTAGCTGATAAATCTGAAAGCAATAAGGCAGCTATTCCCCTCTTGTCCAATGTGAGTTTTAGATCATCCCAGACAGACATTATGTCTGCCTCTTTGCCTCGCCCTTGTCTGAAGCTGGTCTGAAATTAAGCCTTAATGTTCTGTAATCTTTGAGAGTTGAGTGAACACTGCTTTATCAAAACATTTTCCTAAGAATGGTCCATTTGATATGGGCCTGTTGTTTACTGGATCGGATGATCAAGGTTTTTCTTTTTGAGGAGAGGTCAATTGTAGGATGTTTTCACCTCAGGTGGGAATGAACCTAGTTCCGGGTACTTAGTGAGTAGGCATCTGGCTACCTTCAGTGCACAGGCTGAGCAAAGGAGATCTTTAAAGATTTTTGGTTGTGCTGGGTCTGAAGGTGATACTGATAGTCTGGCTATAATGATAATATTGAGGAAATCTCTTTGTGACAGGTTATCAAAAATACTATGCATTTCTGTGTGTGGCTCTCGCTTCCTGCTTGTAGACATTGCATGACCACTGCCAGAGGATGATACAGGCCTGTATGTCCCTCCAGCGATGGTTGAACACAGCTCCTTTTGGGGGTGATTCCAGATTCCTGCTTTTAGGCACCGCATGGCTACTGACAAAGGCTTGTGCGAACCTGCAGCTCCTTTATTCAGTTTTGAATCCTGCCATGGTGTGGTAGCATCCTCTGTGATCTGGAAGTCGTGGCTGGATCTGGGAACTTATAACGCACTTTGCTTTTAAGTGCATAGCACTTTGACCTTTATTCCTCCGGATTACTATGTTTATCCGGAATTACCTGAGGTGCCTGCATAACGTTCAGAACATGGGTCTGTTATCACAGGTGCTCATACCTCACGCACACACCTTGGGGGTATTAGTTGCACCTTAATCTGCCACCTTGACCCAGGGGCGGCTTTAGGCTCATGGCAGCCCTGGGCAGGGAGCGTAGGTAGGGGGCCCCGGAAGAGGGGGTCCGGGCGGGGTGGAGCGCGGAGGCCAGTGAAGAGGGGGGGGGCAGGGTGTTTGGAAGTGGAACAGAGCCACCAAATCCCTGCCAGGGGCCGCCACACAAATATGTATCCATCCTCAGAGGATTATTATATTAAGGATATATATTGGCATGGCGGCCCCTGGGGTTTGGTGGCCCTGTGCAGGTGCACAGCTTGCACATGCCTAAGGCCGCCCCTGCTTGACCTGTGGTCTGGTAAGACACCCAGGATCACACAGTGTGATGAATGTATTACCTGTGATTAGAAATCAATAACTCGGATCTCCTGAATCCCCGGCCTTCAACACACCTCGCTTGGCCCCCCTCTTTCTATGGAGTGGCTGCTTACATATTATGCAGAAATGCACTGGACCCGATTTAGAGGTTGGTGGAGAGGAGACTCTTGTCGCGAAGCCTGGGCTGGCAGACATCTCTAAATTTGGCGGGCGGAGTACCCTCACCACAGAGGTAGTAAAGTACTCCACCATGGTGGCCGTATGTACTCTGATTGGAGGTATGAGGCCATTAAAACATATATTAGGCGGGTCCACCTCTTACGAGGGGGGCCGTGCTCTGCCAGGGACACGTATGTGCCTGCCCAGGGGCGTAACACAAACGCCCCCGCAGCCCCTGCAGTGCGGGGGCCCCACTCTCTTCAGTTAATGAAGGGGGCCCGGGCCCCTCAGCTCTTCTGAGAGCTGTGAGAGAGGCCCCTCAGCTCTTCTGAGAGCTGTGAGAGAGGCTTGCGCTGAAGCAAGCCTCTCTCTGCCTGCGTCTGAAGCAGGTTCAGCCTGCTCTGAGCCCCTCGCCCCCCTCCCTCTGACTGAAGAGAAACAAAGTATCAACATTGTTTCTCTTCAGTCAGAGCGGAGGCATGCCTGGGACCAGGGTGGGGTGGGGCCCCAAAGACAGCAGTCTCCACTGCTCCTCTGAGGCAGCACAGAGCCCGGCCCCCACTTGCTCCTCTCCATAAGCAAAGCCCACCCCAGAAGAGAAGAGAAGAGACGGGGACAAGGATGGGGTGGGGGCCCCAGAGAGTGAGAGCCGGAGACAGCACAGAGCACTGCTCGGCACCCTGACAAGGGTGGGGGTGGGGGCCCCAGAGACAGCATTCTCCAGGGCAAAGCTCATATGAGAAGGGATGAGGCAGCAAAATGGTGCCCTCAGGTAAGCACTCTTGTTAGAACACACCATGGGCGTCCGCAGGGAAGGAGGAAGGGGGGGGGGAAGGGGACAAGGCAGAGGGGAGAAGGGTGCAAGGAATAGAAGGGTGCAAGGCGGAAAGGGAGAAGGGTGCAAGGCATAGAGGAGAAGGGTGCAAGGTAGAGAAGGGTGCAAGGCTAAGGGGGAGAAGGTTGCAAGGCAGAGGGGAGAAGGGTGCAAGGCAGAGAAGAGAAGGGTGCAAGGCAGAGAGGAGAAGGGTGCAAGGCAGAGAAGAGAAGGGTGCAAGGCAGAGGGGAGCAGGGTACAAGGCAGAGAAGAGAAGGGTGCAAGGCAGAGGGGAGAAGGGTGCAAGGCAGAGAAGAGAAGGGTGCAAGGCAGAGGGGCGAAGGGTACAAGGCAGAGAAGAGAAGGGTGCAAGGCAGAGGGGCGAAGGGTGCAAGGTAGAGAGGAGAAAGGTGCAAGGCAGAGGGCAGAAGGGTGCAAGGCAGAGAAGAGAAGGGTGCATGGCAGAGGGGAGAAGGGTGCAAGGCAGAGGGGAGAATTGTGCAAGGAAGAAAAGGGTGCAAGGCAGAGGGTGAGAAGGGTGCAAGGCAGAGGGGAGAAGGGTGCAAGGCAGAGAGGAGAAGGGTGCAAGAAAGAGGGGAGAAGGGTGCAAGGCAGAGAAGAGAAGGGTGCAAGGTGGAGAGGAGAAGAGTGCAAGGTAGAGAAGGGTGCATGGCAGAGGGGAGAAGGGTGCAAGGAAGAGAAGGGTGCAATGCGGAAAGGGAGAAGGGTGCAAGGCAGAGAGGAGAAGGGTGCAAGTTAGAGAAGGGTGCAAGGCGAAGAGGGAGAAGGTTGCAAGGCAGAGAAGAGAAGGGTGCAAGGCAGAGAGGAGAAGGGTGCAAGGCAGAGAGGAGAAGGATGCAAGGCAGAGAAGAGAAGGGTGCAAGGCAGAGGGGAGAAGGGTACAAGGCAGAGAAGAGAAGGGTGCAAGGCAGAGAGGAGAAGGGTGCAAGGCAGAGGGGAGAAGGGTGCAAGGTAGAGAAGGGTGCAAGGCGGAGGGGGAGAAGGGTGCAAGGCAGAGGGGAAAAGGGTGCAAGGCAGAGGGGAGAAGGGTGAAAGGCAGAGGGGAGAAGGGCGCAAGGTAGAGAGGAGAAGGGTGCAAGGCAGAGAGAAAAAGGGAGCAAGGTAGAGAAGGTTGCAAGGCAGAGGGGAGAAGGGTGCAAGGTAGAGAGGAAGATAGAGAGGAGAATTGAGGTTCCGTGAATCCTGAACCCGTTTCATAAAGGTCTTGGTTTCGCTACGAATTTGATATTAGCGAACCGTAACCAGTTAGTACGGCAAGCCTGAGTGTTTTCGTCACGTTACATTGATGGAATTCACTACGTATTTAGGGATTCGTGCTGAACCCTCGGGTTCCATTTTGTGTATGGCAGCCATTTTGTGGTTGCCCTCACATAGGCCGATGACTACGGCCGAACGAGTCTTTAGCACACGTACACTTTAGCTGACTTCTGAATGACCCGAGCAAACTGACCCTCTTGCCTGAAGCCAAACTTGTTAGGCCAGTTCCTTTCCCAGTAGCTGATCAAGATTGAGGATCAAGGCACAGGACATCATAAACCTTTATTGCACACAAATATGTCTTATCTTACTCACACCTGTCTCTGCTCCTTTCTTTATGGTCCATTTACGATGGGGATGTGCCCGTTTTTATTATGGGTCCGTTCGACCTATCTGATGAAGAATGTTGGGTTCGACCAATAATTGATCATGGGCTGGGCAACTGAAAAGTGGGTTTTACCGTCATGCGATACCTCTTATCTGGATACATGTGATTGGACAGTTTGTAAATGTAAGGTATTTGTCTGGAATGTGATTTTTGGCATAAAAAGTATGGCTTGCTTTGTAAAATTGAGCAGTCTCCTGAGAACTCATACCGTGTTGACTTCTAGGACTTCTGTTACTGGCTGCAGCCAATAAATTCGATCTTTGACGTCACCAATAAGATTCCGTGTCTCTGTGTTTGAAGACAGGTGATACCCGAAGACTTTGGGCGTGCCCCTGGCGCCGCAGGGTCTTAAATAACCCGTTTTTTCATTCGGCGCCCAACATGGGACGACTTCAGCGGTACCGGTCCAAGCCTGAAGATCGTGAGGAGCTTCGTGTGAAAATTCTGGAGGAAGGCCTGCCACTTCATTGACCCCTGTATGTCATTGTGGTCCGAAAGTCTTTGCTGCGAGGTTCCCCGCTTTCCGACGGCTACGAAGGACTGCTGCCCTGACTGTCGCCCTGTCTTGGAACCTTTGATGATTTGTAGAGCGAGACGATAGACGGATCTTCTGGCGACGTCATCGATACCTCAGTTAAGTATGAGTGGAGCGTCTCCTAGTCCTTAGTTTTTGGGTATCCCTTGGGATCTTTGATTTGGAACTTGCAAGCTCCAAAGCCGAGGGACTTGTGTATTCACGAGACTATCATATTCGATACTCCCTTGAAGTTTGAAGCTAGACTAGAGAGCGAAGATGCCTGGTCTTAGCAGACTTGGAAGGATATTTTGTTGTGGTCGAAATAGGGATTCCCGATTGGAGGACTCGTGTCCGGTTCCTCCGATTGGAACTCCAACCTATGAGCTCTATGTGAAACATGGCGTGGGCCCCATTAGGTATAATGAAGTGTGGATTCGGTACACTAGAAAGGACGGTGTCCTCAAATGGCCCCAATATGGTGGTTTTGACACGGAAGTATTAGATAATCTAGAGGTTAGACTTTTTAAGAAGAAAGCCCGGCCGGCGATGTTTGACTCTTTCCGCCTATGGCGAAAAGAAGCCAAAGAGAAAGAAATTAAATTAGCGAAGAAGAAGAAAAGAGAAAAGGGTATCTCGATAATGCAAGCTGCTATACAGTTTAAAGATAACGAAGAAGAACAAGCGAGTGAGCAGTTGCACAGGCAACGTAAAATGGCGATTGATAAATGCTATCCAGTTTTGCCGCCTCTTCAGCAAGATGCGATGAAGGACCTTGTGAAAGATCCTTTGATGTCACATTTGTTGACTTCACCACCCCCTTATGCGCAGAGTGCTACAGCACCTCCGCTGCCTTTAGTTGCGCAACCTCCGGTTGCTTTGCCTCTTGCTATTGCACAGCCACCAGCTCTTCTTCAGTTGGCTCCTACTCCTCTGGTGCAGCCTCCTCAAGGGCCGCCGACTTTGCTACCTGCTCCGTCTTTAATTCCTACGACTTTTCCGCCTGTTCTCGCTTCCTCTTCTGTTACTGCTCCTACATTAACTTTCTCTCAGTCCGCTTTATCTCCTGTCCTGTCAACTTCTCCTTCTGTTCGTCAGAGAATGACGGATACCGTTACTAGTCTTTTGTCTCCTTTCTTTGGGTCATTGAGCGCGCCCCCCGTTTCAGAGCGTAAGCAATTGCGTAGCCAAATACCTGGTCCCACGGAGAGGACAGTATTAGATCATTTAGCGCGTAAATGGGTTACTGATTCTGCAAGATATGATTTAGAGTCTGTTATGGATGTCTTCCGCCAATGGGAAGCACCGAAGCAGAGATATGTTTTTGACAAGATGTGTGTGTTCCTTTGTGAAGAATGGGAAGATGGTGATCTGGAGCAGACTCCGTCTGAGTTGTTCCGTGTACAGTCCGAATTTGCGAAAGGCACGATTGTGGGTCTCGACGTCGAAAGAGCGGTAGCGACACTGCTTTCGTTCAGGAGCGAGTCTCCTTTTCGGTCGTTGTTTGAGCCTGATCCTTCTGTTAGAAGGAAAGTGAGACAGTACCCCATGAGAGAAGTTCCTCATGTATGGAAGGAAGCAGTTCAGGCTGATGCCCCTAATAACATTGATGCCGTATCGGCTCATTTTCAACGTGTTTGGGTACATGTTCCGTGGAAACGAGCTGAAGTTTTGGCTCTTAAGCAGACTTTGCCTGACCCCCGTAAAAATCCTGCAGGATATTATAAGGAATTATCACAGACCGCAGACTCATGTGTTATGAACCTAGCGGATATAGACATGTTGTTTGGAAATGTGGTCCCACAACCTTTATGGGGACTGATTCGTCATACTGATCATGCACCGGAGTTAGGTGAAACATGGGTTAATATTGGTGCTGCGGATGCGCGACAAGTTGGTGGTGCTAAACCTGAGCCTTTAGTTGCAGATCTTCCTGGTAAGATCATTACCCACATGAAAACTTTAATGCCTGCTATGCGAGTAAATTGGGACAAATTGTCTGCGTGTAAGCAGAAGAAAGATGAAAGTGTATCTGATTTCTTCACTAGGTTTGAAGAAACGTTCATTGACCATAGTGGTCAAGACATGAGTACAGAGGGTGGTCAACGGTTGTTTGTTGATAAGTTTGTGCATAATTTGCTTCCTGAGTTGTGTACTAAGTTGAAGGATTCAGAGAGCTCTTGGGCTGTTTCCTCATCGGCACAGATATTGGCTACTGCACAATACTCTGAAAATAGGGATAAGGACGAGAAGGATAGAGCAGACAAGAAGACTAAAGATTTGAAGACGAAGGTTCTTTTACAGCAAGCGTACCCGCCTCGTAATAACCAACGTGATTATCAGCAACCTCAGCCGTTTCAGCGGAACTCGCAAAGGTTCGAGCCTTCTCAACCGCGTTTTTCTGTAGGTCCTAATCAATGTGCATATTGCAAAGAAGAGGGTCATTTTAAACATAGTTGCCCTGTTTTGTTACAGCCTATGAATGGTGTTTCTGGTACCAGAGGTCGGGGTGTTCCGCAAGCTTCTAGAGGTAGGGGACGTGGAGGGTTCCCCCAGAACGCGCGTTCCTTTCCTCCGCAAAATTCAATGAATTGTTTTGATCAGCAGAATAACGCATCTGGTAGAACGACCCAGTACTATGCTGACGACTACTATGTCGAAGGTGAGAATATGGATGGTAATGATTGCTAGGACAGCCATGGACAAAGAGAGGGAGTGGTTTCAGTTCCAGTGGATCAGAGTGGACCTTATGTTGAAGTGATTACATCAGGTGTGTCAGAGCCTTTTGTGTTGGATACTGGTGCTGCGAAGAGTTCTATTATGCACTCTAGACTCCCTGGCGCACCTTTGTCTGGCTTAACGAATGTTTCAGTAGGTTTTTCTGGCGCCCCAGTTAGAAACCCGATTTCTAGTCCTTTGTCTCTTTCTGTTGGACCTTGTGAATTCGAAGCACCCCTTATTCTGACGACAGGTTGTGGTGAGAACTTGTTGGGATTGGATCTGTTGAAAAGATTGTATGCGACGTTGTATTGTTCTCCTTCGGGAGTACAACTTACATTGGGTAAGAAAGTGGTCTCTCCGATGTATTTGTCGAAGGATCAACTTCCGACAGAATTGTCTTCTCTTCCTGACACTATTTGGGCTACTGGTCCTAATGATGTGGGTCTTTTGGAGATACCACCATATGTTGTGACGCTGAAGGCAAACATTGAAATGCCACGCATTCCCCAATATAGGATCTCTAGTGATGGTGAAAGAGCGTTGCTAGCGATTATCCATGATTTAATTGAGAAAGATGTGATTGAGGAAACAAGAGGTAATGTGTGCAATAGTCCTGTTTTTCCTGTCTTGAAACGCACTGACTTTTCTCAGCCACCTGTTTACAGGTTTGTGATCGATCTTAGAGAGGTTAACAAGATAGTAGTTCCGCAATTTCCTGTTGTTCCAGATATCACTGCCTTATTGACCATGATTCCAGCTTCGGCCACTTGGTTTTTGGTGATTGATTCGAAGAATGCTTTCTTCAGCATCCCGATTGCCGAGGAGAGTAGGGATATCTTTGGCTTCTCTTAAGGAGGTCGAAGTTTACGGTTCAAGCGCGCTCCTCAAGGCTATTGTGAGAGTCCGTCAATATATAGTCAGGCTTTGAAAGCACAGCTTGATACGATTGTTTTACCTGATGGTGCTGCTCTTCTTCAGTACGTCGATGATTTGTTAGTCGCTGCCGATACAGAGGAGATCTGTAAGGAAGCTACTTTGTCGTTGTTGCGTCATTTGTCTGACTTCCATCACAAGGTGTCTCTTTCAAAGTTACAGTATTGTCGACAAGAAGTGACCTATTTAGGTCATCTCTTATCGAAGGAGGGAAGAAGATTGACCACAGAACGAATTCAAGCGATTGCAAAAATGAGTGTGCCAATTACACAGAGAGAAGTGCGCGCTTTCTTGGGTGTCACGTCATATTGCAGACAATGGATACCGAATTTTTCTCTGCTGGCTAAACCTCTGTTGGCATTGACTTGTAAAGATACACCGAATCCCCTCCCGTGGTCTGACGATTGTCAGAAAAGGTTTTCCGAATTGCGCGATGCATTGTGTTTGGCTCCTGTGTTGGGTACCCCCGACTACAGTCAGCCCTTTACACTTTATGTCCACGAGAGAGAGGGATGTGCGTTGTCAGTGTTGACACAATCTTTTGGGGACAAGCAGCGTCCATGCGCGTATTTCTGATCGACCTTGGACCAGGTAGCTAGAGCGTTGCCGAGTTGTTTGAGAGCCACAGCAGCAGCAGCTGTTTCTATTCGACAGTCTGCTGGTTTGGTGATGAATAATACATTAATTGTTATGGTTCCACATGCAGTGGATACTTTGTTAAACAGGACCAAGACACAGCACTTAACTAGTGCTCGATTGTCAGGTTACGAGTTGACACTTTTAGCGAGTCATGTGCACATAAAGAGATGCAATACGTTGAATCCAGCTACGTTGTTGCCGATTTCAGTAGAGACAGATGTTTCTGAACAGCATGATTGTTTTCTCAGGACAGAAGAGGAAACGAAAGGGAGAGTAGATCTTAGGGACACTCCTCTTGTGAAGTGTGATGGTACCTTATGGGTGGATGGTTCATGCTTCAAGCTTCCAAATGGTGATACGACTGCGGCATATGCTGTTACGACTTTGCATACGATTGTTGAAGCTGCACGTATCCCACATAATTCAGCTCAAGTAGCAGAGTTGATTGCACTTACGAGAGCGTGTGTGTTATCGAAAGGAAAGAGAGTGACCATATATACCGACAGCCAGTATGCGTTTGGTGCGGCTCATAATTTTGGACGCTTGTGGAAGGAACATGGGTTCCTCACGTCTCATGGAACGAAGATTCAGAATGGTCAGTTGGTGAACGAGCTTCTTGAGTCACTTACCTTGCCGTTGCAAGTTGCGATTGTGAAGTGCAGTGCACACAAGAAGGTTACCGATGACGTTGGTCGCAGTAACGCATTTGCAGATGAAGTCGCGAAAGATGTGGCGAGGGATGTGATGAGTCGAATGTATGTCTCAGGCCCTGCAAGATGGATTGGTGATGTTGAAATGTGTGAGGATACGATAGAAAGTGTGAAGTCTATTCAAGCTGAAGCTACAGAGAGAGAGTTGAGTGTGTGGAGAGAGAGTACAGGTAAATTGGATGCGAATGGTTGTTGGGTTGAGTTGTCAGAGCATCAGCGATGGTTGTTAACCGATGCGTAGCGCTTGCAGTGGTTACGATGGCGCATGGAATGGCTCATATCAGTGTGAAAGGGATTTGTAAATTGTTGGCTCCTGTATTGCAAAATGCTGGAATTCCTAAGTGTGCAGAGAATGTGGTCAAGAATTGTATGGTTTGTTTGAAGTACAATCCTGGTAAGGGAACTCCAACCCCAGCTGGTCTCTTTGCGCCTCCGACGTATACGTTCGAGGTTTTGCAGCTAGATTTCATCCACATGGAGAGGTGCAACAATTTGAAGTATGTACTCGTAGTTGTTTGTGCCTTTTCGAGATGGGTGGAAGCATATCCCCTAAAAAATAATACTGCTTTGTCCACAGCTAAAGCCCTTGTTAAGGAGTTTTTCCCTAGGTATGGTTTGCCGAGAATGGTCTGGAGTGACAATGGGAGTGAATTTGTGGGTCAAGTGATGAAGAGAGTGTGTGATGGTTTAGGAATTCGACAAAAGTTCCACTCTGCAAATCACCCACAATCAGCTGGTCTAGTGGAGTGCTATAATGGCACTCTTAAGTTAAAACTTGCCAAGATACAAGCAAGCTCTGGTCTTAAATGGCCTGACGCGTTGCCATTAGCACTCTTGTCAACTAGGATGACTGTACATTCTCGAGTGGGACTTAGTCCCTATGAAATAATTTTTGGTCGCCCACCAAACATATGGGGAGTGCCGAGGCCGACGAAATTCAGCGAGATTGAACACCCTGTATTGCTTGACTATATGTATGATTTGCGTGTGTTACACCAACAGGTTCATGATACATTGCCTCAGGCTTCTGAAGATCCCGGACATGCCATCGATCCCGGCACCTGGGTGCTGATCAAGAATTTTCAGCGGACAAAGAACGATCAGCCCCATTGGATTGGTCCCTACTTGGTGCTATTATCTACGCGATCTGCAGTGAGAGTGCAAGGAAAGAAGAACTGGATCCACGGCGTACACTGTAAGAGGGTTCCTTTGCCTCTGCCGTACGACCGGTGGGTCCAGGAGGGTATTCCTGATTCGGAAACTGACACTGTGCCTCGTTTTCTGCCTTTTAGCGATGCCCGTTTAATTGGGACAAGTTCTGAGCGTGAAAGCGACGATCTTCTGCAAGAAGCGGTGCCACCGTCAGTTGTATTGGACACTACTGAGCCTGAACTTTTATTCCGCGACCAGACATTGCCTGATAAAGGCCGTTATAATTTGCGACCAAGAGTCATGGGACAAATAAACTAAGAGATTTTCCTTTTTGCTATTTTTGAAATTCAGATCTCCCATCTGAGAAACTGTTTTGGACGATTTTTGTTTTTCGAACCGCCATCCGGGTTCAGCTGTAAGGTCGCGGTGTCAAGTCTTTGGAGTGCAAGCCGAAGACGTTAGGTCGACGGTTCTGGTTGGTCCTATGGCGTTCCCAGGACTGACAGATGCATTCCTTAGCACGGAACACCCAACAGCCGCGAACAGCACGGTTAGCGGATGGAGTTTTTCAAGATGGAGAGACCTGTGGAAAAATTAAGTTTTAAGAGCAAAATGTTTCGAATTATGAGTAGAAAGTGCTTTTTAATATAATGTCCTTTTATGTTACTTAGCTTGATGATGTTTTTAATGGGTTATGTTATATTCTCTTTTCAAGTGACGTTTGCACACACTACACAGCCCATACCTTCTTCTACTGTTTCTTCGCATTCTTTTCATCCTCTGCCTGAACATGAATCCATTATAAGATTGGAATTCGTTAATAAATCCTTTGTTCAGCTTCTGCACCAACACCAACTAGTAGTGAACACGACTAACTGTTGGGTGTGTGGCCTTATGCCTCATACTACTGGTAAAGGTATTCCTTACCTGGTCCTGCCATTCAGCTATAATGGTTCTGTGTGGGCATACAGAACGATGTTCATATATGCTTGTGAAGTCTACCCCCTACGTTCTGTGAAGGACAATCCAAAGAATAGTGCTCTAGTTAAGGGTATAGTCGCTATGATTAGAGGAGTTAGTTCCTATGAGACAATCCCGAGAGATGAGACACTAGCGTATATTGGATGGAACGTGACTGGATATGGAGTTAGTCTGAGTGAGAACCAGCGAGCGAAAAGATCTTCTCCGATTTGGAACGTACCCCATCAAGGTCATCTTTGTCTGCAAGGGAATGGCAAGAATCCAAGAGCTCAGTTAGGGAAGAGTATCTGCACTGAGACGTATGTTTTTGCGTCCCAGACTTCCCCACCGTTTCTAGCAGCTAAGGTTACCTATTTTGTCTGTTACGATAGAGCGTACACATGGTTGCCCCCTGATTTCTCGGGCACATGTTTTGTCTCGTTCCTGTTGCCTCCCACCTACACAGCTGCGGTAGATTACCACAAGACGAGAGTTGTCAGAGGTGTCTTCAGTAAGGAATATACTGCAGGACAAGAATTAGGAGATTTCTTGAAGGGTATTCTGCCGTTTTGGGGACCGATGGTTAACAGCAGGAACATAGGCAATTGACGAGAGTGGTTGAGTCCACCATAGTTGAAACCGCCGGTGCCCTTAGTAACTTGACTGCTGAGCTCCAGTCGGATCGCCTTATGACTCTTCAGAACAGAGTTGCGTTAGATGTCATACTTGCAGATAGAGGAGGGGTATGTAAATTGATTCAATCGAGCTGCTGCGTTTTCATTCCAGACAATGCTCCGACAGTATACCAGGCCATTTCCAAGTTACATAAGATCTCTGAATCTATACACGTGGATAAAGGAGATTGGTCGTTGATGGGATGGTTCTGGGAACTGTTATCCACTTGGGGATGGAAGATTCTGATGATCATTGGGATGGCTTTAGCGATTCTTTTCCTGTTCTGTCTTTGTGTGCAGTGCGCTCCTGCTATATGTGGCCTCTGTGCTACTACGTGTGCAAGGAGCCCTGTCCCACAGGAGGTACTAAGTAATAGGATTATGCTTCAGCAACATCTTGATGATCTGATGAATATAGACCTGGACTCAGATTGACGTGAGTGTAGGTCATTGCCTATGTAAGGGCAAAAGGAGGGGCTGCGGTTCCGTGAATCCTGAACCCGTTTCATAAAGGTCTTGGTCGCGCTACGAATTTGATATTAGCGAACCGTAACCAGTTAGTACGGCAAGCCTGAGTGTTTTCGTCGCGTTACACCGATGGATTTACTACGTATTTAGGGATTCGTTCTGAACCCTCAGGTTCCATTTTGCGTATGGCAGCCATTTTGTGGTTGCCCTCACATAGGCCGATGACTACGGCCGAACGAGTCTTTAGCACACGTACACTTTAGCTGACTTCTGAATGACCCGAGCAAACTGACCCTCTTGCCTGAAGCCAAACTTGTTAGGCCAGTTCCTTTCCCAGTAGCTGATCAAGATTGAGGATCAAGGCACAGGACATCATAAACCTTTATTGCACACAAATATGTCTTATCTTACTCACACCTGTCTCTGCTCCTTTCTTTATGGTCCATTTACGATGGGGATGTGCCCGTTTTTATATGGGTCCGTTCGACCTATCTGATGAAGAATGTTGGGTTCGACCAATAATTGATCATGGGCTGGGCAACTGAAAAGTGGGTTTTACCGTCATGCGATACCTCTGATCTGGATACATGTGATTGGACAGTTTTTAAATGTAAGATATTTGTCTGGAATGTGATTTTTGGCATAAAAAGGATGGCTTGCTTTGTAAAATTGAGCAGTCTCCTGAGACCCCATACCGTGTTGACTTCTAGGACTTCTGTTACTGGCTGCAGCTAATAAATTCGATCTTTGACGTCACCAAGAAGATTCCGTGTCTCTGTGTTTGAAGACAGGTGATACCCGAAGACTTTGGGCGTGCCCCTGGCGCCGCCGGGTCTTAAATAACCCGGTTCTTCAGCAGGGTGCAAGGCAGAGACGAGAAGTGTGCAAAGCAGAGACGAGAAGGGTGCAAGGTAGAGAAGGGTGTAAGGCGGAGGGGAGAAGGGTGCATGGCAGAGGGGAGAAGGGTGCAAGCCGGAGGAGAGAAGGGTGCAAGGTAGAGAAGGGTGCAGGGCGGAGGGGGAGAAGGGTGCAAGGCAGAGGGGAGAAGGGTGCAAGGCATAGAAGAGAAGGGTGTAAGGCAGAGGGGAGAAGGGTGCAAGGCAGAGAGGAGAAGGGCGCAAGGCAGAGAAGGGTGCAAGGCGGAAAGGAGAAGGATTCAAGGCAGAGGGGAGAAGGGTGCAACGGGGAGGGGGAGAAGGGTGCAACGGGGAGGGGGAAAAGGGTGCAAGGCAGAGAGGAGAAGAGTGCAAGGCAGAGAGGAGAAGGGTGCAAGGCAGAGGGGAGAATGTGCAAGGTAGAAAAGGGTGCAAGGCAGAGGGTGAGAAGGGGGCAAGGCAGAGGGGAGAAGGGTGCAAGGCAGAGAGGAGAAGGGTGCAAGAAAGAGGGGAGAAGGGTGCAAGGCAGAGAAGTGAAGGGTGCAAGGCGGAGAGGAGAAGAGTGCAAGGTAGAGAAGGGTGCAAGGCAGAGGGGAGAAGGGTGTAAGGCAGAGGGGAGAATGGTGCAAGGTAGAAAAGGGTGCAAGGTGGAGGTGGGGTAGGGTGCAAGGCAGAGAGGAGAAGGGTGCAAGGCAGAGGGGAGAAGGGTGCAAGGCAGAGGGGAGAATGGTGCAAGGTAGAAAAGGGTGCAAGACAGAGGTGGAGTAGGGTACAAGGGGGAGGGGGAGAAGGGTGCATGCACTGGGGAGGGTAGAATGGTCCAGCGCCGGGAAACCCTTTTTGGGTAGCTGTCACGCTCAATAAGCTTAATTAATAAATAAATATAAAATAAATAAATGGTGCAAGGCAGAGGGGAGAATGGTGCAAGGTAGAAAAGGGTGCAAGGCAAAGGTGGAATAGGGTGCAAGGCAGAGAGGAGAAGGGTGCAAGGCAGAGGGGAGAAGGGTGCAAGGCAGAGGGGAGAAGGGTGCAAGGCAGAGGGGAAGAGGGTGCAAGGCAGAGGGGAGAATGGTGCAAGGCAGAGGGGAGAATGGTGCAAGGTAGAAAAGGGTGCAAGGCGGAGGTGGAGAAGGGTGCAAGGGGGAGGGGGAGAAGTGTGTAAGGGGGAGGGGAGAATGGTGCAAGGCAGAGGGGAGAATGGTGCAAGGTAGAAAAGGGTGCAAGGCAGAGGTGGAGTAGGGTGCAAGGCAGAGAGGAGAAGGGTGCAAGGCAGAGGGGAGAAGGGTGCAAGGCAGTGGGGAGAAGGTTGCAAGGCAGAGGGGAAGAGGGTGCAAGGCAGAGGGGAGAATGGTGCAAGGCAGAGGGGAGAATGGTGCAAGGTAGAAAAGGGTGCAAGGCGGAGGTGGAGTAGGGTGCAAGGGGGAGGGGGAGAAGTGTGCAAGGGAGAGGGGAGAATGGTGCAAGGCAGAGGGGAGAATGGTGCAAGGTAGAAAAGGGTGCAAGGCAGAGGTGGAGTAGGGTGCACGGCAGAGAGGATAAGGGTGCAAGGCAGTGGGGAGAAGGGTGCAAGGCAGAGGGAGAATGGTGCAAGGCAGAGGGGAGAAGGGTGCAAGGCAGAGGGAGAATGGTGCAAGGCAGAGGGGAGAATGGTGTAAGGTAGAAAAGGGTGCAAGGCGGAGGTGGAGTAGGGTACAAGGGGAGGGGGAGAAGGGTGCAAGAGGGAGGGGGAGAAGGGTGCAAGACAGAGGGGAGAAAGGTGCAAGGGGGATGTTGATGAAGTTAATAATGTACCCCCCCTGGAAACATTTTTGCGGACGCCCATGGAACGCACACTACTTTGTGAGGGAGAGTGGGAGAGAGTGGAGAGGGAGAGAGTGAATAGAGAGAGAGTGGAGAGAGAGAGAGTGGAGAGAGAGAGTGGAGGGAGACGGTGGATAGAGAGAGAGAGTGGAGAGAGAGAGAGAGAGAGAGAGTGGAGAAAGACAGTGGAAAGAGAGTAGAGAGAGAGTGGAGAGAGTGGAGATAGACAGTGGAGAGAGTGAGAGTGGAGATAGAGTGGAGAGAGCGTGGAGAGACAGTGGAGAAAATGAGCGAGAGAGAGTGGAGAGAGAGACAGTGGAGAGAGACTGGAGAGAGAGTGGAAAGAGAGAGAGTGGAGAGAGAGTGGAGAGAGGGAGAGTGGAGAGGGAGAGAGAGTGGTGAGAGAGTGGAGAGAGAGTGGAGAGAGAGTAGAGAGAGAGTGGAGGGAGACAGTGGAGAGAGAGAGTGGGGAGAGTGGAGAGAGAGTGGAGAGAGAGAAAGTGGAGAGAGAGTAGAGACAGAGTGGAGAGAGACAGTGGAGAGAGACAATAGAGAGAGGGAGTAGAGAGAGAGAGAAGGGAGAGAGGGTGGAGCGAGAGAGTGGAGAGAGAGGAGAGAGAGAGTAGAGGGAGACAGTGGAGGGAGACAGTGGAGAGAGAGTGGAGAGAGAGAGAGATAGTGAGAGAGTGCAGAGAGAGTAGAGAGAGAGAAAGTGGAGAGACAATGGCGAGACAGTGGAGATAGAGTGGACAGAGTTGAGAGACAGAATGGAGAGAGTGGAGAGAGAGTAGAGACTGACTGACTGACTCAGAGACTGAATACTGACTGACCGAGAGACTGACTGACTGAGAAACTGACTGAGAGAGAGAGACTGGCTGACTGAGAGAGTGACTGACTGACTGACAGAGAGAGAGACTGATTGAGAGTGAGACTGACTGACACAGAGAGAGAGAGAGACTGACTGACTGACAGAGACTGACTAACAGAGAGAGAGACTGACAGAGAGACTGGCTGACTGCGAGAGAGAGAGAGAATGACTGACTGAGAGAGACTGACAGAGGGAGAGAGAGACTGTCTGGAAGACTGACTGGCTGAGAGAGAGACACTGAGAGAGAGAGCCTGACAGAGAAACTGACAGAGAGAGGGACTGACAGAGAGAGGGACTGACTGAGAGAGAGAGACTGAGAGAGAAACTGACAGAGAGAGGGACTGACAGAGAGAGAGAGACTGACTAAGAGAGAGACTGACTAAAAGAGAGACTGACGTAGAGAGAGATACTGACGGATGTATGACGTTACAACACATACTTTTACAACGCCTACCTTTACAACGCATTTTTTACACCGCAACATCCATTACAACGCACACCATTACAACGCATACCATTACAACGAATACTTTAAAACTACCTTTACAACGCATTCCACTATAACGCATAGTACATTTACAACGCATACCATTACAACGCATTACACTACATTGCATATAAGGTAAGTGTTGGATAGTGTAGGGGTTAAAATTACTATTCTAACTCCAGGGGGTGCAACAGTAGGGTAAGTGTTGGATAGTGTAGGGGTTAAAATTACTATTCTAACTCCAGGGGGTGCAACAGTAGGGTAAGTGTTGGATGGTAAGTTATGCGTTGTAATGGTATGCGTTTTAATGACTGCGTTGTAATGGTATGCGTTGTAGTGGTGTGCGTTGTAGTGTCATGCGTTGTAATGACTGCGTTGTAAATGCATGCGTTGGAATGGATTTTGCGTTGTAAAAGTTTCGTTGTAATGGTAGTGCATTGTAAAAATTGCGTTGTAAACGTTGTATACCGATACTGACTGACTGAGAGAGACTGATTGAGAGATAGAGACTGACTGAGAGAGAGATTGACTCTCAGAGAAAGACTGTCAGAGAGAGAGAGAGACTGACCGATAGAGAGAGACTGACTGACTGAAAGAGAGAGACTGACTGACTGAGAGAACCTGACAGAGAGAGACTGTGAGAGACTGACTGACAGAAAGGGAGAGACTGACTGACAGAAAGAGAGAAACTGACTGAGAGACGGACTGACTGACTGAGAGAGACTGGCAGAAAGAGAGAGATAGAGAGACTGACAGAGAGAGGGACTGATAGACTGACAGACAGAGGGACTGACAAACAGAGGGACTGACATGGAGAGAGACTGACTAAGAGAGAGAGACTGAGAGAGAGACTGACAGAGAGAGAGAGACCGACTGACTGAGAGACTGACTGAGAGAGAGAGAGACTGACTGACAGACTGACAGACTGACTGACTGAGAGAGACTGAGAGAGACTGAATGACAGAGAGAGATAGACTGACTGACTGAGAGAGAGAGACTGATTGACAGAGAGAGAGAGAGAGCGACTGACTGACTGACAGCGAGAGAGAGAGACTGACTGACTGACAGACTGACTGACTGAGAGAGACTGACTGACTGAGAGAGACTGAATGACAGAGAGAGATAGTAGACTGACTGAGAGAGAGAGAGACTGACTGCCTGAGAGAGAGAGAGAGAGAGAGAGAGAGAGAGAGAGAGAGAGAGACTGTGACGGAATTGGGGTCACAGTGTGTATGAAGCTATGCAATGCCTCTTAAGATTGCCATTGTTTACTAATAAAAATGTATTATCAAAATGTGCTCTTTGTAGTTACATCTACTTTTAAAATACTGCATTGTCGCTTTGTCTAATGTTTTAAAACAGAAACGAGAAGGAACAGTGGATGCACTTTTGTCAAAACTGAACGATGAGTGGGCCCGATGTTGTATATCATGACAGGAGTCTGCATAACCCACCTAACATTGGGCAAGCTTCCCCGGCGTACCGATGGCAGGGACCCTGTAATGAATGGACCACCTCCCACGACAACCTGCTGTCAGACTAAGCCCAACCTTTAACTCCACCATTCAGTGTTGCTTATAACGGCTGCATTGGTGACAGTGGCGTAACAATTGCCCCGCACCACCTGCAGTATGGCGAGTCGCTGGCCTGAGAGCTCTAGACTGGCACGGAGGATGGGAGGGGGGCCCCCTCCATGTAGTTCGCAGGGGGGGGCCCTCAAGTTTCGTTACGCCACTGCTGCCAGGACTTGCTCCCAGAAGGCTGTGCGTGTTTTGCAAAGGTTTCTTAGTGTCTCAAAAGCATAGGTTACACTTGCAATCTTCCCCCTCTCCCAAAGGATGCTGCAGAGATGCACAAAAGTACAGGGGGGATACTCTGCTTCAGTGTCCGGGGTTTGCAGAAGACCCCCCCCGCTTCCCTGGCCCCCACTATCAGAGGCAGAGCCACTCGAAGCACCCCTGCGGACTCCTTACTCGCAGCCTCCATCAGAGCTGAAAATTAACCCGAGTTATCCATTTGTAAACTACGCTGACAGCAAAGTGCTGCCTCTGTGCTGAAGCAGTCATTACGCTAAGCTTTATTGCTGTGCTCGAGTTTACTCGTTGGCAAAGCAAATTTACAGAGTTGTCGGCAAGTGGTGCCAGGATATTGCTGTGTTAACAGCTCCAAAGGCAAGCCATCAATCACAAACGCCGATCTGTGGAAAAAAAAAGCTGAACGAAATCCCATTTAAAGTCAGACACGCCTTTTGAGCCGCTGCAGGAAAGTGCCGAGACAGCCTGCGTGATCGTGGCGATAAAGGCCTGACTTTTTACAAACGTGAATGACGTGTCTGTTAGTCCCCGCGTGTGTGTGTGTGTGTGTGGTCCTCCTCCTCCCAGCTGAGTGACGTCATAAGCATGCGAGGCAGTCAGCAGTATAATGGTGCCCCCCCCCCCCTTAAACTCCCTTCAGCTCTCTGGTAAGCCGTACTTTATTTATTTATAAAGTTTTGTATAGCGCGAACGCGACCCATCAGGGTATCAGAGCGCTTTACAGTATACACAAGGCTCAAGTCCTAAAAAAAGAAGCGGGGGGGACTCTCCAATTTAGGTGGTGTCACAGGAAGTGACGTCACGGCAGGAAGTGACATCACAGCAGGAAGTGGCATCACAGCAGGAAGTGACATCACAACAAGAAGTGACATCACAACTGGAAGTGACATCACATGTGAGACAGATCTATCATTTGCACATATTGCAAGATTTAACAATTGAAGCTGCTCAATACTTAAGCCTGTGACTTAAGTTCCCTGTGTGGGGGAATTAACAGCCCAAATATGGATAAAGTTTGGCACACAACTACATTAGTCAAGCCATTAAGTGCTGTAAGTGAGGCATACTAAAACATGGCTCCATGAACAAAAGCAGAGTTTGTGCGTTGAAAAAAACCGAAAGAAAACCACATGCTAGAAACCACAATAGTGATTATCAAAACTATAACATTTATTACACTACCTAGAACACCACATTCAAATAGGCTTCAGACACAACTCCAACAATGCGCCACTTTTTGCACTGACAGATACGTCAGTTATACTGACGTATCTGTCCTTCCTTGCGACATGATGCGTCATATTGTAAACATGACGCTTCATTGGTGTCGCAAGGAGAGTGCACTGAAAAGTGGTGCATCGCTGCTTTCACGCAGCGATGCGCCACTTCTCGTAAATGAGGCCCAAAGTGATTTGTCCAGAATCACAGGATGTTGAACTAATGCCGTGACTCCAACTTAGTTCCTAAGTTCCAAAGTTGGAATCTCTGGTCAAGGTAGCCTCACAGCTAGGCATGTGCAAACACACCAGTGCCCCTCCTCCCCCCACACACCTTACACTCAGTGCAGAAAGACACAGCCTAAGATGACAACATCTGGCCCCTAGCAAAGCCCTTGAATACTCTCTCCTTCCCTGGCCTGAGTATGATGTGATGGCCCAGTGGGGGAGAGGCCAGGGGAAATACAGTGCTTTTGGGCTGGGTCGAACCCAAGGTGGTGATGTGAGAATGACCCTACAGCCAGAGCAACAACTGGCCCCCAGGCAGGCTGCTTCCCACTCACCCCCTCCCCAGCCCACTACAGCCTCAGGGATATGGGCTGGCAGAAGTGGAAGGAAGCAAAGAACAAAGCTTCTGGGCCGGCCTCTGAGGTGGGGGGTCGAGGCGGCAATGGCGGCTGAGGTGAAGATGGGCCATCGGCCGTTATCACCTGACACTGAACCCCCCTAGTGAGGCTGCTTTATTCTTCGAGTCCCGTCTCTGTTTGACAGCCCAGCAGGGGAGAAGGAACACTACTTTGTCTGTGCAGCCCCCAAAGGGCTAAGCTGAGGTCACTACGGCAAGCCTTGTGACGAAAGTCCCTGCCCTGACAGTCAGCCTGCCTTACAATACCGCAGCCTGGCTGGGGGGCTGCAGAAGATAGCAAGGTTCTGTGAGCCAGGTGACACAGGGCTTAAAAACTGTCCCACGGGTGACACTTGGGTGCCGCCCCTCGGCCAATGCCCGACTGCCTGTCTTCCCAATCCGACCCAGCTGGTAGGTCACTGTGCAATGCAAAACATACTTCCGAGTAGCTCAAATTACATTATTTGTCATTTACCTCAGTAAATAAACAGCCAAAAACAAGATGTCCACCTATTCACATTGGCGCGAGTCATCATGCCTTATTTCCCAATGCTAAACAGCATTGGCAAAAAGCACTGACAAAACCAATAGCCGAGAAAAGCTATTCTTTTTATGTTAAGGTCACTACTGACTGGCTCGTCTGACTGCGCTTGACAAGCAGACAAATTTTAAGAGAGACTTCACACCTCAATGGCCACAAATAAATAATTGACAAAACAAAGAAAATGAAGAGGTCTTGGGATCCCTCACAGAGTTAGCTCCCGAGTTACAGCGCAGCGCTTGAAGTAAACTATGAGATGTGTAGCACTGCTGGAGAGAGACATGTTCTGCCACGGGTTAAACTGAAGTTTCCCCTCCACTCTAAAACTGGGGGCTGGGGAGCCGTAACTTTCCTCTACGGCCCCCACAACTCCAAAATCTGGGAGAGATAATCCCCCTTCCCCAATACCCCGGCCTGGGTTTTTACAAGCATGTCTGTGGTTCAGCCAATCCCTGCGTAGCGCTTAGTTCCAGGAAACCCTCCAGTCTCCTCGGCGATCCTTCAGTGAAAGCGCTCATCCGTCCGTCATCAGGCCGAGATTGCCGCTTCTGACACTGCAAATTTCCAGTGAGCTGCTGCTTCCTACATTTATTTTCTCACAATCCAATTTACTTTGTTTTAAGATACCGGATTCCTGCGCTCCCGCGCAAACGAGGCCGATAGAATGAAAGAAGATGTCGTGGCCAGCAGTGAAACCGGCCATTCATGAAAGTTGGTCACCAGAGGCCACGCCGCACAATGCATGCTTCCAAGTGATCGAGAGTGATCCAGCGCTCTGTTTGAAAAACTGTCTCAAAAACGCTAATTATCACCTCAATACTCACCATTAATCATGAAACACATATAAAGGCCCATAACACCAATGAGACAATTTTTGAGCAACTGAATCAGGTGGTGTGATTAACCAAAACTACTCACATATTATTTACATTATTATATACAACTGCAGTTTAACTATTTTCACCATGGTTTTCTACAGTTATTATTATTAATCAGACCACTTAAGGTGATTGGATCAACTGATGGAAACTAGACCATGAATAAACAAGACCAGCTTGTCTTTTCAAATCTCATTTTATTAACTTTATTTTTCATAAGGAAAAATAGCATTTACGTTTTAAAATCGTTATTTTATAAACAATTAAGAAAGCAGCATTTTAATAAGGAAATGAACTAATAAACTGACATTTTCAAAGCAAGCTCAGAAACATGAAATATTAGCAGAATAACAGTTTCCATTCCCTAAATCTATTTCCCTGTCTATTTCTCACTTCACCAAGAAAGGAAAAATCATTTAAAGTCTGCTGTCCTTACATGCGCCAAAGGTCCAACAGCATGTCACGTCATTCAGGAATTGGAAGTAAGAGAAGCAGCAAATTTTTTCCTGCTCATGGTGTCAGGTTTTATACCTTTCTTTCTAGCTAAACTTTCTACATTTTACATTCTTTTCAGCAAATCCGAGCTTTTCATTGGCTGTCCTATGTCAGTCCATGATAAAATGCATTAGGTCATCTCCGATTCTTGACCAAGTCCAGGCTTCACATAAGCCCTATTGTCTTTCATTTCCACATCTTTCAGCTTCCTCAAGAAAGTAACTTTTCCTCGAGTTTTGAACATTTACTTCCTAGCCTTGGCAGACACTTTAAGTTTCTATCCTTGAGCCTTTTCTCCATGAGCACCTTCACCTCAACCAAAGAACTGCTTTTTCAATTAACGATGACAGTGCAGTAAAATCTTCACAGCTACGCATGTGCAAAGACTTCACTCCGGACAAGCTTTTGCGTCTGCAGCTCTGTCAGCCATGTTTTCTGAACCACCTTTAGGCCTCACTTTGGAAACTATTATTAAACAAACACAAGACATCAATTAATTAAAGAATTGAGACCCATTCTGTTACCCACCCCCTTTACTATTTAATCCTGTTAATTATGTTACCTAGCAAAAGCACAATCAGGTAGCATTGTATTTACTTCTCCTTTAGGAACTGCACGAACTCCATGAGCTTTCGTCACAGAAAAGACATAACATAAGCACACAAAATAAGCACATGCCATTAGTTAAACAGCCGCATTTAATACTGACAATGACAATAGACAAGGCTAGTTTATTATTTTTTCTTTGTGTTTGCAACATAAAGCACATTAGTTTATCCCACGTTTATTGATGAATGTATTCTTAAAATAAGTTCATTAGTCATTGGTCATCCTGTTGGTGGCCAGACTTATTAGGAGTCTGCCCCACCCCTACCTCCTCTGCTAAAAATCTTGGGGTCATGATTGATTCTGCCCTCAATATGGGTAAACAGGTCAGCAGAACCATCTCCACCTGCTGGGGCATCATCCATGTCCTGAGGAGGATCAGGCATTATCTATCTCTGCAGGCAAGGAAACAGCTTGCTGTTGCCTTCATTGGTTCCCGGCTGGACTACTGCAATGCGCTGTATGCGGGAATGAACAAGAGTTTACTGCAGCGCTTGCAGATAGTCCAGAATGCGGCTGCCAGGTTTGTCCTGTATCTTCCCAAACGTGCCTCAGCCACAGCGGCCAGAAAGCTGTTGCATTGGCTTCCAGTTGAGGACCGCATCCACTTCAAGACCTTATGTATGACATATAGGGCTTTAGCCAAAAATAGTCTTACTAGTGCAGGATCTATCCTGTCCCGCTATATGCCCTCTAGGGATCTACGCTCCTCTGGCAAACTTCTTCTATCCACTCCTCGAATCAGGAGAGCGAAATGGGGCAGCAGGGCGTTCTCCACCTTCAGGCTTTCAGAAGCGCTCTGAAAACGCATCTCTTTGTGCAGGCATATCTGTAGTGGTGTCGTGCTCACATTTATGATTTGTTAGGCGCCTTGATGCCTTCGGGTTATTGTTTTGCGCGGTATAAATTTTATTCAATCAATCAATCAATCATTAGTAATTTCACCACAAGCTTATTGATTTAATTACTGTTATGGGAGATTAATTTCACAAGTTTGAACAAAATCTTGTTCTCTACCTTGCTTCATCAACTCCCTCATCTGGTGATTTCTAAATCGCCAAATAATACCCAAAATTTATAAATTTTCAACCCTTGAACATGTTTTGGACTTTCTTAATATTAGTATTTCTAAACTTTAGAGTCATCTGTTTTTCTGCATTTTTCATATTGGGTTCTCTGAAACTCTTCTAATTCTATTTCTTTTTCTTTTTCTTTTCTTAGTTTGCAAATTCTTTTCTTTTCTATTACATGTTTTCTTCTCTTGTGTATCAGGCAAATAATTTTTTACAAAAGTATCACTACAGCTACGACTATTAAAGGAAAAACTATTTTACCTATAATTGAATTACCAATCTCTTGAAACCAGTGTTTAATTGCTGCAAATCTTTTACTTAAACGTTCTGAAAAACTTTCGTCTTCTAAAGGTTCAACTTTATTATGTAATTCAGTAATATTTTTTATATACATTTCTATATCCTGACTTTTGTCAGGTATGTAAGTACAACAATGTTGAACATGCAAAATTCCACAGACTCCACCCTCTTTTGCCAGCAAAATGTCAAGAGCAAGACGATTTTGCATCACCATAGTTCTCTTTTTTTTTTTATTATTGTTTTTTTTATTAACAGCATTGAGTAAAGAATAAATAAAATAAACAGAGAATCATGGAAACATCATCCAATGGAAAAGTCTTAACCAAAATCAAGCAGAGTAGGTAAGTTACCAGATATTTCATAATCATTTTACAGTTCGAGATTCGACACGGAACAATCCGAGAAAAGGGTATTACAGAAGCAGCTATAATTACACATTACATTGTCATCATACAATGAATTTGTCAATAGTTCACAGACTAAATAAAGTTACTCCAAATTTTTTCAAATTTACGTAAGGATCGAGCACCTCTTAACCTGGCCAAAGCCGCCTCCATACTATGAATTTCATTAACCAAAGACCACCATTCCATTATATGTGGGGGATGAGGGGAAATCCAAGCGCGAGCGATAGTTAGCTTGGCACAAGATAGTAAGATAGTGATTACGGCCTGTTGAGGGAGAAAAACATTGTGTATATCTAACAAAATGGATAAAGCCGAGAGAAGAGGTGGTCTAGCCACTTTCATGTTCATGACTTGTTCCAGAGATGACCAGAACTCCTTTAGCATTGGACAAGAGAAGAGCATATGCTCTATATTAGCCCCTATATTAGCCCCTACGAGATTACATTTGGGGCATTTAGAGCGATCGCTATGTGTGGTATTTACCGTCCATTTAAGAATCATTTCAGGGGTGTGGTATAGCATACAGGTTGTTTTAAACTGTTGTAGCCTGAGGCTTGATGACTGTACCAAATTATTCAGATTCGAGAAGGAATGAGCAATCTGATTGGGATTAATCGAATAGTTCAGCTTCGAGCTCCATTTCTCAGCCAATTTAGAACAGTCATCAGTCTTATATGAGACAAAGCATCTATACCCGTCACTTATTAAAGATTTCGTTTTGGAGGAATACAGATAATTCCATATATCTGAATCCACGACTTCAGAGATTTTCATTTTACGGATCAGGAAGTCATGAATTTGAATATACTTAAACCTCATTTCCTCTGTCAAATTATATATATTTTTCAATGTATCAAACTCTAACAGGCCGTGAGCACCATAGAGATCCCCTAAGGTAGTACTGCCATATACTGACCATGATTTTGCCCGAGTATCGCTAAAAATACCAGGAAGACCCGGGTTTCCCCAGAGTGTTAATTTAGAGTGGAAAAAAGAGGTTTTACAAAAAGACATAATATTAAACCAGATTTTGGCAATATCCCTGATGGTCTTAAATTTAACCCTTTTAAAATAGTTTGGCTCATTTAGTCTTAACAAGAACATTCTAGCGTCTAGTTTCAACAAGATGGTATGGTAGGAAAGCTGCATTTCAGGATTAAGCAAAGAACGCAGACGACCAATGAAGGTGGCCCAAAAGTATAATTTAAGATCTGGAAAATTAAGCCCCCCGTGTTTAAAGAACCTTTAAGTAGCGCCAGTGATCTGCGTGCCTTTCTAAATCCCCAAATGAAACTACTAAACATTCCATCAAGCTTCTTAAAAAAAAGATTGTTTAAAGCTAACGGTATAGATCGAAAAAGATAAAGAGATTTCTGTAGTATGTTCATTTTAATGAGATTAATTCTACCTATAATGTTATGGGGAAGTTTATGCCATTTGTTAAGTACGAGAGCTGTAGATTTCATTAAAACATCGTAGTTTATTGCAATTATGTCACTGATTTTAGAAGAAATTTTAACCCCTAAGTAATTGGCAGTTTTACAAATTCCAGACATCGTAGCCGGTAGTTTATGATTGGCAACGATTTGTGTTTTATTTGTGTTAAGCTTATATCCTGACACCGTGCTGAATCTATCAGCCTCAACAATTATGCCCTCCAGCGCCTCTATAACATTAGTGGAGTATATGGCACTATCATCCGCATATGCGGTAATTTTCAACATATACGGACCAGAACTAAATGGGATTATACGAGCCTGCAACTGAAGAGCAGAAAGAAAAGGTTCTATTGATAAGGCAAACAGCAGGGGTGATAAAGGGCACCCCTGCCTAGTGCCCCGAGAGATGGTGAAAGTAGATGATGACAAGCCAGCGTAACAAATACTGGCTATGGGGCTATCATATAATGCTCTTATCCATCTAATCAATTGGCCCTTAAATCCCATAAAAGACATAACCGACCAGAGGTAGTCCCACCCCACTCGATCAAAGGCTTTCTCAGCATCTAATAAAATCATGCCGAGTGGGGTGGATTCTATCTCAGCCATATCAAAAATGGTCATTGCAGTATTGATATGGGTCATAGTGTCCCGGCCAAGTACAAAACCTTGTTGTTGAGTGTTGACAATCTTAGGGATAAACGGAGTTAGTCTGTTGGCCAAAATTTTAGCAAACACCTTTGCATCTGAGTTAATAAGTGAGATGGGTCTATAAGACCCACACTCATCTGCTGGCTTGCCCCTTTTTAGGAAGAAGACCATATTTGCTATATTCCAAGATTTAGGGGCCTTCCCTGTAACCCCAATAGACTGAATTACCAAAACAAAAAGTGGAATTAATTCCTCTATGCATATTTTATATAATTCGATTGGAAGAATATCTTCCCCCGCTGCTTTTCCAGGTGGTAAAGATAATACAGCTTGTCTAATTTCAGACATAGTAATCTCTTCTGATAATTGCTCTAGCCCTTGTATATTATGTTTGTCCTTAATGTTAATATTCAGATAATCAGAAATATCAGCTAAACTAGATTGTTTCTCTGGAGTGTATAAAGTTTTGTAAAATTCAACAAATTGAGCCAAAATCTGAACTGGCTGATTATATTTAACATTGTTAGGGCCTTTAATACTCTTAATGAAAGTTTGAGCTCTGTCATCCGCCACTTTATAAGCCAATATTTTTCCAATTTTGTCTCCTCCTTCATATTGAGATATTTTTAATTTATGTAATTTAGCACTGCTTTTTTCAATAAAAATTGTTTTTAGCTTGGATTTATAAGATCCAAGTATTAATCCAAGTTCAGTCAGATTGGGGGAACCAGATCGAATAGCATCAGCCAAGAGTAGTTCTTGAGCTAAGATGCTTGATATCAATTTTGCATTGGTGGCTCGTCGTTCCGAATTCTGTTTAAAAATATATTGCTGGGTGAGCCCCCTGATGCTAGCCTTCAAGGCGTCCCAAACAATGATATGAGATGCAGAATAAAGATTAATTTTAATGAATTCAATGAGGTGTGATTTCAACTGTAGAATATAATCTGCATCGGAGAGTAAATAACGGGGGTAAGAAAATTTTCTAGGAGCAGTTTGGGCTTGGAGGTTGGTAAATATCAATAAAATTGGATTGTGGTCCGAAGAGACCCGAGGGCCAATCTCCATAGTACTATTTTGAATTATATTATCCGTGGCCCAGGCCATGTCAATGCGGGAGCATAGTTTATGGGGCGCTGAATAGTACATATAACCAGGTATATTTGGAAAAATAGTACGCCATACGTCTTTAACATTATGGATCCGGCTAATGTCTAGAATTGCAGCGCGTACTTTACGCATGCGCTGATAGGAACTATGCCTGGTTGTATCCTGCTGGTAATCCATGATGCAATTAAAATCCCCCATAATAATAAGTTCCCCTTCCCACCCCAAAAGCTCCAAGTTCAATTGATCAAAAACAGAATCATCATCAATGTTAGATCCATAAATAACACAAAGCAAAAATGTAGAATCTCCTGCAGATATTTGGGCAATTGCCCACCGACCATTTTTGTCTGACGCAGTCTTATTAATTTCTATTCTAAATCGTTTATCCTTAAGGATAGCGACACCTCTAATTGAAGCTTGTTGAGTAGAGCAAATTATAATATCATAACCCATATGCATTAGCAGCTTCCTATCTTTATAAGCGATATGTGTCTCTGATAAAAAGACTAACTGAGGATCGTAAAGTCTAAGTTCTTCAGAAACTAGTCGCCTCTTGTTTTTACTATTGAGACCCGAGATGTTCCATGCTAAACATTTTAATTTATACATTTCAATACATATATTTCACAGTTTTTCCCATTCTGCTTGCTAAAGAACAACCAAAACATCTCTTTTCCTTCACTCTTAGCAGTTGACCAAAATACCCAGTTTGTGCTGTTATTATTTATTCCCCTCCCACACCTACCCAGCTTCAGAGAAACTAATGCCACCCCCCACCCCCTTCTCCCTCGCCCCCTTGCGAGGGAAAGACCCCCCTGTGTCTGCTGCCGCTGGAAAGGCAGCTCAGAGAGTAGCAGCCCAGGAACCACCTAACCACCCCACTAATTTTCCTGGATAGGGGAGAGAGATAGGGAAAGAGTTTAGTAGATAGCCCCTAACCAAACTTAGAGAGTGCCTTCTCGGCTTCCTTCTCATCTGTAAAAAAAATAGGTATGACCTCCTCTAATAACTTTGAGGCGAGCTGGTTCCTGCAAGAACACTTGCCCTCCGATAGATTTGAAAGGGTCAATAAATTTCTTTAGCTTCCACCTCCTATCCATCGTGGCTTTGCTTAGATCAGAGCGTACGAATAAAGACAGAATCTCAAATATGACAGGGGCATTAGGACGTGCTTTAAAAGATACTGCCTGTCTTAAGAGAAAGTTACCAAAGCATATTAGAAAGGGCCGAGGAAATGTGCCCTCCTTATTCCTCTGAACTAAGGGGAGACGATGAGCTCTTTGGATCTGGGAATCCCAGTCCCAGTCGGCTAAGTCAGGGAAAGCCTTCTGTAGTAGCTTGACCAGGTAAGCCCTTGCATCAGAACCCTCGGAACCCTCGGGGATACAAAAAAGTCTCAAGTTAGATCGCCTATGGCGATTTTCTAAATCTTTCACCTTTAGTTGGAGGGCGATTATCTGTTCATCGTGTAGAGTCAAAGTGGAATCTGCCCGGGCGGAACCCTCTTCAACATTAACCACCCTTTGTTGAAGATCCTCAATATCTTGGGAAATCCCCCCTAGATTGGATGCCATTTCGGATAGTGAGCTCTGCAGCTTTGTGTTATCCTCTCGTAGTTGCAGAAAGTGTCCTTGTGCTTCGGCTCTGTGATTAGTTAAAGTTTGCAGAATAATATCAAAAGGGGAAAGAGTTGAATCTTTGTCTCCGCAGGTGTCAGGACAAAATAGAGGAGAGAGGATTGTTGTCGTTTGCTCCAAAGTCACTGATTTCACTGGTGTCGGTGGATTAATTAACTGACCAGATGAGTCCAGAGAGGTGGTTAGCAAAGCGGGATCTGAGGATGCTGCTGAAGATGCTGCTGCCTGCAGCGGAGAAGCCAGATTAATGCCAGCAGATGGAGGCTCTGATTCAGCCCCCAGGGCAGATGGAGAAACAGCGGGGTTGTTGTTCTCCGTTTCCAATATTGCTGGAATAGAACCTGATAGCCGCAAGGTCATATTCTTGACCAGCCCCTTAGCTTGCATCCATTTCCTCAGGGGGCTTTTATCCGTGAGGTGAGGCCTTTTAGAGGTAGAAGCGGGAGCAGTAATGGTGTTTGACAAGCCCTCTGTCGTGCCTATTCTCCCCTTCTTGCTCTTCACCTTCATCTTGATTTTCAGTTTGGCTTTAGCCTTACGGCCATTTTGAGGTTTTGCTGTTTCCACCGAAATTCTGGTGGCGGGGCTAGCTTCTTCTCCTTCCTCTGTCTCGTCTGTCTCTTCATATTCATCATTTGAGCCACCCCTCTATGATTCCTCAATCTCCCTATCAGGGGGGGTAGAGGTAATTAGATCGACCCCTACCAGAATATTCTCCGGACATCCAGGGTTTAGAATAGACGCCTCTGCCTCTGCTGAAGGTGGGCCGGCATGATCCAGATTCAAACTCTCCTCATCTAGGTGCTTTGTAAGCGGTCTTTCAAGTACAGTTGCCTCCCTTGCATTGAGCGCCCCTAAAGCAGCGGTACCAATGTTGCCATCCCCATTTCCACTCCCCTCGATATTAACCGGCGATGTATTAACCGGAAAGGCGGCATTGTCGTCAGCTTCAGTAGAATTAACACTGTTTACCTCATACTGACTTATATTGGTCTTGCAATTGCCCTTTTCACCCCTGTTCTTGTAAATAATATTCGAGGTTTCCAGTAAAACGTGCACAGTTTCCTTTGATAAAACAGAAACAGAGGGGCGAAGAACTTGCCTGCTTGTTACTGGGCTCCTCGCTGGAGGCTTCACAGGGGCTGTGACAGGCTTAGCGATGTGGGTAATAGATCCCACTGCAGTAGATACAACAGATGAAACCGTCATAGGGGGGATAGCAAGAGCTCCTGGTGCTGTGGAAGGTGTTCCTGGCTCAGCTACCACCGCCGCTCCCTTGGTTGCTCGCGTTTGTCTGGGCGGGTTTTTCGGAGCCATTCTCCCCGCTAAGCCTGGTTCAGAGCACCTGGTAGCCTGGTCCGGGGAAGGAGCCGGATCGCCCGCCCCAGTCCTCAGCCCTGACCAGCCGCGCGCCGAGCCGCGTACCAGACGCGGTATCGTATAGCGCAAAAGCTGCAGGGAACGTTGAGCGAGCCAGAGCATTTGCCGCACCGGTATCCCTCCAATCCACCGCGCCGTCCAGACAGCCAAATGGCCACAACGGGGTACAGCCAAGGATCCTCGGTGAAGGGCCGACTGGGCAGCGAAGCCACAAACAGTGTCCCGAGTTAAAAAAAAATAAAAGGTAAAATAGTCGGTTTCCACTTTTTTTCCAGACTGAGCCCAGTCAGACGAGTCTCACGTTCTGTATCCCTATTCTCCCCGAGCAAAAAGATTCATTAGGTTAGGTGGGTGAGTCGGTGGAGCTCCGGTTGAGCTGCTGCTCAGTGGCGTCCTCACTCCGCCATTTTGGACACCCCACATCACCATAGTTCTCATAGCAATAAGCTCTGTATTCACTAATTGAAACCCACTTGCAGTATATGTTGACAATCTATCAACAATTATAGACATTTTTCTGAAGTTGTTTGCATTCAGGGTTATTCCTACCATAGGTATTAATGCACCAAATATGTCTCCCATTATTTCTGAAAAACTTTCCCTTCTAAATCTTTTCAGGTGATTGCTAATTTCAAATGAACCCTTTGCATTTCTATCTACATGAAAAAAATTTGGAAAAACTAAACCTACATAACATGTCCCATACCAATGGTCTGGGAGATTGTAATAAGCCTTATTCTCACAAACAAAATAAATTCCAGGAAAAATTGGATCTTTACCTCCTTTAAATCCCCAACCCCCTATAATACGATAAGTGTCTTCACATTGACTTGCACCTACAAAATAATTATCAAACAAAGTATTATCTCTTCTTATACAAAATTTTCCACTAACAGGTTTATCTATGTGAATTGCAACATTTTCATTTCTACCATTAAGCTTTTCATCTTCCATCTGCCAAAATTTAGACTTAATATGTTTCAGCATCTCATTTTGCTTGTAAATTGCCCTTCTCTCTTCCACCATATTTAAGAACGTCTTCTCTTCTGTTCTCAATTTACATTTTAAATTATTTCTAAAAACATACTCGTGAGTTCACTAGTCACTAGAAAAAATTCCCTCATCTGTTTAGCATATTTCACTTTATTCAAGCTATCTTCAACTTTTAAATTTGCAAAGATCTCATCAAAATCTGAATAATAATATTCCAAACGTCCAGTTTGATAAAACAAACTAGCTATTACACTACATGTTATGCCATAAGTAAAAGGAAGCATATTATACGTAACATCTTCAGACACAGAAGTAGGTAACTTCACACAAATGTAGCAGTCTTTTGCGTCCATCACCTTAACATATTCAGATAAAAGTCTTGAAAAGGTATTACTAGAAAAATCTCGCACAGATCTATCTTGATGAATCTCTGGTTTATGTACAATAATTTTAACAACTTTACTAGTCATGTTAGTTTTATACATCTCTTTATCTATTCCAAAAGGAAAAATGACAGCTAAAATTAACCAAACTAAAATTAATCAAGATTACACATATCGAAGACAATTTGCAAAATCTTTTGAAAATTGAGCATCTCGAATTATTATTAGTAGAAGGCATCTTTACTTTCAAACAGGAGCCTTAAAAAAAATTAAAATTAAAAATTACTAAACATATTCCCCTCTTTTTTTTTCTAACAGCTTTTCTTCGACCTTATGTCATACATCAATGTGTTTTCTAGCTAACACAATTTCTTCGACCTTGTGTGACCTAACACAATTTCTTCAACCTTGTGTCACCTAATGAACAAAATCAATCATTATCACTTGCATCATCTAAATTTCCTTGACTACTATTTACTTCTACTACTGGTGGGATTATAATATAGGTCCACTCAGGTGATTTGTACTTCTGATTTGGCTTTATTACTCTTTTTGCTCTGCTGTTTATCACTTCTATTTTCTTTCCTGCTTGTTTTTTCTTATTTGAGTCTTCTTCCTTTTGACTTGTGATCTCATTCACCTGCTCTTTTGCTCTATTCACTAATTTAAATGTTATGCCTTCGTTTTCATTTGGCCAATTATCTCCTTTTCTTGTTATTTTCCTTTTCGGTTCCGCTAAATTATACTCCACTCTCCAAGCTCTTTTCCTTGATCTTTTCACTTTCGATTCATCTCCACTTTCATCTGTTTCACTTTCTGTGTTATCAGCTGATTCATTAATAATCAGTTTTATTGTATTAGATTCTTCTTTAGATTCAGGTACTTCTTTACTCGGCAGTTTCACTCTGTTAGGAACATCATCCTTATAGCTGGTACTTGGAATTTCTTCTTCTTCTTCTTCCTCAATTACTTCCAATTCTCCAGCTTCAGAATTTTCGTTCCTTCTTCCAGAGCTTCAAATCTGCTCATCAATACTCTCCTGATCTTGATCTTGATTCACTTCTTGTTCAATTTCCTTTTCTGCTTCTTGATCTAGCAGATCTTCGTCATTTTCATTTTCTTCAGAATCTTGTACCACCATTTCTTGGTATACAGCCTTTACAACGAAACTTTTACAACGAACTACCATTACAACAAAACTTTTACAACGCAAACCATTACAACGCATAGCGCTGGGGGGCGCTCTAGGATAGGGAATAGGTTTAATGTACTATCCAACACCTTCCCTACTATCCACGGGGACTGGAGTTGGAATAGTAAATTAAACTATTCACTATCCAGCGCCCAAAAGCATTATGCGTTGTAATGGTATGTGTTGTAAAACTTACGATGTAAAGGTAGGCGTTGTAAAAGTATGCGTTGTAATGTCATACATCCCAATTTCTTCATTTTCTTCATTCAATGCTTCATTCACATTTGAATTTTCCAGATGTTGACTTTCTTGTCGATCTTCAGGATCTGGATTTCTTTCAGGTTCTTCTTCTGAATCTGAATCAGCTGTTGTTTCACCTTCATCAGGATTCTCAGGTGCTGGCACACGTATGGTGTGGCTAGCATGAATCCATCTCTTCAATCCCCTACACTTTACTGCATTTGTTGTGACTAATATCACCTGTCTTGCCTTCTGCCACCTTGGTACTAGGCAATTTCTTCTTCGGTGTAATTTTGTCCTTACCCAGTCTCCTGGTAACAGATCATGAGCTTGTTCTTTCTCTTTTGTAATTACTTCAGTTCCCACCTGATGGAACACAGAAGTCATCACATCAGGTAGATTTTTGCAGTAATCCATAATGATGCTATCATTAATGTTCAACAGTTTATCAACTGGAAAAAATGCTTGCCTCATAACCCTGCCCATTAGTATTTCATGAGGACTCAATCCTGTTTTTCTATCTGGAATGCTTCTCAAAGACATCAAAACAAGTGGAAGTGCATCTGTACACTTCATTCCTGTTGCTAAGCACATCTTTGCTATTCTGTTTTTTATTGTAGCATTCACTTGCTCCACAACACCAGATGCTTCTGGTCTGTAAGCACAATGTAATTTTTGCTTTGTATCCAGTGTTTCACAAATCAATTTTAGCAATCTGTTTTCAAAATGTGTGCCACGATCTGTCTCGATCGTCACTGGAAAACTATACCTAGGTATGATTTCTCTTAAAAGCAATTTTGCCACAGTAATTGAATCATTGTGACGTGTTGGAAATGCTTCTACCCATCTCGAAAACAGACAGATTATCACCAAGACATATCTGAGTTTGTTGTGAGGTGGCATGTCAATGAAGTCAAGCTGTATTCTGGTAAATGGACCACCCTCCCGTCCTATTATTCCCATGCTTACAATAGTTTTTCTGCTTGGGTTGATCTGTTGACAGGTAAGACACCTTTGACAAAAGGATTCTGCAATTATTCTGAATTTTGGATTGTACCATATTTGTCTAAATAATCTAATCATTGAATCTCTACCAATATGTCCTGGACCATGGTATATGCGTGCCATGTCAGAAATCATACTGGCATTACTGGTCTGTCATCTTTGTAAACCCAAACCTCATCTTCTTCTCTCTGTCTGCATCCTGCTTTTAACCATGTGTTTTTCTCCTCATCATTTGCCTCATCTTGCAACTGTTTTACTCCCTGCCAAGTCTCAACTACAGATGTTAGCATAAGTGAGTTCAAAACATGTTCATTTTCCTTTTCCCGATTAATGGACACATTATGTTTTGCACAGAATTTTGCTATTGAGTCAGCATATGAGTTTCCTTTTGTTATGTAATCCTCACCTTTCTTATGTGCTGTGCACTTTACTACTGCAATTTTTCTGGTAGCTGAATTCCACCAATCAATCTTTTAATCAACTGAGCATTTCTTATTGGTGATCCCGCAGAAGTTAAAAAACCTCTTTGAGACCAGAGCTGGCCATAATCATGGACTACACCATAACCATATTGACTATCAGTCACTATGGTAATTTTTAACTCTTTTCCCAATTCACATGCACGAATTAAAGCAATTAATTCTGCTACTTGAGCTGAATGAATTCCTTTGAGACAGGAAGCTTCAATTGCATCTGCAACTGTACATACCGAATATGCTGCACTCAGAACACCATCATCTGTTCTTAAGCATGAACCATCAACAAATAAAACATAATCTGATTCAGCTAATGGGACATCTTTTATGTGTTGTCTTGGTTTAGTACAATATTCTAATACATCCAGGCATTCATGATCAACCTCATCCCTGATTTCTGTTTCACTAGTGTCAGGTAATAATGTGGTAGGATTTAAATTCACACATCTCATATTTTGTTAGCCTGTTATTTGTCAAATGTTGTGTTCTGCTTCTAGTGAGGAGAATTTCAACTGAGTGTGGTACATATACTTTTACAGGAAATCCCATTATTATTCCTTCACTTTGTTCCAAACTTATACTTGTTGCAGCTACTGCTTTTAAGCAACCTGGTAATGCTTTTGCAACAGGGTCAAGAACAGCTGAGAAATATGCTATTGGCTTTCTCAGTCTTCCATGTCTTTGTATCAGAACTGATAATGCACATCCTTCTCTTTCACTGCAATACAGCTCAAATTCTTTTTCATAATCAGGCATTCCTAATGCTGGAGCTTCACATAAACTTTTCTTTAACTGTTCAAAAGCTTCTAATTCAGTTTTTGTTAGGCTAATCAGGTCTTTTATGTCTGCTTTTGTCAGTCTCTGCAGTGGCTTTGCAATTACTGAAAATCCACTAATCCATTGACGACAATAACCTACCATTCCTAGAAACATTCTAACCTGTTTCTGTGTTTTTGGAGGTTGCATTGCTGAATCATTTTTATGCTTTCAGTTGTCACTTGTCTGACTCCCTTTGCAATTCTGTGACCAAGAAATTTTACTTCTTGTTTGCAAAACTGTAATTTTGAAGGAGATACTTTATGTCCCTCATCTGCCAGATGATTTAAAAGAGTAATGGTATCTGTTACACAATTATCTCTTGTTTTTGCGGCCACAAGAAGGTCATCAATATACTGCACTAACGTAAATTTTCCAGGTAAATCTAGATTTTCCAATTATTTCTTTAGCAATTGATTAAAAATAGATGGACTTACAG
Source organism: Lissotriton helveticus (assembly GCF_964261635.1). Lineage (NCBI taxonomy): Eukaryota > Metazoa > Chordata > Amphibia > Caudata > Salamandridae > Lissotriton > Lissotriton helveticus. The sequence goes on along the minus strand of NC_136072.1, from coordinate 1,141,363,851 downwards.
TGTACCCTTGAGGGATTCGACACCATGCTAGAATACGCTCTTTGAACCGGAACGCAAACATTTCTTGGCTTTCTGGATGCAATGGAACAGTAAAGAATGCATTACACAAATCAATAACCGTATACCATTCTGCATCATGCGGAATCTGATATAAAATTACCGCTGGATTTGGTACAACTGGGCAACATGGAACAACAATTTTATTAACCTTTCTCAGGTCTTGAACAATCCTGAAAGTTCCATTTGGCTTTTTAATTCCCATAATAGGTGAATTACATGGACTACTCTCAATTTCTTTTAGAACACCTTGTTTTATGAATTTGTCTATTACAGGGGTAACACCTTCAATCACTTCTGCTTTCATTTTATACTGAGGAATGTTTGGATAATCTGCTCCTTGTTTTACTGATATTTTTACTGGGTCTACATTGTTCATCAAACCCATTTCATCTCCAGTGAAATCCCAAATTTTTACATTCACTGTGTCTTTTAATTCTTCAGGTAGATTATTCTTATCAAACACAGGAAATAATTTACTTTCTTCTGCCTCAACCATTGACATTGTTTTTTTTTAGTTTTTTTTTTTTAAGAACCTTTATTGATGCAGCACTGAAATACACACATGGGCCTACAACCGATCCGGCCGGCCGCTATTCAAATCAGTTAAAAAAGTAACATAGCATAAAAATGGAACGGTCCGGAGTTCAAAGGCTGAGTAGCATCCAGGATATAACACACAATTAAGGTACTATGCGATAGTAAGGATCTGAGATGATTCATTTTATAATAACGAAAAATAAATTGAGAATCAATGTCGCATATTCACACACACCCCAATACAACTAACTAAAAGCAAAAAGTTATAAGCCAGCGATGTACATAAATGGAAAAGGGCGGGGGAAGGGGTATACAAGTCAGGATAGATACAACAAACACGTAACAATCATAGCGAACTAGCCCCACCCCCCAAGGCGGAACACACTAAGGGAGACATGGAAGACGACGACATCGAAAAAGAAAAAGGGCAAAGGGCCATAGAAACAAAGAGAGAACAAAAGAACAAACCCATCCCCCAACCCCCAACCCTGTACCCCTGCAGAAGGCTACGGCCTATCCCCCCAGCAGCGTGCCTGTCGCCCTAAATAAGAGACCCGAAATACAGAGAAGAAAAAGAGAAAAAGAAAGAAGAAAAAAAGAAGAAAAAAAAAGGAATGTAGGAGAAGGGCACTCGAACTGGTCATCCGGCCCCTCCCACCACCGCGCACAAACAGCGTATGAACAGTAACAGTAAAAAATATACAAGTAGCAGCAATCACGTAGAACTCAATCAGTTACAGCCCCGTTAAGCGCCTCTTAAATCACCGTCAACCATCTATGAGTCCCTCCATATCCCAGGCAAATTCATCCCTGGCCTCGCCGGTCAATAGTACCCGCATTAAACCATCCCTCGAACGGGAAACAAAGTAGCACAAAGGGTCCGATTGCACCGGGAAGATCGGGCAGTGTCACAGCTCCACAGGATCCAAGCCACCGAAGTGTCGCCGATGATGCATGGCGGAAGTCTGATTGTGACAATGTCAACACCGCCAACAGTCTCGAGTCCACACACAGTCCCGCCAGACTTAGAAAGGGAATCACACGATGCGGGAAGCGCCAAACCCCCACTGGGGCCGCCCGAACCGTGTATCGGCGCTGTTCCTCCACTCGTCGATCAGAGAGGGGCCCCGATGAGACAATCACATGTGCCATAGGCGTATCTACAGGATAGTCATGAACCAAGTCTATCTGCGTCGTCAAAAATGGAGATTCATCCGGGGAACATGTCAATGCAGCAGAGATAGACACATCGGCGCCTCCGTAAGAGCAATCCATGCCATCACAAGGTGGCGGGACAAAAATGGCGGCCATCCTTTGTCCCAATTCTCGGGCCTCCCGGATCAGGGTAATCTGCAGGGTTGTCAGTGCAGCCAAGACGTGTCTGGGCGTGGGTGTTTTCTCGCGTAGCCAAACCCCGGGATTCTCTTGTGCACCGATTTCTCTGCCCGGATGGGGTGTGCGCGAAAAAGTATCAGCCGCCATTTCAGCCATCGCGTTCTCTTTCCCCTCTACCGCACCTCGAAATCGGGTACGACCCTCGGAAGCGGCAGGAGTAACAGCAGGATCTCAATAGTCGGGGCAGGCAGCAAAAAGGAGAGTCACCAAAGGGCTAAACAGAGTCCCTGCTGCTCTTCGGGAGTCACCCATCGGCTCCCGGGGGAGGCTGTTAACATGACCGGGTAGCACACCGAAGGGAAACTGGGCATTCTGGACTCTCTCCGGCCCAACTATATTTCACCTCCCGCGGGGCAACCCACTATTGGGAGTGGGTTGGTATCACTTCGTCCGGCTCGCGGATCTCAGGTTCTCACCGACCGGCTTCCCATCGCAACCAAAGGCCGCTGGCGTTGCAATAACGGCCGGACACTCCCCCCACTCGGATCCCGGTCTCAGCACCTCGAAGGTACCAAACAGACGGGAGCATTTCTTCGGGTCTACAGCACGGCGGAGCCTCAGAAGCAGACGGTAAGTGAGAGCTTTCCTTCACCTACTCAGATTCACAAAAGCTGTTCAGATTTATCGCCAGGATATACGTGCGGGGCGGGAGGGCTCGCGGAGCCAAGCGGTTATGCAGCCATCCCGATCGCCATCTTGGCTCCTCCCAACCATTGACATTGTTAATTTGTAAAGCCCATCTTCTTCTGGAGTTTGAAGCTCTATACCATCCGGTGAACAATATATTGCACAATTCATTTTACACAGGATATCCCTACCTAATAGATTTACAGGACTGCTATCACAAACTACAAATCCATGCATGTCTTTAGATTTACCTATTTCAACTTCAACTGGTTCAGTTAAATCTGTTTTTATTTGTTGATTAGCTACACCTACTACTTGGATTTTATCTTCAGAGAGAGGAAGGTTTTCTATTTCCACTGATCTAACAGTAGAACGGGTAGCACCTGTATCCACTAGGAAAGTAATTTCTACATCATTCACTTTACCATTTACAAATGGACCAGATTGATCTACCTCAAGAGTGGCTCCAAGCACACACTCTTCCTCCTCTCTCAGGCACCGTCAGAAGTATTCTTCAGATTCACTCCCTCCATCCTCTTTCAACCAATATTGTTGAGACACATTCAACACATTCACTCTTGGTGATCTGTTTACCTGTTCACCTCCGCTGAATCCTGTTTCTGCACTGTATCTCTGCACATTTACACAGTTTGGAAATGGCGGTTGTGGTAACTGACTTTGCTGATTCACTACCTGTTGCTGTAGCTGTTGCTGCTGATTTATCTCATTCTGCATCTGTGGATTTAATGATGCATTTTTTAAATATTTTCTGGGCGGATTCTTGCATTCACGCTTCCAGTGTCCAATTTCGCCACAATTAGAACATGGGAGTTTCTGTTTTAACTCTTCTATATTTCCCATCAATTTCGGTTTATTATAATTACCTTTAAATTTTCCTTGATTCTGATCAACATTTTTATTTCCTAAAGTTGCTATTTGTTGTTCAGCCACTTTTACCTGTGCCCACATAGCCTTTTCTTTTAACTTCTTTTGTTTAGCATCTATTTCATCACTACAGTATTTTGCTTTTCTCAAGATATCATCTACTGTGTGTGATTGCCAACCAACTATTCCAGTTCTTACCATTTCACTAATTTCAGGTCTCAAGCCATATACAAATTTGTATATAAAATGGCTCATGTCTTTTTCACTTAAATTTTCATAACCACTGTATTGTTTAAATACCAGCAGTAATCTTTCATAAAATGAATGTACTGATTCCTTTGGCTCTTGGATTGTTCTATCTATTTTAACCCAATCTATCTCTGTTCGTACTTTCTCATTACCTCTGGTGTAGGAGCACCTGTTACTTTATCTCGAGGGTATTCTTCTCTAGGCCAATTTATAGTAGTTTTACATTCTGTCCAAAGATCTGATTGGACAACTATGTCAAAGAATCCATCAAGATCAATCCACAAAACTTTTGAAACTTTCACAAATCTGTCTACCTGTCGATACCATTCTACAGGTTTTTCTCTTAATCGAGGAAAATCATTTGTAAACAGTAAAATGTCCTGTCTTGTCCATGGAACATGCACATACCCTCCTCCCGGTATTTCTCTCATTGGAAACTCATTTACTACTTTTTCCTTTTCTCTGATAGGAAAAGCTAAACTTGTTCTGTCCTCATCTCTTTTCTTTGCCCATTTCGTTCTCCATTTACTTAATTCACTCCATTTTCTCAAAATCCCAATTAAGTCTTTTATATGAGTTATTCTTCCTGTGGTATTCATATTTTCAATATCTTTTTCAGAGAAATCCACCCTATAAGTTTTCTGCAAATTCTCCTGCTTACTTAAATCTACTTCTAATTCAAAAGCCATATCCTCTAATTGATCATATTTGATTTTCGTTTTCCATGTTATGCTTTTGCAAATAAATAATAATTCATCATCCTGATATGCCTTCAATCTGTCAGTTCCAATCGTTCCAATTATTAATTCCTCTAAATCTGCTTTCAATTTTGGAACATCAAGTAATTTACATTCTGGGGTTTGTGTTAAATCTATTTTACTCAGACTCTTTTCCGGAGTTCCAGAGTCAGATTCTGCACCAGATGGAGTTTTACATGACAAACTTTGATTAAAAGTTAAATCAGGCATCATTATTTTTTCTCGATGTATTTCAGGCAAGTCTGAATAAAAATGTTCTGTCACTTTCTGTATTTCTGAATTTAATGGAACAGTTAAAGCTGAATGCCTAATTTCTTTTTGATCAAATACTGGAAGAACAGGTCCAATCGTTACAGGTACTGTTACTGCTTTTAGTTAACTGCTGTATTAATTCATTCGTAGAACAAATATATTCTGAGGTATTTGGTAATTCCTCATACATTTCGGTTCTTTTTCCATTTCTTGGGGTTTTATTTCTTTGAACTGGCATTTCATTATAATTTCTATTTTCTCCTGATATATTTTAATTACGTCTTGTTTCTACTCTTTCAGGTGTATTTCTATAATTCGGATTTGTTTTAGGAGATGTCTCATCAATAATTTCTCTTGGAGGGGCACCTGGAGAAGTCCATGAACAAACTGGTTGATAAGGTGACGGTTTTCTAGTATACATTTCTTCTAATACCGCATCTTCTGAATCACTTTCTTCACTATTTTTCTTTTTCTTTTGGGCACTCTTTTGTCCAGTGACCTCATCAATTAGTCTCACTGGGTACAAGCCATCACACATGTCTGCACGTCTCCATCGACGCATTCTATCCTCATGTGTTTCTCTATCAAGACCTAATCCTGTTCCCCTTAATATTCCTCTACTCTCTCGTTCTAATTCAAACATTTCATCTTCCCATTCAAATAAAGCTTCAAATTGAGTAGGTCTAAGCTTTCGTACGAGTTTCATCATTTTTTCTCTTAAATTTTCCAAAACTGCTATGTTAAATGATCCATCTTCCGGCCATGCCAATACACCTTCATTTTCAGTATACTTCATCCAATTCTCAATCCAAAAACATGTATGATAACCATATTCACCCAACATATAAGCTGCAGGTGTTTTGTACTTATGAAGTAATCTTCCACCCCGCGTTAAAATTTTATTGTCAGGTTTAATTTTGTTTTTCAATCTCTGAAACCATGAAAGCTTCTTTTTCTCCTTCATGTAATAGTAATCCATATTTTTAAACAATTTCCCTTACTTCGGTAAAGATCGTAACAACTTCCTTGTTATTCCACAACACCAACCAATCCGTGCGCGAGCCTTACAAACAAACCAATCAAGTTAAGCTTCGTCACTATTTTGCTCAACCAATAGAATTACTGTTTTTCAGGATGAGCCAATCAGCTGTAAGCTTGCCTTAGTCACATGAACCAATCTGTGCGCGAATACTGTGACGTATATTAGCCAATCACAGCGCGACACTTGTGACGTATGCTACCACTGCAGCTGCTCTGTCCCTCACTCCACTCCTTAAACTAACACCTCCTTTGCAAAAAAAAATTCACAGTGCCATATTTACAAATCTTTCAATTGAATTCAGTTAATAACTCCACAAAAAAACAAACCATTTGTCTGTTTCACTAAATAAAGTGATAGCTTTCCCAAACATTCAAGTATTCTTTTCACGTGAAATAAACAACACTATTTTCACAGAATATTTTTATTCGTTGATAAAGTAAGGCTACTTTACCCTTCTAGCAGGTAATAACGAACTTGTTTCTCTCTAAATGCACATACAGAGATATTTTACACCTCCTTAGAGACAATTCAGAGTTTAACTCGATCGTACATTACAAATTCATTTACGCACATTCATAGTGAAAAATCCCTATCCATGCATATATAAATCTTTAGTAGGACTTTAACCCACTAATAGAAATCCTCACTCGCCAGTAAGATAGACAACGCTTCCTTACCCTTCACTCAAGCTTAGATAAATTCTACTACTCTTTTCACAGTGAACAAAACAGGACAGAAGTCCCTATATTCGAAAGCTATGATTTCATAGACAATCCTCACTACGCATTCTACCTTACACACCTAAAATCCCTAAACTTGTGCTGTACGACCACAACACTTGTGATATACGGCGATACCACTATTTTGAAACAGAACAAATGCACTGTGTAACTTCACCTGTCACACTTCTCATGCCGGCACAAACCAGGAATTTTCACACTGCTGGAAAAAACCTTTCGACTACATATAACAACTGAACAAACTTAACATGTTTTAGACATCAATCCTATGTATTACCATATAACATGCTAGTTACCATAGAAACCCTAACTCTGCTACCAAGAAATTGATCCAGCGCTCTGTTTGAAAAACTGTCTCAAAAACGCTAATTATCACCTCAATACTCACCATTAATCATGAAACACATATAAAGGCCCATAACACCAATGAGACCATTTTTGAGCAACTGAATCAGGTGGTGTGATTAACCAAAACTACTCACATATTATTTACATTATTATATACAACTGCAGTTTAACTATTTTCACCATGGTTTTATACATTTATTATTATTAATCAGACCACTTAAGGCGATTGGATCAACTGATGGAAACTAGACCATGAATAAACAAGACCAGCTTGTGTTTTCAAATCTAATTTTATTAACTTTATTTTTCATAAGGAAAAATAGCATTTACGTTTTAAAATCTTTATTTTATAAACAATTAAGAAAGCAGCATTTTAATAAGGAAATTAACTAATAAACTGACCTTTTCAAAGCAAGCACAGAAACATGAAATATTAGCAGAATAACAGTTTCCATTCCCTAAATCTATTTCCCTGTCTATTTCTCACTTCACCTAGAAAGGAAAAATCATTTAAAGTCTGCTGTCCTTACATGCGCCAAAGGTCCAACAGCATGTTACGTCATTCAGGAATTGGAAAGTAAGAGAAGCAGCAAATTTTTTACTGCTCATGGTGTCAAGTTTTATACCTTTCTTTCTAGCTAAACTTTCTACATTTTACATTCTTTTGAGCAAATCCGAGCTTTTCATTGGCTGTCCTGTGTCAGTCCATGATAAAATGCATTAGGTCATCTCCGATTCTTGACCAAGTCCAGGCTTCACATAAGCCCTATTGTCTTTCATTTCCACATCTTTCAGCTTCCTCAAGAAAGTAACTTTTCCTCGAGTTTTGAACATTTACTACCTAGCCTTGGCAGACACTTTAAGTTTCTGTCTGTGACGGGGTGGGCGGACCGGACATAGAAGGACCTAAGGACTGGTGGTCCGCCACCCCCCTTTTACCATGCCCCTTGTCCCCACAGCTACCGCAAAGTACCTGGGCTGCTGACCCCGAGTCCGGCTGGACCGACGATATCAACGCACGCGGGCCCTTTAAGGAAATGTACATAGAGGCCGAGTCTCCGCTCATCGATGACGACATGACGTCAAAAGCCGAAAGTGTCCTGAGCTCGGCGGACGGCGTTTCCCAGGAGGCGGTGATTATCAAAGAAGACGGACGGAGAGAGTCGGAGGGTAGCGAGAGCGGCAAGCCAGGAGGCCAACATCAACACGCTTCGCCCAGCCACGTTCCCGCGGGAGGAGCGTGGCTCCAAGAGGTACGGGGCCGGGTAGCGGGCTGGGTCGGGCGGAGGAGGCAGCCCCGAGAGTAAGGAGCACCGCCCTCCCTCAGCACGAGCACTTCCCCTCACCCCAGTACGAGTGAAGTGAGCACTGTTGCACAGTAGTCGTGTCTTCACCCCCGGCCCTATTTTAAGTCATAGAGCGTTGCACGTACCTGACCCCCGTTTCTCTTTATTTTGGTACCGGTGTGGAGCCACGAGGAAGAAGTCCCCAGGGTCCGACGAAAACACGCCTGTCAAGACCTCAGGATTGTACAGCTGAAATAAAGCAAGATATAGTTTGGGACACGGTTGTCTTATAGGATCAAGTGGACTGCCACCTTCAATGAAAAAGACATATATTCTCAATTAACCGTCTTTAAAACCTCTCTTGAAGGCGCCTGTGTTTCTCTTTACCCAAACCTCACCGGCCAGTCCAGTGGTTGATTCCCCACACGTCCCTACCCCTTTGGGACACTGTCCTTGAGCCTTTTCTCCATGAGCACGTTCACCTCAACCAAAGAACTGCTTTTTTAATTAACGATGACAGTGCAGTAAAGATCTTCACAGCTACGCATGTGCAAAGACTTCACTCCGGACAAGCTTTTGCGTCTGCAGCTCTGTCAGCCATGTTTTCTGAAACACCTTTAGGCCTCACTTTGGAAACTATTATTAAACAAACACAAGACATCAATTAATTAAAGAATTGAGACCCATTCTGTTACCCACCCCCTTTACTAATTAATCCTGTTAATTAGGGTACCTAGCAGAAGCACAATCAGGCAGCATTATATTTACTTCTCCTTTAGGAACTGCACAAACTCCATGAGCTTTCGTCACAGAAAAGACATAACATAAGCACACAAAATAAGCACATGCCATTAGTTAAACAGCCGCATTTAATACTGACAATGACAATAGACAAGGCTAGTTTATTATTTTTTCATTGTGTTTCAAACATAAAGCACATTAGTTTATCCCACGTGTATTGATGAATGTATTCTTAAACTAACTTGATTAGTAATTTCACCACAAGCTTATTAATTTAATTACTATTATGGGAGATTAACTTCACAAGTTTGAACAAAATCTTGTTCTTTACCTTGCTTCATCAAGTGTAATCCCTTCTCTGCTGACCCAGGCCCGCGCGCTCTTAGAACACATGTGCACTGCCAACACAATGTTTATTAAAATCCGATCTAAGATAGCCATTCTGAAGAAAGTAATCAATGCTGCTAATGTAAAAGTCTTCGGCACTGCAGCAGATTTAGCCTCAGACGATGAACTAAAACAACTATATGTGTGTCTTGCCACATGATTACTCCCCTAAACATGCTCTGTACCGTTTGTTTTCCTATTTAGTCACAGTCTAGAACGTTTTTCTTTAATTCGAATAATCACATCATAAAAGCCTTGATAGCGGTCATTGTGATATAGGGCCATATGTATCAAGCAAATTTGCATTCGCAAACGCCGAAATTCTGCAAATTTCGGCATTTGCGAATGCGAATTTGCAAAATGGTATGTATTAAGTAAAATTGGTGCAAAATAAGGAATCGCAAAATTTGCGATTCCTTATTTTGCAATTACATTTAAGGAATCGCAAATTTTCAGATTCCTTAAATGCAATGTATGTAGCAAATAAAACATGAAAATTGTCCTTAAGGAATCACAAACTACCACCAACTTCAAGTTGGTGGTAATTTGCAAATTCCTTGAAATATGCACATTTTTGCATTTTTCAAAGTGCCATGTGATGCATGTATGTGTGCCACATGTGCACCCATGCTTATTTCAGGGGTGCAACAGGGTGTCCTTTGGACACCCCTGCACCCTTGAAATTATTCTCAATTTGCGATTCTCAAATTGCGAATCGCAAATTGAGAATAACTTACCATTCATTCCTATGGGCCTCTTGGTCCATGGAAATGAATGGGAAAGTATTCCTTAATTGCGATTCGCAATTTGCTAATCGCAAATAGGAATACTAAGAATTCGCAAAAAATTAGCGAATTTGTACATACATCCCAGTTTGCGATTCTGAAATAGCGATTTCTAAAAAATCGCTATTTCAGAATCGCAAATGTGTAGCTTGATACATATGGCCCATAAAGAATTCGCAAAACAATGGCGAATTTGTACATACATCCCAGTTTGCGATTCTGAAATAGCGATTTCCAAAAAATCACTATTTCAGAATCGCAAATATGTACCTTGATACATATGGCCCATAGCCTTTAACTAACCCTAGGTGCAGGGGCGTGGTAATCAGCAAGCAGTCCGAGGCTGGTTTGGTCGGTGCGCGCTGTGCGCTCTTTATCGCATTTTGAAAGACCAAATCCAGCGCAGGGTGGACAGCGTTTTGATAAGCATGATGACAAATAAGTGGGGGGACGCCGTCCACCCGCGTGGTACCCCGACTCGAGCCCTGGTTATCAGGGAGTAAAAGCAGAATTAGTATTCCAAGGAGCACGACAATACTATTATTTGCAGAAGATGCTGCAGTTTTTCTTGCATAATTACAAAAAGGGGGTGGTGATGGACAGAGTATCTGAGTTAATCAGAACACTCCTACCCAGTCAACAGATCAGGGCTTGATCCATCACCATTTTTTAGCTCACTGCACCATCCCAGTTCAGAACCTGGCTATATGCAAATTAGTCTGTCCCTGGCCCAGTGCATCATGGGAACAGGGCAGACCAAACTACCAAGCCAATTCTTCACTGGAAAAGAAACAAGCTTCCGGGGACCGGTTTCTGGCATTACAGCCGTCTTCAGCCCGGCTTGCTTGAATCCTGATGGTGCAATGAGCAAGGGACTCATGCCTGAGCATACCCTTCCACACTCATGGTGGCCAAAATAATTACAAAAAGGGGGTGGTGATGGACAGAGTATCTGAGTTAATCAGAACACTCCTACCCAGTCAACAGATCAGGGCTTGATCCATCACCATTTTTTAGCTCACTGCACCATCCCAGTTCAGAACCTGGCTATATGCAAATTAGTCTGTCCCTGGCCCAGTGCATCATGGGAACAGGGCAGACCAAACTACCAAGCCAATTCTTCACTGGAAAAGAAACAAGCTTCCGGGGACCGGTTTCTGGCATTACAGCCGTCTTCGGCCCGGCTTGCTTGAATCCTGATGGTGCAATGAGCAAGGGACTCATGTCTGAGCATACCCTTCCACACTCATGGTGGCCAAAATAATTACAAAAAGGGGGTGGTGATGGACAGAGTATCTGAGTTAATCAGAACACTCCTACCCAGTCAACAGATCAGGGCTTGATCCATCACCAGTTTTTCTTGCATCCAATAAGTAAAGGGCCTAATTTAAGAGGCTGTGCGTCACTTTTACGCTGCCAGTGCGTCACTTTTTGTGCCGCACCAGTGGCGTAAAAAATGCACCTTGTTGCTCCATATTTACAAAGTGATGCATCTAGGTAGATGCGTCACTTTGTAAACCCCTGCGCCACATTATACCTGCGCCAGGTATAATGTATGCAAGGGGGGCGTATTGACGCAAGGAAGGGTCGTAGAAGTGATGCAGTGAAATCAATAAGATTTCACTGCGTCACTTTTAGGACACCGTTGCGTCAAAATCTTGCGCCTGCCTCACAGCAGGCGTAAGACTGACTCAGGCCCTTTCGCATGGGGCTTGCTCCATGTGAAAGTACACATTGCTGGAGTTGCGTCACTTTTGTGACACACTCCAGCAATGCGTAACTTTTGCGCTTACAGATACGTCAGAAATACTGACGTATCTGTAACTCCTTGCGACATGATGCGTCATACATTAAATATGACGCATCAGGAATGTCGCAAGGAGTGCGCACTGAGAAGTGACGCATCGCTGCTTTCACGCAGCAATGCGTCATTTCTCATAAATGAGGCCCAAAGTGTTTAAGAATGAGTTGCCTGTAAAATATTTATGAATTCCGAGTCAATGAATCAAAAACCACACTCGTGTTTTTAGAATTTTGCAGGATGGGAATTAGTCAATGAAATCGGAGTGAAAGGTAGCAGAAAAACAGCTTATCTGGGCACATGAATCTTCAGAAAGGCAGCGGGAAAGTAAAGCCTAAACGCGCAGACTTACTACAATAAATAATGAATTGCCTTAAAATATAGCAGCCTATGGCCGTACTTCCACAACTGTCATGCTCTGTTTCAAGGCCTGTCATTACTTTCAGGAGAGCTTCTTTAACCAATTGAATGTTATTAAACCATCTCATCGGAGCATGGAAATAGCCCTGAACAGTTAGGGAGAAGCATCAGCAACCTTGCACCCAAGGGGGAAGGGGGGTTGGGGGGGGGGGGGTGTAGGCTGCTAAAAATTTCGGGAGGGCTGACTTTTCCAGCATGCAGAGTGGAGATGCAGGGGCTCTCAGACGGGTGAAAAACATCAGTGCCTCATTCACAAGCAAATGGTCTTTTAACCCGTTGCGTGCTCGTGACGGAACTGTTCCATCACAAGCCTCGGGTGGGCTGTGCTGGTGACAGAACGGTTCCGTCACAGCCCGCTCGCGGCGCGAATTCCGCGCCTGCGCTGAGCATTCTAAAGAGCGGGCGGGGCCGTGACGGAACCGTTCCGACACAAGCACAGCTCACCCGAGGGCCGTGACGGAGCGGTACCGTCAACGGGTGTTGCGCGCCATAGCAAATTATACCTGCTCCATCCCGGCCTCCCAGTCATGGACACTGCAGAGGGCCCAGCAGGACTTTGATAGGTAGCGCATTTGCGCGCTACACGAGATTGACAACAATGGACCGATAAGTCTCCTAGAAAGTTAGGGGCATCCGTGCTGGCAAGTAACTCGTCCTCGTAGATATGCCAGCTTTTGAGCAGGGGGATGGCGTCCACCCTGTGAAATAAGTGGGTGGACGCCGTCCACCCGCGTGGTCCCCCCACTTGAACCCTGAGTATACAGTATAAAACATAAACGGAGGAGGTAGTATACAAGCATTTGAAATGTGTCATTTACGTACAAAAGAGATATATAGTGTATGGATAACATAGGTGACCCGTAATCAGCAGGACATTGCACAGTATACAGTTATTGAGCATTAGGTGGTTGTGCTAATAAACATACATATAATATTCTCCTTCGATTCACCATGGGTATGAGGTATATGGATAATATAGGAGACCCGTGGCCAACTGATACCTTACCGTACATCCCATGGCTTGCACATACAATACCTGTGCGGCACGAGGTTGGGCACTGGGAACTATAGCATTTGAGGAGATGTGAGTAACATAAATAGGTTTCTCTGAAATAAACAATGATTAAAGTGGAATTATAGCCTTACTTTTTCATTTATAGACTACTACACTTACCGTGCCCCAGCCACTCCAGAGCCTACTAACACATTTATGTTGTTTAAAAAGTTTTGAACTTTGTTCTTAATTTGCTGTAAACCATTGTCTTGACTTCAGAGTCCAGTATGTTATGATTTCATAAACTAAAGTTTCAAAAAGTATTTTTGGAACTGCGTGTGATTGTGGACACTATTACCACTAAATGCATTGTGTAAAATGTCATATGCTTTGTTACTGATGTTGTTAACGTAAAGAGTACTCTAGAACTGACCTACAGAGCGAATGTTCTTGAACCAGTCTGTTATTTCGTTGATGAGGTCACATGAGCCATGGTGTAGTTATGACATCCTACCCCTACATGGAACAATTTCAGAAAATGATTGATTGATTGGAATTCAATGAAAGTGTATCTGCATCATTTGCAAGGCATCTTTTGTCTGTACTGATTATGATTGAATCTGAGCGCTGTGAAAATCAGCATCCTACCAAAGGCCAAGCTCGGTCTAGTATGTACATCCGACCTAACTAAACTCTGCACACTGGACCGAGCACAAGATAATTAGTCTTTCTTGAACTCTGTGTCTAGTTCTCTGTGCCTTAACGCGAATACTATTACTCGATGTGGGTTCACTTCTGGAGTGTTGTGTCCAGGTCTGGTTCCTCCTCTGCAGTGTTGTGTCCAGGTCTGGCTTGCTCCTCTGCAGTGTTGTGTCCAGGTCTGTCTTCCTCCTCTGTAGTGTTGCGTCCGGTTCTGGCTCCCTCCTCTGCAGTGTTGTGTCCAGGTCTAGCTTCCTCATCTGCAGTGTTGTGTCCAGTTCTGGCTTCCTCCTCTGCAGTGTTGTGTCCAGTTCTGGCTTCCTACTCTGCAGTGTTGTGTCCAGTTCTGGCTTCCTCCTCTGCAGTGTTGCGTCCGGTTCTGGCTTCCTCCTCTGCAGTGTTGTGTCCAGGTCTGCTTCCTCCTCTGCAGTGTTGTGTCCAGGTCTAGCTTCCTCCTCTGCAGTGTTGTGTCCAGTTCTGGCTTCCTCCTCTGCAGTGTTGTGTCCAGGTCTGGTTCCTCCTCTGCAGTGTTGTGTCCAGGTCTGGATTCCTCCTCTGCAGTGTTGTGTCCAGTTCTGGCTTCCTCCTCTGCAGTGTTGTGTCCAGTTCTGGCTTCCTGCTCTGCGGTGTTGTGTCCACTTCTGGCTTCCTCCTCTGCAGTGTTGTGTCCAGGTCTGGTTCCTCCTCTGCAGTGTTGTATCCAGTTCTGGCTTCCTCCTCTGCAGTGTTGTGTCCGGTTCTGGCTTCCTCCTCTGCAGTGTTGTGTCCAGTTCTGGCTTCCTCCTCTGCAGTGTTGTGTCCAGTTCTGGCTTCCTACTCTGCAGTGTTGTGTCCAGTTCTGGCTTCCTCCTCTGCAGTGTTGCGTCCAAGTCTAGTTCCTCCTCGGCAGTGTTGCATCCAGGTCTGGTTCCTCCTCTGCAGTGTTGTGTCCAGTTCTGGCTTCCTCCTCTGCAGTGTTGTGTCCAGGTCTGGCTTCCTCCTCTGCAGTGTTGCGTCCAGGTCTGGTTCCTCCTCTGCAGTGTTGTGTCCAGGTCTGGCTTCCTGCTCTGCAGTGGTGTGTCCAGTTCTCTCATTACCATGTAGTGTACTGTGGCAAGTACATGAAGCTCCATCGGGAGTACTGTGCTCAGTTCTTGATGCATCACCTAGAGTATTGCTACTACTTTTAGAGCCCACCTATGGCCTACCGTGCTTGAGACAGGCAAACCTACTTCTGGAGACCACCACTAGGGTATTGTGTTCAGTTTTAAAGACTGTACCTGGAGTGTCTTGTCTAAGCTGGGCTAATATGGACAGTTGTGGAGGGCTGTTGTCAAGGGTTGAGGTCATTTCTAGAGGCCATGTCTGGAATATTGTGTCAAGTTATGGGGGCAACATCTAGCATACCGTCCTTCAGTTACCAGCAACCGCACTGGTATATTTAACTAGTGCATTGTGTTAGAAGGACCTGGGTTTTAAAAACATGGTATTTCTGTGTAGTTGTAATACACGGCAAAATAAAGGTACATTGAAATCCTAGATATGCCTAGTAAATGAAAAGGTATCTTTTGCAGGGTAATTTCATGCACCTCTGTGGCCAATGACCCTACTCTTAGAGTTGGTGTTTCTAAACATTATGATTATCCCCAAGCTGAAATTTCATAGGGCAATATAAGGAGGTATTGAGTAAGGCGATACATGAATACGTTTTTAGATGTGGTGAGCTTGAGGTATAGAAAGGGTGGTATTGAGGGGAGATGATGCTAAAGGGTGAGTCAGGCAAGTAGAGGTTGAGGTCCCGGACTGAGATATTTTGACACAATGTTGAGTTTAAGTGGAAGTTAAGGGTGAGGTGAGATTGAGGCTAAAATGAGGAGAAGGTGAGAATAAACTGAGGTGATACTGAACTGATTTCACCTGAGGTGATGCTTCAGTGATCAGAGAACATTGAAGTGAAGGGGAGGTTGTGGTCAGGGTGGGGTAAGCGGCAGCTGAGGCTGTGATTGGGCTGATATTGAGGAGAGATTGTGTTTAAATGAGACTCGCATTGTAAGGAGGTTGAGATGGAGGTGAGGTTGAGGTGACAAGGAGGTGAGGTTGAGATGAGGCTGAGGTGTGGTTAAGGTGAATACCAAGATCAGGTTTACTTGAGGTAATGCTGCAGTTAGGTTGAGGTGAATGTGTGAAGGAGGAGGTAAGTATAAGGTGAGCTGGAGGTGAGGAGGAGAGGTTGAAGCTGGGATGAACTTGAGGGTATTATTTTTATTTATTTATTTATTTATTTATTTATTTAATGCATTTTTATAAAGCGCAGACTTTACCCGAAGGTGTCAGAGCACTGTACAATAGAACCAGTTACGTTACATGAGAGAACTGTTGCAGGAATAGAACAAACAAAAATAGTATGAACAGAGTGTACAAGCAAAAGTAAGAATAAATATGACAAATTTTACAATGAATAAAGAACTTCCTGGTGAACAATAGCAGGCCATAGAATCAAAACAACGCAGGCAAAAGGAACACAATTTCAAACACAGCAAGCACAGGATGTATAAGCAAAAATATAAACATATCTGACAAATTTACAATGACTAAAGAACTTCCTGGCGGGGTCTGAGAAGGAGGGAATTAGTTCTGAAAGTGTCAACAACTAAACTGTGTGGATTATTGGTGTCCCCGATCCACCAGGGTGACCCCACCAACCTTCAGAATCAACCGCATTAAGCAATTTGAGGTCACCATGGGGGAACTGAATGGGAGTTCTTGAGAATATTGTGCTGTAACACGAGACCTATAAAGGGACATTTAACACTGTAGTCCTTTGAGACTTACTTCTCTAGGTGGATGTTTCTCTCTACCCTGGTTACATCCCTGGACTGCTGCCAACCTCCTGTCACCCTTCTTATCTTTACTTCCTGGTTGTCTCAGCGGGGTTGCTTCCGTGATGAGTAGAGACACTTCTGGTGTAAAATGTCTGAGTCAGCTATTGAATATGCTGGAAGATAAATGCAATGGCCCTGATGACATGCAACACTTACTGGGTCTGATCTAGTGTTTCGGTGGATGGGATATTCCATTCTCCATCTTACCAGTGCATTATATTCGATGACACTTGTAATACAGCAGACGGGATATCCGTCACATTGGTGAGGATAATACTCATCATGATTGTTGGTTTATTACAAGCCATTATAATTTTTGTAAAAGTACAGATAGATTTAAAAGGTCATGACAAGGCGGAGCACAAACAGTTTTTGCTAGCCGACAAGAGGGTACATGTGAAAAAATCGATCCGCCATGCTAAAAGACATTAAAAACAGATTTGCAGTTGTATCAAATTGGCACCTGAAATAAGACAACCCTGGCAATTTGAATACTTTGCAGGCATTTAAAACAGCATCAGATTGAACAGGTAAGACAGGAAGGATATAGATTCACATCAAAGTGCTAGTGTGTGAACAGGGTGAAAACAGCAAGGTTGACAAGGTCTATGTGGGTCGATCGAAGCAAATTGACACCAGGGTGGGAAGCAGCCATGGCAATATTAATGCTTTTCAGGCAATCATATTAAAAGATAAGAGAGAAAAGGGAAAAAAGAGCATCTGATTTCTCTACAAAGTGCTGGTCCAACCGGGATATCATAGCAGCAGTTCCTGGCATGAGAGATGCGATCCCACAGCATTCGATAACGAAGGGGTCAATAACACATATTATTAAACAAACAATAGTCCATTTGGAGGCAAACACACTGGTGACCTTTGGTGATTGAGTACCCATCCACCAAACTCAAAGCCTGTTATACTACAGCAAACATCAAAGTGACAGATCATGGGTACCTTCAACATGGAGCAACAAGCGGTTGGGTAGAGTTGTTGCTCCTATAGTTCACCATGGGGTTGTTATTTCTCTAAGGAAATCTTTGTATTTGTAACTTCTCCTAAAGTGACTGTCTGACCACTGGTAACGCTTAACAGAGTTTGACACTCCCAAACAAATGGGGTGAATTGTCCCAACTAATCTTAATGTCAAATACTAAAGATTTCTCTTAAGTAAAATACACACACAAATTTGTATGCACATAGCTTTGTTAATAAAGCAACATTTCCATCGTCTTACACCAAAGCAGCAAACTGAAACTGAAACTAATTCCATTCATGTGTTCTTTTTCTTTTGGTTCAAACTCACATGCCCCAGGACTGCAGCCGCCTAAGAAGACGCAGAAGCTCTGAGCCGAAAGGAAGTAGTTCTACTTCTAGGATGGTTCCTGGGTGCGGATTAAATACTAAACTACTCCCAAGATGGCTGCCAGAGACTGGGCTTCTCGTACATTCTCTCGCTTTGTTCAGGATCTCATGAGAAGTTAAATATGCAGTTCTAGCTGGTCCTAGGATAAGTTTCACAGATGGATTCAGCCACAAAGAGAGTCTGATCACATGAACTTTCCCGTATAACAGTGGGAATGGATGAGGTGATTGCAGGGGTGAATTAAGTCAAGGAACCCAGAGAGGATTCAGGGTGAATTAAAGTAAGGAATGTTTTAGAGTTTTTGGCCGAATGCTTACTTCCTAGCAGTGGGTGAGATTTTTTAAAGAGAGGCAGCGAGATTAGGTGAGTCTGAGGTAATGTTAGATTGAAGTTAACATGGGCTAAGAAGAGGAGAAGATGAAGTTGAGATGACATTGAGATTGAGAGATGCTTCAGGCTAGGATGCTGTGAGGTGAGGTTAAAGCGGAGGTGAGCAACAGGTGAAACCGAGGTGAGGTTCAGGTGAAGTAAGTTGAGGTTGAAGTTACAGTGGACCTGAGGAGTGGTGAATATGAGGTAAGGGGAGGTGAGGTAAGGATAGGTTGAGTCGAGATTACTGTGCTGACGTAGAGATGAGGGTGAACAACCTTTACAACGAAACTTTTACAACGCACTACCATTACAACGCGGTCATTACAACGCAAACCATTACAACGCATTGCGCTGGGGGGCGCTCTAGGATAGGGAATAAGTTTCATTTACTATCCAACACCTTCCCTAGTGTCCACGGGGACTGAAGTTGGAATAGTAAATTAAACTATTCACTATCCAGCACCCCAAAGCGCTATGCGTTGTAATGGATTGCGATGTAAAAACCGCGTTAAAGTGTATAATTGAGGTGAGGTTGACCCAGAGCAGAGGTAAAGTTAAGTTTAAGGTGAGGTTGAGTTTGTTGGTGAGGTGCGATAAGGCTAAGTTGAAGGGAGGTTGAGCGGCAGAAAGCCCATCAGATATGGCTCTTATACAGAATGAGACAGCAGCTAGGATGGGCGATAGTATGCGTAAGGGATACAGTTGTAGTGGTGCTCACTGCATTCTTTGTGGTCTTGGGTAGTACGTCCCTGGAGAGAAGGGAACCAGCTGCCAGCATCCCTGAGAACCTCAATTCCAAACATAGCACACTTCATTGTAGCATATGCCTATGATTGTGTTGTTTTTCGAGGTGTTCATGTTGTAAGAGATAAAAACAGCTCATGCAAATGCACTAACCAACTTTTTAGGTCTCATGAACTGTCTGTTGCAAGACATATTGTTCTGTTGTAATTAATTTAGTGCTCGCCTATAGCTTGCCACTGGTTAGCCTTATTGTCACTCTAATTAAATCTTATTTGTTAGCTATATTGGCTTTCCTTCTTCTTGTGTTTGTCCCTCCCCTAGAGCATATAATGCATTACTATGAATGACCTTCCACTGCTCACCTTTTTCAGGTGCTACTGTTTGTTTTAAGCACTCTATGGGAGTGCATGTGTTTTCCTGCAGTCTCCCTCGTGCTTCTCTACCTCCAGTGCCCTGCGCAGTGTTCCTCTTTGTTGCCCGTGTGCTTCTTCCCCACTCACTTATTGTTGCCTTCATGCCCATGTACTTTTACCTCACCAGCTCCACGTTGCAGTCCTTCCCCCATTTGATACCCCCCCCCCCCCCCCCGGTGAGCCCCCATGTTACTTCCTCCAACCTGCACCTACTGTTGTGCTTTAACCCCCTACCTGCAGCCCTGTGTTGCTTCTGCCCCTCATTCCCTTGTTGCTTCCGTCTGTCTTCTGATTCTCCCACTTAAAAAAATTATCTCTTTTGCACACAACAAAAAATGGATGTGTCATTTGTAGACGCGCGCAACTGTAAAAGAAATGGCTGGCCTAGTAAAAAGCTTTTTTTCTTTTTAAATTCTTTAGCTGTGAGCCACAGTATAAGAGATGCTGTGCTACGTGGCTTAAACCATTAGCAAAGCCAATTGCTCCCACTGGAGAGGCCTATTGGCTTTGCCAGAGCTTGTTATATTTTCTAGTAGGCCATATTTGAACAAGTGGCGGCTCACAGGCAGGTGCTGCAGGCTAAAAAGCACCATGCCTAGTCTCCTGTGATCACTGAATGGTGCCGACAGGTTTCCGCAGACAGAGCTCGGAATTTCACCCCAGGCAGGATAGAGGGATCTCGAGCCCAGGAAGGAACCACCTGTCAATCATTCTTGATAAGCTGGAAGTGCACGTCAGACATCCCAAACTAATTGACATCTGTTTTGACGCATACACAAATCAATGTTTTGAAGTTTATTTTCACAGCAAAGACAGATGGCAGTAACAGCCAGTTTCTCTTGCATGTGTATTGTATACACACACATTTTAGAAAGTCAGTTGGGGGAGTAAAATTAAGATTTGCTCTCCAAAATGTGACACAATTAGCCACTTGTTCAGTTTACAAATTACTAATTTCATCTATTCTTTTATAAGCATTGATATTAAATAGGCATTCCAAATCTTCACCGTCTCTCTTCTCATTTTAATGATATCTGGAAAAAATTTTACTTTTTACTATCCGACTTTAAGGTTATATTACATTAGTGACATGGTAATCAATCTAATATACATAAATATTCTGGATTTCATAGATATGTTCAATTACATTAGTGACATAGTTATCAATGTAACATACATCAATATTCTGGATTTCATAGATTTTTTATGGGGTAAAAATATCGTCCTACTAGGGTAGGTTTTCTATCAGTGACTCTAAAGAGGTGTTATTCTTGTACATAACACAATATTTAAATCAGACAATATTCTGACAACCTATTGTGATATATTTTTTTACAAAATGGCCTAAATGGGCTAAATGTAAATTATCCTACCCCCATCCAAGTAATTTTACAAGTTTTTGTTCTGCACAAAATTCCCAAAATTATACACATAAAAAGATAGAACTTGACCATCTGTTTATGTGTGGAGACCCCTCAGTCGTTAAGTTACTATTTGCAAAATACCTGTGTGCAGTAAACAATTATAAACTTACAGAAAAGTGTAAGTTTACTTTTGTGAATCAAGCCGTCGGTGTTCTGAACTGACTCTGTGACCCTGGTTTTATCTGACATTGTTTTAGCAAAAAAATGTGTAATTGCACACTGTACTCTATAATGTACTGTGTAAATGTGTCAATGTAGTCCTTGTGCACAAGAGAGTAAAATAACAAAGTGATGCCTGCACCGGTCCAACAAGTGAGAGAAAGCCACATATTACTGAACACAACTGTATTCTTACTAATGAAAACACAATAGATTTCTTATTCTAATATAATTTGCAACAGTAAGCCTGAATCTCCTCTGCCGTCTAAATCATGAAGTAAATGTCCTTTATATCTGGTGTCACTAAACAGTTGTTTTCCTAAAAAATATCCCTTAAGAGGTGTATACCCTTGCCAGAAACAAAATCAACTCTCTTAGATTTATGACTGGACGCCATTCTTTTTCCTCTTTCTCTACCAAAAGGATTATATTCGTAAACACCTTCTGTGAACCCACCACCTTTATCTCAGATCCTTTGCTCAACATCTTTACTACCTCTTCATCTATAGTTCTGTCTTTCTCTTCTGACCACAGCAATCTGTGCTCTACGTAAAGCTGCACCGGACCTTCTCTGAACTCTATTTTAAAACATTTTACTGTCATTAATACCAAATGGTTCTTTGTAATTTGTTCTACCCCATTTCTGAAAAAAATTATTAACCTTCTTCCCACCTTTCTTTGGTAAGAACCAGTAGTAATTTCCATACTCACCTTGAAATCCACTGGATGACTAGTCTCTTCCTCCAAGGCATCCGCTGCCTTTTCCTCGCTGTGGGAAGAAACCTGTGGTAGCTCTAAACCGCTGGAAGTATCCTCATCCCTGTTATTATTGATACAGGAACATGGAAAAGGTTGGCAGGAAAGCTGTCCATTTTCTACAGTCCATTCAAAACCGCTTTTACCCCCAGAAACTCTTCTCAATGAACTTTGGGCCTTGTCCGTGGCTGTACAAAATTGATACATATTTTCCAATGCGTGTTGCCACTTCAGCCCCAAACAGCAAACCTTTTTTTATTTCCTAAGCATTGTAACTTAGAATATATCTTCATTCAATTTGCTATCCTTCTTTCTATCACTGGCCTTCTATTAGCCCTCTCTAAGAGACATTTTACCCATCGAATCCAACCTCTCAAGAACTCAATGTCGACCTCCAGACCTTTAAGTCGTGCTACTTCTGCATGTCAAGTGTCCATGGTAACGGTCATGACACGTCTTGGAGCCTATCTTGATCTTGACACTGCTTTACAGTACTAAAGTCCATTCTTGGATTTTTCTAGGATCCCTTCACGTCTTAAATAAGAAAGTAATCATTTCTGGATCCAAATTTGGTGTAGCGCTCACCTTCTCGTCTATAATGGGCGCTACACACACTCTTTTCATAATCCCTCAAACCTCGTCGTACAGAGGCTTCCGAACCATTCCTTAGTATACTGACCCAAGCGACCTGTAAGCCACCTGTCTGTATTCTTGGATGCCTAACATCTGATGAGACAAACATCAATTGATGTTGTGGATTCTTCAAAAACCCTCTGTATCCTGCATCCAGTGTCTATATCAAGATCCTCATGCCGACTGTCGTCAGCATCCAAATCCACAACATACTCTTCATATCCAAACTCCCCCTCATACAAATTGGACTGATAAAGAGTTTTAACCTTCCTCTGGATTCTCCTGCTTTCACCTCGTGCTCCTATGTGGGTTGCAAAGGATACCCTTTACCCGCTTGGTTTCCATACCAACTAGTCCATAACTTTATTCTATCCCACCGTGAATTGTCTCTCCACAAGCCTGATTTTCTTTATACATTTCCAACTTTCCTATCCTTTTCAGTCTAATCCTCATCAGCAAAGGACCAATATTTTTCCTCAACGTTTTTTTCCCTTTCCTAAATCCTCCTCAATTCCACCTCTTATTATGTTCTGCATGTACTTCTGTATCAATCCCTTTAATGTCTCCTCCTGAACCTTCTTATTAGAGTAGTCATTGTTTGATCCATCAAGGTTAGCCATTGCTTTCATTTCTCTCCCTCTACACAAAGAATTATCTTTCTGAACCACATGCTGTTTGGGGCGGCAGGAGCGTCTGCCCGCTTGGGAGATTCCTTTCAGCTCAAATGCTTTTTCCATAATTTTGTTTAACAAGTTCGGTGTTGGATCCAATCCAACAATTCACGATTGACCTAGCAAGGATAGAACTGCCTAAGAAACCTTTATTTGCGCATATATACATGAAGAACCAACAGTGCAGGTCTTCACAGGAAGTTTTGGATTTAGAATCATCTTGTCCCAGATGGTCTGCTCCTTTCAGAGAACCAGAGACATTTGCCTCTTTTTCTTACTTTCCGTCTGTGTTTTAATTTGGATCCTAAGCTATAGCTGTGCCCTGAAGAAGGTGTGTGATTTACATGCCACACAACGCCGAAACGTGCGTCGGCACCTGTGTTTTTTTATCTCTTTCGAACATGGCAGTAAAAGACAATTTGGTAGAAGAATACCTTACAGGCTATTGACTATATATTGCTCCGTATAAAAAATACTGATTTACATATGCTAGGTTTGAGAATACAGTTATTTGTATAGGAATTAGTTAATTACAAGATACATATCACTAATGAGATTTTTCGCTTTTGTACAAAAGAATTCATTGCATTTTGAAGTTTATTAATTGATATGCATGGAGTCCAATTTGAAGAGTCATTGTACAACATGTTTAAATTAGGATGGTATGTATGGAATGAATGGTATGCATGACATTTGTGTGTTTTATGCGTTTTAATGGATGAAAGTGAGGCGGTCCACCTTCATTTTCTATTTTTGTACTATGTACTGTTTTCATATGGTTGAATTAATAAGAAAAATATGAATTCATTCTACACAAAAGACGTGTTGTTGGACTCTACAATTAGGGCATTAACTTGGGGTTGTGTTTTTTGTATTTTATTAATTTATCTTTCTGAACTGCCTAGGTAACCCAATCTGCTATAATGGCAACATGCCTTTTCAGTCACACTTTGAGCACCTCTGCCCTCAAATCTAAATCTTCGGGAGCGTTCTGCGTTGGGCTGACAGTGTCCTTTAACCCCTTCTATGCTGATGACGGCCGGGAGCCGTCATGGCACACAGTGCTCGTGTGCTGATGATGGCACAGGTGCAGAATCGCGGCCACGCCCAAGGGGTTAAAGTGATACTGTCTTAATATTGTGCGATTCTTCTTAATTATGGTGTATAACTTCTGAAGCAAAAATGTGCACGTTTTCCAATGGAATATGGGAGTGACAGCTCATGCTAGCCTTTTTATTGCAGGGGGAAGATCCTGCATAATTAGCTCCTGAGGGCAGGACCCTCTTAACAGCATTGTAGGCTCCGGGGCAAAGCGGTGCACTGAGCCCTGCCTACACAACCACTCACAGGAATACAAATGTTTAATGGAAAATTAGTGTTAAATTCTGGTCTGGATGGGGAACCCTGGGCAACAGCCCAGCATGCTAAGGTTGGCACTGCCACACTTTCTTGTGGGTTTCATGGGGGTCCCCATTGTTTTAAATCACCATAGCATCCAGTTTTTCCTGTGGGGGAAGTGCTGAAACCTGCTCCTTGACAGTATTCTATACCCACAAATTCCCAAAATCGCCATTCAAAGACGAGTTATGATTTCTGCAAACAGATTACCCTGTGCTCTCATATCTCATAACATGCCATGTTCTTTGCTCACAGCAGGAGTGCGAGTCTGAGAGCCAGGTCCTTGGGTAACCTCTCTGCAGTATGCTATTTTAAATAACCCTCGCTGTGCAATGTCTCCTGACACTCAGGGCCTGGAGTTCATAACATGGAATCTGCTGATTCATATCTGTCATCTGATGTTACTGTCGACCTGTCGAGAACCCAAAACCTCTCCGGGCAGCTTCGTCAAAACATGGCCCTCCAGGAGAGCTGAAGTCATTATGTAAAATTAGAACCGTGCATTGTGGGAGTCTGCTGGGCTGAGCAGGGACATGCTGATCCAGAGGAACAGATATTGGCTTCCTAGGGCTGGCAGTGCTTAATTTGTAAATCAATAAGTGCAGGGGCTCTCGTCAGGAGGCCACTGCAGCTAGCACCACACATTGCCCCTGCCAGCTGGCAATGATAGTACACATACAGCTACTAACCATCAGACACAGCTGTTGTTGTGCTAATACCTAAATTAGCCAAACAGCGCCACCATTTGGCAGACTGTCATAAGCCTCAGTGCGGGCAAATAGATGTGGTGCTGAGCACTGGAAACCACCAGCTCAAATTAAGCACTGCTGGTGCTTCTGTCGGGGACAGCAGGGCTAGGGGGGAGTCAGTTGCCTCTCTGGTCAGTGTCTCTGCGAGGACAGTTGGACTGGATCAGTTAATTAAAGGCGAAAGATTCGATTTTAGCGCATCCAGTAAGATAACACAGTGGGTTTATGCATCTCGTGTAGGGATCTTTATGTATACATAGAGGTTACTTGTTTGAATCCCTGAAGTGTGAGTCAACCTTTGACCTGTCTAAAATAAAAAATGATGACAAAGTCTCTTGGTTAAGAGTCATTCTGTGATAAAGTTTGGGGAGCGGTTGGCCACCCCAGAAAGGCCCCCCTGGAGTTCCGCAGCGCAGATAACCCTTGATATACCAAAGCTGCATTAAACCTCACTGTGTAGGGTGGGGGAAGGGTGCCTGCTGATTGTCCCCATGCCTACGCCTTGCCAGATTTGTGAGCAGTTTCAGTGGGAAAGCAATGGTGTATCCCCTAATGCAAGCAAAGAAAATGCCCTGCTGCCACTGCACCTGCTGCACTCTTGATAGCTGCGCTCCAGAGCCCCTGAATAGTTTAAGTTTGAATAAAGGCTGTGGGCAGATTTACAAGCCCCCTTGCGCCACTTTTGCGTCATTTTTAACATGGGAAAAGTGACGTAACTTTTTGCTGACACAAAATCTTACAGTAAAGTTTACTGTAAGGGATGTGTGAGAGGAACACTGCCCTATTCCACAAGACTCAGCCCTTATGCTTTACTGTAAGGGATGTGTGAGAGGAACACTGCCCTTCCCCACAGTAACACACTGCCCTTCTCCACAGGACAGAGCCCCTGGTTTACCATGAAGGACACGTGAGAGGAACACTGCCCTATTCCCCAGGACTCAGCCCTTATGCTTTACTCAGTAAAGCATAAGGGCTGAGTCCTGGGGAATAGGGCAGTGTTCCTCTCACACATCCCTTACAGTAAAGTTTACTGTAAGGGATGTGTGAGAGGAACACTGCCCTATTCCACAGGACTCAGCCCTTATGCTTTACTGTAAGGGATGTGTGAGAGGAACACTGCCCTAGTCCACAGGACTCAGCCCTTATGCTTTACTGTAGGGGATGTGTGAGAGGAACACTGCCCTATTCCCCAGGACTCAGCCCTTATGCTTTACTCAGTAAAGCATAAGGGCTGAGTCCTGGGGAATAGGGCAGTGTTCCTCTCACACATCCCTTACAGTAAAGTTTACTGTAAGGGATGTGTGAGAGGAACACTGCCCTATTCCACAGGACTCAGCCCTTATGCTTTACTGTAAGGGATGTGTGAGAGGAACACTGCCCTATTCCACAGGACTCAGCCCTTATGCTTTACTGTAGGGGATGTGTGAGAGGAACACTGCCCTATTCCCCAGGACTCAGCCCGTATGCTTTACTCAGTAAAGCATAAGGGCTGAGTCCTGGGGAATAGGGCAGTGTTCCTCTCACACATCCCTTACAGTAAAGTTTACTGTAAGGGATGTGTGAGAGGAACACTGCCCTATTCCACAGGACTCAGCCCTTATGCTTTACTGTAAGGGATGTGTGAGAGGAACACTGCCCTAGTCCACAGGACTCAGCCCTTATGCTTTACTGTAGGGGATGTGTGAGAGGAACACTGCCCTATTCCCCAGGACTCAGCCCTTATGCTTTACTCAGTAAAGCATAAGGGCTGAGTCCTGGGGAATAGGGCAGTGTTCCTCTCACACATCCCTTACAGTAAAGTTTACTGTAAGGGATGTGTGAGAGGAACACTGCCCTATTCCACAGGACTCAGCCCTTATGCTTTACTGTAAGGGATGTGTGAGAGGAACACTGCCCTATTCCACAGGACTCAGCCCTTATGCTTTACTGTAAGGGATGTGTGAGAGGAACACTCTGCCCCTCTACAAAGACCTACTAATGCACAGGAGGTTAATGACAGTTACATGCAGCTCGACTCTTCAGTCCTTGCTAGTTCACAGAGATGAGACAGGATCCTTGCTCCACAGTCCTGCTGTCACACATGCAGTATGGGACGTAGAACCTCAACCCACCTTCACAGGCCTGTGACAGCCCTGTGAGGTCTGTAAAAGGCTCGCTCAGGCTCTCTCCACAGCTTCTGCTCTTCCATAGGCAGTGTATGGCAGTGGGACTCCGCCCTCTCCCACAGACCTATTACTCCACGTGAGGATAGTGACAGTGGTAGCAGCTTTGCTGTTAGAGCAGCCACATCCTGGAATTTCCTTCCACTCAATCTAAGCGCAGCACCTCCCCTACCCCAGTTGAGGAAACTTTTGAAAACCTGGCTTTTCAATCAGTGGGTCTTCCCTTCTGCTTATGGCTGCATACTGAATCAGCACCAAGACACCTTCGGGTATACACTGCGCTTTACAAATAGATTAACATAACATAATGGTAACATTCTGCTTTACTCCGTAGCCTTTACTGGTCCATGTAGATATGTGACGTATCCCTGCTCCACACACCTGCAGTTCATGTGTGATATGTGACTGGGAAACACAGCCCTTCCACACAGTCCTCCTATTCCAAGGAAGACGAGTAATAGGAACTCCCAGACTCTGCACAGCCCCTGCTGCTTCGGGATATGTGCACTGAAATCCCCGCCCTTGACCGCAGTCTTCCAAATTCTAAGTCAGTACAGAGACATTTTAAGGCATGGGCAAAGTGGGCTCTTGCCCAGGGCCCCCACCTTTTTAGGAGCCCCATTATTAAGCTTTCAGGATAGTCCCAGGCTGTCTAAAGTTTTAAAAAGCCAGTTTGTGCATTAACTTTTTTTTTTAGCCAGGATGTCAGGTGAGCATGGCCCCCACCTGAGGGATAGTGAGGGATAAAGGAAAATACCTATTCGATTCAGCTTAGATTCAGCAACCTCTTTAACCTTTTTAAAATCATAGGCCCAGCCCGCTGCACAGGCCCATGCCTTTATGCAGAATGTGCTCTTACTGTGCAGTAAAGATTGGCATTGAGTGCTCGCTCTGTGCATGCATCGTCCTTGTGGGGCTGCCGCCACCTGACGCTGAACACAAGCCCCATGCAGCAGAGGAATAAATAAAAGCACCCACCAGCACCATATGACCGTAAGGTGATGACAGACTAGCTACCCCACACATTGGTCGGACCACTCGTCTGCCAGTTTTTCTGGAGAGGTCCAGCTGGAGACCACTTGCGCTGAGCTCTAATGTTACACCTCATGTCAATGTGCGGGGAAACAACCTTTACAACGCAGTCATTACAACGCACTACACTTACAACGCAGTCATTACATCGCAACATCCTTTACAACGCATGTCCCTAGAACGCAGGCATTACAACACATACCATTACAACGCATAGTACCCCTACACTATCCAACACTTACCCTACTGTTGCACTCCCTGGAGTTAAAATAGTCATTTTTAACCCCTACACTACCCAACACTTACCCTACTGTTGCACCCCCTGGAGATAGAATAGTAATTTGTACCCCTATACTATCCAATATTTATCTTAAATTCAATGTAATGGTAAGCGTTATAAAGGTAGTATGCGAGGTAATGGAATGCGTTGTAAAGGTAGTTTTTAGTACGGGATGTAGTGTCATGCGATGTAATGGAATGCTTTTTAGTGGGAGTCGCGATGTAAAAACTGCGTTGTAAGTGCATGCGTTGTAAATGTATGAGTTGTAATGTCATACATTCGCCAATGTGCAGTGCCGGCAACAGGGCTTCCTCCAAGATTGTCCTGTCCATGTGCAGCTGCTGCCGGGCCAGTGTGATCACAGCCTCAGACCTGACAATTTATGAACATGTTTCATTGTGAGGTGGGGCGGAGCCTCGACGTGGCGTAGCTTAGTGCCGATTATAGCCCTAGGCACTTGTTAGTTCACCACCTCCCCTCACCAACATCAAACAAGCATTTTCAATGCAATAGGTCTCGCATTTGCAAACATTTAAGCTAATGGTGTTATAAATAACAATGCCTTTTATTTATGTGTTTCATAAAGCAGCACATATTTAAAAGGCATTGCCATTTTTATTGTCAATAGCTCAAACTCCCGCAAATGTGAGACCACTCTAATGGTGGGCACGCCACTTTCTTTAGACACTGCTCGCCGTATTCAGGTTATAGCGAGAGCGTCTAAAGAAAGGGGCACGGCCAACATTAAAGTGAAAGCGCGTATGGTGTACTTTCACACAAAGCGGAGAAAAATTAGTTAATTTGAAAAATTGTGTCGCACGGCCGCTAAAGTGAAAGCGGCCCATGCTGTTAATTACATAATTAAATAAGCATGGCCGCTATTGTCAAAGAGGACCACGCTATAATTTAAATACAAATAATATAAAAGCAGCCGGCCTGCTGCAATGTCGTCGGTGGAATAGGGGAGATCATTAAAGAATATCGTGCTCATCGACTTATAAAGAACACTGTGTAACAACACAAGTAAAAAGTCCAGTCGTTATGAGAGGTTTCAAATGCAGACAAGGCGGTACAAAGGAGGGACTACTATGCCTGTTCACAAACGAGAAGCAACGATTTCGCAAGGACAGTAACAGGAGCCAATTGAAAAGATAGATGGAGAAATGGGAGGAGCTTCTATGCCATACCTCAATACAGCATGCCTCTCAGAGCAGCAGCGCCGCTGCCCAGGCTCGACCTAAAAACAAAGTGGAGGCTGCAGCCGATGTCCTGGGGAGGTTTCACACTCCGTAATGGACATCAGCTGCTCAGAGCATCCAAACCTGCTCTCCGCAGGGGTTTCCAGCTCATTTTTTGCACACCCTGTAATTTTGGCTCCGCAACGGGTGACCGTTTCATGGAAGCCAATATCGGGTGACACACGGTGGCACTGTATGAGTCGGAAGGTCTGCAGCCGACTGCCACCTGACTCAGGATCCCTGTTCCTCACAGAGCAGGGACGAGAGTCCAGTAAACAAAACAAGCATTTGCAATGCAATAGGTCTCGCATTAGGAAAGTGTGAGCTATTGGTATTGTAAATGACCAATTTTTTTAATATGTGTTGGCTTTGAAAATATATAAATTATTAGCATTGTTATTCACAAAGCCAATAGCTTACACTTTCCTAATGCGAGTTCTATTGGCTATGGGAATGCTTGTTGGTAGCAAGCACGGACAGTGCTGTTGTGGTGCTGAGTGATGATGCGGTTGGGCTGAGTGATGTGGTGGTGTATTAGAGTGATGTGGTGGTGTACTAGAGTGATGTGGTGGTGTATTAGAGTGATGTGGTGGTGTATTAGAGTGATGTGGTGGTGTCCCAGAGTGATGTGGTGGTGTCCCAGAGTGATGTGGTGGTGTCCCAGAGTGATGTGGTGGTGTCCCAGAGTGATGTGGTGGTGTATTAGAGTGATGTGGTGGTGTCCCAGAGTGATGTGGTGGTGTCCCAGAGTGATGTGGCGGTGTCCCAGAGTGATGTGGCGGTGTCCCAGAGTGATGTGGCGGTGTCCCCGAGTGATGAGGCGGTGTCCCCGAGTGATGAGGCGGTGTCCCCGAGTGATGTGGCGGTGCCCCCGAGTGATGTGGCGGTGTTCCTGAGTGATGTGGCGATGTCCTCCCCGAGTGATGTGGCGATGTCCTCCCCGAGTGATGTGGCGATGTCCTCCCCGAGTGATGTGGCGGTGTCCCCGAGTGATGTGGCGGTGTCCCCGAGTGATGTGGCGGTGTCCCCGAGTGATGTGGCGGTGTGGCGGTGTCCCCGAGTGATGTGGGGGTGTCCCCGAGTGATGTGGTGGTGTCCCCGAGTGATGTGGTGGTGTCCCAGAGTGATGTGGTGGTGCCCCTGAGTGATGTGGTGGTGCCCCTGAGTGATGTGGTGGTGCCCCTGAGTGATGTGGTGGTGCCCCTGAGTGATGGGGTGGTGCCCCTGAGTGATGTACAATAAGTAGGAGTACCGGATCAACAGCAACACAAACACGCATTAAGTTTGCCTTGAAAAGCAGTGAAGGTATCGAAAATTCCCATGTGGTGTAACAGGTCGACACTAATTTAATGACTCACAGTGCAACAAGAACTTGTAGGGTTTAATCCATAATTCTGTGACGATGAAGAACATTTAGCGCCTGCGCATTAAACTGAGCAGTTTCACATCCACCCAAAATGGAGATTGGAACGTGGGGAAATGCATGCACCAACCTTGTTGGGTGAAAGCGACCCTTCAGAAGAGATCAGCCGATGAGCGCACAGCAGTTGTAGAGCCATGGCCCGGCCCGGCCTATTCCGGACATGCGCAGATGGGCCTGGCCTTGCCTTGGGCGCATCCCGCGCTGTGGGGTAATGTTGCCACTGGTCACGGGCCCCTCCTCTTATCAGGACCAGGTATGAGGAAAAGCTGGGAGAGCCGAGATGTGAGCTGCGGGATGAAGTCAAACAACAGCACTAACCTGGACCACGTTTATGCGTCCAGTTGATGTTTAACATTGCCTGTATACATGATTGGTGAATTATAGAAGAGCCTTAAAGTTAAAGAGCATGGAATGTTGTGCTCTTAACTTTCTTCCTCTCAAGTTTCCTTTACCAAGATCCCCAATTAAATCTAGACTTAATGTCAACATTTTTTCCGCTGAACAGAACAAGAGAACGTCCAACCTGCTTCAAAACACATTAAGTTAAATGATATGTCACTTTCCACCCTAGCTGGTCTGATACCTTGAAATCGCATCTCCATTTTAAGTAATTATGTTTTTAAAAACATATAAGTGACAAGAAACTGGCTTCCCATTTTATTTGTGCCATACCATATCGCAATAGATCCGAACTTGGGTAGGGCTTGCAATTCTCCACATTCAGAACAAGGCAATTTAGCCTTATTAGCTATGCAAATAAGTCAACAGGTTTATTGTGTAATAAGAGATGAGCAAATCCAGAAAGTCGAGTGTTACCAGTGCAAGCACTCCATCGGATTCTTCTGCCCTATATAATACTAGGCGAGGTGTGAACACTTAGCTAATCGGAGGAGCTCGTCCATTTTAACCGCATGCGTGCGTGCGGAATTCCGCCCGTACGCTGGGTTTTTAAAAAGCGCACTTTACGTGACGAGCTGGGCTCGTCATGAGCGTGCGAGGAGGCTACGCCATGACGAGCCCAGCTCGTCATGAGCGTCGAAGGGGTTAAACAGCAATGACCAAAGGTAAGCTAATCAAATAATATGTTGTTGAGGAATAGAAACCATATTATGACGAAAGCCTAGCTCCCATCTTCAAGAACCATGTTACTGAGAAAGCACTTGAACTATTGCCCTATCCAAGTGCCTGGAAACTTTGCAGGGTATTAAAGCACAAGGACCTATACAGCGGAGTTTGTAGCTCAACAACTGTGACACGCGAACATTAATTTGAAGCAGGATACATTAAAAAAACAAGCATTTGCAATGCAATAGGTCTCGCATTAGGAAAGTTTGAGCTATTGGTCTTGTAAATGACACATTTTTTATTTATGTGTTTGTTTTGAAAATAGCGAAATTAATAGCTTTGTCATTTTTAATGCCAATACTTTTATCTTTTGTAATTGTGACACCTATAGGCATTTGTAATGCAACATGTTTTGTATTTACGTGACTTAGATGTATTGATATTACAAATAACAATGGCTTTTAATTTTTTTAAATAATTAATACTTAAATAAAAGTTATTGTAACTTATAATGGCAATATCTTAAACTTTTGTAAATAACTTTTGTGAAGAATATGTTCAGTGTATTTTATTGTGATGAAAATCCAAGAACAGAAGTGAAATATTACCAACTTTTTGTGACATTTGTAATAAAGCTTGAAACATTGAGAGAACATATCTGAACCAGTTGTTGTTGAATGGTTGCACAGATTGATACTGTGGTGGCGCTGAGTCATGGTGTGGCGTTTAGTGATGTTATGGTGCCCCTGAGTGATGCTGTGGTGCCCCTGAGTGATGCTGTGGTGCCCCTGAGTGATGCTGTGGTGCCCCTGAGTGATGCTGTGGTGGTGCCATAGATTGAGTGAGGGCGATAGATAGGGTCAGGGCGATAGATAGGGTCAGGGCGATAGATAGGGTCAGGGCGATAGATAGGGTCAGGGCGATAGATAGGGTCAGGGCGATAGATAGATGTGTGCGGTTGTGTGTGTGCGGTTGTATGTGTGCGGTTGTGTGTGTGCGGTTGTATGTGTGTGGTTGTATGTGTGCGGTTGTATGTGTGTGGTTGTATGTGTGTGGTTGGGTGTGTGGTTGGGCGTGGTTGTGTGCGTGGTTGTGTGCGTGGTTGTGTGCGTGGTTGTGTGCGTGGTTGTGTGTGTGTGCGTGGTTGTATGTGTGTGAGGGTGTGAGTGAGGGTGTGTGATGGTGAGGTGTGAGGGTGGGTGAGGATGAGGCTGTGAGGGTGTGTGATGGTGAGGTGTGAGGGTGAGTGAGGATGAGGGTGTGAGGGGGTGTGAAGGTGAGTGTGTGTGGGGGTGTGATGGTGTGAGTGAGGGTGTGAGGATGTGAGGGTGTGTGATGGTGAGGAGGTGTGATGGTGAGGAGGTGTGATGGTGAGGAGGTGTGAGGGTGAGGAGGTGTGAGGGTGAGGAGGTGTGAGGGTGAGGAGGTGTGAGGGTGAGGAGGTGTGAGGGTGAGGAGGTGTGAGGGTGAGGAGGTGTGAGGGTGAGGAGGGGTGAGGAGGTGTGAGGGTGAGTGAGGTGTGAGGGTGAGTGAGGATGAGGGTTTGAGGGTGAGTGAGGATGAGGGGGTGAAGGTGAGTGAGGATGAGGGGGTGAAGGTGAGTGAGGGTGGGTGAGGGTGCGAGGGTGGGTGAGGGTGCGAGGGTGGGTGAGGATGTGAAGGTGTGATGGTGAGGAGGTGTGAGGGTGAGTGTGTGTGAGGGTGTGAAGGTGAGTGAGGGTGTGAGGGTGGGTGAGGGGTGTGAGGGTGGGTGAGGATGAGGGGTTGAGGGGTGTGAGGGTGGGTGAGGGTGTGAGTGAGGGCGTGAGGATGTGAGGGTGTGTGAAGGTGAGGAGGTGTGATGTGAGTGAGGGTGGGTGAATGAGGGTGTGAGGGTGACGAGGGTGAGTGATGGTGTGTGAGGCGGAGGGTGTGAGGGTGAGTGAGGGTGAGTGAGGGTGTGTGAGGGGTGAAGGTGAGAGGGTGTGAGGGTGAGTGAGGGTGGGAGGGTGAGTGAGGGTGGGAGGGTGAGTGCGGGTGTGTGAGGGTGAGTGCGGGTGTGTGAGGGTGAGTGCGGGTGTAGGAGGATGAGGGGGTGAGGGGTGAAGGTGAGGGGGTGTGAAGGTGAGTGGGGGTGTGAGGGTGATGGGGTGTGAGGGTGAGTGATGGGGGGGTGAGGCTGAGGGTGTGAGGGAGAGTGAGGGGGGGTGAGGGTGAGTGAGGGTGTGTGAGGGTGTAAGGGTGAGTGAGGGGGTGAGGGTGTGAGGGTGAGGGATGGTGTATGAGGATGAGGGGGTGAGGGGGTGAGGGTGTGTGAGGGTGAGGGGGTGTGAGGGTGTGAAGGTGAGTGAGGGGTGAGGGTGAGTGCGGGTGTGAGGGTTGTGAGGGTGAGGGGTGTGTGAGGATGAGGGGGTGAGGGGGTGTGAAGGTGAGTGATGGTGTGTGAGGGTTGGTGAGGGTGCGAGGATGTGAGGGTATGCGATGGTGAGGAGGTGTGAGGGTGAGTGAGGATGAGGGGGTGAGGGTGTGAGGGTGGGGGGTGTCAAAGTGAGTGAGGGTGTGTGAGGGTGAATGAGGGTGTGTGAGGGTGGGTGAGGGGGTGAGGGGGTGTGATGGTGAGGAGGTGTGAGGGTGAATGAGGATGAGGGGATGAGGGGATGAGGGGGTGAGGGGGTGTTAGGGTGTGAGTGAGGGTAAGGGTGTGTTGGTGAGGGTGTGTTGGTGGGTGAGGATGTGAGGGTGTGTGATGGTAAGGAGGTGTGAGGGTGAGTGAGGATGAGGGTGTGTGAGGGTATGAAGGTGGGTGAGGGTGTGAGTGAGGGTGGGTGAGGGGCGAAGGCGAGTGAGGGGGTGAGGGTGAGTGAGGGTGTGTGAGGATAAGGGTGAGGGGGCTGAGGGGGTGTGACGGTCTGAAGGTGTCTGAAGGTGTGTGAGGGTGTGCGAGGGTGTGTGAGTGAGGATGAGTGAGGATGAGTGAGGGTAGGGTGAGGCGGTGTGAGGGTGAGGAGGTGTGAGGGTGAGGAGGTGTGAGGGTGAGGAGGGTGAGTGAGGGTGTGAGGCCTGCAGTTTTGGCCTGCAGGTGGCGATAGGCGACCACGTCCCGAAAGAAGGTTCACATCACAGGAGGGGGATAAAAGTTTGCGGCATTTAAAAACTATTGGCTTACATAATGTCATCGACTTTCACTTAAAATAGTCACTCTCAGTGAGAGACGGGTAGATTCCATGTGCGGCAAGAGGTCCTGTAAGCCGACATCACAGGGTGTGGATAGAGGGGAGGGTGTAAGTAGGGAGGGAGAGCGAGAGCAGGGAGATGAGAGAAGAGTTGAATAGAAAGGCAGAGGGGAAAAGAAATTGTATTGAGGCGGTTGATATAAAGCAGAGAAGAGAGAAACAAAGGGGCAATATGTAGGAAAAAAGGCTTCATTTGTGTAGCTTTCGTGAGTGTCTGCCACCAGGACAATTAAATTCACTCAGTGAAGGCGCTGTTTAACAGTGGGCTATACAAAACTAATCTATCAGGTTTTTTTTGCTTAAAGTCCAAAATCATTGTGTTGTTTGAAAGTTTATTTGTTCAGGCAGTCCTGTATTTTTAGTCATCGCCACTTGTATGTTGGACCGGGGAAACCCATGCTTGAATGGGAACAAAGCTAAGTGCCTACTGTAACGCACAAAGGAATCTATTTCTTATATTCATTTTATTACAACGACATAACTGCCGCCTTCTACTCGCAGTGAAGTGCCTCTCAAAAAGTTTCATACGTTATCAAAACGTCACTCATATAGTGAGATGCGTGATGAGAGATAGCATATGCGGGTATGGGATAAGAGAATCAGTGCATAGGCTAGTAATAGTGTTTATAAAAAAAAAATTTAAAAAGACATTTACCGTAAACCTCTTGTGCTCGTCTGATGGCTCTGATCGTCCAGCGGCTGTTCCAGCGAAAGCAGGCCGGGCTGGGCGGAAGTCAGGCAGCCCTCCTCGAGACAGAGGCGGGGCCTGACCAGAAGCAGGAAGTCGACCGCGACCGGAGCTTCCCAGGAGGCAGGCTGCAATGGCTGGCGCAAGGCTCCGGAGCAGAGAGAGGAGAGCCCTGCGTGCAGCCGGCGTCCGCCCGGGAAGCCAAGGAGCGGAGTGCCAGTGTCCCTGTGCCCGTTGACGCCGGAGGGAGCAGCCCGGAGCGGGACGAGTAGAAGTCCGGGTGAGTGGGGCTCCGTGCTTGCGTGTCTGTGTGTATGCAGGGGGTGCAGGGTGGCAGTGTGTATGTGTGTGTGGTTGTGTGCGCGCCTGTGTGTGCGTGCGTGCATGCAGAGGGGTGGGGGCCACTCATTTAAATTTAAAAGTAAATATGACGCCAAAATAATAAATAAATAAACCAGCAGCTTGACCCATTTATTCACTGTGATGCTTCCGATAATTAAAAATGTGCCTTTACAAAGAAGTGTTTTAAAAAGAATACCAGCGTGCATGTTCATTACAAGACGGCTAGAAATAATTACTCATGATGTTCAAAGCAAGCCTGTTCATTTCAAGCTACCCTCAGCCAGCCTCGGAAAAAACGGAAGTAATACAAAAGCGAAACTGACACTGCCACTGCAGACAATGCTGCGCGCTCCCGAGGTGAAATCCGGCACTGAAAACGCTCGTAACACTTTGGTGTCCACTCTCCTAAAAACGGATCACATTAGTTGTCGAGCTGACAGCATTCATGCTTTGCATGAATGCTAACGTCAGCTCGACCTAAAAAACTAGCACAGCGCAGATTAGTACTTCAATTGGAGCCTAGGCTTACTAACCGAGGAATAAGAAAG
Source organism: Lissotriton helveticus (assembly GCF_964261635.1). Classification (NCBI taxonomy): domain Eukaryota; kingdom Metazoa; phylum Chordata; class Amphibia; order Caudata; family Salamandridae; genus Lissotriton; species Lissotriton helveticus. The sequence continues at coordinate 1,141,326,312 of NC_136072.1, read as the reverse complement.
CTGGTGACGTACAAAACATACCATTCCTGCAACTAACATGTTTTTCAAATGTGTGCAATCTTGATTCGTAGACAAGCACACGCAAAATAAAACTCGTTTTGAAGTAAATCCGGATCAGAATACTCTCGAATTGGCAATATTTATGCAGAAATGTAGTTTTTGTGACTGGTAATTGTGGGAGTTTCTTTTCACTTGCCTAAGGTTTTGGTACCGATGCAACGGGAAGAAAAAGTCTGGCCAGAATATTTTACCGTTCCTTCATAACTTTCACCACTGTAATTAAATGTTTGCCCTTTTAAGCGGTTGCTTTATAAGAGGTACAACAGATTTCTCTTTGGCGGTAATACCAAATGTGCACCTCTACGTACAAGCTCTACTATATCAACTTTATGCATGGTCCGGGAAACTCTGGGAACAGGCTAGCTCTTTACATACACGTGTGATGTGTTCTGTCATTATGTGCCCTCTTTCATTATCAGCCCCCAAAAAAGAGGGAGGGCAAGACGTAATTCGTGAACACAAGCAAAGTAAAACAAGTGTAAATATCTGAATTGAGAAAAAGACTGAGGACAGACAGCTACCATTCATGTGTTGTGTACTGGTAGTACATTGGTAGAGAAACGTGGAAGGAACCGGATTTATTTAATCGAATGTTATTGAGATATAGGTGCAGTATCAGCCTCTGACCGGTCAATCTTTTCCCATGGTTTATACTAAAAAATAGAACGCTAAAGAATCACATGAATAAACAGGCAGATTTACGGAAAAGGCCATGGAATAACACGAAAAGTAATCTCAATAAAAATCTGCATAGTCATGCACTCGATTTGTCTTTACTGTAACTAATGAAAACAGATACAATGCGTCAATCATTACGTGGTTGTTCTACTGAAAGACAAATGAAACTCACTGTAGAGCACTCGTGTAAATCGGAGCTCTAACTGCGTTTGCCTGTGCGATTCTTCCTCGTGTGTACTCAAGCGACACTCATAATACCTGTCTATGGCTGTAGTGTAGTATCACTGATATATCGCCCGCTCTATGCCGCCTCCAGCCAATACAAAGGCGCCCTGATTGAATTTTCCGCTTCGACAGCTGTAGGTGGGAAGTCAGAACCAATGGGTCCTTATTTATTCGTGGCGACATCCACTACCGGAAGTGCATGCACGTTACTCCCAATCCAAATGCCCAGATGAGGCAGCAGACCGATTCCAAAGTTTTGCGGGGTGGAGACTAACTCCGATACAGCTTTGTTTAGAACATCAGCAGCAGCATATTAGTCATTTCCTTTTCTGGGACATGGGTTTCATTGCATCAGAGGGGACGAGCTCTTAGACCGTTATGTGTTCAGCGAGTCCATGCTACCTGCTCTTCTAGACTGTGCGCAAGCTGGATAACTGCCATTCAGCCAATGTGTTGGGCACATAATACTAAATACAAGTCCCCGCCGGGCCGCCGCGCTGCCTGCGACGACCCGGAAGCGGTTGGGCAGCCGGCGAATGCCATCGCGGCCCCAACCGGAAGTCCCGCCCCATCGCGGCGAGAGAGCGAGAGCTGCCCGAGGAGCCACGAAGGCTCCTGATTCAGTCCCGGTCCCGAGATGGGGGACCGGGTGAAGAACGGCCGGGCGCATGGGGAAGGCGGGGCACTCATGTGGTGAGAGAGCCCCGCAAAGCGCTACCGCCGCCCGAGAGTCTGCCGCCGAGCACCGCCAGAACAGGTGAGTGTGTTGAGGGAGAGGAGGGGTGAGTGGGGGTGGGGTGTACGCGTGTGTGTGAGTGTGTCTGTGTGTGCGTCTGTCTGTCTGTGTGCGCGTGTGTCTGTTTAAGGGAGGGTGCGTGTGTGTATGCAGTGTGTGTATGTGCGCATGCGTGAGTGTAGAGTGTTTGCGCAAGGGAATGAGGCAGGAGAGGGGCACGGCGCCGTGCGCGTTCACGAGGTCAAAACTGAGCAGATCTGCGCTCGTGCACCTCTCCTGTCCACATTCCCAAAAACGGGTAGCAATAGTTGTCGAAGCAGACTCTGCTATCAATGCTTACGCATTGAAGCAGGTCGTGCTTCGACCTAAAAACAGACACTCCGGATGCACAGACTCTAAAGGTGAGTTTACAGACCGCATGCAGCAGGCTTGTTCAGGATGCTTTTGTTTCTGCTTCTCTGGTGCCGGCCAGCCAGAGAGAGCGATTGTTTGTTCCAGGGTTCGGTCCAGATGTAGGCTGGCGAACGAAGAGGGTTGTCAATGATCTGACCATAGTTGCCAAGGGTGTGAATTTCCTGAAAATGGCTAATAAATCCAGAGATGTGTTTGGAGCAGAAGGCCCCAAATAATGTTCGCACGGTAACTCCCAAATCCTCAAGATATCCCTGAGTCGGTAATGTGAAAGAATACTGACCCCTTCGAACATAACATGTGCATTTGAGGCACCCATTTAACCTTGGGGCAGCTTGGCACTGAAGAACAGGCCTCTATTTAAGCAGTAGGCTATTTAGTGATCAATCCTTGTTTACTCGAGCTTTATAATGACCACGGTATTAGCAATGAAAAATATGTAATTAGTAAATATCTCTATGGTTTAGCACTTGCACTTTAGCTAATAACCAAAGGGGTTCCATCAATGTGGCCTGGTTTTAATCGTGTATGTAAAGACATATTTTTATTTTTTGGAAATGTGTAAAGATTTTAATTAATCATATGCAATAAACTATGACTATGGCCAGTGGTGTTCAGTTTATCGACCTGTGAAGGATGAAACGATCTTGCTGGGATCTGAAGCCATGAACTTTCATCAATTTTTTTTATCGTATGCAGCTGGCACATTGACCCACAGAGCTGCCCTGGATTCACATTCTCTCTCAAGTACCCATCCCACCACATCCGTGACCCTGGCCTCACTCCCTCTCCTCCCTCAAAGGCGGTCCGTGCAAGGGCCTTCCACATACCAACGCCTGTATCTTTCGCAGCCGAGAGTGGGTGTTTTATGCGTTTGGCTTTCGCTGAGAGCGGGTCAGATAACCGGCTTGGAAAGTCCACCTCCGCCGTGCAATCAGCTCCGAGGAATGTACACCCTGATACCAGCGGCTGTCAATGGCTCCGAGCGCCGACAGCGAAGCCACAATCACACAGCAGCTGCCGAGAGACAGATTACGCAGGCCTTTGTGACACTCACGAGCAGAGTGTTTGACAGCTGATAAGGACTGACAGGCCCATGCACTCACCCCCCTGCTGCAGACAGGCACCGAGATTTATGCGAGGGGAGGTCGTGTTGCTGGCTTTGTGTGAACGAGCTGGTAATGCCATATTAACCCCTCGTGAAGGGCATGCACCCGTCACTTTCTCTTGTAACACACTGTTTTCTACCTCTTACATTTGTTTATTTTCGATACCTGCACAAGTGCCACCATTGCCTCGTAACGTTTTTTCTTGTGCTTGAGGGCCCTCCATATATTGCAGTATTATACCTCTATGTTTACTTTGTACGCTTTTGTAACCTGCACACGTCACTTTTTCCTCCTGTAATGCACCGTTTGCTACCTCTTTTATTTTGTTGGTTCACGAGTGTCACTTTTGTAATGCACCGTTTGCTTCCTCTTGTATTTTGTTGGCTCACGATTGTCATTTTTGCTTCATTTAATGTAACCTTTGCTTTTGTATTTTGCTCACTTGTAATGTTCTCATGTATCAGTTCTGTTCCTATTGTGAAGCGCTCTGACACCTTCGGGTAAAGTCCGCGCTATATAAAAACACACAAATAAATAAATAAATAAATAAACGCAGCCGCTGATGCGAGAGGGCACTACCTAGTCTCAGGATCACAAGAGGGGTTGTGCCTAATGTTACCACATAATTTGATGCCACCGTGACACGACACTCAAATACAGGTTTTCCTCCTATAAACCATTCTAAGCTACAATTTTAGCTCTATTGTTCAAACTGAAGAGCATCAGGACTACAGCTCCCAGAATGCAGTAGGTGGTTACATGAAGGCCCAGGACTAGAGCATTTTAACACTTGCATAGGCTCAGTAGCTGAGATCTGGATAGACAGTGTCACCTGTTAAACCTAAACTGACCACTGCCAGATATCAGTTCAACTAGGAGAGGAACTCAGGTAAGGTCTCCTGGTGAGGAGCTGGCATAACGGCTAGGGTGGTCAACCTCGAATCTGAGGAATTAGGGGGCATATTACCAACAAGGAGTGATATTTATCGCTGAATAGGCTTAGCGACTATTTTTTTATCACTGAGCATCGCCGGAATTTATCGCTGAGATAACGTGCTATTAGCAACGTTTATCTCCAAAGCGATACATTTTTCGGCGATAGCGGCGAAATGCGTGAATATCACTGAGAATACAGCGATATTCACGCATTAGCGACGAAATGCTCTTAGCCATGTTATCCACCTCCCATTGAATAACATGGCTAAGAACTGGTCTGGGCAGGTGTTAGCATTTGGAGATATTCACGCTTAGCGCAAATATTTCCATCGCTATGCTTGCCTTGCTAATAGGCGATAGCGATGTTAGTGACTGCTTTCAGTCGCTAACAGGTCGGGTAGCCCACTTTGCATGTCATTAGTGATAAATATCGCTAACATGCAAAGTGGGCCCCAAACCGCTCGCTATCACCTAAAAGCTGTCGCTAACTGCTGTTAGCGACAGCTTGCTAATATGGCAATAGAATTATCGCCGCTTTGCGGCGAAAATTCCCTATCGCCACCCTTGATTATATGCCCCTAGGTTCGAGTCTCGGCAATGACGCAGAACTTCCTGTGATTCTGGGCAAATCACTTAATCTCCCCGTGCCTAACAAAAATGAATGCGTCCTCGTGTAATGTAACTGGTGCTATGTAAAGCACTCTGATATTCGATTCGGGCCAAGTTCGCACTATATAAAACTCTGTAAAAAAAAAATGTAGGAAACCGAGGACTAGGCAAATAGATTTAATGGATCGTTCACCACACATTCTCGCATCACCACATGTGCGTAAACTGGGTGAGTGTTTTAACATGGGCCTAGCATTCATTCTCCAAGTGCTCGCGGTCACCAACAGCGCTCGCAGTGTTACATTTTTCTTCTTCCCTGAAATATTTCACTGATTCTGGTCGTAATACTGTGCTGCAGGAAAATGGCCCTTTTTGCGTGGTCACCCCCACTTTTTGACAGTGGCGGATGCTCCTGATGCGACTAGGTAGGGCGGCAAGGGAGGTAATACATAAATACTCAGAAAAATATGTATACTTAAAAAATAAAAAATATGACTTTCCTGATGCTGAATCCACTCCTTCTTCCTCCTCTCCAATCCTCGACTGGCGCACACTGCGCAGGCTCCCAGATGCCAACTCATAGTACGTCTCATGCTAGGAATGGTATTCCCAGCATGAGAGCAGCGCTGGGATTGGTCTGAGCAGCCTGGTTTGCCGGTCAGACAGTGCCTGGGAGCCTGTGGCTTTTCTTCACCTGGCTGTACAACACAGCCGGGTGGCAGACCAGGCCTCTCAGACCAATCTCAGTGCTGCTTTCATGTTGGGAATAGCATTACGAGCATGTGAGCAGCGCTGGGATTGGCATTTGGGAGCCTGCACAGTGTGCGCCAGTCGAGGATCGGGAGAGGAGGAAGACGGAGCAGAGGCCCAAACCTAAAACTGCTGGACAAACCTATCATGTGCACTTAGTAGTGCCCACAACTCCTTCTACTGAAGCTCAGAAGGATGGCCCGGCCCGTGCCTCGACTTGGATACCCAGCAGAAGCAACAGTGGAAAAAAAAATGATGATAAAATTATTTTATGATCATTTTCTTTTTCACTGCTGCCTCTGCTGGCTAGCAGCAGTGGGGCGACATTCCTCCACCATATCAGAGGAGTCGCCCCTGCTTTTTCCTCGATTTCATTGCCGGCTTTTAGATTCTGCACACTGGAACACTGCAGTCCAGTGCCTTTGTATGTGCTATGACCCCATAAAACATGTCAAATTAGTATAAACCTAATTGGTGAATTTAACTTACTTTTAAGTCCCTAGAATATATTACAAAGTGAACCCAGGGCCTATAACTTAAATATCACTAGTGGACAGCAGCATATATTGTTCCACCACTAAAGTGACAATGCAAACATGACTGCAGGCCTGCCACCGGTAACCCGGCAGTGCACGTTTCAACTGCAAATTCATCTTGTCAAAATAAACCCTTTTGACAGGCCTAAATCCTTCTTTTAAATATTAATAAGTCACACCTAAGTAAGTCTTAAGTGCTCATTTTGCAGGTTGCATGATATCTAAGGTAGAACATGTAAATGTTTAATGTAAAACATGTCCTTACAGTGAAAAAGCCTACAAAGCTTTTTTCACTGTAGAAAGACTAGCAGTGCCATAGGAAAGCATTTGGAGTTAATATTAAATAAAATAAAGTTATCTGCACCTAGGAACCAGATATAAAGTTCATGATTGGACTTTAAAAATAATTATTACAAAACCAAATCAGTGGTAAAGTCGGATTTGTAACTAACCGTGGGCGGAGACCTCGACTCCGCCCTGCGGAGTGTGCAGAGTTTTGCCTACTACGCATTCCGCAGAGAACGCGGATTAGGCAAAACCCCACGCACTCCGCAGCGGAGCAGAGTTGGCCCGCCGCCCGCCTCCACCCCCCTTTTAAGATACACGTTACTAGTAATTTAAAACAATTAAAAACCACGTACCTCTTTACCGCGGCGTCCCCAGGCTGCCCTGCTCCTCTTCCTCGCCATTAGGATACTGCTTAAGAAAACTGCGCATGAGCACACTCCCGTGCTTGCGCATTTCTCACAAGCTTGTGTCAGACATAAATGTGGCACCTCCTTAGATCACTACAGGACCTGTGGAAGACAGAAGAAGGATTGCATCTGTTGTTGTGACCTGTGAGGAGAACCCTGTAACTGAACTGTGCTGATATTTTAGAATATATTCAAATTTGTACAAATGAAGCATCTTGTTTTGTAATTTTGAAGTGTGGTGGAAACAAATATTTGACTCTAAGACACTCTACGACACACCATGACTCTCAACTCTATGCCACTCCATTCTACGCCACTCACCCGATGACACAGCATGCCATAAAACTCAATGCCCCTCCACCCAACACCGCTTACCATGCTCCACTCTACTCAAATCCAATCTACCCCACTCCACCCAATATATCCAACTCCACTCCAATCTAATCCATTCCATTCCAATCTTCCCCACTCAAATCTACCCCACCCCAATTTACCCCACCACACTTTAATCTACTCCAATCTACCCCACTCCACTCTACCCCAATCCACCCCACTCCACTCAAATCTACACCACTCCACTCAATCTAACCCAATCAACCCCACCCCACTCCAGTCTACTCTAGTCCACCCCAACCTACTACACTCTACTCCACTCTGCTCTAGTCTACAGCAGTCAAACCCAATTCCACGCCAATTTATCCTAATCCACCCCACTCCAATTTACCACAGTCCAATTTACCCCACTCCATTCCAATTTACCCCATTCCTCTTTAAACTACACTGCAATCTATCCAACTCTTCTCCACTTTAATTTACCCCACTCCACTGCAATCTACCTTACTCCACCACAGTGGAAGATGTGTGGTGCAGCGGCCAGACCGACTGACTTTCGGAACATGGGGGCTCACGGCTCGATCCCCGGTGCCAGCGAAAGATCAGCCCAGCATCATGTGACTCTGGGCAATAGCTCACTTCATCTTCCCGAGGGCCCCCAGCGCCTTGACACCTTCGGGTAATTGTTTGCGCTTTACAAATACTTGACATTTACATTTACATTTACAATCTCCCCCACTCCAACCTACCACAATATACCTCAAATCTACCAGACCCCAATCCACCCAATCTACCCCTCTCCTCAGATCTATCCCATTCCACGCCAATGTATTCCACTCCACCACAATCCACCAGTCTCTAACCCAATCTACCCTAATACAATCTACCCTACTCCAGTCTACTGCTATGCTATCCCAACTCTCCCACTCCAATCTAACTCACTCCATTCTACCCCAATCTACCCCATTTCACCTCTCTCCAATGTACCCCAATCCACCCCACTCTATCCCCACTCCAATCTACACCAATCTACCCCATTCCACTCTACCACAATCTATCCCACTCCAATCTACCCTACATCACCCCACCCCCACCACCCCACACCATGCCACAGCAGCCACACTGGTGTATAAATTGGCTAAAACATCTTGCCAAAGCCAATAGCTCTCCCATAGGGGCGACCTATTGGTTTTGCCAATGCTTGTCTGTTACAGTACTGGGGGAGCAGCAGGAGCTGAGCAGAATTTCCTCCTTCAGTGGTTCCACTGACACTGTGAGCTACAGGATCAAAGGGCTAGAAACTTGGCTACTCTCTCTGTAATCTCCTACTTGCTGTTGGACTGGAGCCAGGACACTCCCAGAAGCATTTGATCTCTTTATAAATCTGTCTTCATTATCAGCAGAAGTGGGGAGGGAAGTTTGCTGTTGTCTCTCTTCCACAGTCTCTTCCTCTCTCATGCCCTTGCGTGAGCCACGTATCCTAGAGAGGCAGGAGACAGGGAGGGTCTGCAGATTAGGGCATTGGAAAGATGAAAGTAGTGGTCCTTTTTCAGTGTTTTATCACTTGCTGATGTGCCATTGCCTTCAATGGAGCTCTCAACATTCCAATGTTCCAATACTTGAAGTATCTTTGATCCATGAATTGATCCCTATTTACTTCCCAAGCACCCCCCGTTAGCATTCTGAGACAGGAGCAATGAGGCAGAGAGGGGCCGATTCACAGAACTAACTTAAAACAAAATCCTAAACATTACTTTTGGTATTCACAGAAGTAAGCCTGTCTTAAGTCTGTCTTAAGTTTGTCTTAAGACAAACTTAAGACAAAATCCTAACTGCTGTGAATACCAAAAGTAGTATGTTTAGGAATTTGTCTTGTTAGTTCTTTGAATCGGGCCCAGAGTATTTAATAATCCCCAAAATGAATATATAAATGCTGGATGAGATGAAGTGGGCAAGAGTGATGCTGCCAGACACACTCATTGCTGAATGGGAACGAATCATCCCCTAAACATCAAGAAGGAAATTGCCTCAAAAACTGCTTTGTGTAATATGTTGTGTCTATTATGCCCTGTTTTTGTGGTGATACCATGTAGCTGGAAGTAACATGTCAGTATTGCTGCACATATATTTGGCTATTAGGAGCGTTTGTCCTTGGAATGGGGAATAACATGCGATGGAGGCAGGGGTAATGAGAGCATTGGCGCGTAGCAAAGACTCGGCTGGCAGGATTGTGCATTCAGTTTGGGTCGGACTGGGTTCACACTTCAAACTGGGCAGCCCCCAAAAAGTGGACCAAATTTCTGGATCACGCCCGTTTATGAAACAGCATTTGGCTAGTCTCAGTGGGCTAATTTTTAGAGAAATATTTAATAACTTATGTATTTTAAAGCTCACACAGCCAGAAACTTTGGTGAAAACGAAAAGCACCACATTTTGGCCGGGCGGGCGAGGTGAAATAAAGTGGCCCGCAAGCCACAATTTATGATCTGGCTATGTTTACCACCTGGTCATATTTTTAACCAGCATTACTGGTATTTTAATGTCCTGGCTAGTACTAAAATGAAGAAAATCACCTGAAGCTGGTATTTTCTTCTCTGATAATATGTATTTTGAACATTAAACATAAGGAGAACACAGTTTAAAATGTGGTCTAAAGCTGCTTTAATGATCCATGACAGATAGTTGAAAATAAACAAAGCCAGAAAAGCCAGGCTAAGAAAAACACAGACGTTTTTATTATTGTATAAAGAATCCTCCTTTATTATTATGTTCCAGCCTTTGCAGACACTTAAACATGAGCAAACAGAAGGTTATTTTTTATTGTAGTTTTATAACGCGTGAAGTCAGTGATTATATGAGCACTAGTCACATTACAGAAGATTATATTCATTTTTATTTTCAGCCTTGGGCAATTTAGTCATTTGCCCAGAATCACAGGATGTTGAGAGGAGGCTGGGACTCAAACCTATTTCCATAGTTCTAAATTTGGCAGTTCTGACCCTAACATTACATTCTCTCAATTTTCTTCTCTGGGAAAGGTACCTCGGGGGCCTATACAAACATGCACTCCCTCTGCCAAGGCCTGAAAGACTCTGAAGCAGAGGTGCCAACAACAAGCCCATAGCAAGGCCGCTTCACTTACTCCCCCGCTCCCCAGCCAGCTATATCCTCAGGGGGGTGGCCTAGAAGGGGAGAGGTGAAGAAAAGCACAGAGCGGCTGCCACTGCTCCAGGGGAGCTAAGGTGATGATGGCCTAATGGCCACATAACCTGTCCCCAGCCAAGCGCCTCCATTGATCAGCACAGCAGGCGAGTGGGACACTTCTTCTAGGCGGATTATATGATGTTACTTAGCAGACCATTAACCGCATGCGTGCGGGCGGAATTCCGCTCGTACGCGGAATTTTGCGAAACCGCATTTTACGTGACGAGCTGGGCTCGTCATCAGCGTAGCAGGAGGCTACCTCATGACGAGCCCAGCTCGTCATCAGCGTGGAAGGGGTTAATTCGCAAGTTTTTATTACGATGTTTTTACATCGTAAATACCATTACTGTGCAAGATTTAACTGCGCATGCTTTTAGTTCGCAAATACATTTAAAAGTACTAAACATGCGTTTACTTCACAGTATATTACTAAGTAAACAACTTCTGCACTTTTTTGACTCTTTTATCCTTACTCTGATATACTACATCACCCTACACTACCCAAACACCACTACACTACCCTAAAACACTGCTCTACACTACACAAACACCACAACACTACCCTAAAACCAAAGACACTACTCTACACTACATAAACACAACCCTTCAACCTAAAAGAGAAACCCCTGCATGACCACTACCCTAAACCCAAATACACTACTCTACACTACATAAACACAACCCTACAACCTAAAAGACAACCCCCTGCACGACCACTATCCTAAACCCAAATACACTACTCTACACTACATAAACACAAACCTAAAAGACAACCCCCTGAATGACCCCAAAAACTACACTGCCCCACTTACTTACCTCTCTCTCCTCGTGGTCCCTCGCTTCACCGTGCTTGCTCTCTTCTCCTGCTTCAGGCGTCGTCACAGCTGCACATCGTTGTTTGGAAACGGAAGCGTCTCCTTTTCCAAACAACGATGTGAATAGTCAGGAAAGTAATTGGCTTTGCTAAGTAACGGTAAATGGGAAGTAAAAGCATGCAAAGTAAAAGATTCTGCTAAGTAAAAAATGCCTAGTAATTGTAAGTCTTAGTAGTGGCCATGAAGTAATGGTAGATTACCTGCTGCAAGCTACCCCCTCCGAGCCTGCCTGCCCATGATACTGTCCTCATATTACAGTGGCCCGGCAGGGAGGAGACCATAAGGCCCTGGGTGCGGTTGACAGGTCTCCTAACAAAAACTCCGGGCAACTGGTGACCCTTAGGCATCAGCCTATTGCCCAATACCTGGAGTGGAGTGGTGTGGCTCACTGGTTAGAGGCGGCATACCCGGAAGCAGAGGACGGCCCGGGACCAGGGTTCAATTCCCGACGCGGCAGGGTCTTGGACCAGGGGCAACGGACTCGATAATTCTCGTCTTGGTGCCTACTCTAACCAGGGATCACACTCGGCAACTCTGGGCATTAGCTTGCCTCATCTCCACAAGGGCCCCCCACATACGCCGGGGATGCCTGGTTTCACTTTGGAGATACCCAGTAGGGACCATCTCACAGGGAAAGCGAGGACGGGTTCCCCAGCGGTCTACAGCGCAGAGATACTCCTTCGGGAGTCGATTCTAGCGCTTTAGAAACCCACAATCAACAATCAATCAATCAACAATCTACCCGCCTTCCCAATCTGAGGCTGGATTCAGGGCTCACCATAGTAGGAGAGTTGAGGAGGAGGGGCTGGATTTTCTGGCCGGTAAAACAGGGTCAGGTATTTCTACACCTGGAAAATTAGGATGAAGAGATAGGCAGAGTGGTGTGCCAGTGGAGAAGTGTGGCTCACTGGTTAGAGGAGGCAGACCTGGAAGCAGAGGTCAGCCCGGGACCAGGGTTCAATTCCCGGCTCGGCGGGGTCTTGAGTCCTAAAATGTCCATGGACTCGACAATTCTCGCTCCGGTGCCTACTCGATTCACAGGTTCACACTCTGCGACTCTGGGCAATAGCTTGCTTAATCTCCACAACGGCCCCTCGCGGCGGGATGCCTGGCTTTCACCTTGCGGATACCCTGCCGGGGTTATCTCACAGGGGAATACCAGGACGGGTTCCCTAAGCAAGCGCTTAGAAACCGCTTGGTGATTTGCGCTATATAAATTCCTGTACACATGAATACCACAGTGATTGGTGGTATCTGCAGGTGTTTCATATTCACTTATTGATAAGGAGATCACTGGGACTTTTGCATGCTGCATTTCCCTCCCTCTTCTCAGAGAATGAGGGTGTAGAATTGAAGATCCTCCCTTCTAAATGACTACTAAGCATTGGTAACTAGGCACTGCTTGTTGACCACATTGTAAGGTTGCTCACCATGACCATCCAGTGTTCAGTAAGCCTTTGCATTCTGCCTTTCATTCCTGTTTGTTACTTTTCCTTGACTACTGCATTGTGTTCAGACTCCTGGCCTCCTGTTCCTCAATGATCCTTTGTGTTCTTCCTTGCTTTACAGTTTAGTACTTTGCATTTTCTTTTGCTGTCTTATATAGCACAAACTCGACCCGAAGGTATTGGAGTACTTTACATGAGCACGAGCTACTTTATACAAGGACACACACACTCATTTGTTTTTTCTATTTTTGAAGACACAAATAGATTAAGTGACTTGCCCAAAATCAAAAGTGTAGAGTTTGGTAAATATATATATTGGGAACCTTTCGGTGCTCTACCTGATGTACTACGTAGAAGAATGAAATAATCATTTGGGTGTGTCCTGGATAGGTTAATAAGATTTGTGATGTAATCCATACAGTTAGTTAACAGTCTAAACAGAATAAATACGTGCACCACATAGCTCCCTGTTTGGCATAGTCATTTGCATGCTGCTGGGGAGTGTTCTACTTCTGACGAAGAATTAGGGGATCTGCAACCCGAAGTAATGAGAGTGCTCTCCCTGAAAAGTTTGCTGAGGTCCAGCAAGCTGCGTATGCATGTCGTGTGCACCACAGTCAAAGTGAAGCAGTCAGTGGTTGGTGCATGATGCCAAGGAATGCTAGAGGCAGTAAGAACCAGGCACAATGCAGAAAGTTGAGAATGGAACGGCCATGCACATGAGTAAAACCAATCACTCACTGACAAAGATGAAAAATAGGCCATACAACATCAGATCGGCCGCGACCACCCTGATACAAGCACCCAGTTGGGGCCTAAAGATAGTATGAATGGAGTAGGTTCTAGCCAGCAGTAGACAGCACCAGAGAGGGCCCTACTCTCAATGTCAGTGAGCTCCACAACTGGCTATGATGTTGTCGCCTTTTTTAAACTGCTGCTTCGCTTCGATAGGTAGAGAATAGGCACCAGATGGACTTGCTGGATTGAAAAATGTGATGATTTAATTGGCGCACTAGAAGAAACAGATGGCAAAAAGATCATCAAATACTTAAAGAACCTTGCAAGTGACAGAGTGAAAGAAGCGATAAAGAAAATACCACAAGCTAATGAAATATCTTACCCTCAGATTAAGGTGGCATTAGGAATTAAGGGCCATATGTAGGTGGTGTGATACCGGTCAGTAATGGTGAAATACGGTACATTTCACCGTTACCGACCGGTATTTAGGGATTTGAGATGTAGGAGGCTGCAAATAAGGAATCGGTCATTTACCGATTCCTTATTTTAAGGAATCGGTAAAATATCGATTCCTTATTTTGAGGAATCGGTAAATTACCGATTCTTAAAGCCTATGTAGGTAGCACTCAAGTGAGTGCATTTTAGCTTTAAGGATTCATTATTTACCACCAACTATAAGTTGGTGGTAAATACCGAATACCTTTGAAAAAGCAAATTTTTGCTTTTTTTCTCAGTGCCATGTGGCACACATACATGCCCTTAGCGCATGTATGTGTGCCACATGTGCACACATGCACAATTCAAGGGTGCAACAGGGTGTCAATGTGACACCCTGCCACTCCTGAATATATTCCCCCTATTACCGATTCGGTATTTACCGAATCGGTAATAGTGAATGGCTTCTCATTCATTCCTATGGTCCTCCAGGCCTGTAGGAATGAATGGGAATTACTAAATCAGTAAATACTGATTCGGTAATACCGAATATTACCGAATCGGTAATATTTACCGAATTTTTACCTACATACTATTTACCGATTCTGAAATACCGAATCGGTAAAATCGGTATTTAACAATCGGTAAATGGAGATTACCTACATATGGCCCTAAGTTCAATCAAATGCCGAACGTCAACTATGAAAGGTACATCTTCAACCAAGCCCGATAGCAAGCTGGAGAAATGATGGATGAGTTTGCTGAAAGACTCGAGGACCTCATCAAGCATTGCAAGTTCAATGAATTCAGTGATGTAGAAAGTCATCCGTCTCAGAGTCATTGATGGTTGTCTTTACGACTTGCTCCATCTCAGAGTCATTGATGGTTGCCTTTCCGACTCATTCAGACTACGTTTCCTGCATTAAACACTCAGTCAATAGAGAGTGCTTACGGCTGTGAGAGCAGAAGAACGTGCAAATTGACAAGCTGCAGATATGGAAGCTGGAGTAACCCAGGGTGAATCGACACAAGGTCTAGGGCCATAAAGTGATGTCTCAGACAAAAAAGAAATTGTGTTTCCGATGGGGATACTCCTTTCTGCATGTAGGTAAATTTCCAGCCATTGGAAAAACATGCAAAGGTTGCAGTAAAGAAAACCATGGATGCCAGAAAGTTCCAGAAATCCTGTAGTCACACTCAAAATACCAAGAGGGGACACCAATTGAGGCAAGTGGAAATTAAACAAGGTTGATCGTCCTCAGATTCATCTTTCAAAGAATCTTTATCGTCAGTGTTTAACGACAGTGTAAAATATGGCTGTGCAATGATGGTGTTGACTAGTGAACAACGTGAAAATGTGGGTTTGGCTTCATGCAGAGGAGAGTCCAAGTCCAAGCGAGATCACCACATGAAAGACAACCATGTTCATTTGGACATTGCCCCAAGATCACACTAAAGGTGAATGGTTGTTCCATACCTTTTATCATCAATATTGGTGCATTAATAAACATAATGCCGGCAGAAAAACACAATGAACTGTCGCCGGTGCCCCATCGCACACCTTTGAAGACAAAGGTATACAGGTGGACTACCTCCATGCCACATCAAAGTTGAGGATTATTTGTAGCAACCATGCAACACAAGAAGACGAAGGTACAAGCATTGATTCATGTTGTAAAGGTACTTCGTCAAGTGCATGTTTCAGTACTGCTGCAGACATGGGTCTAATTTCCATCAAATATAACATAAATGTACATGCAGACAAAAGAAGTCAGTTCCCGTCATTGTTTCATGGACTAGGAAAGCTTAAGACCATGAAAGTGCAACTACACATCAATGAGGACATTTGCCCTGCTGCTCAACGACATCGCCAAATTGTGTTTCACTTACAGGAAGCTGTTGAGAAAGAGCTGAAAACACTGTTATAGCATGTTATCATTGAACACTCTACTGGTCCGACACCATGGGTTTCACTCATAGTGGTAGTGATCTGAACAAGGTGTATCATCAACTCGAACTTGTGGAAAACTGCAGGTACATTAACACTTTTTTGACCCATATTGGTTTGTTCAGATATAAAAGACTACATTCTGGGGTGTCATCAGCTGCAGAACTTTTTCAGAATGCACTTTGTCACATAATACAGCCTGCCACACATGCTTTTAATTATAGTGATGATATACTGGCATTTGGGGTCACACAAAAAGAACATGACATAACCCTTACACAAGTATGCGACTTGCTGGCTGATGCTGGTCTCAGTTTCAAATGCAGAAAAGTGTGAGTGTAACAAAACAAAACTTTAATTATTTGGGCATATTTTCTCTAAAATGGGGATGGCACCAGGTCCAGCCTTGTCGTCCACTACTCCACCACAAAATGTGACCATGCTGCAATCCTTCCTTGGCATGGCCAGTTACTATTCCAGGTATATTCATGGTTTTCCCACAGTCACTGCCCCGTTGAGAGCAATGTGACAAAAAAAGAACGCTGTATTCAAGTGATTCCCTGAAAGTGACCAAAGCTTTAAGAATATCAACCATGCAATTGAGAACACTACTGAAATGGTGAATTTTGATCCAAAACTTCAAACTGAGATTGTGGTAGAAGCCAGCCTCATGGGGTTGGGTGCGATTCTTGCCCAGCACAGTGGACATGACAACGCTCACAGACATATTGGGGCACATTAGCAAGAACCTCCTTAAAATTATCGCCGTTTTAGCGGCAGGAAACTGCCGCTAAAACGGTGATACTGGGCTTGCTAATATGCATTATAGAATTCCAATAGAAGCCCAGGTTAGATGTCCTGCACATTATTAGCAAGCCAATAATCGCCGTTTTAGAGGCAGTTTCCTGCCACTTAAACGGCGTTAATTTTAATGAGGTTCTTGCTAATATGCCCCTTTGTGGCTTATGTAAGATAGGGTTTATCTCAGACCCATTGAGCTTATTCCCAACCTGAGAAAGAAAATCTAGCTGTGGTGTGTGTTTGTGAACACTTCCCTGTGTTTCTATACAGAAAACACTTCACCCTGGTCTCAAAATACCAATCTTTACTTTTTTGGGGAATCCAAAAGCCAAGATGCCCCCTCACATCGAGAGGTGGGGGTTGCAATTGCAAGACTCCCAACTCCACCACACCTTCCTGATGAAACTAAGAGACAACGACTGGACCAGCATGACAGTTATAAGCAAAAGGCAGGAACTACTTGAAAAGAGTACCAGGCTTGACTGTTGGAACACCAAAACAATGTGTTCAACTTTGGTATAGAAATGGTCCAGAAACTTCCAGACAGCGTGCCAAGATTTCTCTATCAGAATCGGGAGTCACACATCAGCAGCGATTCTGAGCTCCAGGTTTGTGGTATTGTCTGCCAACTCCCTCTTGCCCTCTTCCCTTTGGTGTGGCACCAAAAACTCCCCTTTAGTTTGGGACCAGAAACGTCAGGAGTTCTACAGCCTGCCAGGAGAGGCTGACTCAGTGCATGCCTTGAAGAAAGAAGCTGAACAACTGCTTAGGAAGGGCATAAGAGATGCCTTTACACGAGGAAGATGCTGCCTAGAAGATGGGGATAGTAGAAGAGCTGAGGCAGCAAGAAACTGAAACTGCTGCTTTGACTCAGGGAAGGCCTCCCTCACTCAATGCGGAGGATAAGGGCTGAGAGAGCTTGGTGTCACTGCAGTGTGTGCTGAAGCTTGAGCACTATTGACTGCGGGGTACTCCCAAAACCCAACTGTGTGGTTTATGGCTTCCTTATGAAGAACTTTAGCACCTCAAAGTACAAAACTTTGAAACCATTGTGCGAGCATACAGCATTCTCAACAAATTAACCTCAGTTTTGGGGGAGTTGCTGTGCAAAGGAGGAAGGCATTCCCCATCATTGGAGAAGACATTTATCAATGCCTTACCATAACTGCTGTGACCACTGTGGGCTCCTCGCTATTTTTTTGGTTGGTGAGGTTGTGTCTGAGCCCAGGAAAGATCTAGTGGTGCAAGGTCTGGTGGGCAGCGAGCATCCTGACCTGAGCACAGCCCCTCCAACACAGGTACTATCATTGCCAAAACTCGCCCACCACTCATGTGCGAATGCACTCCATGCAGATCACAGCACCATCAGGGAAATATTCACTCAGTAGGCCATGGAGGAATGCACAGCACCTGGATCTGTCCTACCTCCGCTGGCCACCATCACTTGCAGGCTAGAAACAGAATAGAAAGACACCAGGAAGCTGGCTCTGTATATACTATACCAAAGTAATGTATAGCGTGCACATTATACAGTGGATCCTCAGTGACTTACAGAGTTAATACTAAAAGCTCTGGGCCTGATTCAAAAAGGACCTCCGTACTCGTGGTGGAGGACCCCAAGTCGTGGGGGAGTCTCTGCACCTGGGGTGGAATCTCTGCAATGAGAATTCTCATTGTGGAAATTCAACCTCAAGTGCGTAGACTCCCCCATGACTGCAAAGCCTCCTCCACGAGTGCGGAGGCCGTTTGTGAATCAGGCTCACAATTTGCGGTTGTGTGGTCGAGCAGTTAACCTTATCAGAGGGCTGTGTTAAGCATTTTTGGTATACACCCATGCAAGAAATGATTGCACACACCCAGAGAATGAATCCAGACCAATTGTTTTGTATAAAAAGTTATTATTTTGTTCTTTTATTCTTAGAACCAAGAGGAACTCCGTTGCAGGTAAGTAACAGTTTAAAAGTAGCAATACTTTTCAAATGCAGTTGGAATTGTTTTGCAAGGCAATAAACAATGCTTTACAGTAATAGAAGTACTCAAGTGATATCGGTTTAGAATAATAGACTTTTGTATAGAAAAGGTTGAGAAGGCAATGCAACCCTACAGAAGGAAAACAGTGTTATGCAATAGCAGGTAAGTACTCAACTTACAATTCTAGTATTCGTGGGTTTAGACTAACACTGTGCACGGATCAGTTCAAGCTATCTACTGCACCACCAGAGCATAGGCCCCGGGGTCAAGATCAGCAAAGGGGGGGCCGCAAAGGCAGCACCAAAGCTACACCACCGGTGGCACAGGGGCGGCTGGGTGCAGGGTTCAAAATCTGTGACAGGCGCCCCATGCGTTTCAATGGAAAATCTTGGCCGCACAAAGAGGCTGCAGGCTCAGGCCAGGAGGCTGGATGAAGGTGACCACCAGCTGGGAAGGTAAGTTGGAGAGTTGAGGGACACCTGGGCACCATCGTTTGGGCTCTTTAAAGTCGGGCTTGGAGGATGCAGGGGTGCCTTTTGGTGTTGAGATTACTTTACCCCAGCCGGTCGTGGGTGGGGGGAAACTTCGTGTTGAGGCTGCAGGCAACTTCGAGGTGCCCAGGAGAGGTCAGACACTGATGGAGATGAGGTCAGGATTGCTGGTGAGACTTCACTGGACAGGTTAGCCACTTTGCAGAGTCTTCTTCGCAGGAGATATGCCAGTAGGGCTGGGGCCAAATCAATAGTCGTCTTCCAGGCTCGGCTTCACAGCATCTTCTTCGTCCTTTTCTTCTTAGGTCACAGAACTCGAAGGAACAAGGTTGAATACTGAATTTAGGGGTATTACAGTTAGGGCCAGATGGTAGCCAATGGGTTACTTGCCTTTAGGGTGGCTACACAATTAGAATGGGGCATACCCCTAACCTGATTGGGTCAAATCCTTCAATTTAAGATGGAGGATTTCATAAGGAGGGGTCACTTCGGTCCAGGGCATCTTAGGGGTGGTCCTGGCAGAGAGGGGACACACTTCTCCTGCCTACTAATTTTCCTGCTGACATTGCTGCCAAACGGAGCGGGCATCTCCACTAGCTGGAGAGGCCCTGGCTAGCATATTAAAGGGCAGGACGCCTTTGAGGCTCATCACCCTGAATGCTGTTCCTACTTGGGGGTTGGAGTAAAGCACCTCCACCCCAAGCAGCCTTTGTCCCTGCCCAATGAAAGCACAAGGGCTCTCACCTCAGGGGGCCAAAAACAGTGCTGTTTGTGGCAGGCTGGTGCAGACCAGTCAGGTGGACACAAATCAATTGGTTGTTTTTTCCAGGGGCATCTCCAAGATGTTTTCTGAGTTCATTTTGTAATAAATACAACACTAGCATAAGTGTAGGTTTATTATGCTTTAAAGTTTAATAAAAACCTAAGCATTTATCAAAGCCGTCATGGAGCTGTGGAGTTCGTAATGACAAACTCCCAGCCCATGTACTCAAAATGACTCTACTGCACATACAATGTCTGTGAATGGTACATACACTGTAGGTAGGGGCATATTGCTCATGCAGCTATGCCCTCACCTGTAGTATAGTGCACCCTGCCTTAGGGTTTGTGAGGCCTGCTAGAGGAGTGACTTATCTATGCCACAAAAAGTGGTTTGTGGGCAAGGCACACTTCAACTCTTCAGTTTTTTCCACACCAAAACACGCATCCTGCAATGGCAGTGTGTTTGCGTTAGGTGAGGAGTATCGGAGGGTGGCACAATAAATGCCGCAGCCCTTAGAGACCCTCTCTGGTCACAAGGCCGTTGGTGCCAGTGGTACCTTTTACAAGGGACTTATAAGTGGGCCAGTGGTGTGCCATTGTGGAAACAAGGTTACAATTTTGGGAAAGAACACAGACCCTGGGAACCTGATTGGCAGGCACCCAGGGCACATTCAGTCGAAGCGCATCAGATATCTGGTAAAAAGGGGGGGATACTGTGACAGACACCCACTATCCTACACACACTAATTGCCATAGATCAAGTATTGATTAATGTAAGACATATTAATCAAAACAACGTGCATTCATGAGTTACTTTGCATTATTTCGGAAATGAATTCGTTATTTGGCACTCCACAAACTGGGAACATGAAGATACATAAATGTATGACATAAAGCATAAGACATAAAACGAATCCCATGATCATCAAAGTAAATATAAATAGAGGTCATCGCGTCCCATTAGTGCGTACAGAGAGTTGTTCAGTCCATAATAAAGTTTGCCTTTTTTCAACAAATGAGGTCCCAGAGGGGGAGTTTGCATTCCAATGGTCCCCAAGAGAGTTCTTATAGGTGATGTTCCTTCACTTTAGGTACTGGGGAAATGTCCTGTATTGCTGCATACTTCTTAAATCTCTGTATTTGCTGCCAACCCGCTTCATGCATACTTTGTATTCTATACATTGTGCCCTCATTGGCAAAGGGCAAGTCCCCAAGGATAACCTCTATAAAATGGTTTTTCCCATTTGAAGGAAAATGAAACTAGTCAATGGCAGATATAGAGATTAAGCTCCGGGGTTAAAGTGCTGACCACCAACTCTTGCATGTTCCTGATCAGTAGCCTGAGGAAGAGTTAACTAGCCACCAGGAGGAGCTGCTTGCAACTGAGGAGAGAGCTGACTGACTGCACAGGAGGGGCACTGGAGGTACCCATGCATTAAGGAGTCACTGCTCTGAAAAAACAAAGACTGTGAAGGGACTCCATGAGGCAAAGCAGCGCCACTACTGCAACACAAGGCGCATCCCACATTGAGGAGCTGAGAAGATCTGGGGTCCCAGGAGTGTCTTCCCAGTAAAGGCAGAACCAATACCTGTGATGGGGGTGTCTACAATTTTACCAGCAGGGGGAGAATTCCCATGTGCAATCTAGCACAGAAGCAAAAATACAAACTCTACCATGGGATAGGGTCAGAAATTCAAGAAAGACTTCAAGTGCTGAGAGAAGCCTAGCTCAACAGAAGGAGAGTCAATGTAGTCAGTGCTTAATTTGTAGAAAAACCGGAACCCACCGGCTCAAATTAAGCAGTGTCACCGCTCTGCCTCCTGGTGGGCATCTACTTGAATGGCAGGGGATTTTAACACTGGGCTGGAGAAAGATCCAAGCGGCAAGATCGGTGGGACTGCAAGCTCTAGGATCCTCAGTGCATGCCCGAAAGGCAGGTGCTGACACTGCTGTGACTTACCTGAGACGCAGGTGACCATAGAATGCCGCCCACCCAATAGCTGTGCAGGAGACAGTGTGCCACTGTCTACACTCACACGCCATTCACCATACAGCGCCTAGAATCGGCTCACCCTGACATGCGCACTCAGGGCCACTTTTAGCGTTTGTAGCACCCTGTGCGACAATCCTTTCTGGCACCCCCACCCCCATGACCTCCTCCTGGGATACTCTCTCACTACTACTGGGCAAAAGTGCCCCTTATCTCTCCAACCATAAGTTACTGCTAAACACAGCAGGCCCCATGAGGACAGCGCCCCCCTGCACAGGTCCGTGCCCAGTGCGGCCGCACCAGTCGCACTGCTCTAAAGCCGGCCTCTTCACAGGAACACCTCATGAATAATTCCACAGCAGGCAGAGAGGCTGGGTAGCATTTCATTTACAACGGGTGGATCAGCTTAACTGGTCAACTGGGGTGGAGAAAGAGATGGTGACTGAGGGAAGAGGTGGACCCACAAGATTCATTCCACTCAGCCCCACTGAGATTGTCCCCACTGGGCCAAAGACAAATGCCACTGCTAAAGCGCCGGTCCCCAAATCACCACGGACACTGTTTCCCATTGGTACTCTGTAATTATTTCCCTCCGCGCCTGGTATACAGTATCATTTTCAAGTGTGGCAGCATTAATTTACTTCTTGTAGTAACCAGGAGTACTGATTGGACAGCACTTTCTTGATGTACATTGACTGCTCAGTCTATAACCCCACACCGCATCCCTGAGTGAACCGTAGACTGCTCAACTTCATCCCCCAGAGAGTCAACTTCTAAAAGGATGTGCTTGGTGATCAGTTTTGAGGCCAATAGTAGGTATAAGCCCTTGGAAACGGATGTATGTCGTTTCAACGCATGCTATTACAACGCATGCCTTTACGATGCAAGTTTTACAATGCAAGTCGTTACAACGACTTGCGTTGGGGGATGCTGGATAGTGAATAGTTTAATTTACTATTCCAATACCAGTCCCCGTGGATAGTAGGGAAGGTGTTGGATAGTAAATTAAAACTATTCCCTATCCTAGAGCGCCCCCCAGCGCAATTCGTTGTAAATGTTGCATTGTAATGGTTGCGTCGTAAAGGCACCTTGTTGTAAAAGTTGCGTTGTAAACGCTGTTCCCCCTTGGAAACCAGTGGTAAATAGCTCTGGTTGATGTAATCTGGCCCAGGATCGGGATACTATTCACCTCTGTTTATATTTCTTGGTGTTCCTAATGTCACTTTAACTGTGTTTCCATTTCCAAAGACATGTAGACAAGAATATAATTTGCTCACACTGTGCAAGGCAATGATCAAGGTAGGGATAATCACTGTCATTAAGAGGCTGATTCACAGAACTAACAAGATAAAATCCTAAACGTATTACTTTTGGTATTCACAGAAGTTAGGATTTTGTTTTAAGTTTGTCTTAAGACAAACTTAAGACAAACTTAAGACTGATTTAAGACAGACTTAAGACACAATCCTAACTTAAATCACACAGCAGGAGTGGTGGGAAATCAGGCTCCAGTCAATGACCATTCATTCTGCATTGAATTGGACCTTTCTGTACTTAATTTGTAAAATATTTACATTGTGTGTGAGTAGTTTCCACCTGGCTGCATGCCAGATGCCATTAGAATGAATTAGGCGGGGGAGGGGAAATTATTGAGTTTACATCTGCAATGAATGGGATTGTTCAAGAGTTTCATATAAAGAAAATCTAATTCTGATGAAGATGAACAGTAAACAATATGATTGATTTTATAAATGTGAGTATTTAATTTAGAGATAATCTGGGGCGGAGCTACCAGTGGTGCAGCCGGTGCAATGTACTGGGGCCAAGTACCACAGCCCCCAGACATCATTGCTACAGTTCAGAAGGTGTATGAGCATTAAATATGATTTTAAATTTTGTTTTAATCTTGTCGCATTTCGCTGCGTGTTTAATGACGGAGGGAAAATGTCATCTAGATCTTCTGACAAATTGCTGCTTATTTTAACATGGGGACTGGTGTTTTCTTTCTCACTATAAAGTGTGGGGATTTTGTAAAGTGAACTGCATGACAATCTTGCTGGGGACAAAGAAAATATTTTTTGATGCCTATTTTTTCTAACACAATAAAATGTAAATACCTATAAATGTACTGTATAGATATTTGAAAATAAATAGTTAGGAAAGCACAAATAAAGTGCTTTTTCCTGACTCTGAGGTGTGATGGAAACAAAGATTATAATAGGATGAAAACAAATCAAGACACTTTACTGGGTGATGCAAAAAATTACAAATATTCACAGCACCCCAATTTCCAGACATTATTGTTTGTGCACTATGTACTGTATTTCTGTGCAAATGTAGGGCCTGATTATGAATTTGGCGGTGAGGCGATGGGATCTGTCCACCGCCGCACCGCCAAACCCGGTGTTGCGGTAGTCCCAGGGTGGTTGGACCGCCCAAGTCATAATAAGGCGGTCGGAAGACTGTCACAGCCGCGCCCCCGCGAGTCTGGTTGCCCGTGGACTGTCAGACTCGTAATAAACCCCTTTGTGGTTATTTCAATGGAGAATGTGCTGGCTGTAAATGACAGTGGCTACCACATCATGCTTTAGTAATATATTTGTGACGGGGGCTCCTAAATGCAAGACCAGCTACATACTACACCCTTACCACTCACCTGCTGAATGGTCGTGGCTCATTTGCAACACTATTTCTTTGTGTAGATTTTTCAGAATCCCTTAGAGTTCAGTGATGCACATAGAAGGCAGTCCCTCAATTTGTCAATAGCAGGGCCGGCCTTAGGCATGTGCAAACTGTGCAACTGCACAGGGCCACCAAACCCCACGCCAATATATATCCTTAATATAATAATCCTCTGAGGATGGATACATATTTGCGTGGTGGGCCCTGGCAGGGATTTGGTGGCCTCCGGCTCTGTTCCACTTCCAAACACCCTGATCCCCCCTTTTCACTGGCCTCCACGCCTGCGTTCCTCCGGGGGCCCTCTACCTGTTCCTCCGGGGGCCCCCTACCTACTCTCCCTGCCCAGGGCCGCCATGAGCCTAGAGCCACCCGTGCAAATAGTTCCAGCGACACTGTCTACTAGGACCACAGAAGCTCTTACAGCACTAGGAGCTTGCTGTTAGTTCCGTCTGATTCCAGCAGGAGTCAGACTCCGGGCATCAGAATCTACTGAACCACTGGCGGGGGTTGGTGGGGGAGAAAGGGGGGCTGCAAAGCTGCAAAGGCATCATTACCCCAGGTTCATATATGGTCTTTTATGTGTGCACTATTTGATTCAATGCCTATGTATATTCCCTATTTGACTCATGTACTGATCTGTTACCTTCATTTCCCTCAAACTGTAAATCTCTCTCATATCCTTCGGGATCAAGTTTGTGCTATATAAAACTTTATCAGTAAATGCATAAATCATTACTCTCACACTGAATGGCCATGCAGTGTGCATGATCACTTTTGTAAACACAGAATGCACCATTCAGCTCTGGCTGTCTGCCGTTAGCAGAGGCCAGAGAAGAAGTTATGCCCATGCTACTGCAAAGCCTCTGAAGGCAAGACAGTCACAGCAATCACTGTGTGGCGGGCATACTATTGCTGTTAGTAAAACAACATAGACCTACTTAAGGAGGAGTGCTGGAACTGCGTTGTTTGCCTCACTTTTTGCTAAAAAAAAGTGCACAGGCAACTATAAAACGTCTTCTTGAGGTCAATAATGCACAATTCTTCCTAATTAATAACAGAAGTGGAAATAGTTATCATTCTGTTAGGCATAGAAAGTGGCCAGAATCTTGGAAAACAAGATGTTGCTCCCCAGAAAAGTTACTGGAAATTGTGCAACAAATATTATGGAAAAATATGATAAAGTGCATTTCTTTAATAAGCGTGTCATCTTAGTATTTCTGATTATTATATCACTGGATTGAAAGGCATTTATTAAAAGTGATAGTTTCTAATATTGAACTTATAAAGATTCACGTCCCCACTCACCACCCTAAGGAAAATACCATTAGTGAACTAAGAGGCTGGTCAGTTGTCATGGAGACCATATGTGTGGGCTATATTCTTATTACATGCAGAGCAATATTTTATACTCAATTAGGTCCAACACAAGTGAGTTTTGGACAGCACACATCCTCACATATATCAAGATTTTTACTTATGCAATAATGAAAACAATAGGCAGCACAATAAAATAAAATAATTGCCTAGGATCACACAATTTGGCTGAGTGTCCAAGCCGGTATTGATCCCAGGTTTTCTGGTTTCACATTGCGTAATTCAGCCACTAGATCAGTATTCCCTTCTTGCTCCTGTTTGACATCAAAGATTAATTCTTGGTCTTTCATACTTGGTGGACAAGTGTAGTGTGTGGGTAGCAGGCAGAAGCTACATGAAAGCACTGCTCATTTTGGGCTTAAGGGCTCAAGAGGACCTCAAGCTGAATCAGAGCCTGGATCTGGCTCGAACTTTCAGTGGCTCTCCCTCCACTATACCTTATTCTGCATATTATGTACCTGAAATTGGTTTCAATGCTGCTACCAGCGAGATACCTGTTTTGTAGGCGAGGATATCTTAGCTTGCACAGATGCTAACCATCTTGTACCTGTACCTGAACTGTTTGTGAGGAGAACGTACACTGCTGACAAATACTGCACTGTGTGTGTGTGTGTGTGTGTGTGTATGTATACGCATCTCTCTTGCCAAGGTCGAGCGAGACCCGAGACATTAAAGAAAGCCATACCTGACTTCCTCGAGTATGTGCATTCTTCTTCATTGGAGTGGGATGGTGGATTCATATATATATATGAAAGAGAGATCCCAACCTGTCAATGGACGACAGGCAACAGCAGGGTGCAGACCTCAGGACGCCACAACAAACGGCCAAAGTTGCTCACAGATAAATCAGCTCAAGTGAGTATGCAGGAAAACGTTTTATTACTGAATGACGCGTTTCGCTCCACAAGGGAGCTTGTTCACATACAGACACTCAGGGAAAAATAAAAGTATATATACACAACATAAGGAGGGGCTAAATTCAGGGAACACGCCCAAAAAAAGGAAATAAAAAAAAGTGCACAAAAGAATGCTATTTTAAAATATAAGCGCATGACAGTAAAGAATGGACATAAACAAATTGAATTGACAGTGGCAAAATAAACAATTAATAACAATGTATAACGTAGGTATAAATATAAGAGTCTGACACATGGTGGTAAATTAGAACATGGAAATAAATGGCCAAAATAGCTCAGAAAACAGACTAAAATAGTCAGATGCTCAAATAAAAGAAACACAATGAGCAACAGGCAAATGTAATGGCATGGTGCCAGAATTACAATTCAGTGCTGACAAAGGAGCAGTAAAGAGCAATTATGAGCCAACAATATTGAATAAACCAAATGTGTCAGAAGCATCAAGACATAGTGTCGTGAATGAAGATAACCACATTGCTGTTAGAAAATGGAGAACTGCCACATCAGCTGAAAGGCACAACAATCATATAAGTCATGCAAAAAAAAAAAGTGCTACACATAAGAAACACATGTACCTAAAATAATCTGAAAAGTGGTATACAAAAATAGAGGACAGAACAGAGGGCCCAACCGAAAAATTATGTTAAAAAAGAAAAAGAAAAAAGGAAAGCAAGAGAAATTAGTTGCGAGGCAAAAAGATAGGTACAGGAGAGAGCA
This sequence comes from Lissotriton helveticus, assembly GCF_964261635.1. NCBI lineage: Eukaryota > Metazoa > Chordata > Amphibia > Caudata > Salamandridae > Lissotriton > Lissotriton helveticus. The sequence goes on along the minus strand of NC_136072.1, from coordinate 1,141,298,880 downwards.
AGGGTTAAATAAACACCTATGCTAAATCAGAGACTACCTTAAATCTGATACAAAAATCATCAGAACAGATGACAATTAGATCCAGGCCACTGGATGACGCAGTTACTTGAACAAGAACCAATGTAATCACAGTCTAGGAAAGGGACAGAAAATAACCAAGACCTGAACCAATAAAAGAATGAAAATTAGAGGAAACTTTTCAAATCCTCCGTCAGATTTAAACCATTGGGGGCCTTAGTATCGAGTGACATGATAAGCTGGGATTCACGTTGTCTCAATAGTTTTTCGCGGTCACCACCGCGGCTCGGTTGAGGTACCGAACATAGGACAGTATATTGAAGATCTTTCAGTTTTTTCTCATGCACTGCCTCAAAATGTCTAGCCACAGGGTAATTACTGTCACTGTTAACAATAGCTCTAATGTGTTGCAGTATTCTTTGATGAACAGGCAGCTTAGTGCTACCAATGTACTCCAAGTTGCAAGTACATTTGAGCTTGTAAACAACGAACTCAGATCTGCAAGTTAAATATTCATTAATCAGGATGGGTACATCACTGAACGCAGTAACATATTGAGTCGTGTTGGTGGCAAAATTACAGGCACGGCAAGATGTGCATTTAAAAAAGCCCATTTTGTTGATTTTACTGATTTTAGGTGGATTTTCAGGTGCTGCTCTATCCAGAGCATCACGCACGGAGGGCGCACGTCTGAATGTGATAGTGGGTGTTTCAGGTAACAATGGGCCCAGAATAGAGTCAGTCAAGATAATGGGCCATATATATATATAGGATCAAATAGGCAACTCTTTTCGTTGGATATATATATATATATATAGGATCAAATAACAGATCCGGAAGGAAACATGCAATACACAGTTTGTAGTGTATGTGATACAGTGCGAAAGTGGAAAAAGATATGTTGGAAGTACAACTTGCGTGCTCACAAAACGAATATTGGAGCACATAAGAGCGGTCAAAAATAAAGATATAAACTATGCAACATCGAAACATCTTGCAAAACAGTGACTGGAGAAAAATGGAATTTTTTGATTTGGAATGCCTCGCACAAAATGAAAGACTAGGCGACCAGAAGAAGAAACTACGGCAAACGGAGTCCAAATACATAATCCGATTACGTACAAAGGCTCCGAGGGGCCTGAATAATGACGAAGAGATGTACACTTACCTAAAGAAACAGAAACAAAAGAAAACTCTGGGAAAGAACTTATCAAATCAAAACAAAAACTGTATCTCTGAACACCAGGGCCAAATGTACTTGAGGCACATAGACATTGAATGGATACTAATCCAAGATTGGACTAATATGAACTGACAGACCAAAAGTGTACCAACATGTAGAATGTGAAATGTAGAAGATTAAAAAATAGAAAGAACAAAATGATGGGGGTAGTACACATTAAACCCTGCACAGTCTCTGACTTATAACCAAGTATGATGTAAGGATACTAATCCTGAAGGATTGGAAATAGTTGGTCATGTCAGTAACCAATAAGTCACATGGTACTAAACATATATAAGTATATGCCTCGAATATAAAATGCAAATGTACTGTAACAAACCAAAAATGTAATGTCTGTCATTTGGGAAAGTGTGAAATCGCTACAACTCCCAGAATGCAATGGGGTTGTTTTTAACAGGAAATGCTTGAAATATGAGATGGAAGTAGTGCCTCCCTACCGTGACAAAGGCCGTCAGGCCGAAACGCGGCGGTTGACATACTGGCTCTGTTTTGAGAAAATAAATCTCTGGAATTTAAAGGACTGTTGTGTGCGGCTGAATTTGTGCGAAAAAAAAATATATATATACACACACACACACACACATGCACACACACACACACACACACAAAGGCTTGGACTGCTGCTGTAGATGCTGTCCATGTCCTGTGCATGCGAAGGAATCTTACATTGTTTCTGGCCAGATCGAAATATGTTCTAGGGGGATGAGGGAAGTATGTACTCCTGCCCAGTGATGTACCTAGAGAACTTCCCCTTGCTTGAATATTGATTTCTCCAAGAACTTAGTTACTTTACAATGAACAACTATTCCCTAGGGACAGACCTTGCTGGGACGGTCGGATTCTCTTCAGTGGTTGTTGACTTCAGGATTACGTTACTCTATGTAGATCGTATTTCATTTATGTCCTGCAAAACAGCCAAATGATCTGCGATATCACAGGGTTTTTGTTCCACCACTGAAGTGTGACAATCGAGGTCCGGCACAATCATTCTAGTTCCAAAAAGGATTTCATATGGAGTGATGCCCCCTAGAGAGCTGCTTGACAGATTGTTAAGACTACGTTGGACACTTATTAGATGTTTGACCCACCCGTCACTCGAGCCTAATACCCTAGCTGTTATAGATTGCTTTATGTCCCGTTTTATTCTCTCCACTACAGAATTTCCCTCAGGATGGAATGGACTAGAGTACCGCAATGCAACACCCAGACTGGCCCTGGCCTCCTTGTAAGCTTTTGAGCTAAACGCAGGACCCTGGTCAGCATGTAGTGTGCCGACTGCGTATGTGCCGATAAAGACTTGCAAATCTTTTATAACAGTTCGAGCGTCAGCCGAGCGCTGAGGCCACATCCAAATGAATCTTGCCTTATTATTTGATGGACCGCATTTGTCCACAAGGACGTCTGCGTGTAGAAAGTCTAATGCTGTCTAACAATGTTGTCTGTACTGGGCAGGCTATGCTATAGTCAGGTATCTGGCGACGTTCTGTGCTGCGATCTCTACTGCAGTCAATGCAGTTAATCACAAACATGTGAATGTGAGCATTCATTCCAGGCCACCAGTACGTCTCTTTCACCTTCAATATAGTTTTAGAGATCCCTTGATGTATCAGACCCTCTCCCAAATGTGCTTTGTATATCAAAGCTACTCTATGTTTCCGTTTAGAATCACTCTACCCCCCACTCCAGGGATTCGAGCAAAAGGAACAGAGTTTGCATCAATTATGTATGAGTATTTGAGTGGAAATTTATTAGGCAAAGTTGCCTTTGCAGGAAGCATTGACAGCTAGCATTATTTCACTGTCTATTTTCATTTTTGAACGAGTGATTGCAGCTACGGAAGCCGTTTGCACTTTTGCCTTCGCAGCTTCATCAGCCAATGAATTCCCTACAATGTGAATGCCATCACGTTGATGACTCAATGTATGTACCACGTGAGCCTTTTGTAGTTCTTGTCGTAACTGAACTACTTGTTCCCAAAGCAAGTTATGCTTGACTAGCTTACCCGTCGCGCGTTGCTGCGATCTCAGAAGAAAGGAAATTCAAGGAAACTCGTTATGATACCATTCAATTTACATTGTGTCATTTTTATTGAAACTTATTCATTTTAATATGTAAAACATTTCACAGTGTCGTTTTAATTCTATTTATTTATTCGAGTGCTTGTGGATACACGATATTTTTTGTTTTTCCGTCTGGTGCGTACACGAATAAATCAGAATGTTTTCCGACGCGTGAGGTGGCCACATACAGTTGTCCATGTGAGAAGCACGGATTCTCCAAATCTAGTCCACACACATGCAGCAATTGTCCTTGTGCTTTGTTGATGGTCAGTGCAAAAGCGAGTCGCACCGGAAACTGTAAACGTTTGAATTCAAAAGGCATATCTGTTGGGATCATTGGAATACGTGGCAACAGTACATCTTCCCCATTGAATTTCCCATTGAAAATTGTAGCTTCGATGACATTGTTCATCATCTTTTTCACTGAAAGTCTTGTACCGTTGCAAAGTCGTGGTGGATTGATGTTTCGGAGAAGAATGATAGGCACGCCAATATTCAATGTTAAAATGTGCGGTGGCATACCTTGCAAATCCATTGAATTCCAGAATTCCGTTGGGTAATTGACAACTTCGTCTTGATTCATCACAGTATCGATGGACTTATACGTTGTCGCTTCGCCTGGTATTCCGTAAATGGAAAAATTCAGTATTCGAAAGATTATGAGGGCCCTGGGGGGTCCGATATTTAAAATAAATGTATGCAGGAAACATTTGCGGGAGTGTACTCAACAACTTCCCAAAGTTTCATGGTGATCGGATGAATGGTGTAGTAATGCATAAAGGACAAACAGACAGACAGACAGATATACATTCGTTTTTATATATATATAGATTGTGCCACCTTTTGCATCTTTGAAACCGGTTTGAATCCAGTTCTGCAAGTATTCATTGTAAGATTGAACGCAGTTATAGGATTCGCACACTATCAGTATTTTCAAGCGCCATCTTAAATGCTTGTAGTTCAGCTCGCTGAGCTGTACAATCTCCTGGAGATTGAGTTTTAGTGACCATTGGTCGGAATTTTCCATCTTGCCAGCGACCTTTAACGATCGCGCACCAACACTATGAGCTTGTTTACCCCAATTGCGGGTTGTGCTGATCCGTCAGTATAAATTATACATTCATACTTCTCCAGAGGCAAAATTTCAGTAGGCAGAGGACATTCATGTTCGTATTGTAGAAATTCTTGTGTTTTCAGATATGGATCAAAAACGTATTCAACGTATGTTGCTATGTTGCAGCAAGAGAATTAACCCATTGTATCCATCTTGGATGTAAAGCCTTAGCATTTGTAATGCTTGCGTTTGTCAATGCCTCTAAGGCGGGTACAGGTGTAACGACCATAATGTGTTTACCCTGTGCGAGGGCTCTCTCTTTTGCTACTGCAGTTTGAACCGCTGTCAGAATCTTTTGTGTAGAAGTGAATTTCATTTCTGCTTGTGTGTGCAAGTGTGATTTGTAAGCTATTGGTACTTTTTCTCCTTCATTAAAGGTCAAGTACGTAAATCCGCGTTGTCCTGGAATTATTTGGATCACTAAGTTGCGTATGTTTACGTGTATTTGTAAATGTTTTGTGGCTAACATATCTGTTTGCAATGAACGCAAAATTTCTGTATGTTTTTGAGTCCAATTATGGCCCGTACCAAGATAGGAGCCAAGAGGGCTTTAGCAAAATATAATCACTTTATGGCTTCAAGAGGGCTAAGAATTAATGCCAAGAAATCGTTTATGATGGTATGTGGGAAGGGGCGGGCCGAAGCAAAGGGATTAAGGGTGGATGGCCTTACAATCGAATGTACAAAAACGTTTTCTTATCTAGGGGTTCTGCTTGATGGTACGGGACAGTGGGGAGCTGCCATAAAAAGTAGGACCTTGTTATTTAAGCGCTCTATAGCGGCACTTATGAACTTTTCGAAGCAGTTGGGCAAAAGACCCCCGGAAATTCTTCTAAAAATATACAAGGCAAAATGCAGGAGTATCGCCCTATATGGGGCTGGAATCTGGGGAATTCAGAATGCTCCGACTATTCAGGTAGCTGAGAATTGTTTTCTAAGATATCTATTGGCATTGCCACAGGGTACAGCGACGTTTAATTGCCATGAGGAATTAGGTCTAGAGTATATTTCTGACCTTATAAAAATCCAACCAATTTTACTCTGGCATAGGGTATGGACCGGTGAATCTTTTGGAGTTAAATCGGGACATCATAAAGGATGCAATGGCCCTCGACAATGTAAATTGCATCCCGTGGCTAATTTATGTTAAAAATATCTTTACGGATCTGCAAAGACCAGAATTATACAGTGACCCGGAAAATATCACTGGGATATCCAGGAAAGACTTGAAACTATTATGTACGAGTCACTTTGGAATGTTAAGAAGTGCGTGTGAACGCCCGAAACGTATCGTCTTAAAGCATCAAATGACCCTGCTATGCCAGACGATCCAACCATATCTATCTATTTGCAGTGTGGGTTTTGACCGTTTTCTCTTAACGCGGTTCAGATTTGAGATATTCTTTCGCATGGTAACTTTTCCATTAAGGAATGACTGGTCCATTGACTTGGAACCCTGTACTTGTGATGACCTGTCAAATCAATCTACTTTCCACCTGATTTTATTTTGCAAACATTATGATAGGGAACGTAAAAGATGGATTAGACAGTATTTAAGACAAGGTCATTGGCGCCAATGCAGACCAGCGTATCTAAGCCTCTTGCAATTAGGTAGTGAGAAATGCATTATGGTTATGACTTGTTTTTGAAAAGTATTTTAAAAAAACGTAAATTAATGATGGTAACTGACTGATTAACGACCTCATCTGAAAAGTAATGTTTATAAGGTTCTGCTTTATATCGAAAAGTTATTAATTTAATATCTTTTAAATTCTGTTTTAAAGTAGGATGTTTGAGTGTTTGATGTAATGTGTATTTATTGCGACGCTTTTATGATTTTATACTTTGCTAAAATCGAATAAAGCATTTCTGAATCTGAGTCCAATTAACTGTTTTGATTTTGAAATCAGGTTTGATTAATTCGTAGAGAGGTTTAACCCTTCCTGCGTAATTAAGAATGTAAGTTCTTCCGAAGTTCAGGAAACCTAGAATTGACTGTAAGTTTTTCAGCGTTTTTGGAGGTTGGAGCAACGTACACTTTTCTAAAAAGTTGGCTGCCAGGCTTTTGCCTTCACTTGATAACTCATATTCTATAAACAGGACTTTGAGGTGGGCAATTCTTGATTTTATTACACTGAATTTATACCCTTCAGAGGCGAAGCCAAGTATTATAGTATTTACTCTGTTCAAGTGCCTGTCCAAGTCATCGTCTGTTAAATAGATGTCATCTACATATGATAATGCCTCATTATCATAGGTTTGCAGTAACTCTGTTACTCTGGCTGAAAATAACCCTGGACTATTCTTGAATCCCTGTGGGAGACGACAAAATTGAGGCTGTGTCCCCATAGTCGAGAAAGCAGTCAAAAACCTACTATCATATGCAATGACAGAAGAAACCATTAGAAATATTTAAAGTGGTTTTATATTTTTTTACGCACAATGTTAGTCATTAGTGCTGCACTGTGTGCATTTTGTTCTGCAAAGGTTTTGCAACAAGAGTGTAAACGTCTGTAATCCAATACTTGACGATATGTATTGTCTGGTTTGGAGACAGGAAACAAAGGATTGTTCATGGACGAGGTGCATCTATCAATCACCCCTTGATATTCAAGTTGATCTAATATCTCCTTGACCTGTTTTTTAGCTTCTTGCTTAACTGGATACTGCCTTTGTGCAGTTGGTTGAGGTTTCAATTGGATTTTATGGCAAGGAGAATTCTCATCCCATCCTACATGATTTTTGTATAATGCAGGAGCTTGGGCTACTGTCCATTTCCTGGCATAGGTATACTATAAATGAATTGGAATATGATTGGAGAAGGCTGGCATAATGATTTCTTCACCGTGTGGGCATTCCCTGACAAATTCAGGTGGCCAGTCTTGTTCAGCTAGAAGAAGGTCATAACCCTGAGAGAGCTTCTCCCAGAAGAGTGCTCTTATTTTTCTTGTTATATCTCCCTCCATCCAGAGTGTTACTTCATATAATTTATGTGGGACACTAACCCTGGTATCTGCAGTTTCAACTTGGATGTACTCATTCAAGTCCACTGTTTCCAGATGATACTTCAAGTTCTTGCGAGCTATGGTGAATTCTGCTGCGCTGTCCAACATCATTTGAGCCCATTCCCCGTTCTTGAGTTGTGTCCTCAAGATCCTCGGCATGTCTGATCTTTAGACCTGCTACCTTCTTTTTGGTGAATTGAGTTTTCTTATTTTTCTGAACGTGTTGATCGTCTTTGGACTTCACGCATTCTTCCTTATGTACTGACCGTCCTCTTTTCTCAAATTTCTGTGAGGAAGTCTGAAAGGTACGAGAGGAACGTGTATCAGTATCTTGATATCTATCAGGTTTCTCAAATTATCCTGATTTCTGAGGTGATACCTCCTTTCAGAGGGCTCCTTTTGAGGAGACCTACCTCTGGATTGAGAACGCTTCACATTGGAAGTTTGTTTAGTGTTCTCCCGCTTCTTTTTAGGCAGAGTAGGAGTGTTTTTAGTAAAGACCTTCAACCCTGTAAATCTATTAGATTCTGTATATTACTAAGTAATTGGTTATCCGACATTGCTTCAATGTGATGGTCAGGTCTGTAGTTGGCTAAAACTAGCCATGTTGCTCCTGGTCTTCCTAGTGGACCTAGCCTGGTAATGTGATTTATATGTTTTAGGGCACCTTTAAACCAGAGCGCATGCTCTTGGTATTTTAGTGGAATTTCAATGTCCTCGAAAGGAATGTATTCCATTGGTGGTTCATCTCCTTTGTAGAAGTGAAATACTTTAGTTACTGGATTTGCTTCAGGGAAGATTATCCATGAATAGAATACCTCTGTCTGATGAAATTCGTGTGCCTCTATCACAAAAACTACCCTACCAACTCTTGATGATAGGCGATTTCTTATACGTTTTATAGTGATGTCTTTCCTTAAATTTTCTGGAATGCTTATAGCATCATCGTCGGCTTCATTAAATCCTGTTATGTCAAAAGCTGCAACGAGTGATCGGCTGCAGCTCCACTGCCCTCGGTAATATTATCGAGGGACATTTTGTTGACTGAAAGTTTGTAGAGCAAGTTTCAAGGAAACAAAGATAAGGTGCACAATAGTTTTGTAACACTGTATCCTTCAATGTTGAACAAACCAAAAATTAATACATAGGATTTTCGTCCTACTCAGTTATGACGGATATTTTATCCTTTTACCCACTCCAGACATCTATTGGAGTATTTTACGGGACAAAGGGGTCTCTGAGAAAAGCACGACTGAGTTACTTTAGTATCTAGCATTAAATTAGTGCCTTACCAAACGTTGGGCCCCATGTAGTGTAGTTCCTATATTCCCAATAGGCTCTGTGCATTGGTAGAATAAATCCTATGGATTTGACTTAGGACTTAGGACAACTAGGTCTCTATCGAATATACTAAACTTAATAGTGAGTGCCAGCTAGCTCAGAGGTCGCTAGAAACTTTCTCGAATTCACAAGAAAGGATTCATTTCTGACAACCGTATAAACATGACAACTTTGTTTACCAAGAATAGGAATATATCTCTCAGAGTCTCGGAAACAATAGATAAGTATTTCACTCAGTCAATCGTGCATGCTTCATTTCTACAGAGTTGCAGAGAAATAGAGAGACGGGCGTTTTCAATAAAAAGGTTTATTGAACAGTCTTCTTTCTCATGCAAGAGAAGTGAACTGCTACAATCGTTAGGCAGACTGTCAAATATAATGCATACAGCGTAAACAGTAATATGAAATAATACTGTAAGAGCATTGTATGTTTTCTAAGCCATATAAAAATAAATACATAAATAACATAGACTAAAATACTCAACTGGTGCTTCTAAAATACGCCTACCCAATGTACCTAACCTATGTCTAGTACGCGGGAAGAAGTAAGCATTGTGTAGCATAGGTTTTAGTTTTCTTTGCCAAGAATCTACCAAAGATTTCTCTAGGTTCTAATCAGCTCCATACCTTGGTTAGAATGAAGGAGGTCTGGTATCTCAGTGTCGGGACTCGATTTCCCTACATCCCGCAATGGGAGCCAGAAACACCGGAGCTGGATTCTCGGCAGGCCTGATCAGTGCATCAGCTGGAGAGTCGGCTTCCTTCGGCACTTGCTGTAGCGAGTACCGTCGGGCAAGTAGATAGTCGAACTGCTCCGAACCACCGTAGTTTGCTCTAGCAAGTGAAGGTATATTTATACCTTGCAGGTGTTTAGGAATGCCATAGTTTGACGTAAAGTCAGGCATATGAACGTCATCAATGAACCTCTTAGGAATAGTTGTTCATTGTAAAGTAACTGAGGGGCATATTATCAAGCAGGGCGATAGGCAATTATCGCCGTTTTAGCGTCCATTTTCGGCTGCTAAGCGGCGATAATTCTATCGCCCTATTAGCAAGCTGTCGCTAACTGTTTTTAGGCATTAGATAGCGGTATGGGGCCCGCTTTGCATGTCAGCGCTGTTTATCGCTAATGACATGCTAAGTGGGCGTACCCAACCAGTTAGCGACTGAAAGCAGTTGCTAACGTTGCTATCGCCTATTAGCAAGGCAGGCGTAACGATAGAAATATTTGCGCTAAGCGCGAATATCTCCAAATACTAACCTGCCCAGACCAGTTCTTAGCCATGTTATCCAATGGGAGGTGGATAACATGGCTAAGAGCATTTCGTCGCTAATGCGTGAATATCGCTGTATTCTCAGCGATATTCACGCATTTCGCCGCTATCGCTGGATATTTTAGCACAATGGAGAAAAACGTTGCTAATAGCATGTTTTCTCTGCTAACATATCCAGCGATAAAAAAAATCGTCGCTAAGCCTATTTAGCGATAATTATCGCTACTTGTTGGGAATATGCCCCTGAGTTCTTGGAGAAATCAATATTCAAGCAAGGGGAAGTTCCCTAACTGCTTAAGCCGGTTTTCCAAGAACGTGACGTTTGGTACGGGTGCAAATAGCCATGCCTGTATTTGGGTTGCATGGGCTATGCCTAAATAAGGGCTTGATTTCTATGCCTATATTAGGGCAATGTGAATTGTACCTACATAAGGGCATGAATCGGGAAAATTCACTCTGAGCCTAAAATGCCACACAACACTAAGGCTGAAAAACAGCCAGGAGATTTCAGGCACAGACCACCAGCCTTACAATGAGCGCTGGGTTAGACTGCTCCAACCAATCCTGGAGCTGATCTCATGCAGAAAACAGCATGAGAGAAGCTCCAAGATTGGTTGTATTCATGCTGCACTTGGATGGAAGTCTTCCCTTTCCTTCCTGCGCTGCTCCTCGTCACCCTCAGGATCGGCATGGCGAGAGGAGCACTGGACGGAGGGCACGCTGACAGCAAGCATTTATGGTGAGTGCCTCACCATTTATTAATGTTGACAGCCGCCACTGGAACCATGATCAAGACATGGATGTCTTTGGAGCTCTTGGCAGAGGGGACTGCCCTTCATGTTTTCACTGCATTTGGGGGTAATGCTGTGTATCTCCACTGAGTCTGATGGAGGCAATTTTGTGATTTGACTCTGGTTAAAAAATACAGTCAGGAAACAAAGGCATTAACATATAACCATTACCTGCGCAGTGGCAAACAATAATGAAACCCAACGTCTTTTAATGTATTTTTGTTTTAAAATATTTTCACTAAGTCCTGGTACCCAGGTGTATACTGAACACGTGCACATGATTCGTAGAAAGCAATATTAGAATATAAATGTCAATTTCTCGTATCCAGGCGTTACTATATTTATTGACTTTGACGCTTTCGTGTTGGTTGTCGTGCAATCAGGTAAGTACTGCAAAGTAGTTGTATAGACGAACATTTCTGTATCTTACACAATAAGAAAATGGCAATCACAAACTTCACGCGCGATCTATTGCATATTTTTAACGCATCACAGCTAATTGCTTTTGACTCTTACCATAAATCAAGTTGTGGAGTATGAAATGAGTACATTAGCTTTTCAGAATCTCACAATGCCTCTCGCCACAGATGCTGTCAGTTTGTAATAGTGATTAGTGGAGCGCCTTGATGACACATCTAGAGGTAGGCACTGCTCTGTTACTTGCTCAACAACCTGCTAAGTTGCACCTGTCATCCTTCGAGCAAAACTTCCACAACTTAGGGCTGAATTTTTGTGAAACGCAGACAGATGTGAAAGATTGTCAGGAAATAGGCTTGGGACAGAAACACCTCTCGACTCACTCTGGGTGGCCTTGAAGTGATGGAAGACGGGTCAGTACAAACTTAGAAATCCACGAAGGAACCCTTCTACCGATTCCACCAGGCTGCACAGCCCTGACTTGGTTTGAATCCAATGAGTCAAATTCATTTCTTACTCTCATTTATTCTTCTTTTTAACGTTTAGTTTAATCCACTCTTGACTTATGTTTAATTCATTTTACTCAATCTTCGTCTTGACTCTGATATTTCACAAAAGCACAGGAGTCCAAAGTGGGTTTCTCATACCGCGACATTTAATATATAAGCCTAATGCATTTCGGGAAGTAGTTTCCCTTCTTCAGAGGCGTCTATAAATGCAAATAAAAGTTTTAGCCCTTTGCATTAATTCTATACAACATTTTATTTGCATTGAAAAACAACAACAAAACTCATCAGTTAAAAAGTCTCAATCTTGTGTTCGTCATATTCTCCGAACCATGTGCACAATAAATAAACCCGAGTTTAAAAGTCACCAACATAGTGCATCCCCCATTTACTTCCTCTCCTTAATCACGTAAATAAAATCCAACGTTTCATCCACTAATCAATCCTGTTTTACTATCTGCTAAATGAAACTGCAAGCTTTTACTTTGGATACAAGTGGAAATGTAAACAGCTTAATGGTCACCGTGGTCTGTCATTTCACCCCGATCTTTTAAAGTAAAATGTTCCATCCTTTCATTTCCTAGCGGAAAAAGACGCTTGTCACCCGTTTCTGTGCGAAGTTAAGTCTATGAATGCCAGAGCGCTCTTATGTGTGTTCCCGCCCATATTCAACATCATCAAATAATTATCAGCACCTGTGTTCCCCAAGGTTTTAAGCTGACATTAACAACGGGCTTGTTGAACTGCATTTTTCCAATTACTTAAAACCCAGTGCCACTACACCTCCCAGAATACAATACGTTCTAATCCTCTCCATATACATTTTTTTTATACAAACTTAGAAAATATGGGACACTAGACAGCTAACTGCAGACCCTAGCACTGTTCACTTCCGGGGTCTGAGTATGCCTGGGCGGTAAATTCCGCTCCGCTCGTGGAATTTGCTGAATTTGGGTAATTTTGCGTTCCGCAGAATTGCCGGAAAAAGCTGCGATCAGCGGCTTCGCGGCATTTTTGCTTGTTCGCGCTTTAAAAATGCGTGTTCATGAGATATTTCTCCCCAAGCATGCAAACAACATTCACAAACAGGAAAAAAGCATCGCGGACACGCGGAACAATCAATTCCACGTGTTCGCGGAACTTTTGCGTGCAGTGTTCGTGGAACTTTTGCGTGCTCGCTGAGATTGTTTACTGTTTTGCGGAGCTTTGTGTAGCGCGACTATGCAAATTCCGCCTACCCCTAGGTCTGAGGTCACTTCTGCGTCACTGGTGGCAGATCCCCATATAAGGTATATATGAGGACTCGTGCACCTTGCCTGGCAAGGAGTCGTCAGTCGCATTGGCTCTTTGCTTCTTAGTGCACGCCTATGCGTCCATCGCTCGCCTTAGAAGTGTTCCTCCTATTGAGACTTAGAGGTGGCAGGGGCTTTGGCGCGTCCTTGACCTCCGAAACGTACACACAAGTAGTGCTTAGAACACAAATCCATAGGGTTACTGGCATTAGCTAAAGAACCGGCCATGATACATCCACTGCATCTATGCCCAAAATGCAACACTACCTCAAAATGGTGGTTGTAATGCAGACAAAAATGCACAGTGCAGTACTTGAATCCTAAGTCAACGAGAAGGTGGGGGCATATCAGCAACGGACGGCGATAAATAACGCAAAGCGCGTTTAGCGCTTTTGTATTTATCGCCATCTATCGCTGTAATTTATCACCCTGTTAGCGCGTTATTAACAACGTGTATCTCCAGGGCGATGTAAATTCCAGCGATAGCGGGGAAATCTCTGTTTTGCAGCTAACATTGCTGGTTTTCCAGCAATGTTCCCTGCAAAACGGCGATATGCTTGATGATACGACCCTGTGGTCGTAACACAAGAATCCACCCCCATGTAAAACATACATGAGTAAGAATTTTAGCAGACGTTTGTTTTTAGCAAAAACAGTAGTTTTCGCCCAAAACTATCTGCTAAAATGCGTGGGCCACCTTTTAAATATCGCGATTTGCACATCAGCAATATTTACAGGTTTTACTGCCAGTGACGCCCACTTTGCATCTCATTAGAGATGCAAAGCGAGGCATCGGGAAAAAGTGTGCTAACATGCGCTACTGCATGTTAACATCCCCTTGTAGATAGGGGGCTAATATTATCTCTGCTTTTTTGGCTTTTAAAGCCAAAAAAGCAGAGATAAGGCCTTTGTATATATGCCCTGTGGATTTCTGTTTCTGCCAAATCCCCTTCTAGCATGTGGTGTAAACAAGAGCACGCAGAGTATGTTCACCAGAGTACCTGTGGCCCAAACATCTCAGCTCAAATAAGGAGAAACCTTGCAAAAAGCTTCAAAAACAGCAGCCGGATGGTCCAAGGCTCCCTTCCTTTATCAGTCCTGACTTCCTCAGGGCTAAACCAGCTCTCACCTTAGTATCCTAACCAATCAGCCTTCAAGGATCCCTTACTCCACACTTCTTAATTGTTGAGTATCCAAGAATATTGTGAAAACTAGAGTATTTTTGGGGTTCTGATGAGTAAATTAAGCCAGTTTTACCACTGAACAGTCATGGCAGTTTCCATTAGTTAACCGGTTTGCCTGGTTATCACACTGTCCCCTAATAATGCAGTTGTGTTTCCTCGACGACCTACACAACGCTCCAAGGAGATCCATTCCTCAATGTATCCGGCAACTAGCCAATATTTACCATCATTGAACAATATATTCAACTATTGCAGTCTTTCCACCACTGCAAGGTGACTCCCATTCGAACAATAGGAAACAGAACCAGGCACAATATCAACACACCACTTTGATAATGTTACACTGTCCGTATCATGGACTCAGCATAAAAGCAACCTCAGGGCTTTGAGGGCTTCCCATGAGTGAACACTTCTCTCTTGGGACTTCCTGTTGTATGAAATAGTGTTGTTTCTGTAGCCCTGCCCTTTCTTACTGAAGGATAATTAGAACTCTGATAGATCAAACGCTACTTATGGTCAAACTTTGTAGGCCGTACTTATGTCCCGATTCACAGAACTAACTTGAGACAAAATCCTAAACTTACTACCATTTTGGTATTCACAGAAGGCACTTACTCATTTCGGTATTCACAGAAGTTTGGAGTCCTAACTTTAGGACTACTAAATGCCTTCTGTGAATACCGACAGTCTTAAAGTTAGGATTTTTCTCAGTTTAGGAGTAGTAAAGTTAGGACTCCTAACTTTAGGACTCCTAAACGCCTTCTGTGAATACCGAAAGTCTTAAAGTTAGGATTTTTCTCAGTTTAGGAGTCCTAAAGTTAGGACTCCTAACTTCTGTGAATACCGAAATGAGCAAGTGCATTCTGTGAATACCAAAATGAGTACGTGCCTTCTGTGAATACCAAAATGGTAGTAAGTTTAGGATTTTGTCTTAAGTTGGTTCTGTAAATCTGCCCCTTAGAGTCCCGCCTCAAGAGAAAACCCTCCTCTTTATGCAGAAATCTGGAAGTGCAAAGTGTTGACCAGTGAATTTCCTCCACATAGGAATGGTACTTTGAGAAAATATATCCAGTGGATTCTAGAGAAACCGGTACATTTTCTGTTACCACTGAACTCTAAATTAGGCCCCATTATTTTGGTAGGTCGACTTACACCCTCATTCTTTGTACCGCAGTAAATCTGAAATCACTGCAATGTTTGTTGCCAATTTTAATTCCAAGGTGAGTGAAAATTACAAATTGACCTGGGGGCTATTCTCCTGTCACATTTTTCTATATATTACATGGAGGGATGTGTTGTATATTTGTACTACCTCCAATATGGCTACCTGATGTCAGTAGCCCTATCTTACTATTTCTATGTTTCCAACCTCCCATAGTACCTAAGAGTGTTCTGTCTGGTATGTGAAGGTTGATGGTCTGGTCAGCTGTGAGGTTCAACAGAATGTGAACGCGGGAAACAGGTCAGAAAGGTAAACAATTGGTACTTTCACTATTATTTCGTCTAATTATGACATGCAGGCAGGTAATCACCTATTTAAAAGAAGCCAGGGTTATTACCGCCACATGCGGCAATGGTAAATGTCAAGGTATTTGTAGAGCGCACTGCCACCAAGCAGTTTCCTGGCGCTATTACTTATACCGCTGTGGAACCCTTCCTGGCCTTTCCCTGTGAAGTGTCCGCTCCTGGGCACCCCCAAGGTGAAGCCAGGCATCTTAGTGCTGTTGGGGCCGGTGTGGAGGTTAAGCAAGCTATTGCCCAGAGTTGCAGAGTGGGACCCATGATTAGAACAGGCACCGAGGCGAGAATTATCAGGTCCGGGCAAATTGAGCCAAAGACCCGCCGAGGCGGGAATTGAACCCTGGTCCCATGCCAGAACTCTGCATCAGGGTCTGCCACTCTAACCATTGAGCCACACTCCTCCACTGGTATCTCCCCTAGGCGGTTTCACAGACCACAAGTCCCAACTACCGCAGAGGGAAAGGCACAGTGGTCATAGTACGCAGCACCCAGACATATTGAAAATTCTACTTCTTTTTTATTTCTAACCATCTGTAAATAAAAATACGAAGATTGCGTGTTCAAAACTAACATCTGAAGTCACCTCCATGCCAATCTGTTAGGAATATATACAAAGTTATTATAATCACTCACGTGCTGAGGGATTAATGTAAGAAAGAAGGATTAATTAACATCTTAAACACCCCCTTTTATGAGATAACAGATTAATATTTTGTTAGACTCATTTCTGCAGGCCGCAGCATGTAAATGTAATGCCAAAGGCATTTAATTATCCATGAATAACAAGAGGAATGGCTTGTTAATATATCCCAAAAGAAAGAATGCATTCTTCGAGAAATCAAAAAAGTATTTCAAGCCGATAGTGGGGAGACAGGGCTTTTTACAACATTTATTTACATTTGTTGAAAGTCAAGCAGAGATTTCGCCAAACATTTAAACAAGGATAAATGAATAATGCTGAAGTGATATTTCTATCATGTGATTAGTTAATGTAGTCGGCTGCAGAGTTAACTTAAGGACTTTTGTGCACTGGAAATCATCATGGGTTGGACTAAGTGTTATTATGTTTGATGCAAACGGTCTGATTTGGAGTTTGCAGCCACAAAAATGCGTTTTGCAATGTATTAAACCCCATGTAGGAGCTGGTGGTGGTCTAAGAGACCAATGACAGCTCTCAAAGAAACTTTAAAAAAATCTTTTTATGAAACACAATCCCCTTTCCTTTAAAGAAGACAGGTTGGATTAAAAAAAATAAGGGCATATGTGCAACGAAGTGGCGGAGCGTGTCCTTAGCCTCCTGGGCTTAACGTCACGCTCCGCCACTTCGGAAACGCAAGCCTGCACCATATTTACAAGCATGTGGTGCAGCCTTGCGTTTCCCCCCCCGCGATGGCGCTAAGTTTCACAACTTAGCGCCAACACAGGTACCCTTGCACCAAAGTGCAATGGTGTCTGTGTGCATGTTTATGTGTAGGAAAGTGTCCCTTCCTGCACATAAACAATCCTAAAATGCCTTTTTGTAACTTTCATGTGTGCTGCTTCATGCAGCACACATGAAAGTTACTAAATGGCATTTTTTTAAAGTTTTGTTTATGTACAGGAAGGAACACCTTCCTGTACATAAACAAACCATGGCATTTTGCTTTTTCCATGTGTACTGCACAAGGCAGCACACATGAAAAAAGCAAAAACGAGGAGAAATAATGCATTTCTTCTCATTTTGTCACCTTAAAACCAGGGTTTCCATGGTCTTAAGTTTGGCACTGCCTCCTATGTATGCCACCCTTGTACATAGGGGCCGCGTTAAATACAGTGGGTGTTGCGGTGGAACCACCACCACAACACCCACCGCACACCCCTTTCACGCTAAATATAGCACGAAAGGGTGTCTTATATACAAGGCAGCGTTAAGCCACTTGCCTTGTACATAAGGCAAGGCCCCTATCACCACAGGACCGTCACAAAAAGTGATGTTCCCGTGGCAATAGGGGCTTGTACATATGCCCCTAAGTTTTTTGATTGGATGGTGATAACAGACATGGTGGTCTTCAGACCCAACAGGTTACCATCCTTGTAATGGCCTCCAATCAGGGTGAGGCACAATTTGAAACCTACTTCATGAATATTAATGAGCTAGATCGAATTGCAACCCACTCCAAATCGGAATTTTTCGAACCACTGTATTTGCACACAGGTCAGTTCGGAAAATTACTTAATGGTCTTTACTAATGATTGCAAAATTCGCCCAGTAATAGTAGATCTGCCTGCTTGTTACTAGTTTTAGAGAATTGACTAGTCTCTGTACTTATGCACTGGGCGCATTTCTGTAAAATTGGATTCACTTGACAGGCAGATTTACTTAGTTGTTGGTTCTATATATGTTACCACAATCTCAGATTTAGTGTGCACTGGCGCACATCAAAGCCTTGGCTCCCGTTCCACTTCCCACATCAAAGTTGCTGATATTTCCAGGCAGGTTTGAGGCACAGGGCTGAATAGTTTTGATTTTGATCACAGGTCTGGACCCCTAAAGCCTGTGTAATGCTTTACTCTGTTCTCTTCTTCCTTAATCTGAATAGCACCCTTTTTTTTTTTTTTGCAGAACTCGACCCGAAGGTATTGGAGCACGTTACATGAGCACTAGTTATGTTACACAAGGACACATTTATTTCTTGGTAGACACTGCGAGATTAAGTGAATCGCCCAGAATCACAGTACACTGAGTAGACACTGAGGCTCGAACCTGGTTGGTCAGCTCCAAAGTCGGCAGCTCTAGCCGATAGGCCACATCCTCTATACCACATTAGCCCTGTGTTGGCCTTGTAGAACTTTGGGCAGTCCGTAGTCTTTCCACATGGTACTGGGGCTACCATCTATGACAGGAATGATGATGCTCTCAGGCATGGTGCTCTGGTCTGTGTACGTGTTTAGATTTGATATTTATGGGTTGACACCTCATTGTCAACAGCTTGGGCTTATTGCTAGCCCACGGTCTGGTTCTGCTTGCAATCCTATTGTATGTATACAGGTTTCGTTCTGGTTATAGTCTTGGTTAAGTCGTTAGGTCTTATTCCTGGTGCTGTGTAGATGCTTGAAAAAAACCTGTGAAACGTACATTTTTATGGACATATTCTGCTGCCCCAAAAAAGTTCTACAGAAAAAAATGTCGTGCAAAACTTCTTTGTTGGAGAACATTTGCCCTGCGATGGTGACAGTTTTGCAAGTTGGTCAAGTTGCAAAGTTTCTGACGACAGAAGAGCGTTGTTGTGAGAAGTATAATTTTGCAAACCACATTCTCCTTAGCCTACCACGTGTTACATGTTCCCTATTATATGAACCGGAAGTGCTTCTCAGCGGGCAGCAGCGTGCATGCACTCACGCTGTGCATTCTAAACTGCACGCATTGGAGGGGAGCACGTGCCCTAGACATTTGAACACAGCTACCCCCCTCTCCTCTGGTCCAGAAGGTACTGCCTGTTGACGTCACAGACAGGCCACCTTCT
The DNA here is from genome assembly GCF_964261635.1 of Lissotriton helveticus. NCBI lineage: Eukaryota > Metazoa > Chordata > Amphibia > Caudata > Salamandridae > Lissotriton > Lissotriton helveticus. The sequence continues at coordinate 1,141,279,611 of NC_136072.1, read as the reverse complement.
CTCGCTCCTACCATCTTATCTCCCTCTCCAGGCGCGGGGGTGAGAGGTACATCCGTCTCTTTCACCTTCCACAAAGAGCATTATTCTGATGAAAGGGCCTAATCGTGTTTGCTTTTTAGCATGATCCGGTGGTCTAACAAACCAAAGCTGCTTCAAGGCGTGCTATCAGATCCCTTTGTTATCAGCTAAACCTGCCTCAATCGATTCCCATCGATCTCTGGGCTCTGCCCCTCCTCCTGGGTTTCTAGGTCTTGTCCACCAGACAGTACAAGCTGTCTGGTTGGGATAGACATATTTTGGGCTCCAAATACATGCAATCACCCCATGAATGTGCATGTTCTCTTGCTCACTCCTTCATGTGCTGTGCACCACAAACACCCCACTCCACCCCATGCAGGATTTGTGTTTTGCATTCGCTCTTGTGTGCTTCTTCTGCCACCTCTTATTCTCCATGTGGTTCTCCCATTCGTGCGCTGTTTTTTCCCTTCACCCCCTCCCTGGCTTTGTTTTTATCCCACCCTTACCTGTTGCTTCCCTTCACATGTCCTTTCATTGCGCTTTCTTGACTGATGGGCATTTACATTTATTTTTTATTTTTAGAGGGCCACGCTGATGCCATTTACTGCCAGGTGCTCCCGTACAAAAAAAAATAACATTCCATGCACTTACCATTTCTTTATTTACCAATCTAATGAAAAACCAGAAAGAAAATGACACTCACCTCATTCTGTGCTTACAGATTGATGCAATTGGCAACAGTAGCTGCGTCATTATCCTTTCTGTTTCTTCTTTTTATTTGTTGATGCTGCACAGCATTGACAAACAGCATTGGCAAAGTCAACAGGTCCAAAAGGCTAGACCTGTTGGCTTTGCCAGTGCTGGTTTTATTCTAACAGTCTACTAGAGCTGTTGTGTAGTCCCTATATGCCCCATACAGGATCTGCGTGTTTGGATAACATAAACTGTAGGATTGGTGGCAAACTGGCTCTGAGCACCCCCTCCGAGAATTTTAGCCTGTTTAGTATTAGCTAGCACACAGTGCCACTATTATCTCCTCTTATCGGGGAGAGAGTAATTTCTGGCAACCTTAGAACATGACAACCCTGATCCCTCGGAATCACGGAAACAATGTACTACCTTTCGCTCAGTCACTCGTGCTCACTTATTCGGTCTCAGAGAGTTACACAGAAGAAACAGTCGGGCGTGTTACAATAAGAATTTATTGTACAGTTGTTCTTCTAGTGTAAAATAGATGTGCTGCGACAACCGTTAGACAGTAGCAAATATATATGATTAGCAGTACAGGGAATGTAAAAGGATAGTACAGTTCTACCATCTTGCAATAATCATGAATACATACATGAATATAAAATGCATACAAGTGTGCGTACTCCTGCGATTCCTATCTAGATGTACCTAAGTGTACCTAGCATGTGAGTAGGTGTAAAGCCAAGAATCCATCTAAGATTTAGTTTAACCCCATTACCTGAACCGAGAGAATGTAGAACCTCGTCCTGGTCTCATGTTGGACACCCCGCAAGGAATGTGTCAGACCACTGTCAGCGGGAGCGTCTGCATGCAGGTGCCTCAGCGTCTCTGGTCAGTGTGTCGGGCTGGACGTCTCAGTTCCCTCTACCTAAAGCTAGCAACATGTGCTGTATTTATGCAGAAAGTATCTAGGGCTCCTTTGTCCCTTGTCTCATGTATTAGCCCTTGTTAGATTTGAGGAGGACGTATGGGATGACCTTGTACGTAGATATGGTGCGGTAGGTGGTTTAGCCCCTGCCTTGTTTCCAAGAACCTTATGAACATTCATTCATACTGTGTGAGTCTATTGATGAAGTTATAGGACTCTATTTGTTGGGAAAAACCCTCCTGCTGCATCCAGGACAGGACCTAGGTAAAGGTTTAATCCTAAATACTCTTTACTGTGTAGTATAAGGGAGGTAATGTAGGTGAAGGTGTATGATATTTCCCGGGCCAATATCAGGGTACCTATATGAAACATAACAGAGCTTAGGACTCAGAGTCTGCAGTGACAGCTCCCAATCCAGGCATTTCAAAATCATGCTCAAAGCCCTCTCTGGAAATGTCTGCAATGACAAAGAATGAAGCTCTGGACATTCAAAATCACCTCAAGTTTAACACCCAGAGACCTCGTTTTAAAGCTGAGCATTTCACACATGCTTTAACACCGGACACTCTGTCAACTACTAACAATCAACCCAAGCTTCAACACCTGGACACTGTGTCAACTACAAACAATCAACCCAAGCTTCAACACTCAGACACTGTGTCAACTACTAACAATCAACCCAAACTTCAACACTCGGACACTGTGTCAACTACTAACAATCAACCCAAGTTTCAACACCCGGACACTGTGTCAACTACTAACAATCAACCCAAGCTTCAACACCTGGACACTGTGTCAACTACAAACAATCAACCCAAGCTTCAACACTCAGACACTGTGTCAACTACTAACAATCAACCCAAGCTTCAACACCCGGACACTGTGTCAACTACAAACAATCAACCCAAGCTTCAACACCCGGACACTGCTTCAAATACTAACATTCAACCCAAGCTTCAACACCTGGACACTGTGTCAACTACAAACAATCAACCCAAGCTTCAACACTCAGACACTGTGTCAACTACTAACAATCAACCCAAGCTTCAACACCCGGACACTGCTTCAACTACTAACAATCAACCAAAGCTTCAACACCCGGACACTGCTTCAACTACTAACAATCAACCCAAGCTTCAACACTCGGACACTGTGTCAACTATTAACAATCAACCCAAGCTTCAACACCTGGACACTGTGTCAACTACAAACAATCAACCCAAGCTTCAACACTCAGACACTGTGTCAACTACTAACAATCAACCCAAGCTTCAACTGACCTGGACACTGTGTCAACTACAAATAATCAATCCAAGCTTCAACACTCAGACACTGTGTCAACTACTAACAATCAACCCAAGCTTCAACACCCGGACACTGCTTCAACTACTAACAATCAACCCAAGCTTCAACACCCGGACACTGCTTCAACTACTAACAATCAACCCTAGCTTCAACACCCGGACACTGCTTAAAATACTAACAATCAACCCAAGCTTCAACACTCGGACACTGTGTCAACTATTAACAATCAACCCAAGCTTCAACACCTGGACAATGTGTCAACTACAATCAACCCAAGCTTCAACACCTGGACACTGTGTCAACTACAAACAATCAACTCAAACTTCAACACCCGGACACTGTGTCAACTACAAACAATCAACCCAAGCTTCAACACCTGGACACTGTGTCAACTACTAACAATCAACCCAAGCTTCAACACCTGGACACTGTGTCAACTACAAACAATCAACCCAAGCTTCAACACTCAGACACTGTGTCAACTACTAACAATCAACCCAAGCTTCAACACCCGGACACTGTGTCAACTACAAACAATCAACCCAAGCTTCAACACCCGGACACTGCTTCAAATACTAACATTCAACCCTAGCTTCAACTGACCTGGACACTGTGTCAACTACAAATAATCAATCCAAGCTTCAACACTCAGACACTGTGTCAACTACTAACAATCAACCCAAGCTTCAACACCCGGACACTGTGTCAACTACTAACAATCAACCCAAGCTTCAACACCCGGACACTGCTTCAACTACTAACAATCAACCCAAGTTTCAACACCCGGACACTGCTTCAACTACTAACAATCAACCCAAGTTTCAACACCCGGACACTGCTTCAACTACTAACAATCAACCCAAGTTTCAACACCCGGACACTGTGTCAACTACTAACAATCAACCCAAGCTTCAACACCTGGACACTGTGTCAACTACAAACAATCAACCCAAGCTTCAAAACTCAGACACTGTGTCAACTACTAACAATCAACCCAAGCTTCAACACCCGGACATTGTGTCAACTACAAACAATCAACCCAAGCTTCAACACCCGGACACTGCTTCAAATACTAACATTCAACCCTAGCTTCAACTGACCTGGACACTGTGTCAACTACAAATAATCAATCCAAGCTTCAACACTCAGACACTGTGTCAACTACTAAGAATCAACCCAAGCTTCAACACCCGGACACTGCTTCAACTACTAACAATCAACCCAAGCTTCAACACCCGGACACTGCTTCAACTACTAACAAGCAACCCAAGCTTCAACACTCGGACACAGTGTCAACTATTAACAATCAACCCAAGCTTCAACACCTGGACACTGCGTCAACTACAAACAATCAACCCAAGCTTCAACACTCAGACACTGTGTCAAATACTAACAATGAACCCAAGCTTCAACACCCGGACACTGTGTCAACTACAATCAACCCAAGCTTCAACACCTGGACACTGTGTCAACTACAAACAATCAACCCAAACTTCAACACCCGGACACTGTGTCAACTACAAACAATCAACCCAAGCTTCAACACCTGGACACTGTGTCAACTACTAACAATCAACCCAAGCTTCAACACCCGGACACTGTGTCAACTACTAACAATCAACCCAAGCTTCAACACCTGGACACTGTGTCAACTACAAACAATCAACCCAAGCTTAAACACCCGGACACTGTGTCAACTACTAACAATCAACCCAAGCTTCAACACCCAGACACTGTGTCAACTACTAACAATCAACCTAAGCTTCAACACCTGGACACTGTGTCAACTACAAACAATCAACCCAAGCTTCAACACTCAGACACTGTGTCAACTACTAACAATCAACCCAAGCTTCAACACCCGGACACTGTGTCAACTACTAACAATCAACCCAAGCTTTAACACCTGGACACTGTGTCAACTACAAACAATCAACCCAAGCTTCAACACCCGGACACTGTGTCAACTACTAACAATCAACCCAAGCTTCAACACCCGGACACTGTTTCAACTACTAACAATCAACCCAAGCCTCAACACCTGGACACTGTGTCAACTACAAACAATCAACCCAAGCTTCAACACTCAGACACTGTATCAACTACTAACAATCAACCCAAGCTTCAACACCTGGACACTGTGTCAACTACAAACAATCAACCCAAGATTCAACACCTGGACACTGTGTCAACTACAAACAATCAACCCAAGCTTCAACACCCTGACACTGTGTCAACTACTAACAATCAACCCAAGCTTCAACACCCGGACACTGTGTCAACTACAAACAATCAACCCAAGCTTCAACACCTGGACACTGTGTCAACTACTAACAATCGACCCAAGCTTCAACACCCGGACACTGTGTCAACTACTAACAATCAACCCAAGCTTCAACACCTGGACACTGTGTCAACTACAAACAATCAACCCAAGCTTCAACACCCGGACACTGTGTCAACTACTAACAATCAACCCAAGCTTCAACACCCGGACACTGTGTCAACTACTAACAATCAACCCAAGCTTCAACACCTGGACACTGTGTCAACTACAAACAATTAACCCAAGCTTCAACACTCAGACACTGTGTCAACTACTAACAATCAACCCAAGCTTCAACACTCAGACACTGTGTCAACTACTAACAATCAACCCAAGCTTAAACACCCGGACACTGTGTCAACTACTAACAATCAACCCAAGCTTAAACACCCGGACACTGCGTCAACTGCTAACAATCAACCCAAGCTTTAACACCCAGACACTGTGTCAACTACTAACAATCAACCCAAGCTTCAACACCTGGACACTGTGTCAACTACTAACAATCAACCCAAGCTTAAACACCCGGACACTGTGTCAACTACTAACAATCAACCCAAGCTTAAACACCCGGACACTGCGTCAACTGCTAACAATCAACCCAAGCTTCAACACCTGGACACTGTTTCAACTGCTAACAATCAACCCAAGCTTCAACACTCAGACACTGTGTCAACTGCTAACAATCAACCCAAGCTTTAACACCCAGACACTGCTTCAACTACTAACAATCAACCCAAGCTTCAACCCTTGGTAACTGTGTCAACTACTAACAATCAACCAAATCTTCAACACCCAGACACTGCATGACCTACAATCAAAACTGGTTCAAAGTTTGCTCTTAATTTTAATTTCATAAGAGACTGAATGTTGGCTCTTTTGCCAATACTTCAAGTACCCTAATAAACGGTTATTCATTTCCTGCCTCCTTTTCAAAGTTGCTGTTAGACAGTGACAATGTAGCTGTGTTTGATACAATGCTTGGTTAGGTGGTGAATTGTTTCTCTCTCCTTCACAATTAATAACAAAATGCATGGCATACATGAAAGCTTAAAATTAAAAACAAATGAGTAAAACAGCCAAATGAGTGGATTTTTAATTTATTTTAAATTTGTATTGCAAACATATGGCTGCCAAGCTTATGTGATGACATTCTTGCATGCGATAAGAAACATTTTTACAACGTGACCATTACACCAGTTGCAAGTGCCAGACCTACTGGCTTTATTAATGCTTTTTTTGCTTCTCTAGCATTTTATTTTGATGGTAGTGAGTTATTTGTTGTCAGGTGCTCCCATTCCCCCAATCTTTTCTAACCTGACTACTACTGTCCTACCATCCTCTCCATAGGCTAACCCGGTCTATTCTGACTCAAGGAAAGCACTTTGGGCTGTGCAAGAGGTAGGGAAGAGCTATACAGATATTAATACAATGCAATTTCCTGGATCAGTTAGCAAGCAGGCAGGGTTTGGCTTTCTGTTCCCTTACCCCCATACCTCTTCTTGTCTATCTACCACCACCAATCATGTTCTGCATAGGCTAGCCTTTCTTCTATCTGCACACTGCACCAGCATGCTGTGACAGCGACCTCAGATTTTGTTTCTGTGCCTCCATCCCCCTACCATTCTTGCTCTGTTTCCAATCACTCATCACTCTCCACATTGACTATCTCTTTTCATTCTTGCTCATCACATCCTCCCTGTTGCGTGGACTGTCATAGACAGTGGCGGCTGGCATCTACGGTAGTGGGGAGCACATGAGGAAATAATATATAAAAACAAGTTAACGGTTACCTGAAGACGAACATGAGGTCCTCTGCTGTGGATCTCTTCTTCCTGGAACTGGATGGTGCAACTCCCTTGACCAATCCTGGTGCTGTTCTAACCATTATAAGATTGGAGGGAGAGGCCTCACTTAGCGCTTCACACCACTGTAGAGTCCTGCACTTGCTCTAACCTAGCAGGCCTCACCCTATCCTGACGATCTGTCTGGGATGTTGGATAAATATTAAAATAATAAGGAATTACCATTTTATTTTTCATCTCTAGGGTTTTGGAGATGATTTAAGTGGGGTGACGCTCCTACACTCCAACAGAGGAGCCACTCCTGGACACAAGCTGAGCTTTATCTGTTCCCCATCCCTCCTCATTTCTGCATCTCTTCCTCATTTCTCCTGCATAAGCTGCCACATCTCCTTCCTGCACAATCCAGCATCCTTGTAGTGTGGCGGTCACTGGTTGTTTCCTGCAGTAGAAGCGGGCGAGCCACTGAAAGCTCGAGCCAGGCTCTGGCGCAGCTCGAGGTCCTTTTGAAACATCGAGCCCATAACAAGCCGAGCTCTCATGTGGCTACTACCTGCCAGCCTCGCTCTACCCAGGATGTGGCGTTACGGCCAGAGCTGCAGACTTTGGAATATGGGAACCAGGTTGGAGCCTTGGGATCGGCTCACCATCATGAGATTCTGGGAAAATCACTTAGTCTACCGGAGCCTAAAAAAATGAATGTGACCTTGTGTAATGTAAAACTGGTGTTCACATAAAGCAGTACAATACATTCAGTTGGCGTTGTGCTATATGAAAACTTTATAAAACTGCACAGAGGTAAAAAATAAAGCATTGGCTTGAAAAGGAGAGACCTATGGGTACCCCTTTAGGGGCTCTTCTGTGCAAGTTAAAGTCGCTATGCAAATCACGTTAGCGTTAAGTTAGCGCCAAGACGCCCATGGGCATACGTCGCGCTTTATAAATTTTAAAAATAAATAAATAAATAAATAAATAAATAAATCACGGCTTCCCTGCTTAAGTTGCAGAATCTTAACCAAATATTACATTTCACCAAAACTATTTTTTTTTTCATATTTGCTAAAGAAAGCACATTTAAAGTCATGAATTCAGATTACCAGCTGTAGAAAAACCTATTGTGTTTGAATAAATAAACTAATGTTGCTCTATAACAATGTGGGCTACACACAAGGTTCACATGACAACCGTCTAGCTCCAGTGTGAGGACGGAGGCAGAAATAATTCTAAGTTCCTGTTTAAAAACTATAACTTAAGTTCTTCTTAGTGCAGTGCTAATATGTGACACATTAATATCAAAGCTTCCACATGTTAAAGAAATACACTTTTTTGACTTTTGAAAAGACTTTCTCATTATTTATGAGATGTTTGTTATATGATTTATATAGCAAACATTTTTAGGTCTCGCGACCTATCAATGCGCGCAAGCGCATTGAGCGGAGCGAGAATTCAAGTGCTCGAAATCCTAGTGAAACCAAGGGCTTCTTGCGCTGCGGTTTTCATTAAGTTCACGTGAATCACGTGAGCAAACAAGCACGCGCATCAGCCTCCCTCCCTCCTAATTGCTTTTTTTTTTAACGGCCTCACAGCACATCAATGGGCTTCGCCCAGCGTGCGCTGTGCAGCTTCTCCTCCCCTAATTATTCATGGCTGGCCGCTGGCCGGCCGTACTTTCAGTTTCCCTGCCTTTCTCGCTTTCCCTGTTAGACCCTTCTGCTGATCTCTCTTCCTCACCCAAAGCTCTTGCCTTGTTCTCTCTCTACGTCTACTCCTCACTTCTTTAACTAATATCATGTTCACACAGTCTCCTTGTCTCTGGCAGCACAGTATGCTCATTCTTTCCCGTCTCCCTCCTTCCATCTTTGTCTTCCTATCTTTGAAATCTGATGTGTCTGTTCCCTTCTCGTTGTCTCCCATTTTCTGCCCTTCCTCCATTGCACTTTCTACCACTCTGATTCTAACCTCTCCTTGGTGTTTCAGTGTTTTTAATCCCCACTTCTTCTATAATCACCCCTGCATTTTCAGGAATCTCTCTCTCTTCATTCCACACGCAGCTATTCTGTTCATCTCTCTAACCGCCCCCACGCCCCTCTCCACTACCTTCTCTGCCTGCCTCTTTATGTGCTTGCTGACTTCCGCGCTGCCCTTCTCACGCCATTTTCTCCGAGTGTGCTTATAGTATCTCTGCTCCTCCTCTGACTCTGCTCCCTCTACACTGCCTTCCCGTATTCTGTTACCCTGTCTCCGTCACAACCTCCATTGTTACTGCCCCTCTTCCTTATGATGCCCGGAACAACAGCAAACAAAGCTGCCTCATGTCATGTTTGACTTTCAGCCCAGACATTTTGGCTACCAGCGCATTAGATTCTGGGACCTGTAGTGTTTCTTTAACATTGTAAGCATGATATCGCAATTTCCCCTTGTATGTGTGGCTGATGGATAAAAAAGCTACATGGAGTTAAGCGGAATTTGCATGTGCATCGGTCTTAATTAATCTTTGGCTCTATAGAATACCGCGGGCAAAATATATTCGTCCACTTCCATGGAACCAAGATTAGTATCTAAAGCACTGCATGTTCGTTCTTATTTATGGTGAGCTAACCATAATTAGAAATTTTGTGAAAGATCTCAAGCGATTCATTGTTACCTAAAAGGCTTTTCTCCCTGTAGTATCTGAACTACATTATTTTTGATTACATTTTTAAATCGTTTCACAGACCTTTTATTTCAACTTGTATTCAAAAGACTGCCAATTCATGTTTGTGCTCGTGGTCTTTTGAGTTCCCTCAGGAGGATCTGAGGGAAATCTCTGAAGTGAACTTGTTCTTAAAATAAACATGTAATTTAAGACCGTGCTGGTGCTAGTCTTATTACTAGCGTAGCTGCTTCTGCCTTGAAGCACGTTCACTATGTAGGTGCACATGCAGAAAACCCCGCACACCGTATTTGATATTGTTTCATTATGGTGGCATTTTAGAAGTTTGCATATCTTTTGTTATTAACTTCTTGAGCAACCTCATAACATGCTAAATTGTCATAATATATCATTTTGGAGGGCTTGGATTGATTTAAGTGGCTTGCTGCTATATTGTATGTTCTAACAATTTATATCAACAAGCCTTGCCAAAGCCAATTTGACTTACCAAAGATTGGCTTGACAATAACTTCTAGCCATGTGGTGCAGCAGTGCAACTGTCTACTGTGCAGCATGTGTAGAAGTAACAACAAACAAGCATTGGCATTGCCAATAGGTCTCGCTTGTGGGACCTTATAAGTATTTAGTTATGCAGCACAATATCATTAGTGCAACAACATCAACTGTTGCATGCCTAAACACTTATAAGGTACAAGGTTTAGCCGTGCAACAGCTGATGTTGTTGCACCAGGGATATTGTGCTGCAAAACTAAATACTTATAAGGTCCCACAAGCGAGACCTATTGGCTATGCCAATGCTTGTTATGTTTCGGTTCGTGCACGGGCTCCAAGAGCCGAGCCTGACCCAAGGCTTGGCTCTAATTTCTTGCATCATTCACCTCTCTACAAGGGTAAGTAAACACTCATCTGTCACACCCTCTATGCACACCCATTGACTCTTTTCACTCTCCACCTTTCTGTAATCATGAGTTCTCACCCCTGAAGAAGGCCCTCTGAGAGGGCAAAAAACCAAGCATGCTTGTGTTAATCCCTCCAAGCAGAAGCATCATTTGAATTCTTCCCATGGCTCAGCAGGTGATTGAATCCTGGCCAAAGCAGAGGTAAACCTGTGGCCAATGGAACCATTTGCCAACTGACCCTGGATTCACACTGACCATTGAAGATAAGTCCAGAGCATGTGTGTAGAGCAAACGTTTCCACACTGACCCTGGATTCACGCAGACCCTTAGAGGTGAATCCATGCAGGACCACATGTGTAGGGCGTGACTTGCCACGCTGACCCTGGATTCACGCTGACCCTTGGAGGTGAATCCATGCAGGACCACATGTGTAGGGCGTGACTTGCCACGCTGACCCTGGATTCACGCAGACCCTTGGAGGTGAATACATGCAGGAGCACGTGTGTAGGGCATGTCTTTCCACACTGACCCTGGATTCACACTGACCCTTGGAGGTGAATCCATGCAGGGGCACGTGTGTAGGGCATGTCTTTCCACACTGACCCTGGATTCACACTGACCCTTGGAGGTGAATCCATGCAGGGGCACGTGTGTAGGGCATGTCTTTCCACACTGACCCTGGATTCACACTGACCCTTGGAGGTGAATCCATGCAGGAGCACGTGTGTAGGGCATGTCTTTCCACATTGACCCTGGATTCACGCAGACCCTTAGAGGTGAATACATGCAGGAGCACGTGTGTAGGGCATGTCTTTCCACATTGACCCTGGATTCACGCAGACCCTTAGAGGTGAATCCATGCAGGAGCACGTGTGTAGGGCATGTCTTTCCACATTGACCCTGGATTCACACTGACCCTTGGAGGTGAATCCATGCAGGAGCACGTGTGTAGGGCATGTCTTTCCACATTGACCCTGGATTCACGCAGACCCTTAGAGGTGAATACATGCAGGAGCACGTGTGTAGGGCATGTCTTTCCACGCTAACCCTGGATTCACGCAGACCCTTGGAGGTGAATCCATGCAGGAGCACGTGTGTAGGGCATGTCTTTCCACATTGACCCTGGATTCACGCAGACCCTTAGAGGTGAATGCATGCAGGAGCACGTGTGTAGGGCATGTCTTTCCACGCTAACCCTGGATTCACGCAGACCCTTGGAGGTGAATCCATGCAGGAGCGCACGTGTGTAGGGCATGTCTTTCCACATTGACCCTGGATTCACGCAGACCCTTAGAGGTGAATGCATGCAGGAGCACGTGTGTAGGGCATGTCTTTCCACGCTAACCCTGGATTCACGCAGACCCTTGGAGGTGAATCCATGCAGGAGCACGTGTGTAGGGCAAGCCTTTCCATGCTAACCCTGGATTCACGCCCAACGTTGGATGTGAATCCATGCAGGAGTGTTTGTGTAGAGCGAATGTTTGCCACGCTGACCCTGGATTCACACTGACCCTTGTAGGTGATTTCATCCAGGAGCATGTGTGTAGGCGAGCTCTGACCCTGGATTCACACTAACCCTAGCAGGTGAACCCATGCAGGATTTCCCTCCCATGTTAGACTTGATATTTTGCTTTTCTAAACTTGACTGGGTTCTTTGATTGATTTCTGTACTTTAACTAAGCTTTGCACTCCGAAGTACTTATTCATCACTGTTGACTGTTCCAATCGATTTCTGCGTGACTAAACTCTGAAAATAAAACCTTTAAGGATTAAGACTTCTCTGCTTGTCATTTTTGTAGGAGAAAATGGGTTCTAAGCACCTGTCATTGAAATTGTTTTAATTGAGGAACAGGCTCAGCGGGAACACCAATGTCCATATATTCTGAAAGGCCCCTCATTCTATTTCAACCAGCCCTACTTGTGCCCAAGACCACAGGTTTGGTGTTTGGTGTTCTTGCACTAGGTCTAGTCGGCCACACAGCACAGCTCTCTGGTTGGGAAAGACATGGTGAGCTTGGCAAGAAGATACAGTGGCTTGGAGCCTAACCACCGCTTACCATTGGGTAGAGTTTGTGTCACTCTCCTATGCTTGCTTCTTATTCTGGTCCCAGCATGTCAATCTTCTGTTTGTCCCTACCTTGGTGCCATGCCTCTTTACAATCTATTTTGATTGGCTGGCCTCTATGCTTCACTGCTTTCTGTTCAAGCACTACTTTTTAGGTTTTGCCTCGCCAAAAAGATGCGCTCTGCGCATCTTTTTCGCGCAGGCGAAAACCTGATGAGAATTGTAGTGTGCTTTGGGTCGGCCCTCCTCATTCATTGGCTGGCTCCGTAAATGGAGCCTTGCCATTGGACGAGGGGCCTGTCCGTCAATGCCGGACCAGACACGGGGGCGTTCCCGACATTCTTTGGCTTTTGCCGACGTCACGCGACGCCGGGAACGCCCCCGATTCTGTTCCGGCATTGCCGGCACCTCCCTTGCTCCCCCTCCCGCTTGTTATGAAGTAGCCCGAGGAAAAGTTCGCACCGCTTTGCGGCCTCCAAAAGGAAAGGCCAGCTGTGCCACCACGCCGTACCCAGAGCAGGGGCGCGGGTTTCGTGGAAAGCCACTCTACACCCTCGGAAACCATTTCACACTGGCAGTGTGCCCCATGCCGTGACAAAACGACATAAGCGCCCCCCGCCGAACCCCTCCCCCCAAAAAAAAATCTTAGTCTGCTGCCCAACCCCAGCACAACCGGTTAGATACTATATTGTATTTACAGCTCACTCCCGCCATGGCTTCGCAGCGCTAGATATCAGCACTGTTTGTCCACTACATTAAAACGGAATGTTTTTAACTGCACAAATGAGATTCGCCGTATATTCTTCGGTGGGGATTAGTAGGAGACCTCCCGGTTTAAATTAAGTAGGGTCCCGGAGGCCTATTGTAGTGAACAGTGTTCTACTCGAGTCACCTGGCTGCTTCGAGGAGCTAGGCTCCTGCATGCGGGCCGCCGCTCGCCATCTTAAGCACGCCACAGCCCACCCGGCCGATGGGTGGCTCCACCTGCAGCACGTCTGCCGGAGAGCACTCAGGGGATCCCTCTCACTTCGACCCCCCCCCCCCCCCCCTCCCAGGACCGACCGTACCCCCTTGGAGGTTGAGACCCAATGGAATACTGGTCACTAATCTACGTGAAATGACTCCCACCCCCTAAACAAGGACCCCTGAAACGCCTGCTCGGAGGGCCGCAGAAGGATTTTGGCTGCTTGAGGAACCCTCGCCCCCCAAACCTTGACAAGCGGGAAGAAAAAGGCGCCTGTTCCAGGGCTCCGAAGGGACGTAGCGCTTAAAGTAACAGAAGGACAGTGAGAATCAGCGATCAAAGGTAAGTCACAAGAGCAACATTATTAAAACGTTAGCCATGCAGGAGCAAGCGCCACGACTCCCTTAAAAATACTCGAGGCGCTGCAGTGTGAACGGGAGAACAAACTGTCTGTTAAGGGGCATGGGTGGGGGGGTATCGTAAACGTGCACCATCTTGCACCCTCCCCGAGACCGCTGTTGTCCCAACGCAGTCAAATATAACAGAACTATGAACTTTCACTCAGAGGGGGACCGATTTAAAATAGAATGAAAATCAATCCAAGATAAACTAATGCTCCGGGGAGCTTCTTCTGAACTCATGGTAGTCGTACTGACGCGGGAACGGTTTTAATAAAACTAAAATAAAAAGCCAGGGAAACGTAGCTTCCAACAGATCGTGTCCATTCCGACCTGTGAACAAGAACCCCCCCAACCCACCCATCACAGAAGTACGCTTCCCCGTACACAGCAATCAGGGTGTATGTTTAGAGACCAACCCAGACCGCCCATGTCCTCTCCTGCTCCCCACTGCAACAAGACCCCCTCACAGTTTACATTCACTCCCCTGTGCCCCCAGAGTCGCCCACTGACCTCTCTCCACGATAAACCCGCCCTCTGCCACCAGCAGTCCGCCCTGCACTCTGACCTTTCACGGCCTCCATACCTAGATCCCGCTGACGCACCTGTTCTCCTCTGCAGTTTCAATCCTGTGAATGTGGCGCACCCGTGCATCAGCCTCTTAAAGTCTGACCGGGGTGGGGTCGAATCCGCACTGGAACCAGGTGAGCTTAAGTCCCGCCCCTCGGGCGGAGCATAACCCGACACGCCCATACCGTAGCATCTGACGAGCCCTCGCTTTAGGACAGTACAAGCGCCCCTCTGAGCCACAAAACACTGTCCCCATGTGGAGGGGCGCTCGGGGACAGGGCCACACGCTGCCAACACCTCTCGGAGGAAGGGTACCACCCGCGAGGGCCACACCCGGGATACCCACTGTCCTCCGATGTGGGCATGGATCAGCAGCATTCCGGAGTAGCGTGCTACTCACTGAAAAAGCGCTTCAATGTCAAGTCAGGGGTAGTAGGCCCTATATAAATGCACTACAATACTCTAAGGAGGTGGTCAGGGAGAGAGACTACCCAGCTTCCACTGCAAAGTCTAAGAAAGGGGACTCTCAATAACCACCCAATGCCCACTAGCCCTCTCTCGAGGAGTACCCAGAGACAGACCCACCTGCAGCCGCGGCCCGTGGAGGAAGTTGCGGTGGAGCAGGCAGGCGGGGCGGAGGAGGGGCAGGGTGGGGGTGATAAGCACAGGAATCTGGATGATTGCAGGTAAGTAAACAATTAAATTAAGAAAACGAATTTCGGAGCATCAGAGTGGAGCTTCAGAGTGGAGCTTCAGAGTGGAGCTTCAGAGTGGAGCTTCAGAGTGCAGAGTGGAGCTTCAGAGTGCAGATTCAGAGTGGAGCTTCAGAGTGCAGAGTGGAGCTTCAGAGTGCAGAGTGGAGCTTCAGAGTGCAGATTCAGAGTGCAGAGTGGAGCTTCAGAGTGCAGAGTTGAGCTTCAGAGTGGAGCTTCAGAGTGGAGCTTCAGAGTGGAGCTTCAGAGTGGAGCTTCAGAGTGCAGCTTCAGAGTGCAGAGTGGAGCTTCAGAGTGCAGCTTCAGAGTGCAGAGTGGAGCTTCAGAGTGCAGAGTGGAGCTTCAGAGTGCAGAGTGGAGCTTCAGAGTGGAGCTTCAGAGTGGAGCTTCAGAGTGGAGCTTCAGAGTGGAGCTTCAGAGTGGAGCTTCAGAGTGCAGCTTCAGAGTGCAGAGTGGAGCTTCAGAGTGCAGCTTCAGAGTGCAGAGTGGAGCTTCAGAGTGCAGAGTGGAGCTTCAGAGTGCAGAGTGGAGCTTCAGAGTGGAGCTTCAGAGTGGAGCTTCAGAGTGGAGCTTCAGAGTGGAGCTTCAGAGTGTCAAGAGCAATGCCAATAGCTCTAACTTTAACAAAGGCAAAACCATTGCATTGTAAATGCTTGTTTTCTTTTTGCTTAAGCACTCCCAGCGAGTGCATGTGTTTTCCTGCTGTCTCCCTCGTGTACTGCTTTTCCCCTGCACTATGAGTTGCTCACTATCACCCATGTTTTTCTCCCCACAATCCTCAACATTGGGCTCACTCTCTTGTCCTCCCCGCAATGGCTGCCTCACTCATGTGCTCCTCCCCCACCAGCTGTATATTACTGTCTTGCTCTGTTTCTTCTCCCCACCCCCACCCTGTGATGTTTCCGTGCCCTTCTCTCCGTGTTGCTTTCCTCCCAACTGTACCCTCTTTCTCTTTTTCTTTTTCTCCCCCCCCCCAGCATCCCACGTGTTGTCGACCCCACTATATACTGAGCAACTCGGGTCGTTAAATAAAAAGGCACGCACGTCTAAAAAATGACACAGCTGACTGCGTCATAAGCTTCTTTACTTCTTTACCCATGCTGCACGCCATCAGGAGTGCAGTGCAGCATGGCTTAAAGCCATTGACAAGGCCAATAGGTCTCAAAAGCGAGACCTAATGGCTTTGCAGATGCTTGCTGTATATGGTGCCCTGTGTCTTAAATATGCCACTGGCAGGAGGCCAAGAAATTGGTGACATATGCGCTACATAATAACAGTCCACACAACTTGCCAAGCGCTGGCACAATCCAGCCTGAAGTGGCAACCTCGTGCCAAAAACAATATTCTCAGAGATTAAAAAGGAAAAGCTGAGCTCTTCTGGCACCATGGTTACCAGGCAGCCTCTGCTTCTTTGTGTGCTTTTAATCTTTTAGATAAACGAATTAGTGCTTCAAGGAAGGTGGAGAATGAAAAAACCTCAGCAAGCCCTCTGAAAACTGAATTCAGAGTTCACGTGTAGGTTTCTCCCACCAGGGAGACGAGGAGGAGGGTGGTTTGTCCCACGGTGCCTGAGGGACCATGGTGCTGTCTCCCTTGATGGAAGCGGGGTCGAGGGTGGGATCTCCCATGATGGATGCAGGCCCCATGGTTACCTTTCCTTCGATGGATGAATGGCCCAGGGTATTCTCTCTCACGATGGATGAATGGCTCAGGGTGTTCTCTCCCATGATGGATGAATGGTCCAGGGTGTTCTCTCCCATGATGAATGAATGGCTCAGGGTGTTCTCTCTCATGATGGATGAATGGTCCAGGGTGTATTCTCTCATGATGAATGAATGGCCCAGGGTGTTCTCTCTATGATGAATGAATGGCTCAGGGTGTTCTCTCCCATGATGGATGAATGGTCCAGGGTGTTCTCTCCCATGATGAATGAATGGCTCAGGGTGTTCTCTCTCATGATGGATGAATGGTCCAGGGTGTATTCTCTCATGATGAATGAATGGCCCAGGGTGTTCTCTCTATGATGAATGAATGGCTCAGGGTGTTCTGTCTCATGATGGATGAATGGTCCAGGGTGTATTCTCTCATGATGGATGAATGGCTCAGGGTGTTCTGTCTCGTGATGGATGAATGGCTCAGGGTGTTCTCCCTAATGATGGATGAATGGCTCAGGGTGTTCTCTCTCATGATGGATGAATGGCTCAGGGTGTTCTGTCTCATGATGGATGAATGGTCCAGGGTGTTCTCTCTCATGATGGATGAATGGCCCAGGGTGTTCTGTCTCATGATGGATGAATGGCTCAGGGTGTTCTCCCTAATGATGGATGAATGGCTCAGGGTGTTCTCTCTCATGATGGATGAATGGCTCAGGGTGTTCTGTCTCATGATGGATGAATGGTCCAGGGTGTTCTCTCTCATGATGGATGAATGGCCCAGGGTGTTCTGTCTCATGATGGATGAATGGCTCAGGGTGTTCTCTCTCATGATGGATGAATGGTCCAGGGTGTTCTCTCTCATGATGGATGAATGGCTCAGGGTGCTCTCTCTCACGATGGATGAATGGCTCAGGGTGTTCTGTCTCATGATGGATGAATGGCTCAGGGTGTTCTCTCTCATGATGGATGAATGGCTCAGGGTGTTCTCTCTCATGATGGATGAATGGCCCAGGGTGTTCTCTCTCATGATGGATGAATGGCCCAGGGTGTTCTCTCTCATGATGGATGATTGGCTCAGGGTGCTCTCTCTCACGATGGATGAATGGCTCAGGGTGTTCTCTCTCACGATGGATGAATGGCTCAGGGTGTTCTCTCTCATGATGGATGAATGGCTCAGGGTGCTCTCTCTCACGATGGATGAATGGCTCAGGGTGTTCTCTCTCACGATGGATGAATGGCTCAGGGTGTTCTCTCTCATGATGGATGAATGGCTCAGGGTGTTCTCTCTCATGATGGATGAATGGCTCAGGGTGCTCTCTCTCACGATGGATGAATGGCTCAGGGTGTTCTCTCTCACGATGGATGAATGGCTCAGGGTGTTCTCTCTCATGATGGATGAATGGTCCAGGGTGTTCTCTCTCATGATGGATGAATGGTCCAGGGTGTTCTCTCGCATGATGGATGAAGGTCCAGGGTGTTCTCTCTCTTGATGGATGAATGGCTCAGGGTGCTCTCTCTCATGGTGGATGAATGGCTCGGGGTGTTCTCTCTCATGATGGATGAATGGTCCAGGGTGTTCTCTCTCATGATGGATGAATGGCTCAGGGTGTTCTGTCTCATGATGGATGAATGGCCCAGGGTGTTCTCTCTCATGATGGATGAATGGCCCAGGGTGTTCTCTCTCACGATGGATGAATGGCTCAGGGTGTTCTCTCTCACGATGGATGAATGGCTCAGAGTGTTCTCTCTAATGATGGATGAATGGCTCAGGGTGCTCTCTCTCACGATGGATGAATGGCTCAGGGTGTTCTCTCTCATGATGGATGAATGGCTCAGGGTGTTCTCTCTCATGATGGATGAATGGCTCAGGGTGTTCTGTCTCATGATGGATGAATGGTCCAGGGTGTTCTCTCTCATGATGGATGAATGGTCCAGGGTGTTCTTTCTCATGGTGGATGAATGGTCCAGGGTGTTCTGTCTCATGATGGATGAATGGTCCAGGATGTTCTGTCTCATGATGGATGAATGGTCCAGGGTGTTCTCTCGCATGATGGATGAAGGTCCAGGGTGTTCTCTCTCACGATGAATGAATGGCTCGGGGTGTTCTCTCTCATGATGGATGAATGGCCCAGGGTGTTCTCTCTCATGATGAATGAATGGCTCAGGGTGTTCTCTCTGATGATGGATGAATGGCCCAAGGTGTTCTCTCTCATGATGGATGAATGGTCCAGGGTGTTCTCTCTCATGATGAATGAATGGTCCAGGGTGTTCTCTCTCACGATGGATGAATGGCTCAGGGTGTTTTCTCTCATGATAGATGAATGGTCCAGGGTGTTCTCTCTCATGATGGATGAATGGCCCAGGGTGTTCTCTCTCATGATGAATGAATGGCTCAGGGTGTTCTCTCTCACGATGGATGAATGGTCCAGGGTGTTCTCTCTCATGGTGGATGAATAGTCCAGGGTGTTCTCTCCCATGATGGATGAATGGCCCAGGGTGTTCTGTCTCATGATGGATGAATGGCTCAGGGTGTTCTCTCTCATGATGGATGAATGGTCCAGGGTGTTCTCTCGCATGATGGATGAATGGCTCAGGGTGCTCTCTCTCATGGTGGATGAATGGCTCGGGGTGTTCTCTCTCATGATGGATGAATAGCTCAGGGCGTTCTCTCTCATGGTGGATGAATGGCTCAGGGTGTTCTCTCTCATGATGGATGAATGGCTCAGGGTGTTCTGTCTCATGATGGATGAATGGTCTAGGGTGTTCTCTCTCATGATGGATGAATGGTCCAGGGTGTTCTTTCTCATGGTGGATGAATGGTCCAGGGTGTTCTGTCTCATGATGGATGAATGGTCCAGGATGTTCTGTCTCATGATGGATGAATGGTCCAGGGTGTTCTCTCGCATGATGGATGAAGGTCCAGGGTGTTCTCTCTCACGATGAATGAATGGCTCAGGGTGTTCTCTCTCATGATGGATGAATGGCCCAGGGTGTTCTCTCTCATGATGAATGAATGGCTCAGGGTGTTCTCTCTGATGATGGATGAATGGCCCAGGGTGTTCTCTCCCATGATGGATGAATGGCCCAGGGTGTTCTGTCTCATGATGGATGAATGGCTCAGGGTGTTCTGTCTCATGATGGATGAATGGTCCAGGGTGTTCTCTCTCATGATGGATGAATGGTCCAGGGTGTTCTTTCTCATGGTGGATGAATGGCTCAGGGTGTTCTGTCTCATGATGGATGAATGGCCCAGGGTGTTCTCTCTCATGATGGATGAATGGCCCAGGGTGTTATCTCTCACGATGGATGAATGGCTCAGGGTGTTCTCTCTCACGATGGATGAATGGCTCAGAGTGTTCTCTCTAATGATGGATGAATGGCTCAGGGTGCTCTCTCTCACGATGGATGAATGGCTCAGGGTGTTCTCTCTCATGATGGATGAATGGCTCAGGGTGTTCTCTCTCATGATGGATGAATGGTCCAGGGTGTTCTCTCTCAGGATGAATGAATGGCTCGGGGTGTTCTCTCTCAGGATGAATGAATGGCTCGGGGTGTTCTCTCTCACGATGGATGAATGGCTCAGGGTGTTCTCTCTAATGATGGATGAATGTCTCAGGGTGTTCTCTCTCATGATGGATGAATGGCTCAGGGTGTTCTCTCTCACGATGGATGAATGGTCCAGGGTGTTCTCTCTCATGATGGATGAATGGCTCAGGGTGTTCTCTCTCATGATGGATGAATGGCTCAGGGTGTTCTCTCTCATGATGGATGAATGGCCCAGGGTGTTCTGTCTCATGATGGATGAATGGTCCAGGGTGTTCTCTCTCATGATGGATGAATGGCTCAGGGTGTTCTCTCTCATGATGGATGAATGGTCCAGGGTGTTCTCTCTCATGATGGATGAATGGCTCAGGGTGTTCTGTCTCATGATGGATGAATGGCCCAGGGTGTTCTCTCTCATGATGGATGAATGGCCCAGGGTGTTCTCTCTCATGATGGATGAATGGCCCAGGGTGTTCTCTCTCACGATGGAGGAATGGCTCAGGGTGTTCTCTCTCACGATGGATGAATGGCTCAGAGTGTTCTCTCTAATGATGGATGAATGGCTCAGGGTGCTCTCTCTCACGATGGATGAATGGTCCAGGGTGTTCTCTCTCATGATGGATGAATGGTCCAGGGTGTTCTCTCTCATGATGGATGAATGGCTCAGGGTGTTCTCTCTCATGATGGATGAATGGTCCAGGGTGTTCTCTCTCAGGATGAATGAATGGCTCGGGGTGTTCTCTCTCAGGATGAATGAATGGCTCGGGGTGTTCTCTCTCACGATGGATGAATGGCTCAGGGTGTTCTCTCTCATGATGGATGAATGTCTCAGGGTGTTCTCTCTCATGATGGATGAATGGTCCAGGGTGTTCTCTCTAATGATGGATGAATGTCTCAGAGTGTTCTCTCTCATGATGGATGAATGGCTCAGGGTGTTCTCTCTCACGATGGATGAATGGTCCAGGGTGTTCTCTCTCATGATGGATGAATGGCTCATGGTGTTCTCTCTCATGATGGATGAATGGCTCAGGGTGTTCTCTCTCATGATGGATGAATGGCTCAGGGTGTTCTGTCTCATGATGGATGAATGGTCCAGGGTGTTCTCTCTCATGATGGATGAATGGTCCAGGGTGTTCTTTCTCATGGTGGATGAATGGTCCAGGGTGTTCTGTCTCATGATGGATGAATGGTCCAGGGTGTTGTTTCGCATGATGGATGAAGGTCCAGGGTGTTCTCTCTCACGATGAATGAATGGCTAGGTGTGTTCTCTCTCATGATGAATGAATGGCCCAGGGTGTTCTCTCTCACGATGAATGAATGGCTCGGGGTGTTCTGTCTCATGATGGATGAATGGCTCAGGGTGTTCTCTCTCATGATGGATGAATGGTCCAGGGTCTGCTCTCTCATGATGGATGAATGGCCCAGGGTGTTCTGTCTCATGATGGATGAATGGCCCAGGGTGTTCTGTCTCATGATGAATGAATGGCTCAGGGTGTTCTCTCTCATGATGGATGAATGGCTCAGGGTGTTCTCTCTGATGATGATGAATGGTCCAGGGTGTTCTCTCTCATGATGAAGGAATGGTCCAGGGTGTTCTCTCTCACGATGGATGAATGGCCCAGGGTGTTCTCTCTCATGATAGATGAATGGCCCAGGGTGTTCTCTCTCACGATGGATGAATGGCCCAGGGTGTTCTCTCTCATGATAGATGAATGGCCCAGGGTGTTCTCTCTCATGATAGATGAATGGCTCAGGGTGTTCTCTCTCATGATAGATGAATGGCCCAGGGTGTTCTCTCTCATGATGGATGAATGGCCCAGGGTGTTCTCTCTCATGATAGATGAATGGTCCAGGGTGTTCTCTCTCATGATGGATGAATGGCCCAGGGTGTTCTCTCTCACGATGGATGAATGGCCCAGGGTGTTCTCTCTCATGATGGATGAATGGCCCAGGGTGTTCTCTCCCATGATGAATGAATGGCTCAGAGTGTTCTCTCTCATGATGGATGAATGGCTCAGGGTGCTCTCTCTCACGATGGATGAATGGCTCAGGGTGTTCTCTCTCATGATGGATGAATGGTCCAGGGTGTTCTCTCTGATGATGGATGAATGGCCCAGGGTGTTCTCTCCCATGATGGATGAATGGCTCAGGGTGTTCTCTCTCATGATGGATGAATGGCTCAGGGTGTTCTCTCTCATGATGGATGAATAGCTCAGGGCGTTCTCTCTCATGGTGGATGAATGGCTCAGGGTGTTCTCTCTGATGATGATGAATGGCCCAGGGTGTTCTCTCTCACGATGGATGAATGGCCCAGGGTGTTCTCTCTCATGATAGATGAATGGCCCAGGGTGTTCTCTCTCATGATAGATGAATGGCTCAGGGTGTTCTCTCTCATGATAGATGAATGGCCCAGGGTGTTCTCTCTCATGATGGATGAATGGCCCAGGGTGTTCTCTCTCATGATAGATGAATGGTCCAGGGTCTTCTCTCTCATGATGGATGAATGGCCCAGGGTGTTCTCTCTCACGATGGATGAATGGCCCAGGGTGTTCTCTCTCATGATGGATGAATGGCCCAGGGTGTTCTCTCCCATGATGAATGAATGGCTCAGAGTGTTCTCTCTCATGATGGATGAATGGCCCAGGGTGTTCTCTCTCATGATGGATGAATGGCCCAGGGTGTTCTCTCCCATGATGAATGAATGGCTCAGAGTGTTCTCTCTCATGATGGATGAATGGCTCAGGGTGTTCTCTCTCACGATGGATGAATGGCCCAGGGTGTTCTCTCTCATGATAGATGAATGGCCCAGGGTGTTCTCTCTCATGATAGATGAATGGCTCAGGGTGTTCTCTCTCATGATAGATGAATGGCCCAGGGTGTTCTCTCTCATGATGGATGAATGGCCCAGGGTGTTCTCTCTCATGATAGATGAATGGTCCAGGGTGTTCTCTCTCATGATGGATGAATGGCCCAGGGTGTTCTCTCTCACGATGGATGAATGGCCCAGGGTGTTCTCTCTCATGATGGATGAATGGCCCAGGGTGTTCTCTCCCATGATGAATGAATGGCTCAGAGTGTTCTCTCTCATGATGGATGAATGGCTCAGGGTGTTCTCTCTCATGATGGATGAATGGTCCAGGGTGTTCTCTCTGATGATGGATGAATGGCCCAGGGTGTTCTCTCCCATGATGGATGAATGGCTCAGGGTGTTCTCTCTCATGATGGATGAATGGCTCAGGGTGTTCTCTCTCATGATGGATGAATAGCTCAGGGCGTTCTCTCTCATGGTGGATGAATGGCTCAGGGTGTTCTCTCTGATGATGATGAATGGCCCAGGGTGTTCTCTCTCACGATGGATGAATGGCCCAGGGTGTTCTCTCTCATGATAGATGAATGGCCCAGGGTGTTCTCTCTCATGATGGATGAATGGCTCAGGGTGTTCTCTCTGATGATGATGAATGGTCCAGGGTGTTCTCTCTCATGATGGATGAATGGTCCAGGGTGTTCTCTCTGATGATGATGAATGGTCCAGGGTGTTCTCTCCCATGATGAATGAATGGCTCAGGGTGTTCTCTCTCATGATGGATGAATGGTCCAGGGTGTTCTCTCTCACGATGGATGAATGGCTCAGGGTGTTCTGTCTCATGATGGATGAATGGTCCAGGGTGTTCTCTCTCTTGATGGATGAATGGCTCAGGGTGTTCTCTCTCATGATGGATGAATAGCTCAGGGCGTTCTCTCTCATAGTGGATGAATGGCTCAGGGTGTTCTCTCTGATGATGATGAATGGCCCAGGGTGTTCTCTCTCACGATGGATGAATGGCCCAGGGTGTTCTCTCTCATGATGGATGAATGGTCCAGGGTGTTCTCTCCCATGATGAATGAATGGCTCAGGGTGTTCTCTCTCATGATGGATGAATGGTCCAGGGTGTTCTCTCTCACGATGGATGAATGGCTCAGGGTGTTCTGTCTCATGATGGATGAATGGTCCAGGGTGTTCTCTCGCATGATGGATGAAGGTCCAGGGTGTTCTCTCTCACGATGAATGAATGGCTCAGGGTGTTCTCTCTCATGATGGATGAATGGCCCAGGGTGTTCTCTCTCATGATGAATGAATGGCTCAGGGTGTTCTCTCTGATGATGGATGAATGGCCCAGGGTGTTCTCTCCCATGATGGATGAATGGCTCAGGGTGTTCTGTCTCATGATGGATGAATGGCTCAGGGTGTTCTCTCTCATGATGGATGAATGGCTCAGGGTGTTCTCTCTCATGATGGATGAATGGTCCAGGGTGATCTGTCTCATGATGGATGAATGGCTCAGGGTGTTCTGTCTCATGATGGATGAATGGTCCAGGGTGTTCTCTCTCATGATGGATGAATGGTCCAGGGTGTTCTTTCTCATGGTGGATGAATGGCTCAGGGTGTTCTGTCTCATGATGGATGAATGGCCCAGGGTGTTCTCTCTCATGATGGATGAATGGCCCAGGGTGTTCTCTCTCACGATGGATGAATGGCTCAGGGTGTTCTCTCTCACGATGGATGAATGGCTCAGAGTGTTCTCTCTAATGATGGATGAATGGCTCAGGGTGCTCTCTCTCACGATGGATGAATGGCTCAGGGTGTTCTCTCTCATGATGGATGAATGGCTCAGGGTGTTCTCTCTCATGATGGATGAATGGTCCAGGGTGTTCTCTCTCAGGATGAATGAATGGCTCGGGGTGTTCTCTCTCAGGATGAATGAATGGCTCGGGGTGTTCTCTCTCACGATGGATGAATGGCTCAGGGTGTTCTCTCTCATGATGAATGAATGTCTCAGGGTGTTCTCTCTCATGATGGATGAATGGTCCAGGGTGTTCTCTCTAATGATGGATGAATGTCTCAGGGTGTTCTCTCTCATGATGGATGAATGGCTCAGGGTGTTCTCTCTCACGATGGATGAATGGTCCAGGGTGTTCTCTCTCATGATGGATGAATGGCTCATGGTGTTCTCTCTCATGATGGATGAATGGCTCAGGGTGTTCTGTCTCATGATGGATGAATGGTCCAGGGTGTTCTCTCTCATGATGGATGAATGGCTCAGGGTGTTCTCTCTCATGATGGATGAATGGTCCAGGGTGTTCTCTCTCATGATGGATGAATGGCTCAGGGTGTTCTGTCTCATGATGGATGAATGGCCCAGGGTGTTCTCTCTCATGATGGATGAATGGCCCAGGGTGTTCTCTCTCATGATGGATGAATGGCCCAGGGTGTTCTCTCTCACGATGGAGGAATGGCTCAGGGTGTTCTCTCTCACGATGGATGAATGGCTCAGAGTGTTCTCTCTCATGATGGATGAATGGTCCAGGGTGTTCTCTCTCATGATGGATGAATGGCTCAGGGTGTTCTGTCTCATGATGGATGAATGGCTCAGGGTGTTCTCTCTCACGATGAATGAATGGCTCAGGGTGTTCTCTCTCATGATGGATGAATGGCCCAGGGTGTTCTCTCTCATGATGAATGAATGGCTCAGGGTGTTCTCTCTGATGATGGATGAATGGCCCAGGGTGTTCTCTCCCATGATGGATGAATGGTCCAGGGTGATCTGTCTCATGATGGATGAATGGCCCAGGGTGATCTGTCTCATGATGGATGAATGGCTCAGGGTGTTCTGTCTCATGATGGATGAATGGTCCAGGGTGTTCTCTCTCATGATGGATGAATGGTCCAGGGTGTTCTTTCTCATGGTGGATGAATGGCTCAGGGTGTTCTGTCTCATGATGGATGAATGGCCCAGGGTGTTCTCTCTCATGATGGATGAATGGTCCAGGGTGTTCTCTCTCACGATGGATGAATGGCTCAGGGTGTTCTCTCTCACGATGGATGAATGGCTCAGAGTGTTCTCTCTAATGATGGATGAATGGCTCAGGGTGCTCTCTCTCACGATGGATGAATGGCTCAGGGTGTTCTCTCTCATGATGGATGAATGGCTCAGGGTGTTCTCTCTCATGATGGATGAATGGTCCAGGGTGTTCTCTCTCAGGATGAATGAATGGCTCGGGGTGTTCTCTCTCAGGATGAATGAATGGCTCGGGGTGTTCTCTCTCACGATGGATGAATGGCTCAGGGTGTTCTCTCTCATGATGAATGAATGTCTCAGGGTGTTCTCTCTCATGATGGATGAATGGTCCAGGGTGTTCTCTCTAATGATGGATGAATGTCTCAGGGTGTTCTCTCTCATGATGGATGAATGGCTCAGGGTGTTCTCTCTCACGATGGATGAATGGTCCAGGGTGTTCTCTCTCATGATGGATGAATGGCTCAGGGTGTTCTCTCTCATGATGGATGAATGGCTCAGGGTGTTCTGTCTCATGATGGATGAATGGTCCAGGGTGTTCTCTCTCATGATGGATGAATGGCTCAGGGTGTTCTCTCTCATGATGGATGAATGGTCCAGGGTGTTCTCTCTCATGATGGATGAATGGCTCAGGGTGTTCTGTCTCATGATGGATGAATGGCCCAGGGTGTTCTCTCTCATGATGGATGAATGGCCCAGGGTGTTCTCTCTCATGATGGATGAATGGCCCAGGGTGTTCTCTCTCACGATGGAGGAATGGCTCAGGGTGTTCTCTCTCACGATGGATGAATGGCTCAGAGTGTTCTCTCTAATGATGGATGAATGGCTCAGGGTGCTCTCTCTCACGATGGATGAATGGCTCAGGGTGTTCTCTCTCATGATGGATGAATGGCTCAGGGTGTTCTCTCTCATGATGGATGAATGGTCCAGGGTGTTCTCTCTCAGGATGAATGAATGGCTCGGGGTGTTCTCTCTCAGGATGAATGAATGGCTCGGGGTGTTCTCTCTCACGATGGATGAATGGCTCAGGGTGTTCTCTCTCATGATGGATGAATGTCTCAGGGTGTTCTCTCTCATGATGGATGAATGGTCCAGGGTGTTCTCTCTAATGATGGATGAATGTCTCAGGGTGTTCTCTCTCATGATGGATGAATGGCTCAGGGTGTTCTCTCTCACGATGGATGAATGGTCCAGGGTGTTCTCTCTCATGATGGATGAATGGCTCATGGTGTTCTCTCTCATGATGGATGAATGGCTCAGGGTGTTCTCTCTCATTATGGATGAATGGCTCAGGGTGTTCTGTCTCATGATGGATGAATGGTCCAGGGTGTTCTCTCTCATGATGGATGAATGGTCCAGGGTGTTCTTTCTCATGGTGGATGAATGGTCCAGGGTGTTCTGTCTCATGATGGATGAATGGTCCAGGGTGTTCTTTCGCATGATGGATGAAGGTCCAGGGTGTTCTCTCTCACGATGAATGAATGGCTAGGGGTGTTCTCTCTCATGATGAATGAATGGCCCAGGGTGTTCTCTCTCACGATGAATGAATGGCTCGGGGTGTTCTGTCTCATGATGGATGAATGGCTCAGGGTGTTCTCTCTCATGATGGATGAATGGTCCAGGGTCTGCTCTCTCATGATGGATGAATGGCCCAGGGTGTTCTGTCTCATGATGGATGAATGGCCCAGGGTGTTCTGTCTCATGATGAATGAATGGCTCAGGGTGTTCTCTCTCATGATGGATGAATGGCTCAGGGTGTTCTCTCTGATGATGATGAATGGTCCAGGGTGTTCTCTCTCATGATGGATGAATGGCCCAGGGTGTTCTCTCTCATGGTGGATGAATAGCTCAGGGCGTTCTCTCTCATGGTGGATGAATGGCTCAGGGTGTTCTCTCTCATGATGGATGAATGGCTCAGGGTGTTCTCTCTGATGATGATGAATGGTCCAGGGTGTTCTCTCCCATGATGAATGAATGGCTCAGGGTGTTCTCTCTCATGATAGATGAATGGCTCAGGGTGCTCTCTCTCACGATGGATGGATGAATGGTCCAGGGTGTTCTCTCTGATGATGGATGAATGGCCCAGGGTGTTCTCTCCCATGATGGATGAATGGCTCAGGGTGTTCTCTCTCATGGTGGATGAATAGTCCAGGGTGTTCTCTCCCATGATGGATGAATGGCCCAGGGTGTTCTGTCTCATGATGGATGAATGGCTCAGGGTGTTCTCTCTCATGATGGATGAATGGTCCAGGGTGTTCTCTCTCATGATGGATGAATGGTCCAGGGTGTTCTCTCGCATGATGGATGAATGGTCCAGGGTGTTCTCTCTCATGATGGATGAATGGTCCAGGGTGTTCTCTCGCATGATGGATGAAGGTCCAGGGTGTTCTCTCTCATGGTGGATGAATGGCTCAGGGTGTTCTGTCTCATGATGGATGAATGGTCCAGGGTGTTCTCTCTCATGATGGATGAATGGCCCAGGGTGTTCTGTCTCATGATGGATGAATGGCTCAGGGTGTTCTCTCTCATGACGGATGAATGGCTCAGGGTGTTCTCTCTCATGATGGATGAATGGCTCAGGGTGCTCTCTCTCATGATGGATGAATGGCTCGGGGTGTTCTCTCTCATGATGGATGAATAGCTCAGGGTGTTCTCTCTCATGATGGATGAATGGCTCAGGGTGTTCTGTCTCATGATGGATGAATGGTCCAGGGTGTTCTCTCGCATGATGGATGAAGGTCCAGGGTGTTCTCTCTCACGATGAATGAATGGCTCGGGGTGTTCTCTCTTATGATGGATGAATGGCTCGGGGTGTTCTCTCTGATGATGATGAATGGTCCAGGGTGTTCTCTCTCATGATGAATGAATGGCCCAGGGTGTTCTCTCTCATGATGAATGAATGGCTCACTCAGGGTGTTCTCTCTCACGATGGATGAATGGTCCAGGGTGTTCTCTCTCATGATGGATGAATGGCTCAGGGTGTTCTCTCTCATGATGGATGAATGGCCCAGGGTGTTCTCTCTCATGATGGATGAATGGTCCAGGGTGTTCTCTCTCATGATGAATGAATGGCCCAGGGTGTTCTCTCTCATGATGAATGAATGGCTCACTCAGGGTGTTCTCTCTCATGATGAATGAATGGCTCACTCAGGGTGTTCTCTCTCACGATGGATGAATGGCCCAGGGTGTTCTCTCTCATGATGGATGAATGGTCCAGGGTGTTCTCTCTCATGATGGATGAATGGCCCAGGGTGTTCTCTCTCATGATGGATGAAGGTCCAGGGTGTTCTCTCCCATGATGAATGAATGGCTCAGGGTGTTCTCTCTCATGATGGATGAATGGCCCAGGGTGTTCTCTCTCACGATGGATGAATGGCCCAGGGTGTTCTCTCTCATGATGGATGAATGGTCCAGGGTGTTCTCTCTCATGATGGATGAATGGCCCAGGGTGTTCTCTCTCATGATGGATGAAGGTCCAGGGTGTTCTCTCTCACGATGAATGAATGGCTTGGGGTGTTCTCTCTCACGATGGATGAATGGCTCAGGGTGTTCTCTCTCATGGTGGATGAATAGTCCAGGGTGTTCTCTCCCATGATGGATGAATGGTCCAGGGTGTTCTCTCTCATGATGGATGAATGGCCCAGGGTGTTCTCTCCCATGATGGATGAATGGCCCAGGGTGTTCTGTCTCATGATGGATGAATGGCTCAGGGTGTTCTCTCTCATGATGGATGAATGGTCCAGGGTGTTCTCTCGCATGATGGATGAAGGTCCAGGGTGTTCTCTCTCTTGATGGATGAATGGCTCAGGGTGCTCTCTCTCATGGTGGATGAATGGCTCGGGGTGTTCTCTCTCATGATGGATGAATAGCTCAGGGCGTTCTCTCTCATGGTGGATGAATGGCTCCAGGGTGCTCTCTCTCTTGATGGATGAATGGCTCAGGGTGTTCTCTCTCATGATGGATGAATGGCCCAGGGTGTTCTCTCTCATGGTGGATGAATGGCTCAGGGTGCTCTCTCTCTTGATGGATGAATGGCTCAGGGTGTTCTCTCTCATGATGGATGAATGGCCCAGGGTGTTCTCCCTCATGATGGATGAATAGCTCAGGGTGTTCTCTCTCTTGATGGATGAATGGCCCAGGGTGCTCTCTCTCTTGATGGATGAATGGCTCAGGGTGTTCTCTCTCATGATGGATGAATGGTCCAGGGTGCTCTCTCTCATGATGGATGAATGGTCCAGGGTGCTCTCTCTCATGATGGATGAATGGCCCAGGGTGTTCTGTCTCATGATGGATGAATGGCCCAGGGTGTTCTGTCTCATGAAGGATGAATGGCCCAGGGTGTTCTGTCTCATGATGGATGAATGGCCCAGGGTGTTCTGTCTCATGATGGATGAATGGCCCAGGGTGTTCTGTCTCATGATGGATGAATGGCCCAGGGTGTTCTCTCTCATGATGGATGAATGATCCAGGGTGTTCTGTCTCATGATGGATGAATGGCCCAGGGTGTTCTGTCTCATGATGGATGAATGGCCCAGGGTGTTCTCTCTCATGATGGATGAATGGCTCAGGGTGTTCTCTCTCGTGATGGATGAATGGCCCAGGGTGTTCTCCCTCATGATGGATGAATAGCTCAGGGTGTTCTCTTTAATGATGGATGAATGGTCCAGGGTGTTCTCTCTCATGATGGATGAATGGTCCGGGGTGTTCTCTCTCATGATGGATGAATGGTCCAGGGTGTTCTCTCTCATGATGGATGAATGGCTCAGGGTGTTCTCTCTCATGATGGATGAATGGTCCAGGGTGTTCTGTCTAATGATGGATGAATAGCTCAGGGTGTTCTCTCTAATGATAGATGAATGGTCCAGGGTGTTCTGTCTCATGATGGATGAATAGCTCAGGGTGTTCTCTCTAATGATGGATGAATGGTCCAGGGTGTTCTCGCTCATGATGGATGAATGGTCCAGGGTGTTCTCTCTCATGATGGATGAATGGTCTAGGGTGTTCTCTCTCATGATGGATGAATGGCCCAGGGTGTTCTCTCTCATGATGGATGAATGGTCCAGGGTGTTCTCTCTCACGATGGATGAATGGCCCAGGGTGTTCTGTCTAATGATGGATGAATGGTCCAGGGTGTTCTCTCTCATGATGGATGAATGGTCCAGGGTGTTCTCTCTCATGATGGATGAATGGTCCAGGGTGTTCTTTCTCATGATGGATGCATAGCCCAGGGTGCTCTCTCTCATGATGGATGAATGGCTCAGGGTGTTCTCTCTCATGATGGATGAATGGCCCAGGGTGTTCTGTCTCATGATGGATGAATGGCTCAGGGTGTTCTCTCTCATGATGGATGAATAGCTCAGGGTGTTCTCTCTATTGATGGATGAATGGCCCAGGGTGTTCTCTCTAATGATGGATGAATGGTCCAGGGTGTTCTCTCTCATGATGGATGCATAGCCCAGGGTGCTCTCTCTCATGATGGATGAATGGCTCAGGGTGTTCTCTCTCATGATGGATGAATGGCTCAGGGTGTTCTCTCTCACGATGGATGAATGGCTCAGGGTATTCTCTCTCATGGTGGATGAATGGCCCAGGGTGTTCTGTCTCATGATGGATGAATGGCTCAGGGTGTTCTGTCTAATGATGGATGAATGGTCCAGGGTGTTCTCTCTAATGATGGATGAATGGTCCAGGGTGTTCTCTCTCATGATGGATGCATAGCCCAGGGTGCTCTCTCTCATGATGGATGAATGGCTCAGGGTGTTCTCTCTCATGATGGATGAATGGCCCAGGGTGTTCTGTCTCATGATGGATGAATGGCTCAGGGTGTTCTCTCTCATGATGGATGAATAGCTCAGGGTGTTCTCTCTAATGATGGATGAATGGCCCAGGGTGTTCTGTCTCATGATGGATGAATGGTCCAGGGTGTTCTCTCTCATGATGAATGAATGGCTCAGGGTGTTCTCTCTCATGATGGATGAATGGTCCAGGGTCTGCTCTCTCATGATGAATGAATGGTCCAGGGTGTTCTCTCTCATGATGGATGAATGGTCCAGGGTGTTCCATCTCATGATGGATGAATGGTCCAGGGTGTTCTCTCTCATGATGGATGAATGGCTCAGGGTGTTCTCTCTCATGATGGATGAATGGTCCAGGGTCTGCTCTCTCATGATGGATGAATGGCCCAGGGTGTTCTGTCTCATGATGGATGAATGGCTCAGGGTGTTCTGTCTCATGATGGATGAATGGCCCAGGGTCTGCTCTCTCATGATGGATGGATGGTCCAGGGTGTTCTCTCTCATGATGGATGAATGGCCCAGGGTGTTTTCTCTCATGATGAATGAATGGCCAGGGTGTTATCTCTCATGATGGATGAATGGCCCAGGGTGTTCTCTATCATGTTGGATGAATGGTCCAGGGTGTTCTCTCTCATGATGGATGAATGGTCAAGGGTGTTGTCTCTCATGATGAATGAATGGTCCAGGGTGTTCTCTCTCATGATGGATGAATGGCCAGGGTGTTCTCTCTCATGATGGATGAATGGTCCAGGGTGTTCTCTCTCATGATGGATGAATGGTCCAGTGTGCTCTCTCCCATGATGGATGAATGGCCAGGGTGTTCTCTCTCATGTTGGATGAATGGCCCAGTGTGCTCTCTCCCATGATGGATGAATGGCCAGGGTGTTCTCTCTCATGTTGGATGAATGGTCCAGGGTGTTCTCTTGCATGATGGATGAATGGCCTAGGGTGTTTTCTCGCATGATGGATGAATGGTCCAGGGTGTTCTCTCGCATGATGGATGAATGGCCCAGGGTGTTCCATCTCATGATGGATGAATGGCCCAGGGTGTTCCATCTCATGATGGATGAATGGCTCAGGGTGTTCTCTCTCATGATGGATGAATGGCCCAGGGTGTTCCATCTCATGATGGATGAATGGCTCAGGGTGTTCTCTCTCATGATGGATGAATGGTCCAGGGTGTTCTCTCTCATGATGGATGAATGGTCCAGGGTGTTCTCTCTCATGATGGATGAATGGCTCAGGGTGTTTTATCCCCCAATGGACGCGGGGTCATGAGCGTTCTCTACCAAGGATGGATGTGTAGACCCGGATGCTGTCTAGAGGACGGATTTGGGGTCCAAGTGTCATATCCCAGGATAGATGCCGAGTTTATAGTGTTCTCGCCCATGATTGATGTAGACCACAGGGTTTTTCTCCTGTGGTGAGTGCGGGGTCCACAGTTTTCCATCCCATGATGAATGCGGGGCTCAGGGTGTTTGCTTCCAGAATGGATGTGGGGCTGAGGATGGTTGTGGGTTGTCCAACGCACTCTCCTTCCGCTCTGCCTCCAACCAGTCCAGGTGTGGTATCCTAAGACTGGCTTAACAGCCCAGAGTCCCTACCCTGAGGCTGAACAAGGGGAGGGATGAGTCCTCCCTCTCCCTACCCTTCCATCTGGGCTACCGTACCCTCCCCTTGGGAGTGGAACCTCCAGAAAACTGAACTGTCAGGGCACCATGCGTGGTCACCCCTCCCAACTCTTCTGACACCAGAGGCAACTCATTCCCCAGAATGAAGTCTATGGGCAACTGTGGACTAAATATGACCCTCCCCTGGGTCACTTCCCTACCCCACTCCAGGGATACCAGGTCCATATCTGTGTGCGTATAGACAAGATGCTGTCAGTCAATGTCAAACAACTCATTTTGGTGAAGAAGAAAGAATCGTGAGGGAAGATCATAAAATGAGACATTTTCATTTTCTGTGCCAAATCCTCTTGTGCATCATACAGATCCTGTACCAAGGTCGGCATCCTCCAGACTATGCTTAAAATGGCTGTTCTAAGGTTGGCTCACAGCAGGCTAGACTCTTTCAGGCACATGCATCAAGGTAGGATTTTGCGAGTCCTTCAGGAATCGCAATTAAGGACTCGCAAAAGCCTATGCATGTAGGAATTGCTATAAAAATAGTGATTCCTACATATTCCTTATTTGCGACTCTCAAATTGCGAGTCGCAAATAAGGAATGGCTTCCCATTCATTCCTATGGGCCTCTAGGCCCAAAGGAATGAATAGGAAATTGCATGCGCAATTTTCGAGTAGCAATAGGTACGCGCAAATTGAGCATGCAATTTCAAGGGTTCCAGGGTGTCAAAAGGACACCCTGTTGCACCCCTGAAATTTGATCTGTGCACATATGTTGCGCACACACATGTCCTAAGGGCATGTGCGTGTGTAACCTACAAGTTTTAAAAATGCACTTTAGTGCATTTTTCAAAGTTTCCGCTATTTACCATTGGTATGATTTCGCTGTAAATAGCGGGCCAAAATAGCGAAATAGCTATTTTAAAAGGCATCTTGCATTGCATTTAAGGAATCGACCGTTTGCGATTGCAAGATTAGCTTTTGCGATGCACGAAACAAGAAGCCACTCGCAATTTAAGAAATCACTTTTTTTTGCGATTTCTTAAATTGGGATTGCATTTAAGGAATCACAAATTGCGATTCCTTAAATGCAATGTAAGATGCCTTTTAAAATAGCAATGTTGCTATTTTGGCCCGCTATTGGTACTCGCAAATTGCACATTAAATTTCCCATTCATTCCTATGGGCCTGCAGGCCCATAGGAATGACTGAGAAGCCATACCTTATTTGCGACTCACAATTTGCAAGTCGCAAATAAGGAATATGTGGGAATCGCTATTTTAATAGCGATTCCTACATGCACAAGCTTTTGCGAGTCCTTAATTGCGATTCTTTAATAATCGCAATTAAGTACTCACAACATCCTACCTTGATGCATGTGCCTGCATGTCACTGAAGTTATTTATGGTTATTTTTTAGAGACTTTGAAGGAATGAAGTAATTCAGGTCCTGTGTCGCTCCCTTAAAGGTCCAACCTGTTCAGCACTTTGATATTACTTGACAACATTGGGGTTATGTAGAATTAGAATATTTGGTTTTCACACTAACTTAGTATTCTGTCTCCTACCTTCTCTCAGGATCACACTGCATTTGTTGGGGTCCTGCCACTAGATACAAGTGGGAAAATGGGAGGTTTTAGGTAAGAGACGCCCACTACCAGTCATTAAGCTATTCTGAGTTATTCATGCATTAGAAGTGAAGGCCCTAAACTCTGTTATACTTTTATTTTTAGACACATGACAAACCAAGAGCACTGAAGGAATAACTAGTGTCCTGGATGGATGAACCTACCTTCAAGAGACCCTGGAATGCCATCTTTGTGTTTTCTCCACTTCCCCTTTCCCCTGGATGCTGTTGTCACTTGGAGATTTTTTCCCAACTCTCCGAGGGTTATAGGGCTCTTGGCACAGGGAATCAGCTCCTGGAATTCACCTCTCGCTTCCACAAGATTGTGCGGCCAGCTTCTGCATGGTTGTGCTGACACTTTCAGATTCCTCTCCTTTCTTTCTTCAGAGTGACCTTCTTCTTACCTCCTGTCCTCCGCAGACTTTCTATTTCTGAGTACAGCCTTCTCTCACTCTCATGCCTGTCTGCCTTAATTCCTCTTATTGTAACACTGTAGAAGGCTGACACCTCGTTTCGTACATCACAATCTCTCCTGCTTTAAAATCTTATCCCTGCAACCCAACATTACCTAGTCTCTTCCAGCCCATCCCACCAACCATTCACCTGAAACCACATACCACACTCATGATTACACATAACTGGTATTAATATAATCTATAACAAAGTAACTGGAGTAATGCTTTTTTTTCTTGACAACACATGACTATAAACACACATACATACATACTTACATGGAAAGATTTTGTGGGAACTGTCTCAGGGCTGTACACCCTTCTTATTATTGATCACGCCTCTTCCTCAGGTACAGAAAGAGGGTGCGAAGGTGATGGGAATATCGACTGGCAATTACATTTGATGATGAAGACAGGGAGGACCTGATTACTGATCACGGCCGAGGTATGAGGGAGGCGAGATTGAGGCATAGACACTTTAAGATATTACATAGAGGGCACTGGCCCCCGATGAAACACTGGGGGCAAAACTGAGTCCTATATCAGGGTGCAGGTGGTGTGGGAACCAGGGGCAACATCGTACACATCATATAGGAATGTGACATGGTATCTGCTTACTGGGGGCAAATAATGTCTACTCTTGAGGCAGAAATGGGAGAGCCCCTGACGTTTGATGTGCAGATGGCACTTCTGCATAATTTTTCAGGGTTACCTACCTTGACGTCTCATGTGAAGCATTGGTTAGCAATGGCGTTGGCGAAATTGGGACTATTGAGACTTTAGAAGACAACAATGATACGCTCCCGTAGGCAACGGATTGAAGACATGTATGAATTGGTGCGATATGAGCAGATAATGTACACATTTAACGTTAATAGTCTGTGCAAAGGCTGCTGTGCCATTTGATAATACATGGGTTTCAGGCAACATTATGTGTGGTCCTTAATGTGAGACAGATACTAGCTATCAGCAAATATATTTTAATTGTAGCTGTATATCGTACTTATCACTCCTGATGTCATGTTATGTTATGTGAATTTGTAAAATGCGGCTAGTCACCTGTGCGGTGAATTGCGCAAGCCTGAGGGGGGAGGAGGAGATCATGCTTCTTTCATCTGGAAAAGCCATTTCTTGAGGTTCCTTCTGATGTCCAAAAGGGAGGTGGAGGTTCTGAGGTGTTGCAGGAGGTCATTCCAGGTCTTGACTGTGAGGTATGAGAAGGATCGTCCTCCGCTTCTGGGCTTCTTGATTTGAGGGAGGTGTGCTCTTGCCTGGGATGCAGATCGAAGGTGTCTGGTGCGTTAGTAGAATTTGAGGCGGAGGTTGAGGTTTGCCGGACCAGTGTTGTGGAGAGCTTTGTAGGTGTGGGTGAGTAGCTTGAACTTAAATCTTTCCTAGACTGGGAGCCAGGGGAGATTGTTGAGGCGTGGAGAGATGTGGTTATTTTGCAGAATAATCAGAAAGAGTCGGGTGGAGGTGTTCTGGGTGGTTTGAAGTCGGTGTAGGACATGGGCTGGGATTACAATGTAGAGGGTGTTACCGTAATCAAGTATACTTGTGATAATAGCCTGTATGACTGTTCATCCGGTGTTCAGTGGGATCCAGTTAAAAATCATGCGTTGCATTTGCAGGATGTGGAAACATGAGGAGGAGACGGCATTGATCTGTCTGCTCATGAACAGTTGGTGTACAGGATGATTCTGAGGTTCTGGGTATGGTCTGCAGAGGTGGATGAGGGTCCAAGTTTGGAGGGCTGTGAAGGTTGTTGCCGAAGATTAGCACTTCGTTTTGTCTGTGTTGAGCTACAGGCAGTTGTTTTTCATCCAAGCAGTGACGTTGCTCATGCAGTTGGAGAGGTTTGCTTTGGCGGTGCTCATTAAGTCAGTAAGGGAGAGGATGACCTGTGTGGCGTCGGAAAAGGATACTATGTTGATGCTGTGGGCTCTGACAATGTCCGCGAGGAGAGTCATGTAGACGTTGAACAGTGCAGCGCCCGAACCTTGCTCCAGCTGCCTCGCAGGCAATCTGCCAAACCAGGGCTGATCAAATTACATTGGCTGCCTGTACGACAGAGAATTATCTGCAAAGCGATGTGTATCGCCCACCAGTCTTTCTTGGGCTCGGGCCCAGCAATTAACCACCAACTGATAACCCAATATCACCCTACTAGAAATCTTAGATCCAGTCAGTCCTTCCTAGCTGTGGTCCCCAAAATTAGGAGATCGAGAGCAGGTGGCAGGATGTTCTCCTTCAATGCTGCCAAACATTGGAATTCCCTTCCTCTGAAGCTTAGATCCAACCCTAATCTTCTTTCGTTTCGAAAACAATTAAATACCTTTTTGTTTTCTGTCCACCTGCAAGCCCTCCCTCCCTGCTTCCCTTTTCTTTTTTGTTGCAGTAAACATACCTTTCATTTAGCGCTTGGACGCCTCCGGGCAGCAATCGCGCTTTATAAATACTCTTTTCATTTCATTTCATTCATTTCATTTCATTTCACAGTTCTGGGCTGAGTAACGATCCTTGGGGGACTCAGCAGATGAGTTTCTTTGATTCTGAGTTGGAGGTTGGATGTCTAACTCCTTGAGTTTTGTCCATTTTATGCTTTATGCCGGGCAGCTTGATGCTACGGAACCCAAGGTTAGTGGTTAGTTCAGGGTTACTCGTATTGCTGGTTGTTGGGATTAGTCTTCTGCGTGCAGGTAAACTATTCCATACACTTACTCGGGTTTTTTTGTAGTTGATTACATTAAGAAGAATTAGGTGTAGGTATTAGTGTGTGGGGCGGTGTTCTGTTAGTTCATGCAGAAGAACTGGGAACATTTTAAAGATGAGCTAGAGGAGATTCAGTGTTGCTAGGTTGCAGGGCCTTGGCTTTCAAAGGAGAGGTTGTGATCATTGAAATAAACTGTGGGCAGTTTTCAGAAATACATTAATAGGTAAAAAGGTGAACATGCATGTGATTAGAAAAGGTTGTGCTTAGAGACAAGCATGCAAAGTAGAAGAGAGGAGAAGGCCATTTGAAAGTAAAGAAGAGGTGATAATTTTAAGTTACTAGATAAAGGACAGCTTTTCATATTGAACTTTAGGAATATAGAGGATGCATTTTGAGATAGCATGCAGTTTAAGGATGCAAGGCAAAAGAAAGAAAAAACATTATTTGCATGTGAAGAGAGTGTGATATTAGGGACTTCTAATGACACTAGAACCAGGCAAACACTCTTTCAACACTTAGGCTTTTACCAGTCTACTGCACCATGCAATAACAGCTGACCGGCTCAGGGGTTGGAAGCATAAAGTAATGACTTGACTCAAACCTTTAAAAGGAGACTCTGCTAGTGCTGCAGTGGATGTCTTCTGATGTTAATTCTCATGTTTGGCTGGCAGTATACTTTAAAAAGCAAGGTGGGATCCATTTTTTTTAACACGCTCAGCTTAGCATGGTACAAGACGAAGGGCAAGGACAGCTTGCCCGACCACTGGGAGTGTGTTATCTCCATTTCTGTGGCTGGAAGTTGAAGAACTAGATATTGGGGTGAGAACAAAGGTGGCTGGGAAATTCAATTAAGGGTTTAATATTAAGCATTTGCTGTTTAGACTTTCTGCACTGCTTTTTGGTAAATGTAGGGTTGAGGCATGGGACTGCAGAGTCTGTTTCAAATTGAAGGGTGCCCTTTAGGTGAGGCCCAGCCTTTTATATTGCTTGATTACACTTTCAGTTAGTCTTCTTACAACCAAGTACAACAACCTCACTCCTCTTCATGTGTCTGCTGTGGGTACTCCAGGCCTGTGACCATCCTGCAGTGAGGTGTGTCTGGAGAACAGCCTGGAAAAGACATTTGAAAGGAGAACCACCCCAAACAGGTTCTGCAGCATAAGTCAATGGATGCATTTGCAAGAGAGGCTACTAAAAGTTTTATTCTTAAAAATATCACATTCATTGCCCTTGACTAAAATTCGGGGTTCATTTTAGTCTTTTGTAACTGATTTCACATTTTCCCAAATAGCGCTTCAAAGTTCTGATGAGACACTGAGGAGCTTCTGGAAGCCAACCCTACTGCATAGTTGTAACCATGTGAAGACTGTAGCAAATACCTATCCCTGGAGGAATACTACCAGACATGTATTCCTGCAGGCACTGCTTTGCATTTTAGAATGTGTTTGCACAACGGGCACAAGGCAAATAACAACTGCAAACGGTAAACAGCGCTCTAGACTAAGGAATAGTAGATTTACTATTCCAACACCTTCCCTACTGTACGTAGGCTGGAGTTGTAATTGTAAATCTTACTATTCCTAAGTCCAGCACCCTACAGCGCAAGTCGTGGTAACGACTTGGCGTTGTAAAAGATGCGTTGTGATGTAACGCGATCATTTTGATTGCGTTGTAACATCATACATCCCTGCAATCTCAACTGTGACCAGAAATATATGGAGAGTGGTTGTCTGTGCAAGAGCAATCATGATACTGCAATATCGAAGCCCTTATCCTGTAAATTTCACACTAATCATAAACTGGTGGAAACACGTAATTTATTCTAAGGCATTTGAGAATAACAGGCCACGGCACATGAGATATTTGCCAAGCGCCCACCTTACCACTATCTTGGGGAATGTCCATTTCGAAGAGAGGATTAGATAATAGCAGACATTTTCTTCCAACAGTCTACATACCTCAACATTAAATGCAACACTTAAAGAGTGCCTAAAAACATCTTACTTAGGTCATGGGGTACAATTAATAACTCAATCCATTCTGGGACTAGTAGTCCCGGTTTACTTTAATAGAACTAGACTGCTGTGATGTGTAAAAGGAAAAAGCTGCACTGAAATGTGTGTTTCCGGTTATTGGGAGTCATCCTGCAGTCTCGTGAATTGGAAACAAGGTGTTCCTGGTGACACCGAGTTCTCTCTTCAATGCGTTATTCAGTCAACCAGCTTGGTTCATTTTAAAGTAAGTCCAAAAAAACATGGATTTCGGTGGTGCCCAAATGATGGTGCAAACTGCAAACTAGCTAAGGAGGCGAGTATACCTTTTTGGGTTTCGCCTGCCGAAGGCTGCGCTCTGCGCAGCTTTTCGGCGCAGGTGAAATCCTATGTTGACCATAAGCACGTTCCTATGTTGACCATAAGCACTTCGGGAACGTCCCCCGGCTCTCATTGGCTAGCTCCATAAATGGAGGCTAGCCATTGGGTGCCGGATCTGTCCGTCAAGGCTGGACCAGATTCGGGGGCGTTCCCGAGATTTTTTCCCTGGGCGGAATTACGTTTTTTCCCGTTCCCTCCCCTTTCACTGAAAGTGATTTCAGATGCGCTGTCCATTCCCGCCCCCTCCGTGTGCCTCCCCGCCCCCTCGCTGTCCTGTGCACGTTTTCCGCCTCCCTCCCGCCGTCCGTGTCCTCTCCCGCCCTCCTCCCGCCATCCGTGTCCTCTCCCGCCCTCCGTGTCCTCTCCCGCCCTCCTCCCGCCGTCCGTGTCCTCTCCCGCCCTCCTCCCGCCGTCCGTGTCCTCTCCCGCCCTCCTCCCGCCGTCCGTGTGTTCCCGCCCCCCCTCCTCCCGTTGACCGTGCGCCGTTCCCGCCCCCCCCCCCCCTGTCCGTGAGTCTAACTGAGATATGCTCTTTTAAGGGAGGCTTTAGTTGTGTTAATAACCAGCAGATGTTAGCTGGAAGGGCGGGGTGTTCCGTGCTTGAAATATGACTTTAATCCCTACTGCCGCTTCCGCCCCCCCTCCCGCTGTTTGTGTTCCCGTTCCTTCCCGCACCCCCCCCCCCCCCTCTCTGTGTCTCCGGCCGTCTGCTCACCCAATAAGGCTGCTTTCTTCTGCTGCTGCGGTGTCTGTTCATACTTTCGTTTTAGTGTTTTCTGGCACTTACCCTCAGGAGCCTGCTTGGACTGTCATTTCACTTTCGGCCACAACGTCATTTCCGTGTCTGCAGTGTTGAAACTTTCTATTCTGTATTTATCCAACTTCAATTACATTGACTAATATTCATTTTATTCTGTGTGTGTGTCGGTAGCCTCCTTCCAGCATCTACTAAACTTCCATTTTTGTGTGTTCCTATTTTCATTTCAGTGTCAGCTCACACGGGCTGTTTCACTTCTTGCCGCGGCGTTCACTTCAGTGTGCACCAACACCTTTGTGTCAGTGTCTGCTATCACTGAATATGTTTAATATATTGGATTGCTCGGTGCGCAATTTCTTAAAAGCGCTTTTGGAGCGGTTCGTAAAACTCGGGCGAGAAGTGAAACGTGAGAACCCATTGCCTGCCGGTGCACCGCGTGTTAATGACACACTGCCCAGGACTGTGGAGTACAACGGCTTTTTTGATACAGTTGTGCCGCACTAGTGTGACGTTTACTCGTTCTGAAACTCTATTTCTTGACAACAAGCCCACACACGGGAAGTAATCCTTTAAATTTCTTTTTTTTTAATAGATCCTGGTTGTAACAACATTTGACTATTACTCTCCAGGCCAACACAGGAGTAAGATTCGGGGGCCCAGCTTCGCTGGGGAGTGGAGAATAGAGCACATCTATCTGGGCATCACTACTCCAGAACTGACGGCTGTACTGGGGGCACGCAAAAGGAAGTGTTGTTTTGCGGGATATGCCTACCTCCTCCCCCCCTACACACACACACACACACACAAAATCACCTCAGGTTACCCTGTGTTCATTCCGTGAGTGAGTATCAGGGTTTCCACCTGGATTACGCCGCCCTCACTCGACAAGGAGCCGCGATCCCTGCCCCGGAGCTGCTGACTGAGGGTCGCAGGCGCCTCCCTGCGCAGGCGTGGGGTTTGTGGCAATCAGTGCAAAAAAAAAAACCACACAGACGCCCCCGGCACAGGCAGGTAAAATAAACCAGGACGGAACACCAATATTATGAGCTTTCATTCTTGGGCAAAACGAAAGAATGAGGGAACCTAGTGTGCCCAACGCAGTGGGCGTGCTGTGCCCAGGTTATGCCCGCACATGTTTAACATGTGCTGATATCTCCGCACTGCAAAGATTAATCCATGCAGAGCAAAGTATGCAAGGTGCAGCGCAGCACAACATGCGCATGCTTACCAGAACCATTACCGAGCACGCAAATGAAATGTCCAGATTAAGCCTCGGAGACAAACATGTGACTGTTCTTCCTCCGGGTCCAGTAATGCCAAGGAAGGGTTCCCGCTGCTATCTCGCCCTCCGTCTGCCTCGCCCGGGAGCAGTTCAGTCCCGGCTACCAGTATG
This sequence comes from Lissotriton helveticus, assembly GCF_964261635.1. Lineage (NCBI taxonomy): Eukaryota > Metazoa > Chordata > Amphibia > Caudata > Salamandridae > Lissotriton > Lissotriton helveticus. The sequence goes on along the minus strand of NC_136072.1, from coordinate 1,141,236,515 downwards.
GGCAGGGCCCGGCGGCGCTCTACAGCCCTTACCCTGGGATGGGCGGCAGCGCAGGCGGCCTGGGAGGCTCCGGCCAGGGCCTGCGGGCTCAGGTCTTCCTCTGTAACCGGACCCTCTGGCTGAAGTTTCACCGGCACCAGACGGAGATGATAGTTACCAAGCAGGGCAGGTAAGGAGCCGGTCTCATTTTGAGGGGGGCAGAATTTTGAATGCAAGGATTAAATTTGGTGTTTAGCTGTCAAAAATGAGTGTTCAAACTTTTGTTCTGCGCCTTAAGCCATTTAAAAGTACCCTTCAATTGAACTAAACGAGCGGGCCGTTATGTGTTAACGCACGTGCAGATGGTTATTGACACTTATTTTAAAATTAACCTGCCTACGATAGAGCATCTTAGTGACACCGGGTAGCCGCGTTATTTGGTTTTCATGACCCACCCGCCTAATCTACAACCTATTAATCTATCATGTTCATGGGTCTCTCGGGGCCTCTCTTGTCTGGTATGCCAGCTGGACTTTATTGCTTAACAGCGATATGTACACAAAAATAACTCCATTAAGGCCTCCAAATGTTGACTGCTAGCAGTCCGTTATTTCGTGTTAATGCCCTCGTGTCACATAGCAACTACATGACCAGCAGACAAACCCCCATGGATGACTAATACCAGAGTACGTTTGTTGGCGTCTACTGCATGGCAAGTGCTTTTCCGTGACACTAGTGGGACGTTATGAGCTAATAGTGCCTCGAATACGAAAGAACCACTTCGTGGTCTGGAGCGCTATAAATCGATGTTAAAATAACCCTACTTATTGACGGGTGTCTTTATCGTTAGTGGAGAGCGTTAATGCCACACGTTATATGTAAACGTCCGTCTCTCCCCTGACGAACCATAATAAACAGTAACTGCCACTTAACCCCAGAGGTCCGTTAGTGTTTAATTATGCCAGCGATGAAGTCACTAATTAATAAACCAATTCAGTTGCAAAAGAAGTTTTCAATGTAGTTTGAAATCTAAAATATCTTAAAAACGAATTCAAACTAGATTATAAACGAACATATTTAAAGTGATCCCTATATCATATCTGTAGGGATATTTTGTGTTGATGTGTTTTTCTCTTTGTATCCTATCTGCATATCATTTTAATAAACTTATATTTCCTAAACTTAAAAAAATGATACCTGTCAAAATGTTGCATATGCTGAACCATTATACGGGGCACAGTAACTTTAGAAGGTAATACTGGCAAATGATACATTTCCCAAACGCCATTTCGTTTACCTTTATAAGATGTCTTATTTGCCCCCTCGCAAGTTGTTTAATTGTTCAGTTTGCAGGCAACACCATTCCGACTTTATGTATCTTGTGGCACGAACGTGCTCGGGGTGTCTGAACCCCGCTCTTTCATGGGCGGTTTCCTGTTTGTTCGTTGTTTTTGCTGCTCGTGTTTGACAAACCATGTGTGACAAATTGTTTTGTTCAAACACGAGCCCCGCCTTATTTATTCGTTGTGATATAAATTGTCGGATGTGAACGTGTTCTCGTCCCTGACCAAGAAAACCACTCTTACAGCCTTTAAGGTTGTTTTGTTTAAATACCGCCTTTTAAGTTGTTTTTTCGTTGCAAACTTCGCATGCCCCTTTAGTTTTATAAACCACCACAAAACTGGGGCTCCGACCCAGCTCAGCCATGTTCCGAGCTCTTTGATTGGTCACCCCGCCGGGCTTAGATCTCGAAATCTTTTGCGATACTCGGAGCATTCATCGAATATATTTAGCACTGAAAATATATCAAGTGTCTGGGCGCTTCAATGTGATTTCTACAACTAGCTATTCACATGACTCGAGTTTAATTCCTTCGTCTTTTTTATTTATCTATCAGAATCGCTAATGTGAAACAGGCTTTTAAACTTCTATGGGAAAAACAAAACTGCAAAAGTGTTGTTTTCTAGTTCGCAATTTATAAACTGATTATAGGACTAAAATTTCACTGTCCATATTTAAGCACATCACCTGTCACTTTAAAATGGCAACGGGGGTTAAAAAACGGAATAATTGGACTAAAAAACAAACATTACTGCGCCAGCGAGATGCCCGCTGGGCGACGCATGCTGCTAACCAGCGCCCGCTGTGAGCCAATCACAGAGCGGCGTTCTGAGGCAAGTATTCCTTGTGTGCTTGAATGGTTGCCCTGAAATTCCCAGGGGGTCTACCTTTCTGGCTGCACCCCGTTGAGGCGTGTGTGTGGGTGGGGCTCTGTGTGGGTGTGGGGGGGGCTCTGTGTGGGTGTGGGTGGGGCTGTGTGTGGGGGGGCTCTGTGTGGGTGTGTGGCATTTGCGAGAGATTAAGTTATTGGCATTGTAAATGACAATGCCATTTATTTATCTGTTTTCAAAACCAATACATAAATAAAAATGTTGTCATTTACAATGCCAATAGCTCTAACTTTTGCAAAGGCGAAACCGTTGCATTGTAAATGCTTGTTGAGACTGTCTCCTCTTTGGGGCTTTTCCTACAAAAAAGGGTGGTTGCCCTCACCTGCTTCCCGTAGCAAGCTTCATCATCGGATACCTCTTCGCTACTACCAGCCTTTAAGAACGTGGGCTCCTCCTAAGGTACGTCATTTAGTTCACAGTAGTGCTCCCTCCTGGAGTCATTCGATGACTCCAGGACTAAGAATACCTGTGCACATAATGACGCACAGTGAGAGTCAGCATCTTTTAAGGTGCTAAAAACTATTCTACAACTCTTCAAGCGACCAACTCCACCCTGATCATCAGATGCACTTGTTCTCTGCCCTCCACCCCCTTTGGTTGGTCGTGCCACAAGATTGGTAAGTGTGGGACCAACACAGGGTGTAAGAGAGGCAGGGAGCAGTCCTGGTGAAGCCCCCTGGACATTTGTATAGCTTCAAAGAGGGCAGAAACATGTTGGCCACACTAAAGGCTTGCATTGCACAATCCTTTCAGGTCATTACATCTATCCATGATGAAGCGACCAATAATAAAGAAGTTACGTTTGGATCCTCTAATGCATCTTTAACATTCAAGATCCCTAATACAATAAAACCGGTATTAATAATTATTGCTTTTGGTGTGTGAAATTTACGTAATTTGCTTACTGACATTTCAGCAATCTTTTGTGCAAATACGCATAATTATGCAAAATGCAAATCTGTCATTTCTCAAGATATCTTAGCGTGAAATACATCCTCGCATCAATCTTTGGCTGGAAGATGTATTTAAATAAATACCGTGCACAACACCTGCGCGTGTTCTGTTGTACACATGTGTTTGTGATACATTTTACAGTATTTCCTGCAAATAGTACGTAATTACGCGAAATGCCTAACAGCGTAATTTCAGGAATATTGCGTAACAAGCATAATTTGAAATTCCAGAAATAACGTGAATTACAGCACTGTGATTTACATTTCACCAAACTTTCCTTTCTGTCGCAGACCAACAAGGAGAACAACCAACTCAGTGGTTGTGTGCGGGCTTGATTCCTGCTCAAACCCTTGACCTGACGAGGAGCGTCCAGTGAAGCCCACTACGTACCTAAGCGATGGAGGTATCTGATGAAGAGGGCCTCTGAAGTGGGTGAGGACAACTATCCTTTTCATGAAAATCAACAGACAGCACAAAGTACCAAGGAGCTATGGGCTAGATGTAGGTAACTCTAATTTACCGACTCATAAATACCGAATTTTACCGATTCGGTATTTATGAATCGGTAAATTAGAAGGAGGGAGATGTAGGTAATTTTTTATTTTGAATTACCGAATCTGTAACATTCGGTATTTATCGATTCGATAAATACCGAATCGGTATTGCCGTTTGATTCCTATGGGCCTTGAAGCCCATAGGAATCAATGGGCAATACCGAATCGGTATTTACCGAATCGGTAAATACCGAATCCTGCAAGGGTGCAGGGGGTGTCACTTTGACACCCTCTCGCACCCCAAGTACAGGCTTGTGTGACATGTGGCACACATACATGCCCTAAGGGCATGTCTGTGTGTCACATTGCACAGGTGTGCATGCACAGATGTGCATGCACACCTGAATTCGGTATTTTACCACCCAATAGGATTGGGTGGTAAAATACCGGCTCTTAAGGGCCTGTGGCACTCTTAGGAGTGTCAGCTACATATGGATTTACCGAATCGGTAAATATACCGAGTCGGTATTTTACCGATTCTGTAAATTTACCGATTCGGTAAATTTACAGAATCGGTTAAATATAGGCCCCCTACATCAGAAAACCCTAATACCGGTTGGTAACGGCCGGTATTAGGTATTATATTTTTTAATTTATATTAAATTTATATTAAAAAAACATTATTATATATTATATTTTTTAATTTATATTAAATTTATATTAAACGGCAGCACTCGATACTGGTAGTGACGGCGTCCGATCTGAAACCTTAGGAACTTCAGATGCTTGACTGACACTGGTATGTGGAAGTAGGCGTCCTGCAAGTCGATGGCACACATCCAGTCTCCCTGATGAAGATGCGGGAAGATCTGGTGCAGGGCGAGCATGCAGAACTTTTCTTTTCGTATGAATTTGTTTAGCATTCGAAGATCTAGAATGGGCCTGTATTCCTTGGCAGGTCCTCGTTTTTGAACCAAGAAATACCGGGAGTACACTCCTTGATTTCTGTGAATGGAGGGAACCTCCTCTATGGCCATCTTCTTCAGGAGGACGGAGACTTCGTCTTGTAGCAATTGACTCTGGAAACGTGGGAGGTGTCGCGCCTGAAGGAGGACTTGCGGAGGAGGAGATTTGAACCTCAGCAAGTAACCATGCTGCACAATATTCAGCACCCATCTGTCTTTTGTAATGGATTTCCACTCTTTCAGATGATGAGAAACACTCCCTCCCACCGGAGTGGCGAACAGACGTGGAGGAAGCAATGGCTCAGGGTTAATGAGGTTGCTTGGAGGAAGACTGCTGCCTGTTATTGCCACCTCTTCCTCTGCCAGGACGACGCTGCTGGAACTGCGTCTTCTGCTGAGACTGGGATTGCCACTGAGGGGTTTGAACCCTCTGCTGAAAAGACCTCCTGTCTCCCTGGCGAAAGAATTTTTTATTACCCGGTATTAGGGCTCCTACATCTGGCCCCTAGAGCCCACTTCTCATCTTCCCAGCTTATTTTTTATTTTATTTATTTATTTTTATTTATAAAGTTTTCTTTAGCGCAAACTTGATCCCGAAGGATATCAGAGCGCTCTACAATTTGAGTCAAAGGTAACAAATCAGAACAAACATAACAGCTCAATATAACCTCAGTGCACGAGCATAGAGAGATAAGGGGAGTATATACAATAATCATATACAATTCATGCCTGTTGATCACTTGATTTGGATAGGGAACAGCGCACTGAAGAAAAGCTGATCCAACACAATCTATGTTTTTTCAATCTGACTAAAGTGCATTTTGATTTGCAAAGACACCAAAATCCCATCTGCAAGTGAAGTAAAATGGAGGGGCTTGTGCTGTGGCTGCCCTCCTCTTCGGTGAACTCTAAAAAGCAGGCCAAAGTAAATCTGACTGGCTACCCAGCATCCAGTTAGAAGGCAGATATAAGGCGACATTCTCATTACTGACTCTCAACCAGTTAGAAGTGGACTCTGTATTTAGATCATTGTGCTGGGAAGCCGGTCAAAATGGTTCTAGCACCCCAAGCAGGGACTGTCCCTCAAAGAGTGAGGGGATTTTAAATCTTGCAACTGTGTGCCGTGTACTGCATATTACCACATATTACAACCTTAGTATTTTTTTTCCATCCAAGAAAACAAACATGTCATGTCTGAACCACTCCTTGGGTACCTGATACCAATGCTTATTTGGACTTGCATGGAGGGATGATGTATCAGGGTCCCCCACATTAAAAGTACCTCTCATTAAACATCATTATAATCATCACGATGAACTAACCTACTAGGCAGACCTGTTGCCAGAGCATTTCTGATGTGAATGTTAGGGGAGAGGATGTAGCCTTACGGCTAGAGCGGCCAACCGCGAAGCTGGGGAACCAGGTTCTGGTCTTGGCAACTACACTCAACACCCAGGGCCGGGGTGGGAACGAAAACCGGCCCTGGCAAAGTGCTCGGCAGCCCCCTCCCGGGGGGGGGGGGTTGGGGGTGCCCCCGAGCTCTTTGCTGGGGCCGGTTTTCGGACGATTTTGTTACAAGGCCATGCTGCAAAAATGGCCCTGTAACAAAAACGTCCCCCAGGGGCCCAAAACCGCCCCCCACCTGTGCGGTGCACCGGGGGATTGCCCGGTGCCCGCTAAGGCCAGTCCGGCCCTGTCAACACCCTGTGATTCTGGGCAAATCACTTAATCTCCCTGTGCCTAACAAAAATGAATGTGTCCTTCTGTAACAAAATTGGTGCTCATGTAAAGCGCTCTGATTCCCAATGTCTTGGGTCTAGTTCGCGCTATATAAAACTCTGAAAAAAATAAAATTAAAAAATGGCCATAAACAATGCACTCAGAACTAAACACAAGGGGACAGATTTACAAACCCCTTCCGCCACTTTTGCGTCAATTTTTGCATGGGAAAATTGGCGTAAGGGTGGTGCAAGGGGTTTGTAAATAAGCCCCATGATTTTCAACATTTTTTTAAACATCAGACTCAACTCTACTGTGCAATCCATTTTGTATGAGCGGCTCCCATCTTCAGAGCTCACAGCGCAAAGTGTGAGATATTGGTTTCACCAACCCACTCCTGCCTCATCCCATTTGTATAATCCACAGCTGATATATCTCCACGTAGTACAAAAAATAACAGACATGAAACAATGAATCTGACCAAAGATGCGAGTAATTAACTAACAAGGTTAATGAACACAGGCGAGGAAGCCACAGCTGTCATTTGTGGACGTGTTATTAAAAATAATGAGATTTCTGCATTTTATCTGATTTGGCTCTGGAATTGTGTACAGGAAACAAATCAATCAAAATATACTAATTAAAAAATCTAAAAAGATTAGGTTTTTGTGAACTAGACTAATTGCAGATCATACTGCATTAAAGACCATTATAGATACTGTTTCAAGCAATCATTGCTCACTTTGGACTTGCCTACTCTAATATTGTGGCCTTTTAAGAGCTGGATTATCAACGCATTTGATGTAAAGGGGATCACCCGCGAGTGTATTGGCTGCTAGAGAGGCCATACCCAAGCACGGTTGCCACTGCTGATAACTGACAGCAGCATCACTCTGTACAAGAGCACATATCTGGTCTGATTTACAAGGATGAAAGACTGGATCAACTTTACTGGGGTTCAAACCTTCCGCCTGCAAATTACACACGCAGCTAGATCATCTGAGGGGGGCACATCAAACCTCTGAGCTAGCCTAGCCTGAGCAACAAAGGTAATAAAAGAGGGGGATCTTAGTCATCTACTTAGGGCCTGCGTTAACATGTGACTCACAATATCCAGGTCTGATCCCTTGGTGTCCTTGTCTGAGAAACTCAAGGGATTGCTTTTATTTTAGACGGTCGGAAGTGTTTTATGTGTTTGTGGCCTGTCCACAGTGACTTTGTGAAAATAAGAAATGATGTGTGGTTGTTCCACACAGGCTCAGTTCTACCACTCTCAGGTGACTCCATGGGTTGTGTTTAAGGATAATAAGGGGGTTTAGTGTTCAGGTATGGGTACTCTCAGCGATAGTTAAGAGTTTTAGGATTCAGGATTGAGTTCTGAATACTGGTAGTAAGTTTTGTTTTATTGCAGATGGGTAAGGTATAAGGGTACTAGGGGGGTTTTAGGGTTGAGTTATGGGTAGTGTATAAGGTTAATGAGGAGTTTTTAGGGTTCCGGGATGGTAGTGCTAAGGTGTAGTAAATATTTTTACACCTCAGCAACAGATTGAGTTTTGGGGTAGTAAAGAGTATTTACTGTTCAGGCATAGGTGTAGTTGGGAAGTTTTAGTAGAGATGTGTGAAATTCACGTAATTTGCTTTTGTGTTATTATGTAAAATTTCAGAAAATACATGCAAAATTACTCTCCACGACACCAAGAGAAAAACTGGCATTTGGCACCATTTTTTAATGCAAAATGTGTCCTCATTTTCAATTTGAATGCTAGGATGTATTTCACAAGACAAAATGTGCAGACAAAAAAAGAAAAAGCATGCAAACAACAGCTGCTTGCTTTCTGTTGTTTGCCTTGCTCGAATGCATTTATGGTCAATTTTTTAGGTGAATGAAGTCGAATTAATATGGGTGGCAGAATTTGGCATCTCTGCGTTAATCTTGTAACTGACCAAATGCCATCAATCACCACGTGGAGGAATATTTTCCCACGAGGCTCAAGAAATGCCAGCACTAGTGAGAATTGGCATCACTAACGCCATTTACTTACGCGGGTGGTCGTTGTCATAGGGCTGGTTCTCAGGTAGATTTGCTGCCGTTTGAGTAGATTTTCTTTTCGAGGAGCAGCAAAATCAACTTGAATGGCTGCGTGCGCTTGCGCATCTCATGGTGCAGTTTGTGCTAATTTTTCAGCACTGTTTGCACTACTGGTGCTAAATTGCAGTGCAACATGCATATTTCTGCCCGTTGATGGAACTCCATGGAATCTCAGAGTTTTTTTGCTCCTGTGTGCAGTAAAACTGTGAGTTTTGCCCACATGTATTAATTACACAATTTGGTGTAATAGTTTAAGTTTGTGAATTTTGTGTACCACGTTTTGCGGCTTCAGCTGCTTTATTCTGCAGATAGGCCAGACTTTCCTGGGTTAAGGGGTAGTAATGATTTTTTAGTGATTAGGAATCTTTAGTGTGGAGGGCTAGTATAGAGGCGTTAAGTTCATGGTTGGGTCATGAATAGGGGTAGTGAGGGAATTAAAATTTATAGCTATCTAGGTTTTAAAATTAATACAAAATAATTAAAAATACAATTTCAATGTATAAAATAAAGGTTAAATTGCTGGTATAGTTAGGTTTTGAAATAAGATAAGAACTAAAGTTTAAATACCAAAACAAACCCTGAAATTAGTCAGTTACAGTTTAGTGAACTAACTATAACTTGCACCCTGGTCATAGACTGCTAATGGTTCCACATATTAGATCATTTTGTGGGTAACAAGGACCCCCTGATTTGGATCGTACTCCTGGGTCAGGGAAAACAGTTTATGTGCAAAGGTATCTACCCAGGCAGACAAATAGGACAGAAAGCTGGCTATTGAAAAAGACACATATTCATGGACAACTAATTGATAAAAGTGAAGCAATGGACTGAAATGATATCAAAAGGGTTGATTTTTAGGTCTCGCCTGTCGATGCGCATGCGCATCGAGCAAGCGAGACTATAGGGGCTCATCTACACTTTATCTAACTTGCAAGGAATCGTGGCGATTCCTTGCAGTGCCCGTGACTTTTAAGCTCAATGCGCATGTGCATTGAGCTTAAAAGCGCGTGCACAGCCGCCCGCATTCCTCCGACACCTTTGAAGTGAAGCTTAGCTTCACTTCAAAGGCCCGGTTCTTCACACCCACATGCCGCTCTGCCCTGCTCCGCCCCCTCCCCTGAGTCATCCTGCCTGCCCCTTCCCGCCGTGTCGCATTTCTCCTCCCCCCTCCCCTCTCTTCCCTCCGTCTTGTTCTTCTTGCTCACTTGTCACTCTTTGCCCCTTACTTCTATCCCTTCCTTTCTATTCCCTCTCTGAACCTCCTTCTATGCCCATCTCCTGTTCCTTTCTTTTCTCCAACATTTGCCACGTCTGCTTTCCTCGTCTCCCCACACGTTTGCCTCCCTTTACCTCTGTTTCCTTAGCTCCTCGTTTCTCCCGCCTACTCTCACATCTTTCTCTTTTCTTTCTACCCTCTCGCCCCCACTTCTCTTCGTGCTCATCTGTTCTCCACACATTTCTCTCACTTAATTCTTCCTGCCTCAACTCTCCGCCTCCCGCCCCCTCCCCCTAGTTTTTTATTTTTTAATTAATTTCCTGCTGAAAGCCTGACGAGCGGTACATTTCCCGTCCCTTGAGCCGTCAGACCTCGATGTGCCGCCAATCATCTACTTAGCATCTGCATCGTTAGAAGTCATCCTGGCCACTTGCAAGCACCCTGGCAGCCTGCTCTGGCGTGGGGGAGGGGCGCCTGCTCTCATAGGAAAGCTGGCAAACAACCCAAGTGTAACTAGCGATAGCAGGAGCCAATTAAGATCAAAGCTGATATATGCAGCAATAAGCCTTCATCCCTTTAATATTCAACATTCTTTTTCACTTTGACACAGATCAAGAGGTGTTAATGCATATTCTTTCAAATGAGTCGAGCAGTGCTTTAAAGTGACAAAACTGTTATTTGTTCTTTCACAATCAATTAGTATCATGGTTCAGCCTACTCTGAATTGCTCTACAGCTGGGGTGAAACATGCATCCTTGTCGCTGCAGTGCCACAGTCTATTCGAGGCTATGTTCTGCTGCAGAATAGCTCGAAGGGGCCTATAAACAATAGACCGAGCACACCCTTGGAGGAGCACGCGGGGGTGCAGACATTTTGTTCAGTTCATAAACGATCTGACAGATGCTTGCAGGTATGCAGTCATTTTTAGCAGGAGTAAAACAATAAAAAATGTGCTTCGGGGTTTGAGGCGCTCCCATTTGCATCTGACAAAATGCATTTCTCCAAGCAGACAAAATGTCCTAATGTTAACACGTTCCGAACTGTGAATTCATTATTGAACAAGCAGGCTCTGAGCAGCAGATGCGAATGTAACGCTAGCCAATTCGAAGTAACAACACATCTTGTGACGATGGTGTGTTCGTGTGGAAAAGCACCCACGAGAACTCGTTATCCCTGCTATATAAAGAGGTCAGTTAGCAGTGATTGACTCTTTTCCAGGGTACTGGGTACTCGGCTATGTCACTGTATTCTTTTCTGTTGCACCTCTGTTGCAGTGGTGGACTGGGAGGAAACAGCAGCCCAGGAAATGTGTTTTTATCAGACCTATTGCATACCCAGAGAATGTAGGGAACGAGTCTGCCATCTACAGGCACCCTCACAACCCTCTCACCCTCACTCACTCTCACAACCCTCTCACCCTCACTCACTCTCACCCCCTCACTCACCTCACTCACTCTCACCCCTCACTCACCCCCTCACCTTCACTCACCCCCTCACTCACCCCCTCACCCCCTCACTCACCCCCCTCACCCCCTCACTCACCCCCTCACCCTCACTCACCCTCTCACCCACCCTCTCACCCACCCTCTCACCCACCCCCTCACACGCCCTCACCCCCTCACACCGCCACCCCCCCACTCAGAATGCACACCCCCTCACTCTCACACGCCCTCACCCACTCACACCGCCACACTCCCTTAGAATGCACACCCCCTCACCCACCGCCTCACTCCCCCTCACCCCCCTCACCCTCTCCCTCACACCGCCACACCCCCTCAGAGCCCTCACTCTCACTCACCCTCACTCACTCACCCCTCACCCTCACTCACTCACCCTCACTCACCCTCACTCACTCACTCATCCACCATGACATCCACCGCCACATTCACCACCGCATCCACCACTGCATCCACCACCACATCCACCACCACCACATCCACCGCATCCACCACCACATCAACCACACCCACCACCACCACATCCACCACCATATCCACCACATCCACCACCACATCCACCGCATCCACCACCACCACATCCACCACATCCTCCACCTCCGCATCCACCACCACATCCACCACCACATCCACCACCACATCCACCACCAACACATCCACCACATCCACCACCACATCCCACCACATCCACCGCATCCACATCCACCACCACATCCACCACCACATCCACCACCACATCCACCACCACATCCACCACCACATCCACCACCACCACATCCACCGAATCCACCACCACATCCACCACCACATCCACCATCACCTCCACATTCAATCGCTGACACACACAGCACGTTCCCATCTAATTGTGTGTATACAGTACAACATATTATATCCTATGTCTTCATTAACAATATAGTGTATCTGTACTGAATATATATCCAGCATTTCAGACTGCATTTCAGAGCTTTTAAAAATGTTTATGGCTTTTTTTTTTTGAAATTCTTTAGCATTGGCTACAGGAAACAAAAATGCTAAAGATTTACAAAAAAAACCCATAAACAATTCTAAAAGCACTAACTCTAATGCTGCGAGACCTATTGCATTTTCAATGCTTGTTAATATAATTATAAAAGATATGTGAATACATATGATTCAATAAAAAGATAGTTACATGATATGAGTAAACATGACTTATTTGGACAGTAGATATAAAACAAACATATCAATGTACATAAAATGTGGAATAGGGGGCTTTTTCTTAAAAATAATTTCTCCAGTACAAAAAGTATCTGGGGCTGTGTGTCAACGCGTTTCGACAAAAACATTTGTCTTCATCAGGACAGTTCGATATCCAGCCACTTTTTCTAAAAAGAGATAAAACAGAATCACAAATAGATCACAGTACATTGCTAATACTACTATTTACATAAACAGAAACTAATTCAGTTTAAAGGGAACTTTTCCTTCCTTTTTTCTTCTTTTTTACTTTCTTTTTCTTCACATAGCCAGACTTATATCATAGTACAACATAGATTTAAGGACACAGAGTTGGAAAACACTTACATATTTGATAAATATCACATTATTGTCAATAACGGGATGAATCCCAAGAATAGTCACTTGATAGAAAGAGGCGTAACATTTTTAGGAGACCTGTGTCTCTAAGGAATCCTATAGTTCCAAAATTGTATACTAAACTATTACCAAAGATTAGTTCCCATATATCCTGCCTGGATATATCACACCTATATGTAATTTTATATGAGAAATGGATTTGTTGTGACTATGCTAGAGTATTTTGTCATGATATCTAATTTAAGAACTAAAAAGTCCAATTCTTTTGGAATTCTCAAATGCGGTTGACTGTAAGATCAATAATTGATTAACATTTTTATATGAGTTTTCACGCTCAGAAAAAGAAACTGCATCCGTTTATTTACATTTGATTGCCCAAAATACTTACCTAAAAAAGAGAAGTTATAGACTATTAAGTTCGTGGTAGATGGGGCAGGTAAGGCACCTCTCCTTTTATATCTGGAGACGGTATGTGATAGCTGTTCAATGAGAGAAATACGTTCATTGAAATATTCTACAATTTTCTTTAGTGTTGTCAAAATATCTCTCTGTACTAATAAGTAGGTTTTAATGGATGATATTCTTACCTGTTTAGACAGTAATCACTGCTGCCATCCTACTACTGCCCACAAATACTTTTCAACGTCTTTAAAAATAAAGGAAAAGAATCCTCGTTGTTTTCTTTAAAAGCCGGTGTTTAATTTAGGCTAGAGAAAAAGATATATATCCTTTTATTTCGGTAGCTGCTCAAAGGATTATTGACAAGATCTAAGCACCAACTCCTTAATACTAATGTTTACCTTTCAATTGAAGTTCAGGGGAACACTGGGAGGGGTGAAGACCGTGGTATGAGTTTTCTTCGTTGTTGTTTCAAAAGGCGGCTGTATCTCGGAAAACCGCTACAGTTTGTGAGATAAGATTTAGTATTATGTGAGAAAGCTGCCTCTGGAATGGCATAAAAGGTCTATAATGCCGCTTTCTTGTTAATATTTACCTGTCATATCGAGCTTTGGGAGAGGTAAAAGACGCCGGGCGGTAAACGCAGTTTCTCTCCGCTCCGCTTGTGTTTAAAAGGTGAAAGTGGTTAGATAGCGGTTGCAGGTCCGAATTAATACCTATTGAACGGTACAAACTAAATTTTAATTTTTGTCTAGGAACCGCTCTAGAAAATAACATAGGCGGTCTAAAAATGCCAGCTTTATTACTAATGTTTTACCTGTCAAACAGTGATCGCTGAAATGCGAGCAAAGAGAAGGGCGGTAAACATGGTGTTTCTCTGCTCCGCTTGCGTCCCAAGGGGCGAATGTAGCTTAGAGGAAAATGCAGCCCGTAATGGATGCCTGTTAGGACGATATAAAAACCCCATATTTAATTAAAGGGCAGGAGGGTTTCAAAACCGCTCGGTTAGAAAAGCATATTGCGGGTGCGGCAACTATGGAGATGCAATCTAACAATGCGGGGTTTTCACGGGGTAGTCGGCGAAACCTTACCAATATATAGAACGCGGATTTCGAAACGGCTCTGCCCTCCTCAGCGGTTCGTGTAGGAAAAGATGATTTCCTATAGTCCGTTTTCTACTGTTATTTATACTCTAATTATGCTCCGCCCTCATATAGGCTCTGCCTTTGTTTAAAGTGACAATCTCTTTAAGCAAATACCATCTAGGTACTTAGTGAATATTATAACGAACAAAAACGGGATCTGTATTTAAGCAACATCCTATTACAAATTTTATAGAGTGAACAAGAGGGAGGACGTGAGCAAAGGCATTTTATTGGAAAAGGACAGGCGGACATTATCAGAATGGAAAGAGAATGTTTTCCATTACATATATTCATAGCAGTTATCCATAGCAATTCTATGATAAAGAATATCAGTAATGTCATATTATTGCGTTTTCCCACGGCAGGTCTTGATTTAATCCATGGACAAAAGTCCCAAGGGTGAAGATCCCAAAAACTTCCCGTTTTCTACGAATTTCGTCTCCCCCTTGATTTTGTTGTGCGTGGATTTTTTCTAAGATACGCCATTTCCACTCTTCAGGTTTATGTTTGAATTCTGTGAAGTGATTGACTAAAGGAGCTGTGATCTTTTTTGTTTTAATAGCTGACCTATGCTCGGTTAGCCTAGTCTTAATCATGCGTGACGTCTCACCCACATAACCAAGGTTACACGGACATGTGAGTAGATATACAACATTTTTTGTGTTGCACGTCCAAAATTCTCTTGCTTGGATCTTTATCTTGTTGAAATCCATTGTTTCACCTGTTATGATGGTTTCACAAGATTGGTAGGAACCGCAACGTGAGGTACCCTTGATGGCAGTTGCCCCATCAATAGATTTTTGGATGAAGGGAGTACTGATGGTATTGCCTTTATGTCGGGAATGGACCACGTGATCTTTTAAGTTTTTGTTTCGCCTATGGGCAAACATGGGCTTTTGTAGTTTGTTCTGGTTATCCGTAACATTTAAAAGATGCCAGTTTGAGTTTATGATCTGCCTAATCGTGGAATTCAAGGTTGAGTGTTTAGTGATGCAAACTAATTTCGGATCTACTTTCTGTTTTTGTGAGTTTAAAAGAGTATCACGATCATAAAATCTTGCTCTCTTGTAAGGAACTCTAACTAGGCGACGAGGGTAACCTCTCTCGATGAACTTTTGTTTCATGATCTCGGCTTGAGTGTCGAAGTCCCTAATATTAGTGCAGTTCCGCCTTACTCTCAAAAATTGCGAGAAGGGGATACTGTCTTTCTGGCAGCGTGGGTGGTAGCTCTTGAAGTGCAAAAGGGTGTTTCGAGCGGTAGGCTTCGTATACAAGTCTACTTCGAGGGCTCCCTCATTGTTTTTAATATTTATATCTAGGAACTCAACCTTCGATTCATTAATGTGTGCCGTGAATCGTAGATTTTCATCTGTCAGGTTCAGCCACAAAAGGAATTCTTCCAGAGTCTGTTTCCCATCGGTCCAAATAAAAAAGATGTCGTCAATATAACGGTACCAATGGGAAACAGACGCAAAGAAGGGTGCCACCTCATTAAAGATGAATTTGTTCTCAAAAAAATCATATAAATGTTAGCTATTGATGGAGCTATTGAAGCCCCCATGCTAACTCCTTTGATTTGTAAAAACAAATCCTTACCAAACTCAAAAACGTTTTCCTTCAGGACTAAAGACAGACAGTCTCTAATAAAAGGTTTAGAACAGGGAATCTTGTGTACATCAATGAACCACATTGTGGCCTCAATTGCTTCTGCCTGTGGTATATTGCTATATAACGACTCTACGTCGAGAGTCACTAAGATGTCATTGTCTTCTTTGAAGGCTAAATTTTCAACTTTCGCAATAATATCACCAGTGTCTTTTACGTAAGATTGCGAAAGAGAGATGTACGGGCGTAGGATCTGATCTAAGTATTTTGAAAGGGCTTCTAGTGGAGTTCCGATTGTAGAAACAATCGGACGATATGGTGGATTTTTCTGATCCTTATGGATCTTAGGCAATCCATATATACAGGATACCTTTCTGTCAGAATTGTTTAGGAACTCATATTCCTTTTTATTTATCAAGCCGTCATTTAGTGCCTTCGTAGTCAACTTATTTATAGTTTTCACTATTCTCTCCGTAGGGTTGGATTTTATTTTTTTATAAAAAAACGGGTCATTTAACATTTTAGTCATATTTTCCTCATAGGTATTACAGTCCACTAGGACTATCCCTCCGCCTTTATCGCTACTCTTAATGACAATGGTGTCATTGTTCTTAAAACTTTCAAGAGATTGGTGTTCTTCTTTTGAAATGTTGTACTTAGGTTTTGGTATAAACCTTAAAGCTTGTTCTAAACGTTTCAATACGACTTTTTCAAAAATACCCACTTCTGGGCCTACCTGCTGTAGAGAAGGAGTAAAGGTAGATGGTAGGGCTACAATATTATTCCTTGTATTATCCAATTCCAAAGGGTCGGTCTGTTGGAAGAATTTTTTTAATCTAACTTTTCGGAGAAAAGAATGAATGTCACAATACAGTTCAAAAGTGTTTAAATTTGCATGAGGGACAAAAGACAAACCTTTGGAGAGTAATGACAAATATGGGGCATTAAGGGTGTGAGAGGATAGATTGAATATTGGGATTACATCCCGTTCCTCCAATACTGTTTGCTTCTCGTCTCTAGGTATTGCTGAGGTTCCTGGGCGTATTGATTGGATTGGTAGTTGCCCCTCGAGTGATTTTGAAACCTCACTCTCTGGCGGCCACCTCTCCCCCCTCGGTGACCTAAAAAAGGACGACGAGAGTTTCTTTGACCATTTCTAGGGTCAAAGGGTCTATCGTCTTGATATCCCACATTGTCTTCCCCTTCTGATTCTGAATTAGAGGCTGAAGAATGAGAGAAGTTATTGATTCTATTTTGGAAGGTATGGTTATTCGTTCCTAATTGTGAGTCCGGTTTGTAAAAGCCTTCTACAATATAGGGATATGTTTTTTCTACAGAGTAGAGTCTTTTGTCTTTAACAAATTTGTCCTCCTTCCTTTTTTTTAAATATTCAGAGAATGATAGTATATCTTTTTTAATTATCTCTAATTGTTTCTCTGCCTCCTCCGAGGTCGTTGATTTTTTCAATTTGTCTTCAAGTTCTTCTATTTCTTTCTTTATTTCAGCCACTAATTCTTTAGATGTGGAGATAATAAGAATCATGAGATCTCTTGAGCAATGGCTGGCGATCATGCTCCACTTTACTAGAAAGGTTTTCATATCTACAAAGAGACCTGGAATGTTCCGAATTCTAAGACCCATAGGGATTATGCCGTTTTTAAGGTAATTTAACATAAATTCCCCATGGGCTTCTACTCTAATTAATTTCTTCTGAAGATTTAATAGTTTATTGTGATCACTACTATTCTGTGGATTACCTGTTTGGTTGGTACCAAAATTTACATTAGTACCTACCAACGTAGCGAAATCCTCATCAGAGAAACCAAACGTTTGAAGGTTAGACATTATTAATCAGACGATTTACCCTAAGAAGTTTGTGAGAAAAATGTTACGCCAAATTCTTGAGGATAATGACAGTTATCTCACATAATTTGAACACCATAAAAAAACACAGGGATAGTTTCCAACAAACAAATAATCAAGTGAAAGAAAAGGTCCCACACGGATATACCGTGGGTAATATTTTGTGGGTAACAAGGACCCCCTGATTTGGATCGTACTCCTGGGTCAGGGAAAACAGTTTATGTGCAAAGGTATCTACCCAGGCAGACAAATAGGACAGAAAGCTGGCTATTGAAAAAGACACATATTCATGGACAACTAATTGATAAAAGTGAAGCAATGGACTGAAATGATATCCACATATTAGATCACTCATGAAATGAAATGTTAAATGACCTCATCAATGACTACACTGATGACATTTCAAGTTAAGTTATGGATTGCATCATTGATGACATCACAGATGACCTCTTTGAAACTGCTATTCACATTACTCCATATGCCC
Organism: Lissotriton helveticus; assembly: GCF_964261635.1. Taxonomy (NCBI): domain Eukaryota; kingdom Metazoa; phylum Chordata; class Amphibia; order Caudata; family Salamandridae; genus Lissotriton; species Lissotriton helveticus. Next base: position 1,141,218,340 of record NC_136072.1, on the reverse strand, counting down.
ATACATCATTTTGAAAAAGAAAATTGTTGGTAAAGGGCTCATAGTCTAGAGCCACAAGAAATGTAAATTACATTGATGTAATTTGCATACTTATTTCGAATTTCATGTTAACATGGTTACTAACCCTGGGCATAGTTCGCGAAGTAGCACTACGTGCAGCTACGCAAAGTGCACTTTGCACTATGCAAGCTACGCGTAGCACTACACGAACTGCGTAGTAGCATGTTCGCACTGTGCAAGATGCCGTTTTCAATGATTGAACAGTGCGGACAAGCATCCAGCACTGTGCAATCATTGAAAACGGCATCTTGCACAGTGCAAGCTGTAGTTTTCTGCCGCTCGAGTAGATTTTTACTCAAGCAACAGCTTTCTCATCGCGGACTGGTAGTTTCTCATCGTGAGCGGGGAAAAAGTCTCGCCAGGATTTCATTTTGCTTGCTCGCGGTCGCCAACTTGACGTTGAGGACTGCGAGCAAGCAAAAAATTACAGCTGCACTACGCTACGCTACGCGTGTTTGTACTGTGCTACGTGCAGTTCGCGTAGTGCGAAGTTGGGCAGACTTCTCAAACTACACGAGCGTAGCGTAGTGCTTAGCCCAGGGTTAATGATTACATGAAATTTCCTAAATTATGCAAATATTTTGCCTTGCATAATTACATGCAGTTCTCTGTAAGAATTTCCCATAAACACAACATGCGCTGTAAACATTTCCTGCAAATTCATTGGAACAACAGAACGCAAGCAGCTATTGTTTGCTGTGCTTTTGTTTTTTTGCACCATTTTTGGCAAGTAATGTGTCCTTGCATCTATAATTGATACAAAATCGCATTTTGCCCTAAAATATAGTGCTAAATGATAAATTTGCATTTTGCATAAGTAAGTATAATTTCATGTAACTATGAGAAAGCAAATCTACTGTAGATATATGCTGCATAGAGTTACTGAGTATACAATTGTGGATTCACAGAATGGAAACAGCGCAAGCCATGGAGGCAAGTGTGGCTGTGCATGTTGGAATATATGATGCACCATTTAAAAACCAGTAATATTTGGGGTGCGAGTAATACTCCATGTTAAACAAAGTAAAGGATGAGTTCACCTGATGCGTGTTGCAGTGGCATATTTCAAAATATTTGGGGACTTAAGGCCAAAGCTTGTTGCAAAAATTCTGTATGAAAAGATAAAGCTTTTGTTAAAAATGGATTGTTCATCAGTCGATGTATGGGTAAGTGGTCAGTTTAAATAGTTCTAATACAGTGGAATAGACAAATTCTATCTAACAAAAAAATGACTATGCGGTATGGATGTTTATTTCCAGACCTTCATTGAGGATTTTGAGGCATTGGGATTGTTGAATAGTATAGCATGTAGAGGTGACTCAATTAGAGGTGATTTAACTCACCTTGGGGTTGTGGGCATGGTTTCAAGGTTGTAGGTAGGGATGGGCGTAACTCACGTAATCCTGAGTAGTAAATCGCTCGGAATTATCTAAGATTTCCGCAGTGTTACACTTAATTACTTGAGAAAAGTAATTCTGTGTTCAGTACTATTTCTGAACAAGAATGAATAAGAGGAAGCTTTTTCGGGGTATGAAATAGAGCTAAATGCAGCAGAGCATGATTAGTGAGTGGGAGTGGCCACTCAATCTCACTAAATTTTATCATGCTGAAGGATTTTTGTTCCAAAAGATATGCTAGCAGGAGTAATCACATACGTTTCAGCAATTCCATGTTGAAGAGTATTGCAGAATTATCAAAATTACTCCTATTACTACGGCATAATTGAAATTCCACCCAGGCCTAGTTGCATGCCATTGTGCTCTTCTCAGGAACAGGTGTAGTGTGCTTTAGCAAACCATGGAGAGTTGTCCATACATCCTCCTAGAAGGTGTCTTATCAATGGCAAATTCATACCTGCCACCCTCTTGGCTTAAAATTGCAGGTCATGTGAAGTCTTTAACCCCTTGGGCGCGGGCGCGATTCCGCGCCTGTGCGGCACTTTTAAACAGTGGGCGGGTTCATGATGGCCCCCAGCCGTCATCAGCACACGCCCACCGTGATGCATGACGGCCGGGGGCCGTCATCAGCATGAAAGGGGTTAATCGGGTGATCCTTTAAAGTGAAAGGGATATGAACGCTTTTTTGGACGGGGTTAAAAGATTAAGTAGGGGGGTGACCCCATTAAAGTCTATGTAGATATTTTGTTTGATAGCTGGATAAATGCAAGTAAAAAGAGTGCAACCTTCACCAAATATTGATGACACAGATGCCATGTGTCAATCAAGTGGTCAAACGGTATGTTCATTATCACTTGATTGTGACAGAAAATTGGTCTCAACTGTAGCTTGTTGAATTGCTTCACGGCCACAAAGCTTATAGGACACTGGTTCAATGCCTGGATGGTGCATCCAGGCCTTTTGGCGGAAGAGTGGAAGTAATCCCAAAACTACTGAGTTTGGAACTGGGGAACCAGGCTGGAGTTCCGGCGTTGGCTCAATATCCCGTTATTCTGGGCAAATCACTTAATCTCCCTGTGCCTAAAACAAAATACAAGTAATTAACCTGACCTTGTCTAATGCAACTGGTACTCATGTAAAGTGTTCTGATGTCCTTGGGCTGAGTTTGCAAAAATATATACGTTATAGTGCTATCATTAACAATGTAATTTTATTTTTTCTATTTTTCTCTATTTTTTCCAATTTGGTTTGATGTTTTTTCTTGTGTTGTATTTTCACTTTATTACTATTTGTGGGCTGCATAAATACTTTACACAATGCCTCTAAGTTAAGCCTCACAGCTTTTGTGCCAAGCTACCAGAGGGTTAAGCGCATGTTAGTTTAGAGGCTTCTTTGGGTTACTCTGTCAAGGATTGCCGTTGTTGCTGGACTAGGGTTTTCACCCATCAATAGCCCAGTTTCATTATACATATATGTATATGGTCACGGCCACACCGGATCAACTGATACTCGGGGGCATATTATCAAGGACCGCTGTTAAAATTATCGCCGTTTTATCGGCAGGAAACTGCCGATAAAACAGCGATAATGGACTTGATAATACGCCCTTGTTAATTCCCATAGAAGCCCATGTTAACATCAGAACATGAACTTCTTCTCTATCCCCCCTTCCAGACAGTATCTTCCTCTTCAGAGGAGCCCTCCAGGCGGGTTCACCTGGGAGGCTGTAGGACTCCCCAGGTTACTGGTTCTGAACCTGGCAGAAGTTGGTGGTTTATACCCAACCCTAGAGTGCAGAAGACTCTCAATTGCCCCTGGTATAGGACTCCGGAGGAGAAATAGCGGCAACTGGGCTAAACGCTTTGGTCTCGTATATATAGAAATACTGAAGATGGAGTTTGTGTTTTTCAAGAGTCCCTGTCTATGGCCCTGTTCAGGCAGTTCTTACCTTCTGCTTATTCCTCGCAAAGTGGTCTAGACGTAGTCTTTGCCTTAGATGTTTGCAAGAAGGTTGGGCTTAATTAAGAGTTATCTTTTAGGAAAACCCAAAACAAAGGCAGAAGAGGGAGTTGCTGTCCCACTAAACTGCAAAACACACAAGGTGATGGACAGAATGTTGCACATTGGCAAAACTTTTATCCCCAGTCACATATCTGGGTTTAATCCATCGTTATTTTGCTCACCACTTCACCCCAGTTCAGACATGGCCAAATGCAAATCAGTCTTGACCCTGTGCCTCATGGGAACAGTCCAGCCCGAGCCAAGCCATGTCTTCCCTGGACCGGAATCAAGCACCCTAGGACCGGTTTCTGGCTATCAGCCGTCATCAGCCAGGATAGCTTGACTCCAGTGGCATAGTGAGCATGGGACCCACGTCTGGGCATACCCTTCCCACATAGGGCGAACAGCAAAACACACAAGGCGTCCCACTAAACTACCAGTTAACCAATGGCAGTAGCCCTTCTCAGCAACAATGGGACAGAAAATGGCAAAGTTTTTCTTCTAAGCTTCAAAGAAACCCTCTTTCTTATCTTCTGCCACACTTTAGTGTTTGTCCACTACAAAGGACCTGAGAAATATCAGAGGAAAACCTTCAATTCACATACCTGTCTAGGCACTCTCTGCCCTCCATCTTAGGTGCAACTTGGATTTAGGAAAACAAAATGGATTACTATATGGCCACAGTCTGCAAAATGTGCACTCCACACACAACATATATCACAAATAAAGACCACTTCTAGAAAAATGACCAAGTAAATGTGGATTGCCGAGCAGTACTAAGGGCATCTCACAAAAAGTGATGGACTGGCATCACACACCACCAGGTGTCATGCTTCATCATCTGAGGGTCCTCGCCCAACAGAAACCCCGTTTGGGGGAGGACGGGCATACACCTGACGACAGGGATGCACTTTCTAAAGTGAGTGGGGGCCCTAAGGAAATAGTGAGTTAAAAAGCCATCAAGAGTTCCCCAATGAAACTTTATTTAGTGAGGGAACCATGTGGGATCTAAAAACAGAGGTGCGGTGAATAAGAAAGCAATCATCCAATCACCGCTATGTGACTTTTAAAAGGTAGGTCAACATGTTTCAGCCAAAATGTCCCACGGGTACATGGCTTTCATCAGGACCGGGTTGGGGGGCTCCAATCTTACCATGCTGTATAGGTAGTGCCACTCTGTGGATACGACCTATAGTCTTTATCCACTCAGGGGGTCCATTGACCCTTTAGGGGGGAGCGACTTGCCCCATGGGAGGCGAGGGTTAGGGGGTACCCCGTGATCACACTTGTGCGTGTTGGGTGGTTCCCCGTAGGATCACCTATGTTGTACCTCTCTCTATTCCTCCCACTCCACACACAACCTCTGAACACACACATGACCCACAGACCCACAAGGGTACACCTGTCATCCATGTCCCACATGGATAGCAAGCTGGTTTCAGGGAGGTGGAAGAGCAATTTAAAAACATGCTACAGGACTGTAGACAACTCGCCCTCACAGAGACAGGCAAAAAGGCCTGTCCCCCCCCTACAATCGTATAGCTACCACCACTATCGTTCCTCTACACCCTGGTGAAGTGACGGTGGTTACACTCAATAAGGCAGGTGCCACGACTTGTCCCTCTAGACCAGGGGTTTGTAACCTGTGGTCCGGGGACCGCTGGGGGTTTGGAAAACCTACTCGGGGGGGTCCGTGACTGCTTAGAAAATGAAACAATATGAGCACATTGTTAAAGTCTATATAAGTAAAGAAGTAAAATGTAAAGCTGACTTTTTTAAAACGTTCTCTAAATGTCAACAAATGTAAAATTGGTGAGTAGAAATTCAGTATCTTCGAATTGATTTGTGTGAGCAGTGGGTACATCAAACAGAATATAGTGTGAATGATGGGCTACCTCAAATGAATTTAGACAATCTCCAACCGTCCCATTAAAATCAGGATTTTTTTTATTATATTTGTGAATTAAATGAAATATTTAATCATTTGTTTATTTGCAGAATGCTTGTTTTTATATGTTTTGTGTATTGTTTTACAGGTTCATGTAATCGAAAATACTTAGGTCGGGGTCCCTGGCTTCCAGCAATGTCTAAGCAGGGGTCCCCAGATTTCAATAATGATTCATTGCGGTCCCCAAATTCCAGGCATGACTAAGTGGGTTTCCATCAGGCGCCCAATGCCCATTGAGCTGAAAGGGCTTCAGCTCCCCACCCCCCGAAGTGTGTGTCACCCAGTGCTGAACAGCTTCCTGGGCACACACAGCCGCACCCGAGTACTTCACAGGTCTTTAAAAGACCATTTACTTGCAAACGATGATTTGTTGTTTTTTCACGCCTTCTTAGAGCCCCTGCATCTCCACTCTGACATTCGCTGGTAGAATGAGCCCCCTCCCCGTAATTGTTAGTCCCCTCGTCCCCCAAAAAGTGACTCTAGTTGCACCTTTGGTTTCCATAGTAGTCAAAATTAAGAACCACTGCTGTAGAACCACAGTGCCCTTCTCAGGGCTGAAATCAGGGGTGAAGAAAAGGCCTTCAGTGCACACTCAAGATTGTCTAGTGCTGAGGCGAGGGTTGAAAACCTAAATAATTTGCTCTGGTGTGCACCAGGCAGGGAGCATTCTTTTCAGAGTCATGCAGCAGACCTTATCCATCTCAGCAAGCATCAAGGTAGATAGATTTGCAGTTAAGAATAGTGATAATACACTTTCCAATATATGCTTACCTTGACAATGTAGCGGGAGCCAATATCCTGAAACTGGCACTTTTCCAGGTTTCAATCCAGTATTAAACAAGCACTGGCGTTGCCAATAGGTTTCGCATTTGGAAAGTTGGAGCTATTGGTTTTTGTAAATGACATTTTATATTTATATATCGTTATTGGCATTGTCAATAACAATATATAAATATAAAATGTCATTTACAAAACCAATAGCTCCAACTTTCCAAATGCGAAACCTATTGGCAACGCCAGTGCTTGTTGTATGTGTGAGTAAGTTTGTGTTGGTCAGAGGGGGGGTGGGGCAGCAAATATTTGAGGTTGTGGGAGAACACATTTGGCTACTATATGGCTCCTCATACAGGTTCTCAAGCTGGCACTGCCTCCATCTTTATTTATTTTACATTTTGTTAATTTGTTAAGTGCCACTGCACGCATTCTCCTACCTTGTGTGTGTGCGTTTTTTTAATATGAAACACTCCAGTTACTGCATGCTCAAACTGAGCCTTTTTGGATAAACATCTTTAGGAAAATCAGAGAAAATGCGACGCGTAAATAAAACACAAGCAAAGATAAAATGATGAAATACATACTTCTTTAAAATGAAAGCATTAAGCAAGAGGAAACGATGTATGAAAATATATAGCTTTAATCTTGAGACATAAAAACACTTTTGGTACAGAACAGACGTGGCGCTGGGGAAAAATATAATACATTGTTTTCAGTGTAACACTACCTACCTCGCTTTGCACAGAGAAACTTGATGTGCCACCCATACACAAAAGTGTACCCAGCTTTCACAACGAGACACACGAGACATCTCTGATAAACCCGTTGTTCTGCAGAGAATGCATTATCGCGACAATCTGTCACAAGGGAAGGAGGTACTGAGCCAGCGTGAAGCCAGCAAAGTGGAATCGGTGTTTAAAACCATTTAGAACTACTGCCATTGACTGCTACTGACCCGGGGACATTAATTGAATTGAGAACCTTTTAAAGTGCGCTACATGCTCGGCGCTTGCAGCGCGATCTTGTGCGTTTTTATGTGCGTTTATTTTTACAGAAGTCTGGGAATGTGTATATGACTAGCGGGGCTCTAGGACATACTCACATTTAATTTGTGGAAGTTGCACCGCTGTTTGGCGGCTCATTAGCTGGGGATTAGACGCCATCGCCATCTTGGGAGGGGAAGTGCCGGAAAAGGGACGCCATCTTGGTTGGCGGTTTAGCTCTTGTTGTTGCAGAGCCAGAGCACGATTGGGTGCTACTTAAGTGGACTACGGCAGGCGCTCGTTCTGTCCAGGTAAGCGCTAGTGCAGGCGAGGCATTTTCTGAGACTCTGCTGCTGCGGCGCTTGGTGTTTAAAACCATTTAGAACTACTGCCATTGACTGCTACTGACCCGGGGACATTAATTGAATTGAGAACCTTTTAAAGTGCGCTACATGCTCGGCGCTTGCAGCGCGATCTTGTGCGTTTTTATGTGCGTTTATTTTTACAGAAGTCTGGGAATGTGTATATGACTAGCGGGGCTCTAGGACATACTCACATTTAATTTGTGGAAGTTGCACCGCTGTTTGGCGGCTCATTAGCTGGGGATTAGACGCCATCGCCATCTTGGGAGGGGAAGTGCCGGAAAAGGGACGCCATCTTGGTTGGCGGTTTAGCTCTTGTTGTTGCAGAGCCAGAGCACGATTGGGTGCTACTTAAGTGGACTACGGCAGGCGCTCGTTCTGTCCAGGTAAGCGCTAGTGCAGGCGAGGCATTTTCTGAGACTCTGCTGCTGCGGCGCCTGGTGTTTAAAACCATTTAGAACTACTGCCATTGACTGCTACTGACCCGGGGACATTAATTGAATTGAGAACCTTTTAAAGTGCGCTACATGCTCGGCGCTTGCAGCGCGATCTTGTGCGTTTTTATGTGCGTTTATTTTTACAGAAGTCTGGGAATGTGTATATGACTAGCGGGGCTCTAGGACATACTCACATTTAATTTGTGGAAGTTGCACCGCTGTTTGGCGGCTCATTAGCTGGGGATTAGACGCCATCGCCATCTTGGGAGGGGAAGTGCCGGAAAAGGGACGCCATCTTGGTTGGCGGTTTAGCTCTTGTTGTTGCAGAGCCAGAGCACGATTGGGTGCTACTTAAGTGGACTACGGCAGGCGCTCGTTCTGTCCAGGTAAGCGCTAGTGCAGGCGAGGCATTTTCTGAGACTCTGCTGCTGCGGCGCTTGGTGTTTAAAACCATTTAGAACTACTGCCATTGACTGCTACTGACCCGGGGACATTAATTGAATTGAGAACCTTTTAAAGTGCGCTACATGCTCGGCGCTTGCAGCGCGATCTTGTGCGTTTTTATGTGCGTTTATTTTTACAGAAGTCTGGGAATGTGTATATGACTAGCGGGGCTCTAGGACATACTCACATTTAATTTGTGGAAGTTGCACCGCTGTTTGGCGGCTCATTAGCTGGGGATTAGACGCCATCGCCATCTTGGGAGGGGAAGTGCCGGAAAAGGGACGCCATCTTGGTTGGCGGTTTAGCTCTTGTTGTTGCAGAGCCAGAGCACGATTGGGTGCTACTTAAACGTTCCCTGATGACGCGCAGCGGTAACGCGCAGCGGGCGCGCCATAGGCACGCCGGAGGCTCGCCAGAGGCGAGCCCATCTTTGCCCATCAGTGACCATCAGGGGCCCGGGGCCAGAACCCCTGGTCCAATTCTGTCGTACACCAGAGGTGAGCTAATGGAGCTTAACTGCGGTAAGTCCCAACCTGCCCAGGGCTGTATTCATGCGCTGGCTCGCGAGGGCTTGCTGCGTTCTCCCAGGACTACCACAGCGCGGGCGCGCCACGCTAAAGCTCAGGCGTTAAAGTTCGGTCTTCTGAACACGCGTTCGTTGCAGGGACACAAGCTGGAGGTCTTCTCATTATTGGAAGACGGAGAGCTGGATGCCCTTGCACTCACGGAAACGTGGCTGGAAGATTGCTCTATACCAGATTTAGTGGCGGCGCTGCCAGACAATTATTTGGCACTCCACTTCAATAGGGAGGGAGCCAAAAAAGGAGGGGGAGTAGCCCTCCTCTATCAAGCTCGTCTCCGCGCTGAAAGATTTCTATCAGAAACCATGGGGGGCGCTGAGATCTTAGGAGTCAAACTTAGACTGGGGGCGGCGTGTGTGGCGTTCCTGGTGGTCTATCGCCCGCCTGGGGCTTCACCGGACTTCCCTGTGCTGTTTATTAGACTACTGCAGGATCTGCGGTCAAGATACGATAAATTGATTGTCGTCGGTGATTTTAATTATCACTGGGAGAAATCCCCTAAAGAAGGTCCAGCACTACTAATTGAGGAGGCAATCTCCTCCTTAGATTTCACTCAGCAGGTGAATGGACCGACCCACGAGAAGGGACACATGCTAGACTTAATTTGGACCACCATGCCAGCTCAGGACGCCACAGAGATTTTGCCATGTGTTTGGTCCGATCACTCATTAATAAAATGTAAAATCCTTCTGAACGGCCATCCGCCCAAGCTGGGTGAAGGTTGGAAAATGGCCCGAAAATGGAGAAATCTTGACGGAGACAGAATGAAGTCTTTCTTACAACAGTCTCCGCCACTTAAGGAGCAGGGCGCCAATGTCGATGCCCTTTGCGGACATCTCCACCACAAACTGGGGAGAGCCATTGAACTGGTGGCACCCCTTCGTAGGGTGAAGAAGGTGGATAGGGGAGTGGGGGCCCCTTGGTATAATGACTCCCTACGTGACATGAAACGTGGGGTGAGGAGGAAAGAACGTGCGTGGCGGAAGCAATACGACGCCACTGCTAGGAAAGATTACACGTCCTCCCTGGCGTCCTACAAATCAGCAATTCAAACCAGAAAGGCGGTCTTTTTCGAGGAGAGAATAGTGGCAGCTAGGAATCCACAGAAGGAAATCTTTCGGGTTTTGTCAGAACTCAGGACAAACAAGGAGCAAAGCACTGAGTTCACCCAACAAGATTGCCAGAAGTTCCAGGACTTCTTTGTGAGTAAGATCTCCGACATTCTGGGAGAAATCGCTGCAACTATAACCCTCGACTGTCCTAGCCCACCTGGTTATATTGCTCCGCTAGTTCTCACTCCGCTAGCTGAGTTCCCTTTCATTATGCAGAAGGAACTGACCAAGATCACGGACCGAGTTAAATCCGGTTCATTGGTGGATCCATGCCCGCCGGAAGTATTTAAGCTAGCTCTCCCGGGCATGGAAGAAGAAGTCTTGCATTTACTGAATACTTCTCTCCACACAGGACAGGTCCCTTTAGCATTTAAGGAGGCTCGATTGATCCCTTTGTTGAAGAAACCTGGTTCGGACACTAAGTGTCTAAAGAACTTCCGTCCTATTTCCCAGTTGCCTTTTCTGGCTAAAGTAATCGAGCAGCATGTGCTGGTATCGCTCTCTAAACATCTTGACAGTAATAACCTGTTGGAGGCCAATCAGGCAGGGTTCCGTGCTAATCATAGCACGGAACTAGTCATGCTATCGATTCTGGATGAATTGAGGAGTCGGGCTGATACTAAAACACCTAGCGCCCTGGTACTATTAGATCTCTCCGCGGCGTTTGACACCGTGTGTCATGAACAACTTTTGTCGCGGTTGAGGTCTTTTGGTATCAGAGGTACAGCCCTGGCTTGGCTTGCATCATTCCTGCAGGGCAGGACACAAAGAGTCCAACTGGGGGACATGCTTTCCACCTCCGCGCCTATTACCTGCGGGGTCCCACAGGGTTCTGCTTTGTCGCCCCTGCTCTTTAACATCTATCTGCAGCCTTTGATTGCCCTCCTGAATAGGATGGACTGTCTAGTCTATAACTACGCTGATGACACCCAGATCATTATCCGGCTTGAGGAAGGGCCAGGAGCGTCTACCAGGCTACAGGACATACTTAAAGCCACGGTTAATTGGATGTCTAAAAACTCCCTAAAAATTAACCCGGAGAAGACGGAAGTGTTGCCCATTTCCATCACGGGCAACCCCTGGAACGAGAGTTTCTGGCCGGTAGAGCTGGGTGTACCACCGAAACCAGCGGTAGCAGTCAAAAGTTTGGGTCTGCACCTGGATGGGAAACTATCCATGGAAAAACAGGTTACGTCTGTAGTAGGAACCTGCATTGGTTTAATGCGGCAACTGAGGAAAATATCGGCACTGCTATCGTTCTCTACCCTGAAACAGGTGGTTTCAGCGACCATCTTGGCCAGATTGGACTATGGAAACTCCCTGTACATAGGGCTACCCCAGCGGTTGCTGGATAAGCTACAGGGGGTTATGAACGACGCGGCCAGGTTGATCTATAAGAAACCCAGGATGACCCACTCATCCCCGCTGATGCAGGAGCTTCATTGGCTCCCAATTCGGCAGAGAGTAGTTTTCAAGGGACTGTGCATAGTGCATAAGACGCTGTACGGAAATGCACCAAAATACCTTAAGTCCAGAATTTCACTCTATACACCGAGCAGGACTTTACGCTCTTCGGATGCTTCTCTTCTATCCCAACCCCGATTTAGACTAGCCACGGTGGGGGGACGTGCTTTCTCTAAAACACTCCCGGCTCTGTGGAATAAATTGACCCCAGATCTAAGGAAGGAGCGCAATTTGTTGACTTTTAGGAAAAAGCTAAAAACTGTTTTATTCAAACAGGCATGGAGCAGCCACTAAGCGCCCACCAAGATCAAGTAAGATGCTCAGCCCCACTGGTTAATTTGGACAACCAGCGCTTAGAGGCCCCGGTGGCTATAACGCGCGATACAAATCAAATAAATAAATAAATAAATAAATAAATAAATCTGATCAAACAGAAACTGGCTCTCGGCATTGCGTGGGCGGGGGTCGCATTCCGTTGAGGTGTGAAGCAGGCAGGCGGCTCGGGAATCAAATGAAAAGGGCAGCTACACTACAGTACTAGTCTAGGGAAATGCAAAGCAGAAGAATACATGCAGTCACAGGAACTGCTTTAATAAAAATGTAAAATAGCACGTTATTAATTTAGCGTTTAAAGTAAATACTGAGCAGATGTGGCGTAAGAGACCAACCTGCCAGTTTTTGAACTGGGGAACCAGGTTCGAGTACCGGTTACGGCTCAACATCCTGTGATCCTGGGCAAATCACTTTATTTCCCCGTGCTTTAAAAACGCCATGACTTTGTGTAATGTAACTGGTGCTCGGCTAAAGAGCTTTGATGCTCTCGGGCTAATATACCACTTCTCTGCGATTTCTCAGTGTTGTAAATAAAAAGGGTTGTTACTGCCCAGTGCAAACTTCGGGAAAGTGAGTCGTGATTCAAACATCTGACTGCAGTTCACCACATACCTCCGTAGCGAGCGTTTAACTCCCCGAGACGTCCCGCCGCAAATTGCAAATATAAACAACACCCCCCCCCCAGCAGAATGTGACAGCTGACCTTGAATGATGGTGCCAGGAGCAGCGCTGTGCTTATGGACGTAGAATTAGAGTTCAAAGACTGTTGCACTGCTAGAGAGTGAAACTGAGTGAGAAATGATGGTGAGAACGGAGGACAGAAGGTTATCAACAGAGATGGAGTGAGAGTGAACCGTGAGAGAAGGGGAAATCATGGTCGGCCAGCTGAGAGAGAGGAAGAACAGATGGTGAAAGTTGAGAGAAAAGACTAAGATAAGATGGGGCAGAGAAAGGCGTGAAAAAGATGCAGAAATATGCTGAGGGCGGTGGAGAGGAGGTGGAAAAGAGGAAACAGTTAGAAGCATGTGGGGAGAGAGGCAGAGACCATGGAAAGGTGGGGTAGAGGAGGAAACAGATAGGGGAGAGCTGGGTGGGTGAGGGTGTGGCGTAGCGGACAGAGCTACTGACTTTGGAACCTGGGGATGGAGAGTCCATCCTTCTCGAGCAGGAGTCAATCCCTATCAAGGGTCGGAATGGGTAGGGAACACCTTACTAAACGGCAGGGGGCGTAACACCAGAGCTGCTTACTTTGGAGCTGGGGATCCAGGTTCGAGTCTCGGCGTCGGCTCAACATCATGTGACTCTGGTCAAATCACTTAATCTCCCAGTGCCTACCAAAAAGGAGTGTGGCCTTGTTTAATGTAACTGGTGGTCGTGTAAAGCGTTCCAATACCTTCAGGTCGAGTTTGCGCTATATATAACTGCATAAAAAAACCAAATAATAAAGATGAGGGTTTTTGCATAGGTCAAAAATATTTTAGAGAAACCCTGACGTGCATTTGCACCAATGTAAACTCACTTCCGTGTGCATGACGCTCACCGGCGCGCTATATAAAACTGCATAAAAAACCTCAAATAAAACTGCATAAAAAACCCAAATAATAAAGATGAGGGTTTTTGCATAGGTCAAAAATATTTTAGAAAAACCCTGACGTGCATTTGCACCAATGTAAACTCACTTCCGTGTGCATGACGCTCACCTGCGGTCTGGGTAGGAGGACATGCCTTGGCATAAACATAAGATTGGAGAAGGTACTACAAGATGTGGGTAATCACTGTGTCACTGAGTAATCGTGCCCTTTGCGGAACTGCGTGCTCACTGCGTAGTGCGAGGGGGCGAGAGCCAGCATGTACTGGTTGCTCCGTCCTAGTTAGAAAGGCAGAGCTTGGGGTTAAAGGTGCTAGAAGATGTTTCCGAGTTCAAGCAATGACGCCTGTGCCTCCCATCCGGTGCCAGAAGGTGAGCTGGATTGGCATGAGGTGATTATAATGCGTAGAACGTCAAAATATTGATAACATCTGTGCTGCAGTGCTAGTGCATTATCATCGCTGCGGAAGGTCACAGTGAGGGATCAAAAGAAAAAGTCCAAAGTACTGGGCTGGAAACCGTGCCTGGCACAGGAAGGATGAACGTTATGAGTGCCCTCCTAATCAAATAGCAGAACATTATCCCAGGAATCCCAAACTGAGCCACAGTTGTTCCAGCCATTACATGGATAAACAAGCATTGGCCACACGACACGGCCAGAAACGAAGCCGAAAGAAGCTTTTAGGGGCGGGGGGAGCAGATCCCTTTGAAGCACGGCCTCGCGGCCGTGAAGAAGTGTGAAACAGCAGGGTTGTTAATTAGGGGGGAGGAGAAGTGAGCACTGGGGAAGCAACAGATGGCTTAGAGGGCCCGAAAGTGCAAGCAATTCTTCTGCGACATATTATTCTAAATTCTTAACATCGCTGTATTGAGAGAAGGCAGGGGCTGGAGAGTGAGGGGGTGGGTTGCCCATATGGAGTGGGAGGGGGGTGGGCTGCCTGCTGGGAGATGCGAGGATGCGAGTCAGGGAGTCACGGGGCCTACGGCCATAAGGGGAGGAGAACTGGCTGCGGGAATGCGTGCGAGGGGAGAAGTGTGCAGGCAGATGCGCGGAGGGAAGCTGGATGGTCAGGCGGATGAGAGATGCTCGTGCTTGTGTGGTCACGTGACCCGCTTTTGTGTTCACGTGACCTCACATGAATTGTGAAGAAACCGCAGTGAAACCGCAGTGGTTTCACTAGTCGATCAAGCCCTTGAATTTTCGCCTATTCCATTCGCAAGCGAATGGTAATAGGCGAAACCTAAAAATCCAGGCTGTGTAAAGCACGGAAAATCATCCGTGAGGGTCTCAAGATGCTGAATTGTAGGCACAGGGAGAATAAGTGAGGAGAATAAGTGATTTGCCCAGATCACAGGATGTTGACTCCGCCGCCGAGACTCAAACCTGGTTTCCAATGACTCCAAAGGAGGCCGCTCAGGTCATTACGCCACACCCTCACTGCCGTTCCATTGGGGCTCTTCACTGGAAATTGTGTGAAGATTGCGGAGTGTGTGGTATAACTGTTACTGTGTTAGTGTTGAGGTCTTAGCCAGAAACCACAAAGCACAAGAAGTCTAAATACAGCCCCCGGAGGCGCAGGCCAGGAGGAATGAGCCAACGCACATATTGAAATAATCTTGCGTTTGCTCTTGAAATGCATATCAGAGCCACAGTCATTAAACAGCCTTTATTTTACAACTGAGACATCCCTTCCAGAGGAGCGTTTCTTCTGGCGCCTTTTGAAGCACGTCTTGCTTAAACAGCCAGGGGGCTGCAGATCAAGCATCCTTTACATCTGTACGCACCATCCGCTGATCTCTGCAGACTCAATCAAAAGGCATGTTACACTGTGGCGTAGCTAGACTTTTTGCCATCTGTGGCAATCCCTGCATTTGCCGCCGCGCTTCGGCCGCAGGTAAGAGGCGAGGGGGGGGAGAGGCCGGCCGCCACCACACCACTACCCTATTACCACTGATGTTACTGCAGGGCCCGTGAAGAGAGAGGCATCGACTGATTTGCTTTTATCCCTATGGAGGCCTGGATCCAAAATGGCTGCCATTCCCTGTGCGTAAAGGCCTGCGCGTGCATTGAACGTGGTGTTGTTATACAGTGTATCAATGGAGCTGGAAATGGAGGATAGTGCTCTGTTAATCCAGACTATGGTTTTCTAATATTATAACACCCTCTGCCCGAAACAATTACAACAAGGACAAATTCTATTATTTAGTCAAGTGACTTTGGCTAGGGCCAATGATAAAAAAAAGACCATCTTAAGACAGCGTTGAGGTTAAAGCAGGTGCGGCAGAAATCTGTGTGTAACCAGCAGCCCTCAGGGTTTCATAATGGTAAAACAGTTGTGGTGGCATGCCATGTGTGCGCCAAAGATAAAGCCATCCCTGTACCTGTCAGATCAGGATGCTGCCAGCACCCTCCACACAGTGGAAATCAGAAGTCTCATTTGCACAGATGCACCTGAATTCCTGCCCTTCCCTATGGATTGTTTTAAAGCAGAGCATCTGTACCACTTTATCAACTTCCAAGGAGCCACTCCCTCTTCTGCCACCACATGCAAGACACCCCTTTCATGGAGGCCTTTGTCTTAAACGCCAGATTGACTATAAACAGAGAGAGCAAGGGTGGCTGGCTTGACTGACTGCACCTCGAGTGACATTCTGAGCCTCGTCTAAGCCTGATTTAAGATGGGCTCCTCTCCCACCACGACTGGACTAATTGTGGGCTTTAGGATGTGACTGCTGGTTTGTGGTCCAAATTGACCTGGCAAGGGGGTAACTGACATTACTCAGGAGCACATGGTACTGAGAGAGTAGAATATGATTCTAGAATGGATTGTGCATAAGCATGGGCGGATCTAGCGGATCTCGCGTACGCGAATTTGCGTATTTACGGATTCGCAATCCGCAAAAATACGCGAACTCTCGAGGATTTGCGGATTTTTAAATTTTTTGTGTTGGCGCGCGTTCGCGAGGATTTGTGGACCATTTCGCAATTGCAAACTTACTTTTCGGCTCGCAACGGCTGCGACTATGTTGTTTCTACGTCTGGTTTATCATCACAGGTTCACAGCACCCTCTGTTTCACCACTGCCACCCTCTGGTACACCCATGCCACCCTCTGGTACATCCTCACTGCCACCCATTAGGTTTGTTTTTCACTGTATATTATGGGGGTGAAAAAAAGCAACCACACCTGCCCTGCTTCAACTGCCATGAATTAATTTGGTGTTGATTAATGTGTCAGTAATTTTGAAACTTCCAGTCTGGCTGGCACCTGCTTCCTTCCTTATCTGTAATTTGCTTTCTGTTGCAGTGAAAGCAAGCACACCTGCCCTTCTTCAACTGCCATGAATTAATTTGGGGGTGATTAATGTGTCAGTAATTTTGAAACTTTCAGTCTGGCTGGCACCTGCTTCCTTCCTTATCTGTAATTTGCTTTCTGTTGCAGTGCTATTTTTTTTCACAGGACCTTTATGGTCTACTTGTAGCTATTCTATGAGCCTGCTGTTTGGGTCATAGCAGGGTCATAGAATAGTTGCAAATAGGCAACTGAACTCTGGAGGGGCCCCTCAGGAAGCACTAGAGTGAATGGTTACTAATGTTAAGTTTGAAATTTTGCACCTGGTGATTGCTTTCAGTTTAGCAATTTCGCGCTATTCGCGGGGCGCGAATCCGTGCGAGATCGATTTCGGAAGCCGCGAATGCGTGCGAGTACATTAATTTTTTGTTTGCGGCGTGTATGTTCGCGTGATTTTTTGCATGTTCGCAAGGCGCTTGTAGTGATACGTTTGCGAACTTACCCACGCGGTCGTACACGGGCGCGGCCATCTTGTTTGCGTGACGTAATTCCGTTTCCGGCCGCTATGTGTAATCTCGCAAAGTGTGCTGCTCGCTAGTACAATTTCGCACGTGATCGCGAGGAAAATCTCGCGCGAACTTACCCACGCGGTCGTGAATGGGCGCGGCCATCTTGTTTCTCATTCATTGCTATGGTTCTGGGCATGCTTTCTGTATCCTCTCTGAATCTCTGCCATCCTTTGCTTGTTTGAAGTTTATTTGATCTATTTTACTTATTATCTATCCCTCTATTTTTCTAGCTCTATATTTTTGTGTTTTCTGCTACTTTTAGTTAATTTTAAACTACTTTTTTAAACTCTTTTCTTTTCTTCTTCACTATTCTATTTCTTCTTTATCATTTAACTTTATTTCTGCCCAGACCATGGTAAAGGGAGCCGGGACGCACCCTGAGAAGGGGAAGGGTCCCGCACCCCGTGCCCGGCTCCCGTGCGGGCGTTTGAGGGGGGAGCAAGTGGTGCCACGGGAGATCTTTAGCGCGGAGGAGGTGGCCGCACTAATCTTCTACGTCCAGCGCCGCCTCCCCAAGACCATCCTGGGAGGCGGCAAGATCGCAACCGGCTATGGCATCCGGGAGCGCCGGAAGCGGTGGGAGAAGGTGTGCCGGGCCATGTTTAAGCTCTCTGGGGTCCGGCGCACCTATAACCAGGCCACCCACCGCTGGACGGATGTCATGGACCGGGAACGGGACTTGCTGGACGCGCTCGGCGTAGAGGTCCCCGGGCTTGGTGAGTAGTAGTAGCTATTCATCACTACTCTGTTTTATCCGGCTCTGTTATTTGCAAATCTTTGTTCTTTACCAAGAGCAATAATGCTGCCGATTACATTGTAGGTAAATTATATTTCAAAATCTTCTATGCATTTCAGGTGCACTGCTCTCCTTCTCAGTAGCCTTGCTTGCTACTATGCTTATTTGTTTTGTATTTTGTGTTCATTTCATTGGCCTGAGAAATTATGTATGAGTGTAGTGTAAAGATAAGAACTGCGTAATGCTAGACACTAAGGGTCATATTTTCAATTACCGGCGCATCCCTGCAAAGTAGCAGGGATGCAGCAGTAATTGTGCGCCATGCCACCACCACCCATTGGCCCAAAACGTCACAGAAGCCTTACGCATCTGTGCCGTAAAGGTGGCGCATTGCTGGAGTTGCGTGCCAACGATGGGGCAGCTCCAGCAATGCTCTGGGGTGCCCTATCTCCCCAATGCTGCATCAAGCTGTACGTCGGCTTCAAGCAGGCGCAGGGTTTGAGTCACGCATCATTGTCCTAAAAGTGACTGATTGACATCTTGTAGATTTCCCTCACCCACTTTTAGGATTCGTTCCTGCGCAGGAACGCCCCCCCTTGCGCCGGAACGCCCCCTGATGGCGCAGGGCTTTACAACGTGATGCATCTCCCATATGCGTTTTTTTAATATATACGTCGCACCATGGCGACTCTTTTGTTCTGCCGCTGCGTCACAAAAGTCACGCAACAATGGAGGAAAATGAGCCGCAAGGGACTTCTAAATCAGCCCCAACAGACTGAAGTCCAGTCCTTCCTTTAGACACATGGCTATAAGAAGAAATAGTGGTGGTGGTCGTTGGATTGATAGTTTGAGTATTCACTGATCTGCAAGCAGGATGGACTTTGTCTGTCACTTTGCGTGCTGCGGACTGCTGCCTGCCAGGCCTAGGCAAACCTTTTTAGTAGTCTGTTTATTGAGTTACATAGGAACTTTGAAAGTCAACGGTCCGCAAATCAGGCAATACGAATAACGTAGTATACCACATGAGATAGGTCAATATATCCCGTGGAATAGTTGTCTATCTATTTGCTATTTCTCAAAAATATTTTGTTATAGTTCTTTTGAAATGTTTGATTTGGTTGACAAATCTCATCCATGTTTTCTGGTCTTTCTTTCTTTCATGTTGTACATCAGCTCCCCCCAAGGGCAAGAGGACACAGGAGGAGGGTGCTGTTCAGGAGGATGCAGGCCAGGATCGGGCAGGCGAGGGCTCCTTTGCTGGCCCCAGTAAGTTTTAATTTTAATAAAGAGTACCTATTTTTTCTAGCGTTCCTCATTCGATTTTTTCTAAATCGTCTTTGATCTTCTTGTAGACTGGATCTAAATTCTTATCCTGCCTCGACTATGACTCCCTGTGGTATTACTAGATTATTCTTATTAGTCTGTCTGTGTAGCTAACTAAGATTGCACATTTGGCAATTCCATTGGACTCCCATTCTAGTCAGCAATAGCTCTATGCACTGAGTGCAGTCCTCTGGGATTATCCATAATGTCTTTTCAAGTCTTTTAAATGTTTATGCTTTGACAATTGCCAACAATAAAAAGGTGAATGACCACCAAGAAAGAATAAGATACTACTTTACTTTTGTTTTGGATAGAAGGACAATCCATTCTACCACTGTTGCAGGGACAAATCTGCACAAACCGAACTATGAACACTAAATAGTGCATTGTTTATCAATTATAATAGGCGCAGGTAGACTTTCTTTCCACATACCTCAGTGATATCAGACTTTGAAGAACCCCCAATCTCCTTACTGACTAGATAGTGTGGCAGAGTCATTTAGCTCCCTAAGTCACCGATAATTGATCCCCAATGATCATTAGATTATCCTACGCAGGGCAAGAGTACGGAGTCACAGTCAAGAAGTGTCAGAGGCACTCATGCTTGCAAAAATTCCAAAACCTTTAGCTCATCCACTCTAGTCTGGAGGACCAAAAACCACAGAGTCTATTTAAGTTTAAAAGCTTTATTAAAACTAAACACATTTATTAAAATCAGCTTTGTCATAAAAGTAAACGTTTAACTGAAAATGGAAAAGTGCTTAGTGCTAACGATTAATTGGACACATTTCTTGTGGTCAAGCTGAGCTCTCACCTGGTTTGAACTTGAGCTTGACCCTGATCGTGTTCTTAGAAGTCAAGCTTCTGTTAGGAGAAAAAGTGTTGTGTGTTAAAAATAAAAAGCAAGCATTCATCAGTTGTGACAGAAAGTGCAGCAAGACAACAGCCTTCCCTGAAAAAAGGGACATTTTTACTGTAGAGTATACAGTTACAAATTATTACATTGTATTTCGTTTTTTTTAACTTTCTTTATTCCTCCTCGACCAAATATTATACAGTAGTGAGTGGTGTATTCTAACATTCTAAAAATTTACTTTGTAGGTGGAACATCTGGTGGCGGGGCCAGCGCGGAGGTGGTGGATGAGGAGGACAACTCTTCTGGGGAGGAGGCGGTGCGAGTGCTGGACAACACCAATGTGCCTGTGAGGGTTGACACGGTGGTGGCGGGCACAGGTAAACTATATATTCGAAAAGCGAAAGAAGGGTGTAAGTAAGTGTGGAAGGACGAGAAATTTTATGATGGCTGGCAAAGAAGAATGATATGTGTTTGCTTGGCCCCCGAGGTGGCTGGGAAGGAAAGAATACGGTATGGTGCATGGCTGGGTCAATGATGAAGCAAGGATGGGTGGAAGGACAACAGCCTGGGTGGGTGAAACATAAACTGTATGTGTGCATATACTTTGAATGGATGGATGCCTGGAGCATGGTATTATCTGACTCTTAGATAGCACATGTGTATCTAGAGAGAGTAGATGGTCACTGGATGAACTAAGTGTTACCTTGAAGAGCATGTAACACCGCACCCGCACGTCCGTTCCAGTGTAGGGAAGGCAAGGAAAAGAAATTGTAAATTTGTCCAATACTACCATGAATAGTAGCAATAGTTTGTATTGCAACTGCAAGCACAGCATATATCCGGTTATTACGGTGGACACTCCGTACCTCTCTTAATAACTTTAGTTTAGTAGTAGTACGTCATTCATGTGTGGGTGTATCACTGTTCACTCAATAATAAGCAAAGCACCTAAAGTCATCCCATATGTCATCAAATACATCCCATGTGAAGTGATAGATAATCTAATTATTTAGCTTCTTCATTTTCCTTTTCTAGTACTTATTTGCACTGTAGGGTGAAAGGTAAATTAATTAAGCAGTAGCCCTTGTAACAGAGTATTCTCAGTGCCACCCGTAATAGAAAAGTAATAGCTTCACCACCTGCATGTACTGGACCGGTACAGTAACGCAAGTCTGTCTCACTCATCATGGTGTGCGTCTGTTTTTCTCGGGTGCAAGTTCACTGCGCTGGCATTCTGCCGGCTTGCATAAGATAAAGTACCAATTTTCCGAAACAAGAGAGAAGAAGAAGAATAAAACTGGTGTACTGTCATAGTCGACTGTAATGGAAGTCCATAGTGGTCGTAGAATTTGTTCATTAAACTACCACTAATGTTAGAGCAAGGATGCAGAAGTGGGAGGTTAGATAGATACTGTCCTCAATAGTTATGTACTGTGCTTTCAATTTGCTACTTGTACTGTGACACAACTTTCGGCTCAATCACTTTGTGTTATTAATGTTAAGGAGCAATGGTTACAGACTATGTCTTTCTTTCTTCATATAGTTGCTCCTTCCAAATCGACATCACGGAGGGAGCAGGCTCGAATGGCCCGGCAACGGAGGCTGGATGCCACTGTCGCGGAATATCGGCGGCTGGTGGCCCTGGAGGAGTCGGAGGACACGCAGTCGACCGGTGCAACCACAGCATCCTCGACTGGGACAGCTGCATCCTCCTCCGTGAACCCACGGGCTGCCAGCCAGCGCAGTGCTCCAGCGGTACGGAGCCGGGCTAACAAAGCCAACCGCCACCGCCAAGCAGCAAAAAGACCAGCTGCCCCCCACAGGAGCTGCAAGGCACGCCAGCGCCGCCTAGGAGTGAGAATGTCCTACCTGGAGCAGGAGGTCCATAGGTACAAGAACTTGGTGGAGGGCCTCCTCTTCGAGCATGCCACCCTCCGCAAGGAGTATGATGCCCTGGCCGCAAAATTCACCAGCACCCTCCAGTAGTGGAGTGTCCCTTGCCCTTTTTTTAGAGACTTTTGGGGGGTGGGATTTGGGAGTTGGGTGCTTTTTGGGACTTTTCAAAGACAATCGTTGGGGTTAGGGAGGGTCTTGAGGGAGATTATTTTGTTAGGGCTACATAAATATACTTTTTTAAACTTTATCTGACCATACCTGTTTTTTACTGCTTTTCAGTCTGGTGGGTGGGGGTGTAACAGTAAGTTTGTTTTCCTGAAGAGTCCTAGGACTTTAGTAGTACTAACGTCAATCTCTCGTCTAGTCCTAATACTCCATTATACTACCTCCCACCAAACGCTTATCTTACCTGTAATTTGTGTTAGAAATTAGGGCTAGGCCCAGGGCTGGGGATTAAGGTTGGCAATCCTGGGTGGATGAAATTTCCTCATTGCGGTGGTACTAGTGGTGTGACACAGTGGCAGTTGCATGCCTATGGAAAAAAATAAAACGAAACCTGGTTTGTCCTTACTGTAGCATTACAACGGTTACGGCACGATCGAGAATATAGCAGGTGACAGTACACTAGAACAGTGCCACAATGTAGCCTAACAAATGGTAAAGTATTGCAAGTATAACTAGTACTTGCGTTGAATTTATTTGACATTGGCTCCTACTACTACAAGAAATAGTACTGAAGCTGAGTAAGGCTAGAATATATCCTCGTATTCCTTCACCAGCCTGTTGCTATGACCTTATCCTCCCCAGCAAGTGTGTGGAATTATTGATGTCATTTAGTCAGTCATCAAGCAAAACCACACAGCCCGGGGGAAGAGGGTTAGGGTTTGGAAAATGGATGGGAATGGGGGTTTCTTTTTGGGTAGGTTTTGTTGAGAGAAGAAAAAAAAAGCACAGCATGGACAAACAATAATTGAAGATAAAGAAATCTTTGGGTACAAACTAAAGCTAACCACATGCAGTCACACTCATAGAAGAAAACAATGGATACTGTATCTGTATTCTGTATGTTGTTGGAGTTGTCCTGTTGAATTTGGTAAGTAAGTTGCATGCAGCAAACAATTCCTCTTATTAGCGGCACTCCTCCATTCCAGCTGATGCTTCGTCCATCAATGTTGGTGACCACTGACAGAAGACACCCTGTCCACTGCCTGCCTGGCGGATGTTGACTGAAACCCGGCCTGTAATTATTGACGTAAAACAGGAAGTGCTATTGCAATACCACTGATAAATAAATATAAGGTATGTACGCTGTGTGGTGCAAAAAGTCACACTTTGATTTCCCTAAGACAGTACAATATTGTTGAAATTGCGTACTCTGTCTGAGTCACCTTTTTAAGGATAAATAAGTATGGCCAAAATAATAGTTAGCTAACCCTAACGAACCCTAAGTTACAAAAAGTGCCAAAAGGTTTTTCCTTATGGATTTTGTCCTAAACACTTCTATCCGATATTAGACCTTCACAGGAATGCCCCAAGAGACCCGCCAACCCACCCGCCAAAAAGCACACGACAACACCCCCAAACAGCCAAAAAGCAAAATCTCATACTTACAATATCTCTCGGCCTTCGGTCCAAACGCGCTGTGCAGCTAGGCCATCATCATAACTCCTGTTTTCCACCACGGATTTCCTGAAAAGCAAATGCAATCAAGTTTAGACTGTCGCAGCAGTGCTCCGACAGAGACACAAAAACCCACCAACAAACACCAGGAAGCCCCTCAAACAGGTCCCCGCAAACGCTACATTGAGCAAGATGTCAGAAGAAATAGCAAAAAAAAAATCTGCATGGATTTTGTCCTAGACACTTCTATCCGTTATTAGACCTTCACAGGAATGCCCCAAGAGACCCGCCAACCCACCCGCCAAAAAGCACACGACAACACCCCCAAACAGCCAAAAAGCAAAATCTCATACTTACAATATCTCTCGGCCTTCGGTCCAAACGCGCTGTGCAGCTAGGTCATCATCATAACTCCTGTTTTCCACCATGGATTTCCTGAAAAGCAAATGCAATCAAGATTAGACTGTCGCAGCAGTGCTCCCAGACCCCAAAACTCACCCACAAACACCCGGAACCCCGCCAAAGAGCACCTCAAAGGCAAGCAAGTCAGCAAAAACGGCAAGAAATTTCCGCGTCATATTTGGTCCAAAACACTTTTATCCGTTATTAGAGCTTCACAGCAATGGGCCCAGAGCCGTCAACTCACCCGCAAAGAAGTAGAACACCTCCAAAAGTGCTGAGTCTTTCTTCATTGGGCGTAATCCAGCCCTCTGCTTTGAGGGAAATAGGAGTCTGGAGGAGGAGGATAGAGGAGCATGTTCTTCAGAACTTGTGAACCTGAGGAATGTAGACTGCGGCACCTTCAAATCAATAAGCAAACAAGTGAAGACAGTTCTGCTGATGGGCTTGTTTTTGGGATTAGGTGATTAAAGTTTGAATTAAATTAACTGTGCAAAACAAAGAAAGACAGACACACAGGAATAAAAGTGAATAAGGACGAAAAAGAAAGTTATTGATTCATTGTCTCATTTTCAGGGCTCGGTGTCAGGGAATAAGAAGAAGATTTTGTCATCATACTCTGCGAATTCAGGCAGGATGAGGTCAGTGTGACCGAACAGAGAACAAATCCCCTCATCTACGTTGCCGTCCTCCTGGTCTTCATGCGGCGTGCTTTCTCGTACTTTGTAATCTGGTGGTATGAGGTGCTGATTCATCTTGATCATTGTCAGCCGCTCCACATTTTTGGGCGAGAGGCGGCTCCGTTTGGGAGTTACAATGCCACCAGCAGCACTGAAAACCCGTTCAGAAGACACACTTGCGAGTGGGCAAGACAAATAGTTTATAGCCAGGTTGGAGAGCTGTGGCCACAATTGTTTTTTCCCATGCCAATACTGCAATGGCTCATCATTAAGAAAGACCTCTGTTGAGTCATTCAGATAGTCCTGCACCATCGACTCAAGGTCCTCAGCGGTTCCTCCACTTTGCTTACTTTTTGCTGTGCCTGTGACATTTTTTCGAGAACCATACCCAAGCAAAGTTAGCCAATCCTCTACAGCAGCCACTGTTACTGTTGTGTCTGGTGCAGATGATCTGGTTGCCGGTGTCTTTAACGGCTGAGAGGTCACTTGTGTCACAGCCACAGGTGCAGAAGTGGATTTTTTTGACTGGGGATGGCCTGCTGATGCTAATGCTGATGTACTGCCTTCTTTTCCTTCAATATCCTGCCGTTCTTTTTCAAACCTCTTGGCTGACCAGGCTAGCCAACGTTTGTACTTTTTAACATCTTCATCAGCAAAAGGAAAGAATGCTTGGCCTGCCAGCGCCTTTTTGTAGCGTGGATCCAGAATAGTAGCACAAATGTAATGCTGTTCTGAGTTGATCTTTTTAAGACGTTCATCACCACGTAGGCGCTCTAATAATTTCTCCGACAAAATAAAAGGGTCTTTTTTTTTGGCATCTTTTTCAAACTCAGAAGACACCGCCTTCAGTTGGTGCTCCAGCATGCACACCAATGGGATAGCTTTTCCCAAATTACAGTCCTCCTGGCTGACTGCACGCGTGAAGAACTCAAAAGGACGAAGCATGTCTGTCAGGCTTTTAACTATGTCCCATTGCGCCGCACCCATCCGCAGGTCCATCTGAGCTGTACCCTCTGTTAAGAAATAGTGATCGAGTACCGTATACTGCTCATACAGACGCTCAAGCATGTAGAAGGTTGAGTTCCAACGTGTTGCCACCTCCTGGATGAGTGCTTTCACTGGCATTCGACGTTCAAGTAGCAGCCTCCTCAGATGCTTCCGGGCCTTAAAAGAATGGCTGAAATGGTTGCACATTTTGCGGCAGGTGGCCATTACCTCGAACGCTGTACTGTCTCTATCACTCAAGAATTTTTGAACTACCAGGTTGATACAGTGCGCCAAACACGGCACTCTGAAATAGTCACCCAGCGCCATGGCCTTAACTACATTGGCGCCATTATCCGTGGAAACATAACCAATCCGGCATTTTTTTGGGGACAGCCAGTGAAAGACCTTTTTGTTAAACTCGTCCAAAATGTTTTGTGCTGTGTGACTTTTCTCCAAGCCAAACATGGCTAGTGTTGCATGTTTCCGAGCAGCTTTAAAAACTTGGTCCGGGTCAACACCTGCGTTTAGCTTTGCTTTAACACCTGAAAAAGAGACCCAGTGTGCAGTGATGCACATGTAATTAGCGCCTGCGCCTATGGTCCACATGTCTGTTGTCAGATGTATAGTGTGAACAGCACTCTTCTGCAAAGCTGCCCCAATCGCCTCCAGCACATCTTCATGTAGTGCTGGAACCGCAACTCTGGCAAAATAGAACTGGCTAGGAACCTTCCATTTAGGGCAGAGCGTTGCCACTAATTCTAGAAAACCTACCGCTTCTACAAAAGAAAAAGGGAGAAGGTCCACAGCTAGCATTTTAGCCAGCTTAGTGTTATACAGACGCGTTAGTGGGTGGTTGCGTTCATATGGCGCGTCTGAAGAAAACATGGTTCTAATGTTGCCCTGGACCAAGCATTTACGGGATGATAATGACTTCGTTGACGCAATTATGCTCGCTGGTGAACTTTTGCGCGTTGGTGTCTCACTCGCTCCAACACTCTTAGTGTGCCTCTCATGGGGTGTGCTGCTGACAGGGGTACTGGGTGTAAGTGAAGTGTTTGACACGTCTTCTTCCTCCTCGTCATCATCAGATGAAACATCAACGTTTTCTTGACTTCCAATTCGGGCTTCCTTGATCGCCTTTAGGTGCGCAAACCATTGGACAGTGTGCTGTCTCTTAAGATGACCTCTCTGGCCTCCGGTACCATAGTTGGTACCTGACTTACCACGACTAACTGCAACCTTACAAAGGGTACAAATGGCGAACTTTTCCCTTTTTGGGCAAACAGTAAAGAAGTCCCAAACTGGTGACTTGAAGTGTCTGTGGGGCCTGGAGGAGGTGGCGATACTGGTGGTGGTGGTCATGCTGCTAATGCCAGATGAAGTGGAGGATCTGGATTGCCCAACTTTTGTACGTTGTGCACTTTCACCGCCACTAATTAAGGTCGAGGTGGATGGAGGTCCCTTCTTGCCAGAAAGAAATATGGAAGCGGTACGAGTTGGTGTACTACTTAACTCCAATGATTGTGGTGGTGTTTCCACTGCCTCCTCGTCGACAACATCATCATCATCACGCTCAGCAGCTTTTCGGGCTAGGGTCAAAATGTCTGTTTGCTGCATGCCCGCTGGGGCTGCAGTTACCTTTATGATGACTGGGTCGTCGTTGTCAGAGTCTTCATCAGCAGCAGTATCCGCCACTTCTTGCTGAGCCTCATCATCACACTCCATAACTCTGAGACTTTGGACGAGCTTCCTTTTACGCTTAACTACCTTTGTCAGATCATGGTGTGCCTCACTCTCAGACGGCAGTGGTGCTGGTTCCCAATTTTGATCCGTATCATCAGAAGGAGGTGTGCTTGAAGAAGATGTAGACACCACCCTTGATCTCTTCCTTGCTAGGGGTGTGGAAGACAATGAATGATCATCAGGAGGAGTGTCTTCCTCAAATGATACCTCGCCTTGATTGTCGATTTCCTGATGTGCCCCTACTTCGGGAGGAACAACTATTGTGGGCACTTGTGACCCTCCATGCACCTCTGCTTGCGCATCTCCTTGCGCTGCCTCTCCTTCCACATGTACTTGGGCTTGTACTTGCACATGTGATAGTTGTTGCGGCTGTGGTTGTTCAACACTCGTCAGATGAGCTACAACAACCTGTGTTGATTGAGGGACATTGCTGCTGCTTTCTTGCGATGAGCCAACATCACTGGTCGATGGTGATTGAACATCTATACTGGCTGCCTCTGCAGCACTCAAGGGCTTGGACTTAAGTTGGCGTGGTGGTGGTGGTGGCACTGAGCCCAATGGAGCGGGGGTGCTGCTCCCAGCTTGGTCCCCAGCAGATCCCGCTGCTGCTGCAGGCATACTTTTTTTTTTAAAAAGGGGCGGCCGGCACACCTGTCTCCTTGGTAACTTGCTTCTTCTGCTCCTTACTGGCACCTTTCTTGCTAGAGGAGCTACGGGTAACTTTTTTAGGGGCCATCTTCTTCAGAGCAGGTCAGAACAGCAGGCAGCAGTTGCACGAGTTGCAGAGTTGTCTGTGTCCAGACGTGACGTCGCGTGACGTTATGCTGCACACACACACCGCTGCAGGACTTCTTCCTGGCACTGGTGGTTCTCTTGAGTCTTGTGCACCTAAAAGCAATGGAAGACAGAGGAACATCAGTTCAGTTATACACCCCAAAAAATCGACAAAACACAGAAAAATCAGCACAATCCCATGCCATCCATGATGTTTACATTGAAGACACCCCACAGAAAGACTAGGGCCATGCAAGTATGCAACACTCACTACCCCTGGGCATAATGGATGAAAAGTAGGCAAAATAAGTGCAGGCCTCAGACACTGCCTCTCTTCAAAATGGCCCCTTACACCCCAAGCCAGTCCACATCAACAGTACACCCCAAAAAAACAGAAAAACAGCCAAAAATCACCACAATCCAATGCCATCCAGGATGTTTGCATTAAAGAGAGTGAGACCCCACAGGCACACTCAGTCCATGCATCACTACCCCTTGGCAAAAGGCCACACCAGCAGCCCCCCAAAAAACGACAAAAAACACAAAAAACAGCACAATCCCAGCCCATCCATGGCCTCAATGGTGTTTAACTTCAAGAGGACACCCCACAGAAAGACTAGGCCCATGCAACACTCACCACCCCTGGTCAAAGGGCCCCACCAGCAGCCCCAAAAAAACTACAAAAACGACAAAATTCAGCACAATCCCAGCCCATCCATGGCCTCAATGGTGTTTAAATTCAAGAAGACACCCCACAGAAAGACTAGGCCCATGCAACACTCACTACCCCTGGGCATAATGGATGAAAAGTAGGCAAAATAAGTGCAGGCCTCAGACACTGCCTCTCTTCAAAATGGCCCCTTACACCCCAAGCCAGTCCACATCAACAGTACACCCCAAAAAAACAGAAAAACATCCAAAAATCACCACAATCCAATGCCATCCAGGATGTTTACATTAAAGAGAGTGAGACCACACTACAGGCACACTCAGTCCATGCACCACTACCCCTAGGCAAAAGGCCACACCAGCAGCCCCCCAAAAAAGACAAAAACAACAAAAACCAGCATAATCCCAGCCCATCCATGGCCTCAATGGTGTTTAAATTCAAGAGGACACCCCACAGAAAGACTAGGCCCATGCAACACTCACCACCCCTGGGCAAAGGGCCCCACCAGCAGCCCAAAAAAAACGACAAAAAACAATAAAATCAGCACAATCCCAGCCCATCCATGGCCTCAATGGTGTTTAAATTCAAGAAGACACCCCTCAGAAACACTAGGCCCATGCAACACTCACTACCCCTGGGCATAATGGATGAAAAGTAGGCAAAATAAGTGCAGGCCTCAGACACTGCCTCTCTTCAAAATGGCCCCTTGCACCCCAAGCACATGTTGCTTGTACCAGCCAGCACTCAAGATGGCCACCACCACCACCCACATGGCCAGTCCACATCAACAGTACACCCCCAAAAAACAGAAAAACAGCCAGAAATCACCACAATCCAATGCCATCCATGATGTTTACATTAAAGAGAGTGAGACCACACCACAGGCACACTCAGTCCATGCACCACCACCCCTGGGCAAAAGGCCACACCAGCAGCCCCCAAAAAACGACAAAAAACAATAAAATAAGCACAATCCCAGCCCATCCATGGCCTCAATGATGTTTAAATTCAAGAAGACACCCCACAGAAAGACTAGGCCCATGCAACACTCACCACCCCTGGGCAAAGGGCCCCACCAGCAGCCCCAAAAAAACAACAAAAACAACAAAAGTCAGCACAATCCCAGCCCATCCATGGCCTCAATGGTGTTTAAATTCAACAAAACAGTTGTATCATGCACCCATAACCAACCCTGGTCCTACTGGATACTGTGGCTACCCACAATATAATTTATTTAATGTTCTGAAAAAGTTCAAAAATTGTAGTTGCAGCAACTGTAATGCCCCAAACAAACTTACTTGTGAAAGTTGATTTCTAATCCAAAAGTGATCCAAAGAAAGTCAAAAAGGCCTCAAATCCAAATATCCAGCAGCACCCACAAAAAGTAATCCTTCCAGCTCCAGATCCAAATGAAAGTGACCAGGAGATGGACAAAGCACTGGGAGGAGCCTGCTGGACAGGAACAGGAAGTTGGAGACTGTGGGGCACTTCCTTCCCCCCCCCCCCCAAAAAAAATGGACTCCTTGCAAAAAAAAAGGCCATGCAAATGTCAACCTGAGGAGTGATTCTGATAAAAATCATCATTTTCTGAAGGTTTATCCTGTTTGCTGGTGGATTTCTTGTGCAGAATTGCAAAATCTCTATTTCGCGAGTGCGAGATTGTTCCTTTCCGCCGCAACTACGTGTTCGCAATTGCGAACTCTCGCGAGGTGTGCTGTGCAAGGTGGCAAGCCGCGATTACGTATTCGCGGGCGCCAAACTCCCGCGGGATCACGCAGCAAGATCCAAAATGGCGCGGCACTCGCAAAATATGATAGAGAAAAACAACTTGGCAAACGCTTAATGACGGAAAGTGAACGCCGTGCACCACGCCGCGCGCCGCAACCAAGCAAAAAATCCGCCGCGAGCGGATTCACGGATTTTCGACAAATTCGCGAGAGTTCGCGGATTGCGAATTTGCCGAAAATCTGAAAAATCCGCGAGCGGAGCGGATTTTACGCCCATGCTTAATTGTGCATCCCTTACTGCAGAAAATCAGCTTCTTTCATGGTTCCCACAAAGTCATATTTTGACTCTAGGAAATTCACTAAAGAAAGCAAGGACTTAGTTGGTGATTTGGTTGTCATCAAGCTACCTGGTAGCAAGGTCAAGTTTTCCAAGCCCATACAAGTTATAAAGGTTTTCACTTCACTTCACTTTGATAACTTTATTTCGGTCAAAGACCATAAAAGTGCCATAAAATATGTACAAGCAGAATAATAAAACATAAATACTTCAGAATTAAAAAGTTATTAAACGTTGGTTATCAAAGGAATAGTAAAGCATAAAAACAGTAGTGCATTATTCCTTATGGATAAATGCAGTTCTTCTCCGCCACATGCCGAATAAAAACCGGGAAACGGCAAAAACAATGAGAGGGGCAGTGTCATAAGTTTGGACTCTACAGGCATGTACACAATGTCTAAAACCCAGGTTTTTGCATAATGGGATAATCCAGCACTTCCGAATTTCACTGTATGCTGGACAAAAAAAGAGGATATGTATAATGTCTTCCCTGGCGTGATTACAGGCAGGGCAATTAGCCTTCATCGTTTTTGTCCATCTGGATGTGAATGCCCCAACCGGTAAGGAGCCATGCCTCAATTGAATATATAGTTTTCTCGCCAGTGGCGGCTGCACCAGGTCCAAAAACGCCTCCATCCAGTATTCAACTTTTGTTATGAGGAACTCAGTGGATAAAGGTTTTCAAAAATGCTGTCAGAACTCAAGACAATAGGGTTTGGAATTTAAACAGAGTCTGTTTGTACAAAGGGGAAAAAGAATGTGGTGACCAATCTGTAATTTGTAACATGCTGGTAAGGTTTCTGGTTCTCCACGCATCTCTTCTAGGAATGTTAGAAGGCCAAGCTATTTAAAAGATTTTGTACCTTGAATGTTACATCCTTCTTTCTTTATTGTCCTTCTCACTGGCACTGTTTCTCTCTTTTCTTTTTTTTTGTTAACGGAGGAAGGAGTGTGGTATCCTGCATGCTGCAGCATGCAGCTGGTTCTTTTGCTGATGTCATCCTGGTTTCCCAGGTGATGGAATGTATCAATTCAAGTGACCAGGATTGTTGTATTGATTGGATGTGTTCACATTTATTATATATATATATATATATATATATATATATATATATATATATATATATATATATGAACATACATGTATATAAAAAATGAAGAAGCTAATATTTTAAATAATAATGCTTAAAAAAGAATTGTGAATGATATAATATTATCAAAAATATATGTATACATAATTAAATATACCAAACAGCAAATCGCGTCGCCCCCCCAGGTGCTGTTCTCAGTGCATCGGGAGAGAGGAGGCAGAACTATCTGCCTGATAAGGGGGACAGAGAAGTGCTTTGTTACCTGCTCTTCGACCGCTGCGGACTGCGGAGTGCTGACCGACGGCATGTTGGAGGCATCACCGGGTGTCTAGTGGGTCCCTTCACTATATGGGTCCCTGCAGCAAACTTCAGTATCCAGCATGCCTCAGAGGTGCAGGCACTGCGCAAGGAGAATCACACACCTGTGAGGCAGAGGAGTGGCTTAACCACGTGACTGGGAGTGGTCACAGCAAGATATAAACTAACAGCAAAAGAGCCCCCTTAAGGAGAACAAACTGAAACAGGCACTGAAGAGTCCATTCTAAGGACGAAACGCGTCTGCCAAGCGTTTCAGCAGTTTCCTTTTTATGCTTGTGCAACTTCATTCAAATAAAGCGGCTTTTCCAGTCCCCCAGAGCATGGTCACACTTTTTTCCAAGGTTTGGGAGAAAGACTGGTGCGTATGTGTAAGCTGGCTAGCAGGAGCTGGCTTTTGTGACCGCCCTCTCGTTCTGGTGCTACGCGACCTTTCCTGTAAAAACTTTGGTATTTTTGTTGCAAAACAGCAAATCGCGTCGCCCCCCCCCCCAGGTGCTGTTCTCAGTGCATGGGGAGAGAGGAGGCAGAATTATCTGCCTGATAAGGGGGACAGAGAAGTGCTTTGTTACCTGCTCTTCGACCGCTGCAGACTGCGGAGTGCTGACCGACGGCATGTTGGAGGCATCACCGGGTGTCTAGTGGGTCCCTTCACTATATGGGTCCCTGCAGCAAACTTCAGTATCCAGCATGCATCGGAGGTGCAGGCACTGCGCAAGGAGAATCACACACCTGTGAGGCAGAGGAGTGGCTTAACCACGTGACTGGGAGTGGTCACAGCAAGATATAAACTAACAGCAAAAGAGCCCCCTTAAGGAGAACAAACTGAAACAGGCACTGAAGAGTCCATTCTAAGGACGAAACGCGTCTGCCAAGCGTTTCAGCAGTTTCCTTTTTATGCTTGTGCAACTTCATTCAAATAAAGCGGCTTTTCCAGTCCCCCGGAGCATGGTCACACTTTTTTCCAAGGTTTGGGAGAAAGACTGGTGCGTATATATATATTGTATCTGGTGAGCAAGGCGACAGGGTCGCCGAAACGCGTCCGGATCGTGGCACTCCTGGTACACATGAAAAAATAAAATAAAGAAGACACTGCTGCACTCGCTACATATATAGATATATAGATATATATGAACATACATGTATATAAAAAATGAAGAAACTAATATTTTAAATAATAATGTTTAAAAAAAATTTTGAAAGATATAATATTATCAAAAATATATGTATACATAATTAAATATACCAAAAACTTAAATATTAAAAAAGGAAAACAATTTAATTTAAAATTGAGATTAAACAACACACATTTTTCATAATTTAATAAAAAAATAATTTACAAACAATATTGAAAATTATAAATCTTTTTATAATAAATCAAACCTATAAATATATCAATTAAATCAACATAAAAGAAATTATTAAAAATGTAAATAAATAAATATAAATGTTCTATATTTAAAAAAACACACAAATATAAAATGTACTACTCTAACCACAAGAAATATAAAATTACATAAAATATGCATTGCTAAATACTACAATGTACTATTCCCACTACAGTTAACACAATAATAAAAGTTCTAATTTGTAAAAAAAATAAATATATATATATATATATATATATATATATATATATATATATATTCCCACTCCTCTCAGTGCAACAGTAGAGAAAGTTTGGATTGTGGATGGCTAAAATGTACTATTCCCACTTCAGTCAGTGTAACAGTAGGGCAAGTGTTGGACTGCGGAAGGATAACATTTACTATTCCCACTCCAGTCAGTGCAACAGTAGGGAAAGTGTTGGATTGCAGAGGGGTAAAAATTTAAATTCCAAACTCCAGTCAGTGCAGCAATATGGAAAGTGTTGGATTATGGACGGGTACAAATGTATATTCCCTCTCCAGTCAATGTAACAGTATAAAAAGTGCTGAATTTTAAAATAAAAAATATATATTTTATTCCTACTACAGTCAGTACAACATTACAAACAAACAACATTTCTACAAAATCAAACACAAAATTCAAAATCAAAGTAAAAATTGAAAAATTAAGTATTTCAACTGTAATATATATATATATATATTAATATATTACATTTAAAAAACATAATGAAAATAAAACAAATCACAAAAATAAAAATATGTAATCAAAATATTAGAAACAACATTAAAAATGAAATGCAATATTATTGGACATATAAAACAATTATCTTTAAAACTATTTATTAATACATTTATTTATTAAAATACGTTTATTTATAATTTCCTCTCACCATATACTCCCATAAACCCCAAAATCCACACCTAGAATAAAATTTAAAAACTCTAAACTCAATTAACTTGATTAATTATCAATTAGATAATTCATATTAATTAATAAACAATGAATTACAATTAAATAACTTCCAACCCTGTACACCCATAAATCCCACAAGCCACTCATAAAAATGTGAAAGAAAAATAACTTACACTATTAGCATAACTAATGATCAATTAAATAATTAACATTAATTAACAAATGATTATTAATAAATTAATTAAAATTGAATTAAATTACTTCCCCCTTCTACCTCTAAAACTCCGCACAACTCAAATATAAAAATGTAATTCAAAAACATTATTTACAATAATAACATAATTATTTGCCAATTAAAGAATTAATATTAATTATCAATTAAAACAAATTAACTTCTCAATTAACAAAATTCATTACCCCCAGGTCCCTTATGTCCTCGTCCCATTCATTAAAAAGTGGAGATAACCATCTCCCGACAGAAAAAAAGAGCAGAGGCATGCTGGGACCCTAATACTGCCCCTCCCACCGGGAGTACATAAGCAGTACTTACCCAGCATCCCATCTGTTCTTTTTTTCTGTCTGTCGACAGAAGTTTGCTTTGGTTGCTGGTGCTGCTCCTGCTAGGCTTGTGTGGCTTACCTTGTTTGGATCACCCCGTCCGGCTGCCTGGCTGTGCGGTCGGGGTGTCTGCTGTCCTGCCTCTTGGCCTGCCGGGCTTGCTGGGAGGCTAGTTTCTTCCTGTCCCTGGCTTTCTGGATGCGGGCCGGCCCTTTGCGGCTGGTGCGCCGGCCTCCGGGTCTCTTCCAGGTCAGAGGGCGCGTCTTCCTGGTTCCTGGATGCAGGGGAGACGCGCTGCGTTTGCCTCCGGCTGCCTGCCCGGCCCTGGCATGGTTCTGGTGGTGCTGCTTGGGCTGGTGGGGAGAGGGTCCCTTGTTTGTGTCGCGGCCTCTCTCCCGGGTAAGTTCCGCGTAGCGGTTTCTCTTTACTCTTCTTTGCTACTTTGCATTGTGTGCTGTGGGCTGCCGTTGTTGGTGCTGGGGGCTGCTCCTCTGCGCTGCTGGGTCATTTGCCGGCTGTTTGTGTTCCTGCATGGCCCGGGGGTCCTGGGCTTCCTGTGCTTCTGGAGTGGCCTCCATAGCTGTCTGGGCATTTCTCTCTTTCCCCTGTTTGGGAGAGTGTGACTGGCTGCTGTGGCTCTGTTTGGTGTGCATTGGACTGCAATTCGGTTGGTCCCTGCATGGGTTCTGTTTGCTCTTCAGCTTCCTTACATCCCTCATGCTCTGGGGTGTGCAGTGGTGCTTTGGGACCGTTTCGAGTTCCTTGTGCTCTTCTGTGGGGATGCCTGTTATTGCTGTGGCTGTTTTTTGCCCTGCCACACGCCGGCGGCTCCTGGGGTTGCAGGGGTTTGTCCCTGGGGCCTCTTGCATGCTATGCCTGCGCTCTGCTGCTTTGCTGCTTCTGCGCTTGTGTCCGCGCCTGCGTGTCCTGGTGCTGTCCCTGTGGGCTCCCCTCGCTGATCCTGGGATTTCTTGTCCTGGTCGTGGGCCTTGGTTTGGGTCTCACTTCCTGTGTGTGCGCTTTCTGTTGGCTTCCCGGGAGGGGCTTCCTGTGGGGGCTCTTCTCCTCCTCTCTGGTTGCCTGCTGCGCTCTCCCGCCTGGGGCTCTCTACACTCGCCCCCCGCCTTCGGTGCTGGGGTGTCTGCCCTGGGGTCTGTTGTGGTGGACTCGCCTCTCTGCAGGTGCCCGTGTCCTTGCGGGTTGAGGGCTGTGTTGCTCTGGGTTTTCCTGTCTGGGCTGCTTTCCTCTTCCTCCGGGCTGGCCTGCTGCGTCGCTCTCCCGGAGTTGGGGTGCGTTGATGCCTTCTGCTGGGTCGCTTGGGGGTGCCTGGTTCTGCTCTCTGCGTGCTTCGGGGCTCTTTTTTCCCCGTTCTTCCCTCTTCTCTGGCTCCTCTTCTTTGTGGGCTGGGGTCTGGAGGGGGACTCCTGCTCTATTGCTACTCGCCCGTGCTGCTAACTTCTCGCGGCTGGCCTCTGGTTTGGGGTGCTGGCCTGTTTCCGGGTGCGGTGCTCTTTGGCCTCACCTGCCCCTCGGTTGCCTTTGGCTTTGGCGCTGGCTTCCTTGGCCTGGGATTGAGGGTTTTGGTTTCCTTCTGCGGAGCCTCCTTTCTGTGCTCCTCTCCCTTGGTCTGGGTGGTGGGTGTTTCTGTTGCTGGGCTTCTCCCTTTGGTTCACTGCCTTCTGGTGGTGCCTCTGCTCCTGGCCGCTCGAGCTCCTGTGTTTTCTTTCGGGCGCTTTTGGGGGGGGGGGAGTCCTCCTCTCCCTGGCGGGTGTTGGCTACTTCTCTGTGTTGTTGGCCTTCGCTCTTTCCGTTTGGTGGCCTGCCCCGCTTTGGCGTGGGTTCCTGTCGCCTCTGCGGTGGCTGTTTCCCTTTTTTCCTGGCCCCGTGTGTGCTTGCTCTTGGGGTTCCAGGTGTTGGGGTCTCTCCTGCCTGCTTGCTTCTGCCTTGCCCTGTGCGGCTCGTGTGTCGGTGTCGCCTTTCACTTCCTCGGCGGCGGTTTGTTGGGGTTGCGCTTCTGCTTCCCCTTCTTCCGGTTACTCTGCGGCTCCATGACGCCGGCTGCTGGTGGGTCGGTGTTCCGGCTTCTTGGGGGGCTGCGTGGGGGTGGGTCCTGTTGGGTCCCCTGGTTTCCTGTTTGACTGCCGCGGGTTTTTCCCGCTTTTCTTTGTATACTCTGCGTGCCTCCTTCTCGGGGTTTCGCCGGTGTGGGTGTCATATCCTCGCCTTGGTGGTGCTGCGTCCGCGTTTTATTTATTTTTTCCCTCCTTGCCTCCGCTGCGGGCTGGCTGTTGTTTTGTGGCCTGTGCTCCGCATGCTTGCTGGCTCTGCCCCTCCGCTTCCTGGCTTTGGCTTGGTTGGTCGGGGTGTGGGGCGCGGGGGTTCCTGGTTCGTGCCTTTGTTTCTCCCGTCCCTTGGGGGGCGTCTAGTCCTTGTTCGGCCTCCTGGTGTCCTTCCTGGTGCTCTCTAGGGCACTCTGCCTGCGCCTCGTTTGTTCGTCCTGCCTTGGATGTGACTGTTCTGTTCTCCTTTGCTCCGGCCTGGGGCTTCGGGTATTGTCCCTGGGCCTTCTTTGTGCTTGGTTGCTTCTGGGGTTTGGCTGCTTCTGTTCTTCCTTGCTCAAGCCCTGGCTCTCCCTGTGCCTGCCTTTGGCTTGCGTTGGGTGTTTCCTGCCTGCCCTTCCTGGTGCTGCCTGTGTTCCTGCCTGGTTTGTTCCCGGTTGGGGCCTCCTGTGGATGCCTGGTGCGGCTTCTCGGGCTGCTGTTGTTGGGCGCTTGCCCTTCCTGTCCGTGGTGCTTCCCTCCCGCTGGGTTGTTTTCCTGGTGGTGGTTCACCTTTTGGGCCCTGGGGTTCGTGCCTCTGCTGTTTGGGCCTGGCTGTCTTTGCTGGTTGCCTTGTCCTTGGCGGGGCACCTCTTTTCCCCTCTTTTGGTCTCCGGTTCTCCCGGTTGGTGGCCTATGGCTGTGCTTCCGCTCTGCTCTGGCTGGGTTTCTGCTGGGGCTTTCTGCTCCTGCGTGTTGGTCTTCTTTTTGGGCTCTGTGTCCTTGTCTGGGCTCTCTTTCGTGTCCTGGCGGGGCCCTCTGCTGTTGTGGCCACTTCCTGGTGGGTCCTTCGTGGCCTTTTCCTGCCGGCGGTTCTCTTCCCGGTCTTCTTTCGCCTGGGTTGGGGCCTTTGTGGGGTCCTATTGCTCCGGGGGTCTACCGGCTTCCTGCTTGTTCTGGTTGTCCTCGGGCTGTGTCTCCTGGGCTTCCTGGCTGTTTTTGCCTGCTCGGTGGGGTGTTTTTGGGTGTGTTTCCTGGTTTTGGTGTCCTGGTTCGCCTCTGGCTCCCTTGCTGCTCCCGGCTTGGTTCCCGCCCCGTCCGGCTGCCTGGCTGTGTGGTCGGGGTGTCTGCTGTCCGGCCTCCTGGCCTGTGGCTGTTTTCTTCTTGTCCCTGGCTTTGTGGTTGCTGGCCTCCGTGGTGTTCTTGCCTCGGTGGGGTCCTCCCTCCTGGCTGCGGGTTGTCTGGGGTCTCCTGTTGCCTGGCCCTCTGCTTCTCTTCTTCCTCTGGCTTCGCTTTGGCGGTTGTCCTGTTTCGTTCCGGCCTTCTGTGTGGTCGGGCGGTGGTGTGCTGGGGGTTCCCTGTTCTTCCCTGCCCTTTTTGCTGTGGCCTGGGCATTGCTTGGGCTCCTTCCAGGGTTTTGTTGGGCCTGCGGGTCCGCCTGCGTGGTCCGGTTGCTTGGCTCTGGTCCTGGCTTCCTGGTTCCTTTGGCGTTTGTTGCCATGGGTTTCCCCTGTTTTCTGGGCCCCTCCCCGGCTTTGCTGATGTCGGGCCTTGTGGGCTATTGGTCTAGGGGCTGTGCGCCCTGTGGCTGTTTTTCGGCTGCTCCTGCCCGTGCTCCCTGCTTGGCCTGGGTGTGGGGTGCCTGTGCGGTCCTCTGCTGTGTTGGCACCTGCTTTTCTCTGCCCTCTGTGCCTGGTGTGGGGGCTTCGGGGTGTTTCCCGGTTGCTCTGGCCTCCGGTCCTGTTTGTTTCCCTTCCTTTTGGGGTTGGGGGTTTCTGTGGGCTGTGGCCAGTGGCTCGGTCCCCGCCCTTGTTGGGCTTGTTAGTTTTTCCGGTCTTGTTGGCCTCTCCTTTGTTGGTCGGCTTTCGGCTGGTGCTTCTGGGGGCGTCTCTGGCCTGTGGTCTTTGGGTTGGCCTTCCCTTCCCCTGCTGTTTTGGGTTCGGTGGCCTTCCTGGTTTGGTTGGGGGCCTCCTCCCCTGTGGGATTTTTGGCCTCCTGGATTTTTGGGTGTTTTCCCCTTCCCTGTCTTTCTGTTTGGTTGGGGTTTCGCTCCTGCTCAGCTCTTGCTCTGGTCTCTCTGGTGCTGCATCGTTCGGTGTGGTGGGGCGTGCCTGTTTCTGGCCTGTCCTTCCTCGTCCTTTTTTGGTCCGTGCCTTTGTGGCGGGCGTGTCCTGATGGCCTTCGCCTTGGTTCGGGGCTGGGCGGCCTTGTCTGGTGGGTTGCTTGGCCGCGTCCTTCGGGTCTTGGTTCCGGTTGCTCTGTCTCCGGGTTTCTCTGGTTGGCGGCCTCCTTGTTGGTGGTTCTGGCCTTCTGTTTTTGGATTGTCTCCGGTCCTTGTTTTGCTCCTACTGTCCTGTTCTGGGTTACGGACCGGTTGTTTCCTGCGGTTCCCTTTTTCTCCTTCTCGGTGCTCCCTTGGTTGCTGCTTTTGTTGTGGTATCCTGGGTGTGCTTGTGGGGGCGGAAGGCCGGGTTTTCTGCTTTGGTATTCTCCACTTTTTAATGAATGGGACGAGGACATAAGGGACCCGGGGGTAATGTTCTATTACTTACCGGTAATCTTCATTACCCCAGGTCCCGTTGTCCTCGTCCCATTCATGCGCCCCTCCTTCCCTCCCGGACGGCCGGCCTTCCTGTCTGGGCTTGGTTGTACAGACGGGATGCTGGGTAAGTACTGCTTATGCACTCCCGGTGGGAGGGGCAGTATTAGGGTCCCAGCATGCCTCTGCTCTTTTTTTCTGTCGGGAGATGGTTATCTCCACTTTTTAATGAATGGGACGAGGACAACGGGACCTGGGGTAATGAAGATTACCGGTAAGTAATTGAGCATTATTATTTATTAATTAAACAAATAATATCTATATAAAAAAATAATGTATTATAATTAAATTATTTTCCACCTTGTACCCCTATAAAACCACAACCCGCTACAGTATCACATATAATAAAAATTACTTAAATACAATTTAAGAACTACTAACATTTTTACAAATACAATAAAAAACATAAAAAATATTTAAACAAAAAAACGATATAATATACATGTAAAATATATACAAAATGCATAACAAAAAATAAAAATCAATATTACCTTAAAATCGATATTCTTGACAATGATATTCTTGCTCCCGATATTTCCATTCCACAATATTTTTCACTCGATATTAATGTCAGTCGATATTTTTTACTCGATATTCTGTCTCACCACCTAGCAAGAGTACAGAGATGCTGAATGGAAGCCCATACACATACTGTAAGTTTCTCTAATTTATTCGAGCTCCTTAGTACATGACCGTCAGGGAAGCAGGTTACACAGCAACTGTCACACATTTGAAAGATAGCATTTCAAACACACTATGATGTAAAGCATTCCATGCATGAGACATACATTCCAGTTGTGAATCCAACTGGTGTGATAGACTAACAGTCCAGAGAAGACAAATATGGTTAAAATCTGAATGGTTCAGCAGGAGCTAATTGAGGGATGGGGAGGTGGAGAGGTCAGAGTAGATAATCCCTGTCGTGCCCACTGTTTTGTTAACTCTATTGAGTTAAAGGCAGCAGGGGGCCAATTGAAACACATAGAATGACAATGAACAGGCTAGAGAGGAAAGGCCCAGTGTTACTTTAATCTGCATGGCCTCATTCTTCAGCACTGACCAGCCCTCCTCACACTGACTCTCACTCAATGATTTCATTGGGCGACTCCTTCCTTCACAACCTCACCAGGTTGCCAAATATCTTGGAAGAGGTCATATTTCCCCTCCTGTCCCAACATAAGACTCCCAAGATTTCCATAGAATATAAACAGTGAATCAAAAAGAGATTCTCAAGCAGTCTGTAATCCTCTGAACTGAAGACACTCATTTCACAACCCTTTAAAGTTTTATTTAGGGCTGTTCAGTGTCTTGGATAGTTTGTGTGGGAGGACAGAGGTCCCGTCACACCCCTCCAGTCAATTCTGCTTCAATTCATAAGCGACAGAAGTTGAACAAAGAGTGAGACAAACACTATACATTTTCAAGCTGGCTTAAAAGGTGGCCTATTTTCCACGTTAAGATTGACAAAATGTGCAAAGAGCAATAATAGATTAGACAATCTGCTGAAGATGCTGCATCCTGTCTCTGTGGTACAGAGGGAAAATAGTCTCTTTGTAAACGACAACATAAATCATTTATTGTAAGTTTAGCTAAATAAATATGTAATAATGAGCAATTTCCTAACACACAATTGTTTATTGGTACTAAATAATCAGAGGCTTATTAGGATGTCGGGCGTGCAGAAAAGGGACCGACCGACCTCCAGTCGGTGGTCCCAACTGACTAATTACGATGCAACCGCACATGGTGCGGTCGCATACTCACATTTACCTATGGAAACATGTCCTACGACCGTAACCCAGCTGTAGCACAAGCTCCCATAGGGAAATGGGAGGTTGTGTTCATCCTTGCACCGCGTGGCATGCACCGCAGGGTGCCTGCCACCCAATGCAGGGTTGGTTCCCAATTGGCCCCCAACTGGAGGCCACAAACATAAGGGGGCCCTGCTAGGGGCCCCCAAACTCACTTTACGACAGCTTTCCATGTCTGAAAGTCCCGTATGGAAAGACTGCCGGAAACTGAGCATCGTAATTGTTGTCCATATGGATTATGGGCCGGTCTCCAACTGGCAGACGGGCTCCTTGAGACCATCAGAATCCAACGGATGTATGACGTTACAACGCATGCTTTTACCACGCATGCTGTTACAACGCAAGTATTACAACGCAAACCTTTACAACGCATTACACTTGGGGGTGCTGGATAGTGAATAGTTTAATTTACTATTCCAACTCCAGTCCCCGTGGACACTAGGGAAGGTGTTGGATAGTAAATTAAAACTATTCCCTATCCTAGAGCACCCCCCAGTGTAATGCGTTGTAAAGGTTTTCGTTGTAATACTTGCGTTGTAACAGCACTGCTTGGTAAAAGTTTCGTTGTAAAGGATGTTTCCCGAATCCAGCTGGAATGACTGGCCGGTTTCACTTCCGACCGCCTAAATTGGGCGGTCAGAAGTGAAACCGACGATCTCAGTCCCTAAGTGTTAATTATTACCCAGATAAATGCTACTCATTTTATCAATCGTGGAAATATTACAGCTTGAATTAGACCTTCATGTACTCACATTTGTATACTGCACATCACATGCAGTTCTGTTCAGCAGGTCCAAACCATGACCCACTAAGGTATCTTAATAGGGTTTGGAATTTGAAACTCACTTAGTACAAGATGTATGAAACCAGAGATGTGCAATTTTCATGCTGACTGGGTTGTAAAAGGGAAAGAAATATGTGATGCAACCTGTGTACTAATAGGTCGCATCACAAATTGTCCATTAGCAGAAGGTTGCAAATAGATCTACATAATGAATATTAATTAGGCAGGTTGCAATTTGCAAACCCCTGCGATTGACTCTGAGTGCAAATATCAAAGCCTTCAAGAGACAGCAGATTTCTAGCCTTTCACTTGCTTTCACAAATGCTGCTTTTAAAAAGTGTAGAAAAAATGCTTCTCATTTGTGGGGACAGCTTCACGTTTGCAAATCAGTTGCGTCCCCTACTGGAGCGTTGGGAACTAATGAGTTTGGTTGCAATCACAGTTTCGGTCATAAACCATTAATCTATCCCTTTCTAAATCGAAAATAGGGGAGCATGCCCTGCTTGCACCCTTTCCTATTTGGGATTCAGAAACGTTTGCAAAAGCCCTTTTAAGAGTTGGAACTATTAGAAAGCCATAGATGCATGTCCTGGTTTTGCAGGATTCTCCTGAACAGGTTCTCATCCTGGGGGTACCTCAGTTGACTCTACACTCCTCCCTCCAATGCAGGAGGGCTTTTAAGCCTTTAAACAGTCTCCCTCTCACAATCTTCCAGACGACAACCCTCAATGTGATGGGCACCTGCCCTCTGGAGCATCAGTTTTTCCAACAACAGACCTCTGTGCAAGTTGACATTCATCAAAACTGGGAGACGCTGCACAACACCAGGAAATGGTTCCAATGTTGTTTGGGAGACAGACACAGACCTTAGAATGCATGGTTCCAAGACATTGCAAAGTTCTAACAGGAACACTTCTGTGTGTTGCAGGAAGAGGATGCCGAGGCCATACAAATGATACAGACCATATTGGTGGAACCCTGGACCAATCCTGAGTGTCCCTGTGATTATCCAGAGCCATGCAAATGAAGCAGAACATATTGCTGAGGTACTGGTGTCAACCAGTAGGGCCAAGTTATGCACCTCAGTCGCCTGGTGCATGGTGCCAACTTAGGGTGTGCGAAACTCATGTAATTTACTATCACATAGTTTTGTAAAATTTGGGGATAATTACCCAAAATTACACATAATTACACAAAATGGAGATCTGGCAATTAGTGCTTCGTGTTAG
This sequence comes from Lissotriton helveticus, assembly GCF_964261635.1. Taxonomy (NCBI): domain Eukaryota; kingdom Metazoa; phylum Chordata; class Amphibia; order Caudata; family Salamandridae; genus Lissotriton; species Lissotriton helveticus. The sequence goes on along the minus strand of NC_136072.1, from coordinate 1,141,174,301 downwards.
TGTTTAATTCAACCTTGAGTGCCTTTTTGAAACGAGGATGTAGTTTGCACTAAAAAAAAGTGTGTAAAACTCAAGTGCAACTTGCGTTTCTGGCTGTTTGCTTTGTTCTCACTCTATAATTTAGCACAAGCAGCGACATAATCTTGTGAGCTGGTGTAATGCTTTATTCCAGGAATTTTGCATAAAAATTGTAATGGAAAATTCACTAAATTAAGCAAACTATGCCACCATAATTTACATTTCACGTTGGCCTAATGCAAACCTGCAAGCCTAACCCCACTACAAACTCCACAACCATCGTCATTCCCCAGAAACCCACCTGTTCCCACTCAGCAACCACAAATTCAACCTGATCTTGGGCCTAGACATGTGCGTGCCACTTTTTAACATATGCTACTCTAGTGAACTTAGGTTCAGATGAAGTACATACGTATTCTTAATATTTAGGTATTTCTCAGTGATTTATTTTGGATGCCTTGACCTACTAAGGAAATGTCTCCATAACATTCACTTGCGATGGCAAAAAAGAACAAACACCAGATTTGAAGGTCAAAAGTTAATTATTGATTAGTACAGTATGCATGGGTATAATGTGGACATGTAATGGCTGATAATTAAAACCAACATGAAAATAACCACTTTATGTGTGTAGGAAAACATGCGAACGACCACTGTGTCACACTGCCTATGATATGTGTCTGACATGACAATGTTGAGGTACACTTTTAATGAAAAAAATACTAACAATATGGACATGAACAAATAAAACTTTAGGCATGACACTTCAAAACGTAGAAACCACAGCTAAAACTTGCACAGTTCTTGTGTTGAAAAACTCGCTGCTACTCATGGGCCTCTGTCTCAGCATGGAGAGTCAGCCGTGGTGTTCTTAGGAAACCCCCTTCTGTGTGGAGATCCTGGAGTGACCTATGTGGGGCTTGGAGAATGTCTGCAGCATTTCCTCGGCATTCAACCTTTCCCAGCGCCATAGGTTCCCCCAGTGCTAACTACACCCACTGCATTGTGGTGTGGCACTGTCCTGCCAATGTTGCCTTGTTCCTGGGTTGCAGGTCAACCAGTAAAGCTGAGGAGGCCACTGGCAAATGCCCTCCCTGATTATTTCTAATTTCTGGTGGGAGAAACTGTGGGCCCCTCTTATCTCCAACCTTAGTCCTTTGGAAGATCCCCATATTAAAAGGAGTAGCAGGTAGTTGCCCTTTGATAGCTCAGAATGGCCTACTTCCTGTTCCTATATGTCATTTCCTGTTTTGTCACAGTAGACAGAGAAGACAACCCCGCCTATGGAGATCTCTGCTTCCACTATGGAATTCTTTGCCTACATATCAGAGGCAGAGGATTTTGTTACAAAGTGAGATTATACATGTAAAAATAAAATAAAAAGGGAACGTGTGTCTGGGGTTGTGAAAGTCTCCCAAGTGGCACCTGAAGTACAATGTCAAGACCAGGATTGAATTCGATACAGAAGAACATGCTTGTGAATATGAATATTTGTAGAAGTATTCATGTGTGTTATATTTTATTGAGCGTACGTCACACAGATGTGTCCATTTGATGAATGTAATTACAACGTAGTATCTGGGTGAATAAGTAAGTGATGCATATTATATGATGACTTGCACGTTTGGATGACATTATGGTAGCGCATCAGTGAGAGATGTCACAGGATACATTTGGATTGTGACATAGTTCACCATTCATCACTGACTGTAATGCAGAAAACAAGCTAGCACCTATAATGAAATGAAAGGCTGCTAGTCAGTCATGTACCTGTTGGCCCTGGGAACCTGGGTGAGGCGATAGCTCAAAAATTATGTCACGTGTAAGCCCAGTCACATGGTGATGCTGTGCAAAATGCAATAGGCTACAAGAAACTTGCACACTACCTCTGGGGAGTACTTGAGCAACCATCCCCTTGCAGGCTTATGACGAGCTCAGGTCGTCATGAGGTACAGTGGAGCTGTGCTCACGACGAGCTGAGCTTGTCATAACTGCAGCGGACGGCGCCCGCGGGGCTAATTCTCAGCCTGTGCGGGCAATCAAAAGGAGTGGGCAGAGTCGTGACGAGCCCAGCTCGTCATGAGCACAGCTCCACTGTGCAGCATGACGAGTTGGTCTCGTCATGAGCACCGCGGCGCCGCACGCAGCCCCTCCCCACGCACCGCAGAGGAATTAGACCTGCGTGGAAGGGGTTAAGACATCCGAAGTTCACTTGAGGATACCAGAGGTGCGCTCAACGATGTCTCAATAATGGATGTTTGCCTATTGTACCTCTATTGAGGCTGCATGGGTGGATGTTGGAAGAAGTGAAGTGATAGGGAGAGAGCAGTGGCAGCCTTCCCTGAGGGGATCCAGGTCTGTACCCTCCTGGTTTTCTGATGCGTTTTTATTATATCAAGAATGAAAAAGGAAGACCTTTTATAAACTAACTGCCAAGAATAGCCTTCTCTCCTTCAAAAGCTTTCACCCACGCCCACTAAGGGAGAACCTCCCCTACAGTCAGTTCTTACGAATACGACGCAACTGTGGCAATATAGAGGATTATAAACAGCAAGCCTCAGCGCTACAGGAAAAACTGAAGGTGAGGTATTACCCCAACGGAATTATCAACAAGTGTCAAAAGTGAGCCAGAAATCAGAACACGGATAACCTCCTGGAACAAACAGAACACGAAGGATAATAACATCCTCACATGTGTGACCACCTACTGCACAGTGTCCAATAGCATTAAGAAAGCCATCATCAAACATTGGCACATTATAATATCTGGATCTTAAAAATGGCCGAAGCCTATATTAGCCCACAAAAGGATTAAAAACATCTGAGATCTCTTGGTACACACATAACCCCCTAAAAAGAAAGAGAAACAAATACGATGCTCACAACGTGGGGCCTACCAGGGGTAGCAGGACAGTACCCCTGCTGGTCATGTGTAGTGTGCCATTTGAAAAAAGTTGCAAAAAACCCACACATTGAGCGAGAACTTGGAGTGGACTCTAAAACAACATGCAAATTGCAACAGCACACACACCATATACATGATCACATGTCAATGTAGACTTAGGTACATATGCATTACTTAGCCACAAAGTCAAAACGCGGATTGGAGAACACTGTAGCGATATCAGATGCAAGAAAGCCACCAATAGGATGAGTAAGCACTTACTCACTTATCAGCATGCAGCCAATGAACTTGTATGAGTGATTTTATGAGTGATTTTGGAAACATTGGATGAGACAGACGGAGATGCTGAATCCATTCTCTTTCAAAAAGAACAAAGATGAGTCTACTGTCTTAGAACCTTTGATATTGGACTACATGAAAATGTTCCCTGGTAATTGTTCGGTCAGTAATAATAATAATATGTAGGAGCCATTTAGAATAGTGACAATAACTTGTGAGTTTGGAGACATCATTCCTACAGCTTCTACTAACAGTAAAGGATGACCGAAAGCTGACAACAGCGACTTTTGCTCTTGGGTCCCTAAGCAAATACTCACACGCCTAACATTGTATCATAAACACGCGAGACATAGGTTATCCCAATAGCATTCCTCAGAGCATGTTCACGAATCTCTACTCTTGAAGATAAGCTTTAAATTACATATATGATTTCCATCACGATGCAACAAGATCCCTACGGTTCACCACCATCAACAGTGGGTGACCTGTGTTGACACCGGCTACACTAGCTCTATGCCTTTTCTGCTCTTGATTCTACAAGTTAACATACATGTACATCACATGCCTGAATATATAAAACACAAGTTAACCCTATAGCACTTTTTAAAAGACGCTCATGAATCTTTTATGTCATCTAAAAAGCCCTATATTTGAACCGATTTGCCCCATGAGATTTAAAGTCCACTTGTGAATGTTGCACTCCTATGTTATTTATAACATACAATCAAATATTCTGCAATTATCTACTCATTATATCTACACTTGAAGGGCAACGGAGACTTGCCAGGACCTTACGAGCACGTGTGCATTTGACACAGCTCACTCCTAGCAGGAGACCCTCTTTCTTTCCTTTTTTTGATACCAACAAAAACTATAATTATTAACATTAAGGTAACTTTAGCAACCATTTCTTCTTAACAAAAACATCTCTGAGAACTCATTTTTCTAAACAGAAATGTAATGTTCCTCACTTGTAACTTTCACATCAGACAATGATATAGGTCCTTTTTACGGGCTCGGCGACGTCACCACGAAGTGGGGAGGAGCTGCGAGCCGTATTGTAGCGGGTTTCTGGCTCATGCTGGAAAAATTCTTCTTTGCTCGTGCATTTGCAGTGCTTTATTTTATAATCTGAATGGTGATTGGTCCTTGCGGTGCTGTTTTTTTACTAGTCTTTATGCGATAGGGCATATGTAATCTTCGTCCGCCATTTTTGGCATTTTCTGTGCGGTTTCACGCACGGCAGTCCATTTATTTTAATTAGGAGCTGTCAGGGTGCCCGTGTAATGCAATCCAGATGGTGTGCGCGCGTTCACCATTCAGCAGTGCGTTTGTCGTGCGCGCGTTCGTCTACATGCATGATCAGTTGCATCGTTAGTATTCAGTTTCAGTATCGTTTGGTAGGAACACTGGGGGAATGTAATACTTCCAAGAGCAATAAAATGGGCACCTTCAGTAAATCGTGACCATGCAGACATGGGTAGCTGGCCGCAAAGAATCATTTTACCCCCAAAAAATTACATTTCTTCTGTTCCCGGAATGTCGGAGCCCGGGTGACTTCGCTCTCCGTAGTTAAAAACAGCAGAACGGTGCCATCACTTTTCCCTGTTTTTACCTCAATTCTCGGATTTATTCTGTGAGACCGTCAGTTGAAAAATATGTGTAATGAGCTTTACTGCAGCTTCAGAGTCCAGGCGCTGAGTGCTGGGCACATCTGTCCAGCTTTGTGAACGATCAGAGCAGGAGAACAGCGCAAAGCGCCCAGCAGGGCTATGCCACTCTATGCACGTTATGAGAAGTGCATTAGGAGACAGCGGAAATTAAAGTGCAATTCTCGTTTAATAGCGCACGCAAATATTTCAGGGAGTAAAAAATATAGGGTATATTTCAAAGCGTTGTAAACGAACCTTTTATTTATTTATTTATTTGGCATTTTGTAAAGCGCTGCATCCCGCATAGATTCCTCCTCAGGGCGCTAAAATGACATTTAGGCTGGAATGTTTCAAGTCTGTAAACCCTTTGGTACCCTTGATCGAAAGAATACAAAACGGGGCATTTTTATAACAAAGTCACTCATGTTGTGAAAAGCTACGCGGACATCATAATATTATTGCGTGAGACATTTTTTTTTGTTTTGTTTTGTTATCAAAGCATTGCACAGTTAGCATTTTTGAATGGCTCGATGAATGCACACGTGGGAAGAACAGCGACGGTATAGTTAAGGGAGGGTCCTTTCAACTTTCGAGTCATCATCCAAGGGCTATACCGCACTAAAATAATACAACTTCATGTGAAAGAGAAGTCAATTATTAACAAAGATCGCATTCATTTACAATGCAAAAGCACCCGTTTCATCGTTGAATCGAATGTATTCTATGGCGCCAGCGGATTCCACGGCAGCAATCTCTGGTAGTTCATCATTACCCCCTAGTGGATATTCAATAACACGAAATCCTTACCGTGGAAATACAAAACACCCCTGCCAATGTTCAAAGCTGTCCACCACCACCAGTACTACCAGTACAACGACCACCAGTACTGCCACTACCAGTACTACCAGTACCACTACCACCACCACCACCAGTACCACCACCACCAGTAGTACCACCACCAGTACTACCAGTACCACCACCACCACCAGTACTACCACTACCAGTACCACCACCACCACCAGTACTACCAGTATTACAGCCACCAGTACTACCAATACCACCGCCATCAGTACTACCAGTACCACGGCCACCAGTACTACCACTACCAGTACTACCACTACCAGTATTACCACTACCAGTACCACTACCACCACCAGTACTACCACCACCAGTACCACCACCACCACCAGTACTACCAGTACTACAGCCACCAGTACTACCACTACCACCACCACCAGTACTACCAGTACCACGACCACCAGTACTACCACTACCAGTACTACCACTACCAGTACCACTACCACTACCAGTACCACCACCACCAGTACTACCACTACCAGTACCACCACCACCAGTACTACCACCACCATCAGTACTACCAGTACTACAGCCACCAGTACTACCACTACCACCACCACCAGTACTACCAGTACCACGACCACCAGTACTACCACTACCAGTACCACTACCACCACCACCACCAGTACCACCACCACCAGTACTACCACCACCAGTACTACCAGTACCACCAACACCACCAGTACTACCACTACCAGTACCACCACCACCACCAGTACTACCAGTACTACAGCCACCAGTACTACCACTACCACCACCACCAGTACTACCAGTACCACGACCACCAGTACTACCACTACCAGTACTAACACTACCAGTACCACTACCACCACCAGTACTACCACCACCAGTACCACCACCACCACCAGTACTACCAGTACTACAGCCACCAGTACTACCACTACCACCACCACCAGTACTACCAGTACCACGACCACCAGTACTACCACTACCAGTACCACTACCACCACCACCACCAGTACTACCACCACCAGTACCACCACCACCAGTACTACCACTACCAGTACTACGGCCAGCAGTACCACCACCACTAGCACTACCACTACCGGTACCACCACCAGTACTACCACTACCAGTACCACCACCACCAGTACTACCACTACCACCACCATCAGTACTACCAGTACCACGACCACCAGTACTACCACTACCAGTACTACCACTACCAGTATTACCACTACCAGTACCACTACCACCACCAGTACTACCACCACCAGTACCACCACCACCACCACCAGTACTACCAGTACTACAGCCACCAGTACTACCACTACCACCACCACCAGTACTACCAGTACCACGACCACCAGTACTATCACTACCAGTACTACCACTAACAGTACCACTACCACTACCAGTACCACCACCACCAGTACTGCCACCACCAGTACCACCACCACCAGTACTACTACTACCAGTACCACCACCACCACCAGTACTACCAGTACTACAGCCACCAGTACTACCACTACCACCACCACCAGTACTACCAATACCATGACCACCAGTACTACCACTACCAGTACTACCAGTACCACTACCACCACCACCACCAGTACCACCACCACCAGTACTACCACCACCAGTACTACCAGTACCACCAACACCACCAGTACTACCACTACCAGTACCACCACCACCACCACCAGTACTACCAGTACTACAGCCACCAGTACTACCACTACCACCACCACCAGTACTACCAGTACCACGACCACCAGTACTACCACTACCAGTACTAACACTACCAGTACCACTACCACCACCAGTACTACCACCACCAGTACCACCACCACCACCAGTACTACCAGTACTACAGCCACCAGTACTACCACTACCACCACCACCAGTACTACCAGAACCACGACCACCAGTACTACCACTACCAGTACCACTACCACTACCAGTACTACCACCACCAGTACCACCACCACCAGTACTACAACTACCAGTACTACGGCCAGCAGTACCACCACCACTAGCACTACCACTACTGGTACCACCACCAGTACTACCACTACTAGTACCACCACCACCAGTACTACCACTACCAGTACCACCACCAGTACCACCACTACCAGTACTACCACCACCAGTACTAGCACCACCAGTACTACCACTACCAGTACCACCACCTACAGTACTACCACTACTACCACTACCAGTACCACCACCACCAGTACTACCAGTAACACCACCACCAGTAATACCACTACCAGTACCACCACCACCAATACTACCACTACCAGTACCACCACCACCAGTACTACCACTACCAGTACCTCCACCACCACCAGTACTACCAGTACTACAGCCACCAGTACTACGTCTACCACCACCACCAGTACTAACAGTACCACGGCCACCAGTACTATCACTACCAGTACTACCAGTACCACTACCACCACCACCACCAGTACCACCACCACCAGTACTACCACCACCAGTACTACCAGTACCACCACCACCACCAGTACTACCACTACCAGTACCACCACCACCACTAGTACTACCAGTACTACAGCCACCAATACTACCACCACCACCAGTACTACCAGTACCACGACCAACAGTACTACCACTACCAGTACTACCACTACCAGTACCACTACCACCACCAGTACTACCACCACCAGTACCACCACCACCAGTACTACCACTACCAGTACTTCGGGCAGCAGTACCACCACCACTCGCACTACCACTACCGGTACCACCACCAGTACTACCACTACCAGTACCACCACCACCAGTACTACCACTACCAGTATCACCACCAGTACCACCACCAGTACCACCACTACCAGTACTACCACCACCAGTACTACCACCACCAGTACTACCACTACCAGTGCCACCACCTCCAGTACTACCACTACTACCACTACCAGTACCACCACCACCAGTACTACCAGTAACACCACCACCAGTACTACCACTATTAGTACCACCACCACCAGTACTACCACTACCAGTACCACCACCACCAGTATTATCAGTACTACCACCATCAGTACTACCAGTACTACAACCAGCAGTACTACCACTACTACAGCCACCAGTAGTACCACTACTACAGCCACCAGTACTACCACTACCACCACCACCACCACCACCACCAGTACTACCAGTACCACCACCACCACCACCACCACCACTACCAGTACTACCACCACCAGTACTACCAGTACCACTACCACCACCACCAGTACAACCATCACCAGTACTACCACCACCAGTACTACCAATACCACCACCACCAGTACTACCACTACCAGTACCACCACCACCACCAGTACTACCAGTACTACAGCCACCACTACTACCACTACTACAGCCACCAGTACTACCACTACCAGTACCACCACCACCAGTACTACCACTACCAGTACCACCACCAGTACCACCACTACCAGTACTACCACCACCAGTACTAGCACAACCAGTACTACCACTACAGTACCACCACCTACAGTACTACCACTACTACCACTACCAGTACCACCACCACCAGTACTACCAGTAACACCACCACCAGTACTACCACTACCAGTACCACCACCAACAATACTACCACTACCAGTACCACCACCACCAGTACTACCACTACCAGTACCTCCACCACCACCAGTACTACCAGTACTACAGCCACCAGTACTACCACTACCACCACCACCAGTACTAACAGTACCACGACCACCAGTACTATCACTACCAGTACTACCAGTACCACTACCACCACCACCACCAGTACCACCACCACCAGTACTACCACCACCAGTACTACCAGTACCACCACCACCACCAGTACTACCACTACCAGTACCACCACCACCACTAGTACTACCAGTACTACAGCCACCAGTACTACCACTACCACCACCACCAGTACTACCAGTACCACAACCAACAGTACTACCACTACCAGTACTTCGGGCAGCAGTACCACCACCACTCGCACTACCACTACCGGTACCACCACCAGTACTACCACTACCAGTACCACCACCACCAGTACTACCACTACCAGTATCACCACCAGTACCACCACCAGTACCACCACTACTAGTACTACCACCACCAGTACTACCACCACCAGTACTACCCCTACCAGTGCCACCACCTCCAGTGCTACCACTACTACCACTACCAGTACCACCACCACCAGTACTACCAGTAACACCACCACCAATACTACCACTACCAGTACCACCACCACCAGTACTACCACTACCAGTACCACCACCACCAGTACTACCAGTACTACCACCATCAGTACTACCAGTACTACAACCAGCAGTACTACCACTACTACAGCCACCAGTAGTACCACTACTACAGCCACCAGTACTACCACTACCACCACCACCACCACCAGTACTACCAGTACCACCACCACCACCACCACCACTACCAGTACTACCACTACCAGTACTACCAGTACCACTACCACCACCACCAGTACCACCATCACCAGTACTACCACCACCAGTACTACCAGTACCACCACCACCACCAGTACTACCACTACCACCACCACCACCAGTACTACCAGTACTACAGGCACCAGTACTACCACTACCACCACCACCACCAGTACTACCACTACCAGTACCACCACCAGTACTACCACCAGTACCACCACTACCAGTACTACCACCACCAGTACTACCACCACCAGTACTACCACTACCAGTACCACCACCTCCAGTACTACCACTACCACTACTACCACTACCAGTACCACCACCACCAGTACTACCAGTAACACCACCACCTGTACTACCACTACCAGTACCACCACCACCAGTACTACCACTACCAGTACCACCACCACCAGTTCTACCAGTACTACCACCATCAGTACTACCAGTACTACAACCAGCAGTACTACCACTACTACAGCCACCAGTACTACCACTACTACAGCCACCAGTACTACCACTACCACCACCACCACCACCAGTACTACCAGTACCACCACCACGAGCACCACCACTACCAGTACTACCACTACCAGTACTACCAGTACCACTACCACCATCACCAGTACCACCACCACCAGCACCACTACCAGTACTACCAGTACCGCCACCACCACCAGTACTACCACTACCAGTACCACCACCACCACCAGTACTACTACTACTACAGCCACCAGTACTACCACTACCACCACCACCACCAGTACTACCAGTACCACCACCACCAGCACCACCACTACCAGTACTACCACTACCAGTACTACCAGTACCACTACCACCACCACCAGTACCACCATGACCAGTACTACCACCACCAGTACCACCAGTACCACCACCACCACCAGTACTACCACTACCAGTACCACCACCACCACCAGTACTACCAGTACTACAGGCACCAGTACTACCACTACCACCACCACCAGTCACTGGCATTTAAAATGCCAATAGCTCAAACTCTCACAACTGCGAGACCTCACAAGAAGGACATCACAGGCAGCAGCTGTGCAAGCTTCTTACACTCACAAGGAGACCACAGGCAGCAGAGGTGCAAGCTTCTCACACTCGCAAGAAGGACATCACAAGTAGCAGTGGTGCAAGCTTCCCTTACACACTCACAGCAGGTACTGTGCCAAGGCAGCAGCAGCAACAGAGCAAGAGTCCCTTACAAAGAACAGGCACAGCACAGAGATGCACAATGCAATCTTCTCATACTCACAGGCAGCAGCGGTGCAAGCTTCTCACACTCACAAGAACAACATCACAGGCAGCAGCAGTGCAAGCTTCTTACACTCACAAGGAGACCACAGGCAGCAGAGGTGCAAGCTTCTCACACTCGAAAGAAGGACATCACAAGCAGCAGTGGTGCAAGCTTCCCTTACACACTCACAGCAGGTACTGTGCCAAGGCAGCGCAGCAGGTGTAGTACCACCAGTGTGGCGTACCTACCATTGTGCAGCAGGTGCAGTGGCACCAGTGCGCCTCATTGGTGTAACACACTCACTACCACACACTCACCCCCACAGACTCACCATCACACACTTACCACTACACACACAACCACATACACAACAACACACCACCAGCCGTCAGTGCACGCTATTGTGGTAAATAAATAATTAATTACCGGTACTATTTTTCAGTATAATCAATAAAACAGGTAGCTCAATAAATAAGAGTCAGGATTCGAGGTATCTTGAGTCTACAGGCTTTAATCAGGCATAAGGGACAGGAACAGGACAGCCTGCACGAGAATGATGGCAGCTGCCGGGGAATGGAAAAGGACAAGGGAATAAGGGGGGTAACTTTTTGTAACAGTTCACAGTATATATATCAAAACCAAAGCATTACATTCAATACAGTAGGCGTAGCAGTAGGCGTGACTCGTAGCAGTCGCGAAAGATAAGGGCAAAATGATGTAACAAGAAGGCGTGTACAGGGCGTATACATAGACACGTGATGTAAACGTAACAGAAGTGTCATGAATGGGGCGGAAACATGGAGGGGGCTACCTGGGCAGCTGGGACCTCTAACCTAGTGGTGCGCGCAAACGGGCAATGACGTGTTACCAGGGAGAACTGGGGGCTATGACTTCTGCGCTAGAAGAGGAGACTAAAGTCTGGAGTGTCAGAGCGACATGTACCCAAGGCATATCTGGTATCTGGTGTTTAGAGTACATATTGATAGAATCCAAAAGTTATCAGGGCAAAGACTAATAGACTCTAAGACTGGTGCATGCATAATTCTACATGTATTGCGTGTGCGAGGAATATTCTATGAATATTAATACAGTATTTCTCTTACATGGAGACATAAAGGCTAGACCATGACGGAAACTATTGATGCGATTCAGTAGCTTAGGAATGCAGAGAAGGAGGGCTGGACTGATAACTAGAAACATAACATACTCTTGGCAGACTGGGAGGCAGAGCCAGGCCGGGCCGGGCACTGCGAGGCATGAAGTAAGCGAAGGGTCAGGGATGCAGGTGGGGGCTGTATCGCTCCTCGGAGAGGGTTCAGGAGACAGGAGCTGAATCTGAGTCCGGGCCCTTTTGAGGCCTAGAAACGGGGACAATTCAATGAATTAACGTGTACACTGTAAAATGCGGCAACGTAGGTTTACATAGGCCTAATATACGTTGCTTTCACGATGACTGGAAACTGGCATACTAGAGATGGACACAACTGTAATTGCGTCTTTAATCGATCATAGGGCAATACATGCATATCGATCATGCACATATAGCATAAGATGGGGAACACGTAGGCACATACAACATGGCAAAATTTACTTTTCCACATTCCCTCCTTGTGCCCTACGTTTCCATCAGGAAACATCAATATTCATGATACCATCTATCATTTCATATAGCATCATTTGCTCGTCTCGAATTGTCTTGGAACGGGACTTAGGACTAAGAATACAAGAGGTAGCACACATGCCGCAAATCGCAGGGCCACATTGTATACAGAGGCAGCAACTGAATATGATCATTACTGCAATACCTAGGAATGACAATACTTTCCATTCCCAGGCAGATATAATACTCCAGAGCCAACCGGACCATGTCCAGGTGCCTGAATTCTGGTGTAACTGATGGGCAATTTTATGAAGTCTGGTTATAGCTGAATAAACAGACGGCGCGTTATTAGGAATGAAAATGCAGCAACTAGATCCGATGACTCTACAAGCTCCTCCTCTATCGGCCAGGATGACGTCAAGAACGAGACGATTTTGGAGCACGACAAATCTCATAGCAGATTGCTCTTCAGTTAAGTTACCTAGAGCGGAAGTAGTCTCATTCACTACTGCTTCAAGGGTTCTGGTTAACCTACGTATTAACTTACTATTCTGGATAGGTCCTATAAAGAAGAAGAAACCTTTATTGAAGTCTGTATACTGTTCTAGAGTAGTTTCAGTTTGATCGACAATTGGGGACTCGATCTCCCTTCTATGTCTGACGTGTACTAGATGTGTATTTCTGTGATAGTCGGATGGGGCTAGGAAAACTGGTGGCAGTAGGAAGGCAATATAACATGTTCCATCCCAATCGAGGGGCAGACGAACATATGCGGTCTGACCACAAACAAAATAAGAATGACGTGAGGCTTTGAAAATAGATTTCCCACTGTCACTATACTCGACACTAGTAGTACAATCACTATGTCCTACATGTGCGGAACCATTCTTTCTGACACATAATTCGCCTTTGACTGGTAGTACTGAAATAGCAGGTAAATCTGGAGTAGTCTCGGACTGGACATTCGGAACCATGAAATTCGAGGAATAATTACCTAAATCATATACTTCATTCTCTAGATCTAACCCTGTTCTATGGGAGAGACCTTGCTTGTCTGGAAAACATGTTCTATTCAGAAGGGACATATCATTGGAGGATGACGTTAACGTGGACCATGCTCCACACGAACCATTATGTGAAAACGGATAAGGAAAGAGTGGCAGAACTCCCTTCGGTGTCTGGAAAGGGGGGAGTCGACCACACACCCAACAATTAGTGGCATTGCTGGTCTGGTGTGAATAGTGTAACATTCTAATGAATGTGTTATTGCGCATAGCAAGACGATAGGATAGTTCGTGAGGAGGCAGATCACTAAATGTGTGCTCTACTGTAGCATTAGAAAACATGTGTACATGTGAAATTGGAAAACATAAATGTAAAGCATAACTTGTGCAGGTAACCATAAGACTCAAAAATAACAAAAAACTTAGAACAATAATACATCTTTTAGAGTTTTGACTAACTCTCTCACTATGGGGGTCTATCTCATACATGTCAGGAACCTGTCTAACCGTTTCACCCGAGAGGGACTTAGACAATTAAACTGGCTGACTTATTTTACTAGACCGAAGCTTCTCTTTATACTCCTGTTGCGGAGTTTTCTCTAACAGGGGGACTTTGAGTTCAGAGTCTGTTTTTAGGCAGTCTTTAGGAATAAGGCAGTCCTTAGCAAAAGTCTTTTCTCGTAATCCATGGAATTTCTTTATGTGGCTCAGGTGGACCCACCCCTTCCTGCCTTCAAGTTTGACGGCGGTCCTTGTTGTTAGCAAGATCATGCGAGGCTCCTTCCAACGGGGCTCCAGCGGACTTGAACGATCAAAATTGCGGACGAACACGAGATCACCGGGAATGACTTCATGCGGTTTCACCTCGGTGTTGTCTGGAAATGCGGCGGCAACCTGTGAACGACAAGAGTGTAGGGCAGACATCAAGGAAGCTAGGTAATCTGTCAGCATATTACTGGAAACATCTGTAATACTGCGGGGTCTAGGTGTACCCCACATGTTTGGGGGCGGCCGAATACGACCTCATACGGGGACAGACCTGATCTGGAATGTGCAACCATCCTCATATAAAATAAAGCAACTGGCAGGGCAACTAGCCAGTCTACACCTTTTTCTTTACATACTTTTGGAATGCGTATTTTCAGAGTCTGATTATGTCTCTCTACGAGACCGGCTGCTTCAGGATGACGCACACAATGGAACTTCCACTGGTACCCTAACAGAAGGGAAACATGTTTCATGAGCTCAGATGAGAATGGCTGGCCGTTATCTGAATACACGACCCTAGGGAGTCCATAGCGGGGAAAGAATTCACGAACCAACTGCCTGGCAGTGGTCGCGGCTGTGTAATCTGGAACTGGATATGCTTCTGTCCACCTGGACAAAGCGCATACAACTACGAGGACATACTTGAAACCTCGACATCGCTCCATCTGAATATAATCCATCTGGAGGACTTCAAAAGGGTGGTCAGGAGGTTGGAATCCACCTTGTTCCACCGGGACACTTTTACCTGGATTGAACTGACAACATATCATACAGGTACGGACTTTCTGCTTGGCTGCAGCTCGTAAGTGCTTGTTGAACCAAAGGTTCTGAATACTGTCTAACATAGCTTTTTCTCCTAGATGTGCTGGACTATGTGCGGTATTAATAATGACTTGAACCATAGAGTCGGGGAGAAACCATGTGGCTTTTCCCTTCGTCAACCATCCTTGATCTGTCTGGACCCCTCCTTGTTCGGACCATTTCTTGATTTCTTCGGGAGTAGCATGTAACTGTATGTCTATGACATCTTGTGTAGGGTCCTTGACTGTCATACAGGTAGTCTGATCTGGAGTGAGTGTCTGTGTCGTGTTAACTGGAATGTCTGGGGTCTGAGCTGTAAGCTTGGCTGTTCGATCCGCTAGATCGTTACCTTGGGAAATGATGTCAGTAACTTTCGTATGTGCCTTGCACTTCATGATAGCGATAGCTGTCGGTAAATGTATTGCATCTAACAGAGCTTGGATGAGGAGACCATGCTGAATCTTGGTTCCATGAGAAGTCATGAAACCTCTCTCCTGCCAGAGCACTCCAAAGTCGTGTACGACTCCGAATGCGTAACGTGAATCTGTATATATGTTTACTTTCAGGTTCTTGGCACGTATGCAGGCTTGGGTCAGAGCAACTAGCTCTGCTGCTTGAGCAGACAGGGTGTCAATACGATGTGTTTCTACGACTTTAGTTTCAGTAGTCACTGCATACGCGGCTACTAGTTCTCCTGTACTTGTTCTCATACATGAACCATCCACATAAAGTGTCAGGTCGGGATTAGGTAATGCAATATCTGTCAGGTCTTGTCTTGGCTTTGTCATAGTGTTAACAACTTCCACACAGTCATGTGTGGCAGGATTTGAAGTAACTGACGGTAACAGTGTAGCAGGATTTAGAATGTTGCAGCGCCTGATTTCTATGTGTGGCTGGAACAGTGTCAGTTCATAACCTGTTAAACGTGCAATTGTCAAGTGCTGAGTCTGTGTTCGGTTTAAAAGAACTTCCACGGAGTGTGGAACTTGTACTGTCAGGGAGTGTCCTAACACTATGGAATCACTTTGTCTGATAGCTAGAGCTGTGGCTGCAACTGACTTGAGGCACGCAGGCAGAGCCTGGGCTACTGGATCTAATGTGCTCGAGAAATAAGCACAGGGCTTGTACTGTCCTGCTTGATCTTGTGTGAGAACAGATAATGCAGTACCATCACGTTCTGTGACAAAAAGTGTAAAAGGCTTACTATAGTTCGGTGTTGCTAGAACAGGTGCTTGACATAAGGCTTTCTTTAACTCATTAAAAACAAGTGTATGTTCCTGGGTCCAAGAGAGGACAGTCGATACGGCTGCCTCCTGTGTCGTTAACTGTATCAGTGGCTTGGCTAGAAATGCATACTGAGGAATCCATTGTCTGCAATAAGAAGTGAGGCCAATAAAAGCTCGTACCTCCTTCTGTGTCTTGGGCTGTGGAATACTCGCTATTAACTGGATACGGTCTGGTGTCAACTGCCTACCCCACTTGGACAGTAAGTGTCCTAAGTATACCACTTGCTGGACACAGAATTGTAATTTGGAAGGGGACACCTTGTGCCCCTGCTCGGCCAGAAAATACAGAACTGTAAGTGACGCTCGCTCGCAGTCACGTTCAGAACGGGCCGTGATCAGTAGATCATCGACATACTGGAGCAGGGCAGTGTCAGTTGGCATGTGAATATTGTCCAGTTGTCTCTTAAGTGCTTGACTGTAAATACTAGGGCTTTCTGTGAAACCTTGAGGAGCTCGTGTGAATTTATAGCTCCTTCCATTTAAACAAAAACCAAAAAGGTACTGGCTGTCTGGATGAATGGGGACACTGAAAAATGCGTTCTTGAGGTCGATAACTGTGAAAAATGTAGCTTCAGAATCAATGGCTGTCAAAAGGGATGAAATATCTGGGACTACTGGGTACTGAGGTATGATACATTTATTAAGCTCTCGAAGGTCAATCACTAATCGATATACTGGAGGTGCATTTGGATCAGTACGTTTCAGGACTGGAATGATAGGAGAATTACATACATTGGAGTCAGTTTCTACAACCACTCCTTGAGCAATAAGCTTGTCAATAATTTTGGATAAGGCTGCTACAGCCTCAGGTGGCAATCTGTACTGTCTGATTCGTGGCAAAACTATACCTTGCTTGAGAGTCACACGATGGGGTGTGATATGCATACAACCTACATCAGTTGGACCTTGCGCCCATAAATGCTGTGGTACATTCAATAATCTTGGATCAAAATCACGTAATACATAATGACCTTTAAAGTCTCTCAGGAACAATCGGACCCCTTCTGGGGAGCAGCAAATTACTGCACCTAATTCTTTTAATGACTTAATGCCTAACAAATTTTCTGGACATGATTTCGTGAGTAACAAATCAGTAGTTCGGGACAATGGACCAACTTCTAGAGTAACTGGTTTCGAAATTTCATTAACAATCGGCTTTCCTGAAAATCCAAGGGAAACATTTTTAGAGCCTGAGAGCGGAGCCCCTGGAACCTCGTCATGACTGATAGTAGTCCTACTTGCCCCTGTATCAATCAAAAACTTTCTGTCTTTCCCTAATACTTGACTGTGTACATAGGGACCCTCTTGATCTACAGGTATCTCGATGAGAGGCAAGCCTACCTCCCTCTCTAGGCTGTTTCATGAATACTGTTGATACTCTGGATACTCTGACTGAGCATACTGGTACATCTGCTGTGTAACATGCTGTGTTGCAGCGATAGGCTGCGGTGCTGGAACTGTCTGCTGTGCATTCTGTGGTGGCTGAGAAGTCTGTGAAACTTGTTCTTGTCTAGGCGGACGTGGTCTTTCTTTAGTCTTACCAGTAGCTATGTTGTGTTTCAGAACTGCACACTCGTTTATAAAATGACCTGGCTGTTTACAGTAATTGCAAGTCCCTTTAACGGGAGCTGCAGGATGACTGGCTTGATTCGGACCCCTCTTCTGACTGTCTTGTGGAACAGATTGTGCAACTAATACTTTCATTTTCGTGTCTTTCATACGTCTCCTTTCGTGTTCTTGCTCTTCCCTGATTCTACTCTGGTGATACTGGAGCATTTGTAACATTTGTGACGGAGTATTAGCTTGCCAACTACTTTCGACCTTCAATACTCGGTTTTTAACTTGTGGACTTGAATTCTCGACTAGTTTGGTAACAAAAAGATGAGGGTACGATTCACTACTCGTTCTCAGACCACTGTTAATAATAAAACATTTTTCAAATCTAGAATAAAAATCACTAGTGTCTTCATCCTGTTTCTGTTTACAAGCTGAGATGGCATCCCAATCTTCCTTTTTCGTTGCTAATAACCTTGGCAAAACCTGTATCAATAACTCGGGCAATTCTTTAACTTTACCCCCAAGACCGGTACCTGGTACTCGGGAAGTATCTTCAGCTTCTAGAGCTGTCCAATCTATCTTTTTCTCTCCCACCTCCCATTCTTTTTCCTTGAGTTTTTCATATACCCCTGCGGGCAACAGGACCTTTAACATTTTAATGATATCAGGATACGTATATTCTCCCATACGGAGCATGTCTTTTAATTCTCGATGGAACCCTGCTGGATCTTTGTCGTGACAGGGAATTAACTTTTTCATCTCTAAGAGTTCCATCTTTGTGATAGGGGTGTAAACAAATACTCGTTCTAGATCACCACCCGCTGTCCTAACTGGGTGTACTTCTCGTAACGGATGCTGTCTATCTATGTAAAATGATTTACTTTCTGGAGGTGGGACACGAACAAAATGCGGATTCAGAAACGTTCGATATTTGTGGCGCTGTTCTAGAATGATACTAATTAAATCAGTACCTAGACCTCTCCATCTATACTGGAGTAACTCGTTCAGAACATCATGTAACGGACCTGGATCAGAATGCTGTCCCTCATACAGTGTGATGAGGTGCTGGATCATATACATACCCACCAGTCGCTGCTCGGCTGGGGGCAGTTTCAGAAACATTTGTGCCACTATTTCGTCTGGAAAAGTGGTAGAATCAGTAGTCCATCGGACCGCTGATCGGGCTAGTTCTTGTTCATGCATGGTACTAAGTTCACTATAACCGATTCGTGATTTCAGAATGTGATCGGTAGCTTGAAATACTTGCTCAAGAGAACCTTGTTCTGGTGCTGGAGAAGGGAAAACTTTCTTGTGTTCTAGGCGTGAATGTCGGTCGGGAAGTCTAGTTCTACCTACATACGCTATTCTGGAGGGATTCTCGTCGTCTACCTCTTCGGTATCAGAGTTGTCTTCTTTCTCGGTTACTTGTGCTGCTTCTCGTTTCTCGTGTAACTTTATTATTTCCCTACGGATTTTCTTGTACATACTCTCTATACAGTTCTGTGTCTTGTGTCTTCCCTCGGCTATATGGTCACTCCACCTGGTCAGGGCTTTCATTTCTTCCGGATCTTTATCCGGATAATCTTGTTCCCTTATTAAACAATTAATTAGAAACTTTAAAAGCATGAGCTGAATCTCGACTTTTCTTTGAATCATGGCCTCGCCAATACTTTCTGGATCTACTCCTGTACGGATGAAACGATATATTCTGTCTAGATAACCTTTCATATTCGGTAGGGTGTCCAAATATTCGGTCACCCGTCTTACACGTAATGAATACAGGACCATATCATCATCGCCTGGGACTGGATCATAACGGCATTCGGTAAGGGCTCGCTTGATATCTGCAACTGACTGAAGTTTGGGCGAACGCTGTAACGCTCGTGCATGTAGCTCGAGTAACGTTATACGTCTGGGTTGAGGCGGGGTTCCAGGAGGACTTCCCCCCGTGGCCCCTAGACTAGAATCGTCAACGGGTATTGTACGTGCTGGGAGAGTGACTGATGTAGCGGGTACATGTACTGTAGGCTGGACCGGGGGTACCGTAACAGGTGCTGTAACGGGTGCCCCGGTGGCTGGAGGAACAGGAATTACATTATTTACGGGAGCTGGCGGAACAGGATTTGCATATGCTGGGACTGTGTCGTCCAAATAGGACGAGAGAAAAATATCAGCTGCTGTCGGTTTGTGACGTAGCTTAATCGGAACTAATGGCGTCGGAAAATTACATGGTACTTCCGGGGTTGCTTTCGGCAAGCCCTCGGCAAGAAGAGGATACATACCCTTAATAAGGGCATTTCTCTGTCTGTCTGACTGTTCGGCTTTCACTCGTTCGCCTATTTCGATTAATTCCCTTTCTTGGGCTCTTTCTGAGGATTCCCTACTTAATTCTGTCTTCCTGATTTCTTTTTCGGTTCTTCTGTGAGATTCTTTGCGCCATAACTCGATGGCATCTTTCTGGGACTGTCTGGATTTCTTTTTCCATAATGCTTCTTCTACTCGCATGATGCACTCGGCATCCCACGTACCTGATACGGGCCATCTATATTTCTCTTCTAATTCCTTGGTGTACTCCACCCATAAGTCTAGATATAATATGGCACTTAAGCCATGCTTATGATACATAAAATGACCTGGACTGTCCCTAGGCGGGACAGGAACTGCTTCCTCGAGCAATCCTTTTCTGGTTTTTAACTGACGTAACCTCGAGAATAGAGGCATAGTTTAGGCTGGAGTCTGGACACAATACAATACACGATAAACACAATAATAACTGGAAAAACAAATCACTCATACCACGACATTGAAAACACATGAAATAACGTTAAAAAATAACAGTTCGGACAGAATACTACCTGGTATACTTGAGAACAGAACACATGAATTTCTCGAGAACAGAACTTACTAGAATTGACTAGATGCACTGCTAAAACAGCACGAAACTTACCGGTCCCATAAAGAGACACGTCAGGACCCGCGTCCACCTAGGTGAACACTTCGTGTTGGATCTGCGTACCCAAACCCACGGACCAGAGACAAATTGATTGACCCTGTCTAGATACTACCCCAGCAACGGTACTCATCGGGCAGCAAGAACGGAAGGCCTCGGACTGGACTGGACTGTTACGACGACGGACTACGAACTTCGGACTTCAGTTACAGGTGGGCCTCCGGATACCTCGGACCTTGGACTCTCGGCTTGGGCTCTGGTCGGGACTCGCCGCGTTCCTCACCACCTCGTCTGGATGCTGGACCGCAACCTCCGTCTCCTCCGTGGGCCTGAGGGATACTTGAAGCAGAAATATCTGCACGTGCACGGTATGGTTCCGTCACGGCTGCAGAGGATCAGGGGGCCTGCGTGGCTTCGCCGGCGCGTGGGGAAAGGGCAAGTCCCTATTCGGGCGCCATTATGTGGTAAATAAATAATTAATTACCGGTACTATTTTTCAGTATAATCAATAAAACAGGTAGCTCAATAAATAAGAGTCAGGATTCGAGGTATCTTGAGTCTACAGGCTTTAATCAGGCATAAGGGACAGGAACAGGACAGCCTGCACGAGAATGATGGCAGCTGCCGGGGAATGGAAAAGGAGAAGGGAATAAGGGGGGTAACTTTTTGAACAGTTCACAGTATATATATCAAAACCAAAGCATTACATTCAATACAGTAGGCGTAGCAGTAGGCGTGACTCGTAGCAGTCGCGAAAGATAAGGGCACAATGATGTAACAAGAAGGCGTGTACAGGGCGTATACATAGACACGTGATGTAAACGTAACAGAAGTGTCATGAATGGGGCGGAAACATGGAGGGGGCTACCTGGGCAGCTGGGACCTCTAACCTAGTGGTGCGCGCAAACGGGCAATGACGTGTTACCAGGGAGAACTGGGGGCTATGACTTCTGCGCTAGAAGAGGAGACTAAAGTCTGGAGTGTCAGAGCGACATGTACCCAAGGCATATCTGGTATCTGGTGTTTAGAGTACATATTGATAGAATCCAAAAGTTATCAGGGCAAAGACTAATAGACACTAAGACTGGTGCATGCATAATTCTACATGTATTGCGTGTGCGAGGAATATTCTATGAATATTAATACAGTATTTCTCTTACATGGAGACATAAAGGCTAGACCATGACGGAAACTATTGATGCGATTCAGTAGCTTAGGAATGCAGAGAAGGAGGGCTGGACTGATAACTAGAAACATAACATACTCTTGGCAGACTGGGAGGCAGAGCCAGGCCGGGCCGGGCACTGCGAGGCATGAAGTAAGCAAAGGGTCAGGGATGCAGGTGGGGGCTGTATCGCTCCTCGGAGAGGGTTCAGGAGACAGGAGCTGAATCTGAGTCCGGGCCCTTTTGAGGCCTAGAAACGGGGACAATTCAATGAATTAACGTGTACACTGTAAAATGCGGCAACGTAGGTTTACATAGGCCTAATATACGTTGCTTTCACGATGACTGGAAACTGGCATACTAGAGATGGACACAACTGTAATTGCGTCTTTAATCGATCATAGGGGAATACATGCATATCGATCATGCACATATAGCATAAGATGGGGAACACGTAGGCACATACAACATGGCAAAATTTACTTTTCCACACTATCACCAGGGCCAAACACCATCAGCAATCAATGCACACTTTCACAAACAACAAACCCCACCAGGCGTACAACACCAGCCGTCAGTGCATCCTTTTACAAGGCGCACTCACCAGCAACCAACAGTGCACCCTTTCGATTGTTACACATCCACAATTAAGTATTGTAGCAATCTCAGTATGGTACACTTTAGTTTTAAACATATTCATGTAAAAACACAGCATGCCACCATTGCTACAATTACAATCTAACACACATAATTCCACTACACACCACATTAACACACTCCATAACACTTAGCAAAAATACATTACCATTTTACAATGCCATTAGCTCAAACTCAAATAAATCCGAGCCCGATTGCATTTCTAATGCTTGTTGAAAGTTGATCACAAAACATTGTTTCTTCCATTCACAGGAACACTTGTTCTCAATTATTCAATGAAGGTCATGAGGCAAGCTAACAAAAGCTTCTCTCTCCATGCCACCATCAACATTCCTGTAGAAGTAATGCATGCAGGAGCCCTCTTCAGGAGGGTTTAAAGCCAAGAAAGTGCAATTGACAGAGAGTGCAGAATCCATCCCTTTATGGTTTAGTTTTCAATTTAAAAGTACATATTGATTTTGCGGCTTACTGATTTCATATTCCCTTCAGGCTTAAACCCTTCTCCTACATTTCTCCACACCATGATTCAAATGAAATGCGTATTTAGGGTAACAGTACGTTTGTTTTTTTTAGTAAAAAAATAGCCCACCCGACCCATTCTGGGTTCTTCAAACAGCCTAGAATTATCTTTCCACTTGTTTAAATTACTAAGAGGCATTTTTGTCCTCTGGTTCTGCCAGCATGTTTGGCAATATTGAACACAGGGATGATTTACCTATATGCTATCATCATTATTTAACAGAGAGAACGCTATGCTTTTCGTCACAGTTCTCTATTCACGTATGCCAAGAGGGAGAGCAAGGCAGTGTCCCTGTTTCCCCTGGCTCTATGTTTCTTTCACTAATGTATATCTATCGGAAGATAACTACGCCGTCTGTATTCTCTGCAGAATCTTCAGATGGATCCCAGCCAACACCAGAAAGTCAGTCACTGAGGCCTTCGTCACCACCAGCCTTGACTACCGCAACGCCCACTATACCGGCATTTCCACTCAGCTCCTCAGAAGACTCCAGCCCATACAGAACGCTGAAGCCAGACTCATCCTGGACCCCCCCAAAAGAAACCACATCACCCCCACCTGAGAGACCCCCTCCGGCTCACCATCCAGAAAAAATGCCAGTTCAAGATCCTCACGCACGCCTACAAAGCCCTCCGAGACTTAGGACCTGCTTACATCAACCATCGACTTCCACCAATTCTCTAGACACAGGCCCTCCTCGTCAGTCGCGCTTGCACACACACCCTGCACCCATCGGTAAACCATTACCACGCAGGTTTTACAATGAAAGTCGTTGCAACGACTTTCGCTGGAGGGTGCTCTAGGATAGGGAATAGTTTAATTTACTATCCAACACCTTCCCTACTATCCATGGGGACTGGAGTTGGAATAGTAAATTAAACTATTCACTATCCAACGCCCCCCAACGCAAGTTGTTGTAACGACTTGCGTTGTAAAACCTGCGTTGTAACGGTACGCGTGGTAATACCACGCGTTGTACCATCATACATCCCACCCATCAAAGCCCTATCAGTGGCTGCTCCTCCTACATCACTGAAAAAGACCTGGAACGACCTCCCCCTCCAGCTCTGTACGGCTCCCTCGCTGGGAGACTTCAGAAAGAGACTCAAGACCTGGGACCTGGCTCTTCAACAGAGTCACAGCGCCCAGATATGCCTAGGGGTGACAGTGTTTGGCTTTACAATGCTGTTTGATTGATTGCATGTGACTGCTTTCTCTTCAAACTATTTTTTACCAAACAGAACATAACTTGTGTAAAATCATGTATTTAAAAATAGAAATGGCAGAGTATGAAGGCAGACCTGTTTTTGAGAGACAGTGATACATTTTAGACCATGTGCTGTCATATTATAAACACAAATTCCAGACCTGTTGGTGATAGTGTGTCTGATGTTGGGCAAATAAGTTTCTTTCTTCCTGCCTTTCTCAAATGAGAGAAATATAATCATATTGTTTATTTTCTGCTTTCCTCCCTAATTTCACCCTTTTACTGACTTTTCTCCTGTGCCACCTTCCAAAGTGCCCTTCTGACTGCTCAGCACAGGAGCACCAGTTTAATATACATGTTTTATTCCAGGAACACATAAAGACAACTTTTGGCCTTATTTAGTATTTGGTGGACTGGGCACTTCGCTACAAGTGTATCACTTTAGAAGTTTGTTTTTGAAGAAGAAATAACTTTTCAATGCAGGTTTTTGAAGATGGCGCCCACACAAAAAGCTTCAGTGCCTGGTCCTGGTGGTGAAAGGAAACAAAAAAGCACAGAACCCTGTTCCAGGCAAACATTGCCCTGGGCTGCTGCTTCTCGCTGTAGACAGAAACAGACCAAATAACATGTTACTGGGTATTTTGGTCAATGCTTTTCCAAATGTTGGTGAAATGAGAGGAAATAAGGCCAATGAAAGACAAAACGTATTTTACATTTTGAAATCCCCTTCAGTCCTAGTCAGTGTTTGAAATGGAAACATTGAAGTGTAGCTACTCTGTAGCAGAGTACCTGCTCGTTTCTGAGAAGTGCTGGTACTCTCCAATTAAAAGTATTACATTACCCTTGCGAAGTGCCGTTACTCTCCCTCTCAAAATAAAAAAGTCTTGGTACTCCGTACCGGACAGTACCGGCCCATTTAAAGCACTGGTCCTGGTACAGTACATTTACAATTTTTTCCGCGCGGATGCATTCAAACAATAGCACCGTGAACAACAGTGGCTCCTGTTCTGTTGTTAATACGCCCAAGCGTCCAGCCCACTCTGACATATTTCAGAAGTCAATTTGGGCTTTTTATGAGCAAATAACAGTATTCCAAAGCCTCCTTTGTATTATTGTGAGTGCCCTTCGATGATACTCTTGTTCAATTAACAATTCAATCACTGCCCCCGTGATTACGCTTCGTAGGACATGCTCTGCCAGTCTCACCCGCTTCGTCAGAGCAGCACAATTCATTCCTCGACCGCTATCGTTTCACTCACTGCTTCCAGCACCATAGTATAATCAAGGGTAGCACATAATAAGTAGTGAAGCGAGCAGTGCTTGAAATGGAAAAATAGAAGTGCAGGTACTCTGCACCAGAGTACCTGCTTGTTTCTGAGAAGTGCCAGCACTCTCCAATTAAAAGTATAGCATTTCTCTTGACAAGTGACGGTATTCTCCCTCCCAAAATAAAAAAGTGCCGGTACTCCGTACCGGACAGTACCAGCCCATTTAAAGCACTGGAAGCGAGGCATTTTCTTTTATGATTTGCTAAAGATACCGCCTGTAGAGGCAGTGTCCTGGACATGATTACCCTATTCGATCTAGCAAACTCTACCCAGTACTGCCTCAACCGAGGCAGCCAATGCCGGCTGATTTTTTTCAGCTCACACAGAGCATTTCTTGACCTTGTGGATTTTGTCATTGATATGAAATATGGCATGAAGCAATAGGAGTAGCGTGAGAGGGAGATACTGCACCCGGGTCACTGTGATATTTACCAGTGCCAGAGAGATCATTACTTCCGATCGATCTCAAGATTATTGTATTTAACCCTGTCCTGAAGAAGCCAAAGAAGAAAAGGCTGAAACGTGGTCGCGTCAACACTTTTGTGGAGGAGTCTTGGAATAACAGTGATTTTCTGGAACTGTGTTGTCACACTAGAGTCAGGCTAACCAGGGGAATAGCCATTTAGTGTTGCACCTTTTAGATTACCTCCTAGTGGTTCTCCTAGAAGTATAGGGGGGACACTTTTGTGAATAATTTCTGTAGGGTTATTGTTATTTGTTTCATCATCTGTTTCATGTTTGTTATGTATTGTAATGTAAGAACACATTGTGATTGATGTCAACTGTTTCGCCTTGAAGAGGCGTCATTGCCCTGTGTGTGTGATAGACTGCTTTTGATATATTCGCTATGAACAATGATTATTGCTAAGAGGGTAATTAAATGTGCACTACTCGAAAAAGTGTTTAGTATTGTTTCCTTTGATACCAATTTTTGATTGTATAAAACTACGTCCTATAACCAGATATTAACCTCTTGCACGCTTGTGACGGAACCATTCCGTCACGAGCCACGGTGGGGCTGGGCTGGTGACGGAATGGTGCCGTCACGGCCCGGCCGCCGCGCCTGCGTGGCGCTGATTTCGCGCCTGCGCGGCGCGTTCTATTGTGCAGGCGGGGCCGTGACGGAACCATTCTGTCACAAGCACAGCGCCACCGCGGCTCGAGACGGAGTGATTCCGTCACGAGCATGGGGGCGCCGCGCGGCCCGCCCTCCCCCCTAGCGCCGCGGCAGAATTAACGCCACAGCCGAGGGGTTAAAGGGTCATTTGGGTATACCCCTGTTGTTTATGTATGGCAGAAGTCCACTGGACTCAAGGTCCCTGAGGAGGGGCTCCAAGGATGCCGCAGGCAGATTCTGAAGTCCAGAAAAAGGACAGCGACAACCTGGAGGGAAACAGAACTTTCTGCAGATTTCCCTGCATCTATCACGGTCCAGCATGAGCTCTGCACCATCTCTACCAGCAATGCCCCACACATGGACCATGCCACACATACACGCACATACAGGAACGCCCACCCACAGAAGAACATTAATGGGGAGGCGGACGGATTTTACACGCTAGCGCCCGTGGTCACCTCCATACTAGTTGCAAGTGTTAAGAGTCCCCTACCCTTTTATTTTTAGACATATATGATGTTGCCTAAAAAATCTTTTGCACGCACCATTTTGCAACGTTTACAAGATGTTGCAATGATTACCAAACACTGTGTTTGTAAACTTTGTAAAAATGCAGGCTACATTTAAATTCGATTAACATTTGTAATAAATGCTTCCCCTGGGATGAAATCAATGAACCGCAAGGCTTGACTATCATATAACTCGTTGTTGAATCTTGACTGAACCAGGGTCTGTGCTACGTCACAGCAGCTCCATGGTTAGTTGAAGACTTAGGGATGCTTTGAGCTTGGTACGCAGGGTATTTCACCATGAATATGATAGTGGGGTACCTTGTCCATCAAACCCTTAGTCCGCCCGCTCTGTTGGGAGTTGGGCGATCTGTCGTCGTTCCAATGGTGGTGCCCCTGCTGACCCCACTGGAGGATACCTTACTCTGACCGCCTGATCAGGTAGGGACCTTAGGGATAAGGACATTGGACTGCCCTCCCAATATACAGACAGTGGCGGCTGGCATTTCCAGAGGGTGGTGTGGCAGGTGGCACAAAAAAAGTACGTTCAATAAAACACACTTACCTTCCTGCAACAAGCGCAACTTCCTCAATCGTCTTCTCTCCTCGAGGCAGGCTCCCAGGCCAATCCTGGCCTGCTTTCATGCTGTTAACTATCATGACAGCAGTGCACTGATTGGAGAGAGCAGCCTATCTCAGCGCTCCATGGTGCACTGGAGGCCTGCACTTACTCACAACCCAATTGTCCTAAGACAGCTGGGTCGAGAGGTTTAAAGTGCACATGTCTGGCTGGCCATTGCAATATGGCTGGCCAAAGAGACATGCGCACTTTAAGCAAGTGTAAAGGCAGTCCACCCTCCTCCCTGCTGTCATTCAGCAGGCCCCTCCATTCTGGACGAGCTTGCAAAATATAAAATGGTAATTAATTAACTACACTACCATTATATTTTTCGTCTCTGGGGGCATGTCAGTGAGGCAGCGCTCCTCCGCTATAACAGAAGAGACGCCCCTGTTTACAGATGAGAATTTGATATTTTTTCTGTGTCCACCTAGGGCGACCAGATTCTCAAAACAAAAAACGGGGACAGGTCATAGACATAGAAGTAGGACTATGTTTTTCAGTAACCATCAACATAATTGATTAGCTGTCAGACATAGAAAAATGACTACGACAGCTCCCTCCACAGACCGAGATGATGAAGCATTACAGATAACAAATCCGAGGTCTTTTATTGGCACCCTTCGCCTTTATGCAGCAGCATTAGTACAGTTACACTTTTAAGGACTATAGCATATAGTTGCAAAAAAAGAGAGCAAGGGGGCGCATGCTCAACCGGAACAATGAAAAACAGGGACATTTCTGTGTTTAACAGGGACACTGTTTGAAAACAGGGACATTTGAGTCACTTGGAGAAAAGTGTCGGGACACGGGGACAATTCTCCAAAAACGGGGACCGTCCTGGGAAAACGGGGACGTCTGGTCACCCTATGTCCACCACCACCAGGAAAATCACAGCATCCTCAAACTGAAAAAAAAAAGAAAAACTCTCAGGGTATGGGGTCATTTTTTTTTTTTTCATTAATAAACTCAAGCTCTGGTTTGTATTTGAAAAACAAAAGTAATTGGTGCGCAACTGCCTGAAAGAGGGCAGCTACACACCAAACTTGTAGTGCCTTGAGAGTCACCCCTGTGACAGCGTTTCCTCTGAAGGCGCAGTGGTCACCGCTGGGCCAGCAGTGACCGCTAGGTATGGCGCATTGTCCTCAGTGCTCCTGACAGATAGCCGCCTGCCAAACAATAAATCAGACCCTTTGTCAATATATTCATGCCTTCCAATGAGTCCCCGTCAGGAGAACCAATCTTTTTCCGTCCTACATTGTGTTAACTTGTGGCTTTAAGGTGAAAACACTTTGAGATATGATTATGTCCTAATGGGGAGCATGCATAATATGCCTTTTAATAGATATATCATGCAACACATTTAATGTAGTATACCTGTAATGTAATTCGTGTGTGTAAATGCCTATAAATGCCTGCTTTCCAATGTAGATTTGCAACATGTTGGCTTGGTGTAGCAGTAAAAATGTGAAAGGATTTTCAGCATCTATGCCTTCAACATGTATCACCCATTTATATGACATGATCAATGAGTTTATTAGATGCATTATGTGCATGTTTTTAAATCGAACAATGTGAAACTATCAATAAGCCATAAGTCATTTTATGCCCCATTAAAGTAGTGGTTAGATACAGATGCAGTCGTTTTAGTGGGATCATCTATGCAGAGCACATAGAGAGTGTGCCAATGGGTCCACCCTTACAGCCAATGATTGTTGTGTTAGCCATATTTTTTTCCGCCCACATTTATCAACGATTGGTTGTTGTAATGGTCAATCATGACGCATGTAGTACCAAATTTAGCTGCTAAGATTCAGCAGTCATAGTGTGCCAGAATACTTTTCTTTTCACCAAAATTGTTAGGTTGTGGTCGAAGCATCACATTCCATTTCATCTCCAGTGATAGCTTCTGATGCCATCAGAGTCATTTAAACCCACTTCATTATAAGTAGGGTTCACAAGCAGAATATTTAAAGCACAGAGATTGCAAAACATTCAAGGCCTGGGCGGAGCTCGCGGAGTTTTGCTCTGCGGAATACCGCCGAGTCGCTTCAAAACCCCGCCGAATTCCGCAGAGTTCCGCGAATGGGCGGAGTATTGCTCGCCACCCCTAGATTTGTCACAAATAAGTGGCAAAGTGCTCAATAAAGATCCAGTTGATTCTTTGTGATATTGGGGAGAACCATCTCAACCCTGAGGGAGATTCGAAAGTAGCAGAAGGTGGAACACATATTCATAACAAGCAGCGCACGCTGCCATGAAGCGCACAGTGGGGCAGGCAGGGCGCCACAGCACAGTAGAAATGGTTAATTAGGCGAAACAGTGCATCTAATCCGTGACCACATAGCAGAAGCAAATGTAACAGTTGTACATGCTGCTGTGAGTTTGTCTGCCAACCAGCTGCTGCTAATTTCAGCCAAGCAGCCAGTAAGTGCAGGGCTCGGGAGTCTGCAATGAGTCGGTCGTCGCTGTGTCAGAAATGGACACTGCTACTGCCTTGTGTCGCTTGCTAAAGCATCCCCAGGGGCTCTTTCAAGCTACGGAAACCCATGAAAGTGCTTGGACTCAAGAATTCTCCACCACCACATTAATTTGTTGAAAACTATGGGCATCAGAGCTAGGGTGACCAACTGTCCGTAAATTTCACGGAATGCCCGTAATTTGGGCCTCTTGTCCGCAGTGGCGTCACTGGGGTTGGTGTCACCTGGTGCGGGTAACTCATGGTGTCACCCCCTTACGACTTACCGCATGGACCACCTCTGTCGGAAATGTACGGCGCTAGGTACTGTCTTACTCCCGCAAGCTCCCTCTCTCTGTCTAGCTCCCTCTAGCTCCCGCTCTCTCTCTCTCTTACTCCCTCTAGCTCCCGCTCTCTCTCTTACTCCCTCTAGCTCCCTCTCTCTGTTTTACTCCCTCTAGCTCCCTCTCTCTCTCTGTCTTGCTCCCTCTAGCTCCCTCTCTCTGTCTTACTCCCTCTAGCTTCCTCTCTCTCTGTCTTACTCCCTCTAGCCCCCTCTCTCTTACTCCCTCTAGCCCCCTCTCTCTCTCTTACTCCCTCTAGCCCCCTCTCTCTCTGTCTTTCTCCCTCTAGCTCTCTCTCCCTCTGTCTTACTCCCTCTAGCTCCCTCTCTCTGTCTACCTCCCTCTAGCTCCCTCTCTCTGTCTTACTCCCTCGAGCTCCCTGTCTTACTCCCTCTAGCTCCCTCTCTCTGTCTTACTCCCTCTAGCTCCTGCTCTCTCTCTCTCTTACTCCCTCTAGCTCCTGCTCTCTCTCTTACTCCCTCTAGCTCCCTCTCCCTGTTTTACTCCCTCTAGCTCCCCCTCTCTCTCTGTCTTGCTCCCTCTAGCTCCCTCTCTCTCTCTTACTCCCTCTAGCCCCCTCTCTCTCTGTCTTGCTCCCTCTAGCTCTCTCTCCCTCTGTCTTACTCCCTCTAGCTCCCTCTCTCTGTCTACCTCCCTCTAGCTCCCTCTCTCTGTCTTACTCCCTCTAGCTCCCTCTCTCTCTCTTACTCCCTCTTGCCCCCTCTCTCTTACTCCCTCTAGCTCCCTCTCTCTCTCTTACTCCCTCTAGCCCGCTCTCTCTCTGTCTTGCTCCCTCTAGCTCTCTCTCCCTCTATCTTACTCCCTCTAGCTCCCTCTCTCTGTCTACCTCCCTCTAGCTCCCTCTCTCTGTCTTACTCCCTCTAGCTCCCTCTGGTTCCCTCTCTCTGTCTTACTCCCTCTAGCTCTCTCTGTCTTACTCCCTCTAGCTCCCTCTCTCTCTGTCTTACTCCTTCTAGCTCCCTCTCTCTGTCTTACTCCCTCTAGCTCCCTGTCTTACTCCCTCTAGCTCCCTCTCTCTGTCTTACTCCCTCTAGCTCCCCTCTCTCTCTCTTACTCCCTCTAGCTCCCGCTCTCTCTCATACTCCCTCTAGCTCCCTCTCTCTCTATTACTCCCTCTAGCTCCCTCTCTCTCTGTCTTGCTCCCTCTAGGTCCCTCTCTCTGTTTTACTCCCTCTAGCTTCTTCTCTCTCTGTCTTACTCCCTCTAGCCCCCTCTCTCTTACTCCCTCTAGCTCCCTCTCCCTCTCTTACTCCCTCTAGCTCCCTCTCTCTCTTTTACTCCCTCTAGCTCCCTCTCTCTGTCTAGCGCCCTCTAGCTCACTCTCTCTCTGTCTTACTCCCTCTAGCTCCCTCTCTCTGTCTAGCTCCCTCTCTCTCTGTCTTGCTCCCTCTAGCTCCCTCTGTCTCCCTCTCTCTGTCTTACTCCCTCTAGCTCCCTCTCTCTCTGTCTTACTCCCTCTAGCTCCCTCTCTCTGTCTAGCTCCCTCTAGCTCCCTCTCTCTATCTAGCTCCCTCTGGTTCCCTCTCTCTCTGTCTTACTCCCTCTAGCTACCTCTCTCTCTGTCTTACTCCCTCTAGCTCCCTCTCCCTCTGTCTTACTCCCTCTAGCTCCCTCTCTCTGTCTCTTACTCCCTCTAGCTCCCTCTCTCTCTGTCGTACTCCCTCTAGCTCCCCCTCTCTCTGTCTTACTCCCTCTAGTTCCCTCTCTCTCTGTCTTACTCCCTCTAGCTCCCTCTAGATCCCTCTAGCTCCCTCTCTCTTACTCCCTCTAGCTCCCTCTCTGTCTTGCTCCCTCTAGCTCCCTCTGTCTTGCTCCGTCTAGCTCCCTCTCTCTCTGTCTTACTCCCTCTAGCTCCCTCTCTCTCCGTCTTAGTCCCTCTAGCTCCCTCTCTCTGTCCTGCTCCCTCTAGCTCCCTCTCTCTCTCTTACTCCCTCTAGCTCCCCCTCTCTCTGTCTTGCTCGCTCTAGCTCCCTCTCTCTCTATCTTACTTCCTCTAGCTCCCTCTGTCTTGCTCGCTCTAGCTCCCTCTCTCTCTAGCTAACTCCCTCTAGCTCCCTCTATCTGTCTAGCTCCCTCTCTCACTCCCTCTAGCTCCCTCTCTGTCTTGCTCGCTCTAGCTCCCTCTCTCTCTATCTTACTCCCTCTAGCTCCCTCTGTCTTGCTCGCTCTAGCTCCCTCCGTCTCTATCTTACTCCCTCTAGCTCCCTCTCTCTGTCTAGCTCCCTCTCTCTCTCTTACTCCCTCTAGCGCCCTCTCTCTCTGTCTTGCTCGCTCTAACTCCTCTCTCTCTATCTTACTCCCTCTAGCTCCCTCCAGCTCCCTCGCTCTCTGTCTTACTCTTTTTAGCTCCCTCTCTCTCTGTCTTACTCCCTCTAGCTCCCTCTCTCTGTCTAGCTCCCTCTAGCTCCCTCTCTCTTGCTCCCTCTAGCTCCCTCTGTCTCCCTCTCTCTGTGTCTTACTCCCTCTAGCTCCCTCTCTCTCTGTCTTACTCCCTCTAGCTCCCTCTCTCTCTCTCTGTCGTACTCCCTCTAGCTCCCTCTCTCTCAGTCTTCCTCCCTCTAGCTCCCTCTCTCTCTCTTACTCCCTCTAGCTCTCTCTCTCTCTGTCTTCCTCCCTCTAGCTCCCTCTCTCTCTATCTTACTCCCTCTAGCTCCCTCTCTCTGTCTAACTCCCTCTCTCTCTGTCTTGCCTCCTCTAGCTCCCTCTGTCTCCCTCTCTCCCTGTCTTACTCCCTCTAGCTCCCTCTCTCTGTCTAGCTCCCTCTAGCTCCCTCTCTCTCTGTCTTGCTCTCTCTAGGTCCCTCTCTCTGTCTTACTCCCTCTAGCTCCCTCCCTCTCTGTCTTGCTCCCTCTAGCTCCCTCTCTCTTATTCCCTCTAGCTCCCTCTTTCTCTGTCTTGCTCCCGCTAGCTCCCTCTCTCTCTATCTTACTCCCTCTAGCTCCCTCTATCTGTCTTACTCCCTCTAGCTCCCTCTCTCTCTCTCTCTTTCTCACTCTAGCTCCCTCTCTCTCTGTCTTTCTCACTCTAGCGCTCTCTCTCTCTGTCTTACTCTCTCTAGCTCCCTCTCTCCCTTTGTTACTCCCTCTTGCCCCCTCTCTCTCTGTCTTGCTCTCTCCAGCTCCCTCTCTCTGTATTACTCCCTCTAGCTCCCTCTGTCTCCCTCTCTCTCTTACTCCATCTGTCTTCCCTGGATTTGTATAAACAAGAGTGCGAGCAACAGGTGGCACAGTAGTGAAGAGCAAGCTGAAACTTGGAACTGGTTCAATGGAAAACTGAAGACTGCAACATACTGAAAATAGGAAACCATGCACCCTCAGATGAGCTAGGCTGCTATAGAGTTGCCTTGTGAGCAAAGAAAATTGTAGTCAAGCATTGCAGATCTCCTGCGAGACGCTCGAGAGTGTGAACAGCATGAGGAACAAGCTTGCACAGGGAGCGACAGTAAAGGTGAGAGCAGAGGCGAGGCTGCAGGGCAGATTGGTGTCACCCCATGTGTTGGTGTCACCCGGTGCGGGCCGCACCCCCCCCTCCCCGCACCCCCCTAGTGACGCCACTGCTTGTCCGTTGTCCGTGAAGAATTCTTTCACAGACGCCTTTTGTCCGTAATTTTGGACGTTAGAGCGAGCTGCCCCCCTGGGAGCAGGCTGAGAGCCTTGTAACTCTCACTGCAGGGGCCAGCACGCACTCCTGCTGTGGTCAGTGGGCTGCAGCAGCCCCTCCCCGACCTGGCCCAGGCTGCTATCGGCCGATTATCATTCTGTCACATACAGAATGATAATGGACCAGTGACAGCATTTGCTGGGCCTCCTCCTGCCAGAGACCAGGGCATGGCACACTGCTTTTGTTTAGGGGCTCCTGACACCTCACCATGGGCAAAGCTCTGGGGTGGGTGGAGGTTTAATTTTGGCGCATGTTAACCAGGTGCATCCAGTATGCAAACACAGGTATTTAAGTTTCACTCAGGCACACAACAGATGCAGTGCTAGGTTCTCTCAACCTAATATAAACTTATTTTTAACTCCTGCTTGTGTTGGTCGTCTATTTACTTATATAATATTGCGCGACCTCCTCTGATGTATGTGTAAAATGTACCATTTGTCCCTAATTTTTCTCCTGAATTTTGACCCTTTGTCCTGAATTTTTACACTGACTGTCCTGAATTTTCACCCATGCCAATTGGTCATCCTAATCAGAGTTCACAGCCCCTTTCCAAATGCATGTGGAATCACAATACAATACATGCACAATAGTTGTGCATGCGGCGATTTGAGAAAAATAAAACTGGTGACTGTTAATAAAAAAAGGACATTTAATAAACCAGAAAACGCCACAGCTGGTACACATTAAACCTACTGACAGTAGCGGCTCCTGGAGGGAGTCCTGCGGGCGGGGTGGTGGGTTGGGGGCAGGGGGGAGGTAGTAAACAATGGCATACGGCTGAACCGAGGTAAGTACATAAATAAATAAATGAAACTAATTACATTGAGTATGCTCCATCGCCATTTCGAGCTTTCTCAAGTGAAAATTGTAACATCACAAGCGTAAATGGAGGAAGATGGTAAACCGCCCTGGCCCTCCCTTTCTACCCTTTCCCTGCCTCCTTTAACCAGCGCTGTCTATGCCAACGTAAAGGTCTGCCATAGTACCTAAGCTCCACCAGGATGAAGAACTGGTGGGGAGGTTACAGGAGCTCAAGCCTGTGGGAAGTTAATATTTACCTTACCTTTCAGTGTGGCCCACCATACACCAGCGCTACCTCCTCCCGCCGCCCAGTAGCGTCCTACTCCTTCCGGGAGCGCTGCAACGGGGCATTGGCCCACTTCTCACATTCGTTCATAAGCTACAGGTTTTAATTCTTGACGTCTGATTTGCTACTGTATGTGTCAGTCTCCCCTCAGCCACGTGCTGGGTGTAGTTCATGCACTCTGACTGTTCCGTTAGAGATCCTAAAAATGTATAATCCCAACAGAATGATGGAACAGCAAATCCAATTCCACTGTTGCAGCATCTCTCCGATGGAGTTTACTGGCCACGCCTTCATATCCAGGCACTGTGTCCTTTTCGTTCCACTGCACTTGCCGTTCAAGAAGACATTCAGGATTATTATGCATAAACCAGTGGCCATCTTGGAACTCATGTCTGAAGCCAGTGAGAAGGCATGGTGTGTCACTTTGTGATCCTATTCACAATCCCCCATTCTGGCCGCCCTGAACGTCTGTGATTATACACCAATTTGGTGGTTGCTGCACCTACACGATTAATGTGTTCAAAATTCCTCTTTAGGGATGAGCGTAGCTTAGACTGGTAAACTCCGCTACATGGCTTGGGCAGTAAGGGAGGATTTGGTAGGGGTAATTTACCACGCATATCCCTTTAGCAATCATGCCTATTCAATGAAATACATTGTAAAGGCTTGCATTGTAAAGGCATGCGTTGCAAAGGAATGCGTGGTTAAAACCCATTCGTTGTTGCAACCGCGTTGTTGAGGCACACGTGGTTTAGCCATGTGTGCTTCTGTCTTACAACCTTCCCTTAAATCAGGCATCTACCAATACATTGCTGCCACTGACTTCAACCTGCACCCTAAAAGATAGCTGTGATTATTCTCACTGCAATAGGACCAAATGCTGAGCACTATGACATGATTTCTGTTAGGAGTGCTTGCTCTATCTTCGGCCTGAGGGCAGTGGTATCCTGCATGGCAGGCATCTGTTTCTGCCCTTGGTAACCGTTCTGCTCACATAGCCCGCAGGATTGAGGTGGCTGCATTTCAGTGCATCTGGCTGTCTTTTCTGTATGTCTTTGACCACTGGATTCTGCACCACTGACCCCTCACTTTGCCTTCCCACACTGGATAGCAGAGAAGACCCTTATTCTGAGTCCTTTGTTGGACTCATTTTTAGCATGTTCGTCTCAGTTGCATCCAAAACTGGTGACCACCCAAGGGTGGAGGAAACCTCCTTCACTCTGTTCCCCTTGTGGTGATGACTGGAGGCCCCATTCCTCTAACGCTTGGGACAGTACTCACAGCCATGGCAGCCATTCTGCCTCTTCTTCCCTAGTCTAGTGCCAATCTGTTGAGACTCTGTCTACTCCCTTTGGCTTTAACCACTGAGGCTTCAGTCCCTATTTTGCTCAGTTGCCTGCAAATCTTGCAAGATTGTTTTCCTCCAAATCAGACAAGTACTTTTTAGAATTTTTAAATAGATTTTTATTCAAAGAGAAATAAAAAGCTCTCACAAGAGCATCTGAGCACATATCAAATAGATATAAAATGATAAGTACTATTGAGTGTGGTGGAGCACACCTTGCGTCACCGTAAGCTGACAAAAATATCTGTACCGCTTTGCCTCCATCCACCTATCTCAATCAGGCTGGAGTTGATGCACCCATGCCTTCTAGGGGAATCTGGGTGCCGTATTTTTCTCTGTCTGGAACTGTGCCAGTCCTGGACAGCTGTCAACTCAAACCACCTTATTAAAGTTTCTTTCATGCATGCAAGTGGTCACCCGCGGACATTTGTTGATGCTGAGGTCTATGGGACAAGAGTTGACTCAGCCGAATCACTGCCTTAAGTTCACCCAACACATTTTGAGCCTTACATGCCAATTCAAATCTTGTATACCAACACAGGATATCTGTTCCAGACACATATTCCTGGAGACCTTGATGCACGTCTCCTTGGATTTAGTATTTTTACTTGAAAAGAAAACATAATTTTACCTACACTCTCATAGCTTCATACTACCTGTAAAATATGGGGACAGTAGTGACAAAAGAGCAAGCCCAGATTCTACTAGCCTCCTTTCCTTCCCCGCACCCCCCCAGCCAAAGATCTGCCATCAGGAGTTACTCAGTAGTGTTCTCACTGCCTCGCCCGCTAAGTGCACATGTGCGTGCATGCGCAGCATGTCTGATGCACAAGATGGTCACAGTCATGGGCACAACTGTTGTACCTCTCTGCGTCAGCTTGTAAGTGCATCCTACGTTTGGACCTTCGGACTATGGTTACAGATCCATTAGCCCAAATACAATGAATGGACCGAACAGCCCTCTCTCCCTGCAAAGATGCAGAGATCAAAGGTTAGGTGTCCAGGAACAAAAGCAACAGGACATGGGTGTCCATGATGGAACTAAAGTTATACTAAGGGCTCGCACTGGAATCACCTTGGGTGAAAGTTCACGGGTGCAATGACGTCAACAGACATTGTTCATGCTGCTGTTACTTTGGCACCAGAGATGACACAGAGACACAATTAAAGTGCTCCTTGCATTTGACTTTTTTCTGAGCTAGCCCACATCTGTGAGGGTGATTCCCAGATCAGCCCTTGTTCTACACCTGAGTTAATACGTTTGAGCCCCTCACCTAATTTTGCAGGAGTGGGGTCCCTTTCTTTACATGTACCTATTGCCTGAACCTCTTCCACCGTCCTGTTTATTTGTTTTTTCCCGTTACATGTCACCTGAGGCCAGGTAAAAAAAGTACCTGGTGTAATGACTGCTTCCTTGGACCCAGCACAGGTTGGTATGGGGCATTGTTATTCTGATTGTCAATAAAAAGGTTGTTTCCATATTAACATTCTTTACACGAAGAAACAATAGCAGTTCACATGTTTTACAAGCGCTGCTGTTGCCTTGGTTCTGGGTTGAATCAAGTCTGGGGGTTAAGAGTGCAGATCTGAATGGAGAAACATATGTCATACTGCAAGGACACAGTCTCTTCTCGTTTACCGGCAGGTTGCATTATTATTCAGTATCTTACTCCCACGAGGCACATTTGTTTCCAAAACATGCTAGGTACATCACAAAGATGAGTCATAAATGAACTGCTTTTCTTGCTGAGCACACTATTGTAACTAAATTGCCTCTAGGCGCATCCAGTTTTGGGCAGAGAAGGAATCATAAACACAGGGACATAAAGCGATTTGCCTTGGATCACACAGTTTAACCTCTGGAAAGCAAACCCAAACCTCCATGCTCAAGGCCACTTATTATGCCTGGGCAGAGTTCCTCTACACAAAATTCCACAGGGTGACCAAAAAACTCCTCCAAGGTCTGCGGAGTTCCGCAAGCGGTGAAGAGAGGTAAGTCATGCTGCTCACACTGATTTTTAGCACCAGGTGTTTGTCCTGAGCTATAAAATCAGCACAAACGGCACCGGGTGCAGCTCCAGAGGGCATAGCTTCTTTCTGACGCTCGAGTAGATGATCTACTCGAGCGGCAGCTGCCTCAATGTGAGCGGCAGGCTTCTCTATGCAAGCAGTAACGACCTGCTACGACTAACCCTGGGCGAAGCACTACGCTACGCTCGCGTAGTTTGCAAAGTTTGCGCTACTTCGCACTACGCAAATTGCACATAGCACAATGCAAACACGTGTAGCGTAGTGCAGCGGTCATTTTTTACTTGCTAGCGGTCCTCAACGGCAAGTTGGTGACCGCGAGCGAGCAAAATGACATCCCGGTGAGACTTTTTCCTCGTTCGCGAGGAACATAAAAGTTGCCGATCGCGAGCTTGGAAAATAAATCTCCCGGTGAAATTCTCAACGCGGGGAGGTCGCTCGCAATGAGAAACTACCAGTTAGCGTTGAGAAAGCTGCCGCTCGAGTAGTAATCTACTAGAGCGGCATAAAATGACCGCTTGCACTGTGCAAGATGCGGTTTGCACTGATTGCACAGTGCGGACAAGCATCCGTCACTGTGCACTGCGCAGTTCACGTAGCTATGCGTAGCTCGCGTAGTGCGAAGTGCACTTCGCATAGCTGCTCGTAGTAATACTACACGAACTACGCCCAGGGTTAACTACGACCACGCGAGTTGAGAAATCTCGCTAGGAGGTGATTTAGCATTGGATTTTCCCGGCTTGCACTTACGAACTTACCGTTGGTGAGCTGCAAGAGAGGAAAAGCTCAACGCCGCTATGCAGAGTTTTTCGGTACTCCATGCTCTACGCGGACTGAGAAGAGGGAAAAACTCTGCAAGCGGATCAGAGTTTGCCATCCAGGTCTAAACATTAGCCACCAAACCACATATCCTCCCTTCTCCTCCCATTGGAAGGGGGTTGTCTTTGACAAAAAAAAAAACTCAGATTGTGCCTGGAATCTGAAAAGTGAATAGCGGACATTTCTAAGTTTGAAGTGCGCCTTGACTCTATAGGGCTTATTTACAAGCCCTTTGCGCCACCGGTGCATCACTTTTAACATGGGAAAAAGTGATGCATAGGCAGCGGAAGAGGCTTGTAAATAAGCCATGTTTTGTTTAAAGTCCCTGCTAAAGAGCTGCAAAAGCAGCTTTGTGGTGCTCACATTTTTGTGGGCTCAATATATTTCTGTGTGTACATTTATTGATGTTAGCAGCAAAGAAGCCGTCACCCACAAGTTGGTGTGAATTTACTGCATGTCTGGCTGCAGCTATGATGACCAAAACATTTTGTCAACATAGGAAATCGTTAACATCTGGTGTATTTTTGGGATGCCTGCAGAGCAGAATTCGGTTTTAGAATGCCAACATTCACTTTTGATCTAGAGACAACAGATTTCTTGGTGCTGGAACAATTTTCACGGTGGTGGCTCTGGCAAGTACCAGCATCTTACGAAAATGAAAGAGCTGTTATCGAGCTAGAGAGACTAACACACAATGGAAACATTGGCTCCACTGTAAAGTACTATGGGCCATATGTAGGTAGCCTAATTGCGCTCACAAATGCTAAAATTCGCATTTGCAATCGCAATTAGGGCACTGTGCTATGTAGCACACAAAAAGACACATGCAAAATAAGGAATCTCAAAATTTCTTATTTTGCTATTGCATTTAAGGAATCACAAATTGCGATTCCTTAAATGCAATGTAGGAAGCACCCAAGTTGTGCAAATGTTGGCTTAGGAATCGCAAAATACCTCCAACTTCAGGTTGGTGGTATTTTGCGATTTCTTTGAAAAATGCACTTTTTGGCATTTTTCAAAGTGCCATGTGTGTCACATACATGCCCTTAGGGCATGTATGTGGGCTACATGTGCACACATGTTAATTTCAGGGGTGCAAAAGGGTGTCCTATTGACACCCTTACAACCCTGAAATTGCATTCTTAATTTGAGAGAATGTCTTCCCATTCATTCCTAAGGGCCTTCTAGCCCATAGGAATGAATGAGAAGGTATTCCTTAATTTTGCGAATCTCAATTTGCGATTCGCAAATAAGGAATACGTGGGATTCGCAAAAAATGTTGCTAATCCTACCTACATTGCGTTTTGCGATTCTCTAATTGCAATTCCCTAAAAATTGCAATTAGAGAATCGCAAAACACAAATTACCTACATATGGCCCATATTCTTCTATTTATGTGTCTTAAGTTCTGTAGCCATTTATAGTGAACATCGACATTATAAATCGCTGAATATGGGCTTGTTATGATGCAGACTCAATGCAAGCAGAACACAGCTGGCGTCTTCTTTTGATAATAGAGTCCTCAAGCTGCTCTCCAGTTAGCACTCAAGCTCACATACTTTGCTCTTGTTTCCTTGCTCACTTGATAATCAACAGACTCAAAGAAGGATTTGCTCCTGATAATATCTAGATCTACTCAGAGCTCTGTTCCTGTGAATACAGCTTACTCAGATCTCTACACCTAAGAATACAGACTTTGTCAGTGCTCTGCACCTCAGAATAGACACTTACTCAGAGCTCTGCACCTAAGAATACAGGCTCACTGAGAGCTCTGTGCCTATGAATACAAGGTCACTTAGAGCTCTGCACCTAAGAATATACACTTACTCCGAGCTCTGCACACAAGAAAACAGGCTCACTTAGAGCGTTGCGCCTTACAATACTGAGACACTCAGAGCTCTGCACCTAAGAATATATAATCTCACTCATAGCTCTGTGCCTATGAATACAAGCTCACTTAGAGCTCTGCACTTAAGAATATACACTTACTCCGAGCTCTGCACACACGAGAACAGGCTCACTGAGAGCGTTGCGCCTACGAATACAGGCTCACTGAGAGCGCTACAATTAAGAAAACTGACTCGCTCAGAGCATTGCACCTAAGAATAAAGGCTCACTGAGAGCTCTGTGCCTAAGAATACAGACTTACTCAGCGCTTTGCTCCTAAGAATACAGACGTACTCAGAGTTCTGCACCTAAAAATATAGTCTCACTCATAGCTCTGTGTCTATGAATACAAGCTCACTCAGATCGCTTCACCTAAGAGTACAGACTTCTTAGTGCTCTGCACCTGGGAATACAGACTCACTGAGAGTTCTACTCCAAAAAACACAGGCTCACTGAGAGCTTTGCACTTTAGAATACAGACATACTGCTGACTAGCTGTGAGGTTTGCTCCTAAGAATAAAGACTTATCAGAGCTCTGCACCTAAGAATACAGACTCACTCAGAGCTCTGCACCTAAGAAACATCCCTTTATGAACACAGTGAATCTTTTCACCTTCAGCAGACACGTTCTGTACATCCAGCTCATCACAGAACTCTGTGGTATGTTCTCCTGTATAAAGACAACTATTGGATAGATAATAAGCCAGTCACAGTGGGAGGACCTGTGCAAAATCATCATGAGCACAAGCACCTCTGGACACAAGAGCCAGGAGTTCAACCATTTTAGGTGTAATTAAGGTATTTACAGCACATGTGCTAATGGTAACTCTGGTCGCCAGGGGTCACAGTTGCGACCGACGGTTTGCGTCTTCCCACCCCTGAATCTACTCCTCCGCCCTACCTGTTGTAAATCCCCAACTGATTTCCCTTACATCTGAGCGACTGGTGCAGCGCACCCTGACAAAGTTTGACCTGACTAAACTGGGAGATTTGTACCCGAGCAGCTATATCTTCTCCCCCTCGAAAGACACACGCTTTAACGCAGCGGACTTTATGGCCAAGTTTGTATTATAGCCTTATAGCCCGCCGTAGCGGGCAATGCCGGCTAATAAAGGCCCACTGAATCGTTAAAGGCCCGAGCCGAAGGCGAGGGACTTTAACGAAACATGGGAACTTTAATAGCCGTATAGCCCTGCTACGAAGGG
Organism: Lissotriton helveticus; assembly: GCF_964261635.1. NCBI lineage: Eukaryota > Metazoa > Chordata > Amphibia > Caudata > Salamandridae > Lissotriton > Lissotriton helveticus. Next base: position 1,141,130,941 of record NC_136072.1, on the reverse strand, counting down.
CTATAAGGCTATTAGAACATTCTGCCACTAGAGGGCAGAATGTTCTAACAAATTAAACAAAGTGTTCTCGAAGCTCGAGGGGATATAAATCCCCTCGAACTTTGAGAAGCCTTTGTAGAACATTGGAATGTTGCTCTGCGGGCCTTTACCGGCCCGTAGAAGCAGGGAGCACTCCATTGTCTGCAATGGAGCTCCCAACATTCCAATGTTCTAATATGCCGTATCTTCTCCGCACTGCGATCCACCTTCCCGACATTCCCATTAGAGCCGGTCTTGTTCCTTCCTCTAATGCTGCTAATAGAAAAAGAAGATAACACGCACCTGATATCAAAGCTTTACAAGACATGTGCCTCTCTAAAACCTTTACAGGACAGCAAAATTTGCAGTGCATGGTAACAGGACCTGGGAATCGCCATTACCAATGAGCAGTGGGCTTACTGTGGCTCGGTCACACAAGATGTTTCCCTAAACAGCAGACACAAACTCCTCCATTTCAAATGTTTACGTTGCATCTATTTTACTCCGGCACTCGCACACAAATTAGATCCAACTAAGACTCATACCTGTCGCAAATGTTCTGCACCACAGGCGGACTTCGCACACCTCACTTGGACCTGTCCGAACCTACATGACTACTGGGAGCGAGTACACCACACGCTTGGACTGATATTGAACATTTCTTTGACCCCGATTCCTGAGGTAGCTCTACTTGGCTACAGGGTTCCCTAAAAAAAACATAAGTTTGCTTCACTGAGTCTTTTATTAGCTAAGCGGGAGGTGGTGCTGCACTGGGGACGGACAACAGCCCCCAATGTCCAGGGATGGCTGCTCAGTATCGCCTATTGTAATGTAAATAGTGAGCTCTATGCAAGTATGATGCCCAGTACGTCTCGCCCCAAAGATATCTGGGCACCATACAAGGCTTACATCGAGACTCTTAGACAAGAAACTGAGTCGCAGCTGGAGCAGGGTATTGTCCCAGCGGGAGTGGGGTGAGTTTGTCCGGACATTTGGTTTAATTATTTTCATACTTGCAAATGCAAGTACGCAACATTGAGAGACGGGTCTGGTCAGTGGAAGGGGGGGGGATGTGGCTGCTGGGGGTGATTTGTCGTTATTGTCTGCAAATATGAGTGGGGTTGGGTTTCCGACCCTAATGTAACATGCTGTTATTAATGACATTGGACTTCTTATCTGGCGTTTTGTCGAACATATTATTATGACGCTGTAGACGTTGATTCTGCCTCTGATTCTGGACTGCTGTATGTATATTCATATAGGTTCCTTTGTATTGATGAAAATGCAAAATAAAGTTTAAAAAAAAGTGAATGCAGGTTTAGAATGTTGCGTTTGCATTTACACACTGATGAATAAAGAGGTTTTCAACTAATCTCCATGTGTTGAGTACTCGTTGGTGAGTGCCCAGGCTGGGGAGGACAGTACAACTGGTGACGAGATAGGGGATAAGTAACTCGAGTGTGCTCCCAGAATGTTTGCCGTGGCCAGCAGACTGCTCATGCATGCCACAGGTGCCTCAGTTGAAGTGCAGAATCGGAGTTGGCCTATGTGGAGTTAAAGCACAACTACAGTCAGTGTGAAGCATTTGACGATAACAGAAGCTTCACTGAACAGTCCACACATCGGTGGCCAAAAATCGTATGAGAAGGGTGCAAATAAAGGTACTGCGCTATTACACAACCTAACACCATACATCATATGAAGTGATAATGCTGAAGGCGGATGCAACCAGGGTTTGAAAGAGCAGCAGATAGTGACAGTGAAGTGCAAGTTAAAGCTGTGATCAGATGTGCTGCAAGACAAAGATCAACCAGGAGTCAAACAGTACAAAGAGAACCCTAAAAGTAGAGCCATTCAACTACAGAAATGATTGTCTACTTACCAAAACCGATTAAAGAGTGTTATCATACCACCACGCTTTTCGAAGTGTCCGAACAGGAAGTGTCCAGGTTGTGCTTACAGAGTTGTCCACACATCACCAAGACAGACTGATGGGGCTCAACTTCAATGGTCTTCAAAGATTGAAAGCTGAGAGTGGTGCTTGGAACTGTGAAAGGTTGGTTTTCCAACGGAGACCAAGAAAGAAGCAAAGTTTCCTGTAATTATAAAAGAAGACCCCAGACCCATCATGCTGCATGGCCTCAGAGATGGTTTGCATAAACAGATCACTAAGCAGCATCTGAAAGAACATTATTTTCCATCAATGGTTACAATGCCACTGCCTTCCTCAAACCCCATCAATGTTCAATGTTCAATACCGTCAAAAAGCAAAATATTGGCAACAGATGGACTGCTTGGATAGAGACATTTGAAGATTTAATTGATGTGATAGAAGAAGCCAATAGCAAAAAGATGATCAAATAGCTTAAGAATGCTGCTGGTGAAGGTGTAAAAGAAGTCGTAAAGAAAATGCTGCGAGCTGACGAAATTACATACTGTCAAATCAAAGCAGCCTTGAATCTCAAATTCAATCGAGTGCTAAATCTAGATTATAAAAGGTATGTTTTCAGTCAAGACAGAAATTGGGTGAAACTACCAATGAATTTGTTGAGAAACTGGATACACTCATCAAACACTGCAAGTTCAAGGTGGCAGATTTACATGAAAGTCACGCATCTGTTGAGATGCGTCACTTTCCCTGCGCCACTCTGAGAAACCCTTGCGCCACCATGGATGCGCCATATTTACAATACGGCGCACCATGGTGCAAGGATTGACAGATGCATCAGAAATTCTGACACATCCGTTGGCGCAAAAGTCACGCATTGCTGGAGTCGTGTCGCAAGCACAACACAACTCCAGCAATGCATGGGGAGGCCTATCCGCAGGCGTAAGGTTTTGACGCAGTGGCATCATAGAAGTGGCGCAGTGAAATCTTGTAGATTTTACTGCATAACTTCTAGGAGGCTTTTTTGCTTGGGAACGCCCACCCTGCATACATTATACCTGATGCAGGTGTATTGTGACTCAGGGCTTTACAACGTGGTGCATCTTCCTAGATGTGTCACGTAATTTGGGCACATTTTTATACCGCTGCTCCGTCACAAAAAGTGACACAACAGCGGCGCAAAAATGACGTAAGGCAGTGGCGTCACTAGGGGGGTGCGGCGGGTGCTTACCACACCGGGTGACACCATCACATGGGGTGACACCGACCAAAATGCAAAATAATGGGACCCCCCTGCCCGCGGACCAGCCTGCACGGCCCTAAACTAGGACATTTTTCATTCAATACTCACTTCCTTCGGCACTGCTCATCGCCTAGCCCAACCCTTGCAGTTGATTTAGTGCGTCAGAAATATGCTCTTAAATGTGGGTGGGACCTGAGGATATAGGTGAAGGGCATGCAACGAAGCAGCCATGCTAGAACATGAGACCATACCATGGCTGTAGGTCGGAAAATATAACAACGAGGGCCGCATTTCCTAGGACATTAAAATTATACGAGAAGGGATTCTGGTCAAGACAAGACTTTAAAAGAAAAGTTGTTGTTTTTAATTATTAACGTGCGCCGACATGCAGCATTCTCTAATAAGAATTAATTCTAAATACCCGTAAAGGTTACATTGCTCGTGGTATTTTTGATAAATAGGTAAACTTCTGTTGTACATTTTAAGGTGATTATGTCTTGATGTCTGAGTCAGTCAAGATAGCCGCCTCATTCCCCTGAAGAAATGCCACTGGCGTCTCTCTTCCCTTTACAATGTCTACAATTGTTCTCTCTAGTGGCTCTACTAGTTCTGTGATGCCATAACGAATATAGGATTGTTTTTTTCACATATTATAATTTGGACACAAGTGTGAGTTAAACTGGTGTGTATCGGGGCCTGCAGCCTGTAGCTCGTGTCAGTTGTCATGCAAGCCATCGCTCTGTCACCGGCGGGGTCAAAATGTACCCCAGAACAGGCACAATGACTGGGGAATGCAGAGGTAGGGTGCAGAGAGAAAGAGAAAATGTGGAGGTACGGGGCACGGAGGAGTGCGTATGTATGAGACAGGGGGATACGGGGGTGACACCATGAGTTACCCCACTGGGTGACACCAATCCTAGTGACGCCGCTGACGTAAGGGGCTTGTAAATCTGCCCTAATTAATTTAATGATGAGGAAGCTATATGTCTCAGAGTTATTGATGGATGCCTGTCATATTCATTTCCAGGGCGAATGATGAGAGAGACTCTTAGCTTAGAGTGAGTTCTCATGGCTGCCCGGGCTGACAAGCATGCTGATTGACAAGCTGCTCGCACGGAGTCCGGAGGTGCCCAGAGTGAGCCAGTCATGAACATGAAAAGCGAAAGCACAAGGCTGAGAGACTCAGAGTGAGAGACTCAGAGTGAGTGGTTTTTCGTTTCCACACAAGGGTAATGGTCTCTCCATTGAACAGATTCGCAATGGCTGTGAGAAGGCAAACCCTTTGGTGCCGGTTTGCAAGGCAAAAGGCAAAGTATGTGCGTTCCACAGATGACGTTTGAGGCACGCCCACAAGGCCAAGTGACAAAACCAGCTGAGGCAAATTTAACCGGAACGAGTTGATCGTTATCCTAAATCATTGTCGAAAAGTACTTCAGTATCAATATTAAGTGAAAGTGAAGATGATGGCTGCGTCAATGTTTACCTCAAAGAAATGTGCACATGTTGGACTGGTTGCATGTGAAGAAAAACACAGGTCAAAGAAGAATCGACATAAAAAAGCACCAAAGTCATTCTAACATTTTCCGAAGATTACCCTGCAGGTAAATGGGTGTTCAATACCTTTTATTATCAACAGTGGTGGGTCGATAAACATTATGCCTGATGGGAATTTCAATAAACTATCTTCATTGCCTGGACTTACACCACTGTAAACTAAAGTGTATACATGGGCTACATCAACCCCATTAAAATGTCAAGGGTAATTTGTATCCTCAATGAAACATAAGAAAAACAAAGTACAAGTGCCATTCATGTACTTCAAGGTACAGCGTCCAGCTCCTGTTTACTCAGCTTCAGCACCACTTTTGATTAGTGAACTATAACATGTATGCTCATCATGAAGTAGTAAGTCAGTTCCCTTTGTTGTTTTACGGGTTAGGAAAACTCAAAACTATGATATTACAGTTAAATATAAATAAGAGGCTTGTCCTATTGCTCAAAGACACAGGTAAGTTGCATTTCATTTGCAGGAAGCTATTGAAAAGGAACTAGAATCATTGCTCAAACCTGATATCATTGAGCATTCCACTGGTCTGACGCAATGGGTGTCTCTCATAGTGGTGCCACCCAAAAGAGACAGTGAAGGAGCTGTGCAAATCTGCGTTAATATACGTCAAACATACAAAGCAATTGAAAGAGGACACCATCCAGTTCCGCACATTGCTGACATTGATAAGACAATTAAATGGTGCAAAGTTCTTCTCTCGCCTTGATTTAAATAAAAAGGATATCATCAGTTGAAACTCGAGGAGAATTTTCACACAGATTTGGGCGTGTTCCGGTATGAAAGAGTAAGCTTTGATCTGTCATCTGCTGCAGAGCTTTTCCATGATGCCATTCGACATGTCATACAGTCTGTCATTAATGTTTTCAATTTTAGTAATGATATATTGGTTTTCGGAGCTACACATGAGCATGACCTTGATAGCTGTTGCAGTTTAAGTTTGAATGCTGATAAATATGACCATAAGACCACCTCAAATTTAACGCTTCAAAAACATAATTCTTCCTCATCACACTCCCAAGATCGACCGCTGGATGAAGCATCTAACAGCCTTCAACTGTTCTCCTCACATTATTGATTCCTCTAAATCCCTTGGAATTACACTAGACAAACACTTGAATATGCAGAATCATATCAGTAATGCCACCAAAGGAGCTAATTAACAGATGAATATCCTAAGGAAACTTAAACCCTTCGTACCATTGGACAACTGTAAGCTGGCGTCCAAGCTCTTGTGTTGCCTACATTGGACTACGGAAGTTCCACTCTATGCGGTCTTCCTAAATACAATCTGGCCCCGCTAAGGGCCTCCCTTAATGCTGCGGCCAGACTGGTCTCTGGTACAAACAGAAATAATCACATATCACCAGCCCTAAAAACTCTGAACTGGCTCCTGTATGAGACAAGAATACAGCTAAAGATTGCTTACATGACTCATAAAGCCTTACATTTCAAGACCCTCAGATATCTGGCACAATAGCTATAGTTATCGGGGGGATGTAGATCTTCACAAAGTTCTAGCTCACTGCTACTGAAGCCACAGATTTTCCACAAAAAGAGCTACAGAGCCTTCTCAGGTATCGCCCCGAAGATATGCCACTCTCTGCTGCCTGATGTCCGCCGAATCTCTTCTACCTTCTCTTCCAAAAAAGAAGTGAAAACTCTTCTAATGAATAAGTTTATTCCGTAAGATAATCACCTTATGTTCTTTGGAGAACACATTGTCTTATTGTTTATATGCCTGCCTATTACTCCAATACACTGTATGATTACTACATTGATGTTCAACTATAGATATCAGTATTACTATGCTATTCTCATATATGTGACGAGTGTTTGTGCTTACAACTGTATCCTGTCTACCCTTTAATGTAAAGCGCTCTGATACCACCTAGTGTCATGTTCGCGCTATACAAAGCTTTATAAATCAATAAAATAAATAACTTAGACAAAGGCAAAATTCTTTGCCCATATCTTTTCTGATGGGGGTATGAAGCCCGATCCAGCTAAGGTGCAAGAGTTGTCTACTGGTTATCACCCGAAGACATTTCCATGTTACTTTCATTTCTTGGCATTGCCAGTTATTGTTCTAGATACATACAAGACTTTGCCACTGTCAGGGCTCCACTAAGAGACTTGACAGTCACCTGAGTGGGAGGAAAGCTTCAAGAAAATCAAAGAAGCCATCGAAAACGCCACTGAAATGGCGCATTTTGATCCCAAGCTTCAAACACAGCCGATCGGGTTAGAAACAATCCTGTCCCAGCACAGTGGGTACCTAAATGCTCGAAGGCATATTGTGGCATATGCAAGCAAAGGCTTGTCTCAAACCAAACAAGCTTATTCATAGCCTGAAAAGGAACATTTAGCAGTGGTATGGGCTTGCGAACACTCCCACGTATTCTTACCAGTACAGCCTTTCACACTTGTGACCAGTCATCAAGCATTATTTACCATCTTTGGCAATCCAAAGGCAAAGAAAGATGCCTCCTCTCATTGAACTTTGGGGTCTAAGGATACAAGAGTACAACTACACAATTGTGCACCGTCTGAGGAAAGATCAAAACCCTGTGGGCTATTTCTGAAGAGTTCATTTGCAGTGCCCTTGTACACCTTCCAAGATGACTTAAGCCTACATAAACTTCATCTTAAAATCAAACACACCAGCTGCCATTCCGCTGGAACAAATTGTCGCTGCAATGAGTCAAGATAGTGTCATGTTGAAACTGAAAGACAATATTGCCCATCCGTCGTGAAATCAGCAGTCTAGACCTGTCATCGTTGACAGTGAATATCTGAAGTTTAAAAATGTCTAAGATGAACTACCCGTTCTCAAGAAGGCATTATCCTGAGAGGTTTGAGAATTGTTATTCCGGGGAGTCTATGACAGCAGATAATTGAAGTGTCCCATTAAGGACATCGTGGAATCGTTGCCACAAAGTGAGATCTCTGAGATTTAGTCTGGTTTCCTCATTTTGACGAGAGAGTTGAAGGCGTGTCATCTATGCAACTGCCTTTCATTGAAAACTACTCAACACACCATAAACATATCAGCGTTGTCAAACAGTGGTGGCTCCTCCGCTAAGGTGGAGGAGGATCGCCCAATTGCTTTTCAGAAGTGTGAATAAAGGAAAATTAAAATGATAATAACTCGTTGTTATTATACACTTTTTTTCCTGCTGCTCAGCTTTGCGGGGCGGGTCTGCTGTGCTCTCAGAGCAGGGTAGACGTGGTGGGCACTATGTGTATATAAAATGTTCAAGTTGATGATGAAATACTGTGTTAAGATGCGGGCCTTGATTTGGACATCATGATATATGTATAATACAGTCTAACTGCCCATTTCTCAATTCCCATGTATTGAATCTTCTTACATGAGATATGGCCTATTCAACACTTCATTCGTTTATCTATCAGGTGTATATTGCTGATATGTTGTGCAGGACTTGTGATCACAGAGGATTTGGCCCCTGTGGGCTAACTTTCACATTACCCTGTCTCTGTCAAAAAGTGCTAAGTGTATAAAGTGCGTAAGTGCTACCCTTTGAACTAATTGTTCATACAGTCCCAAGTGTGCATGTAAATAACCTTGTAAAACAATCATTAAATTACAACATAATGTTCCAAGCAGTGTATTGCAGTTATTTACAGGGATATTCAAGATCTAACCAATTCATTCATATTCAGGTCTCTACTTGCTTGCCGATAATAAAAACCTATTTTCAAACATGTCTAAAAGTCCTCACTGGAGTTATGTCCATTAGGTGTTTTGGTATCTAATTCAATAATGTATTATGTTTCTAATTGTCAAAGTGTTGCCTCACGGTTGCCGCCTCTTCCTGATAGTGGTATGATATCAATCAAGAAATATTTCAGGTGTTCCAAATTGTTATTATGGACCTCCCTAAAGTGGCGTGCAACTTGGTATGTTGGGTCCGAATTGGTAATTGCTCTCATGTGTTGCAGTATCCTCTTGTGGGCTTGAAGCTTAGTACTGCCCATGCCCTGCAACCCACAGGAGTATTCCAATACGTAAGCCACAAATTCTGTATGGCAGGTAAGAAACTTGGGCCTCATTTATGAGGCTCTGCGTCACTTTTACACCGCTGGTGCGTCACTTTTTGTGATGCACCAGTGCGTAAAAAATGCACCTTCTTGCGCCATATTTACAAATTGACGCATCTAGGTAGATGTGTCACTTTGTAAACCTCTGCGCCACATTATACCTGCGCCAGGTATAATGTATGCAAGGGGGGCGTATTGACGCAAGAAAGGGTCGTAGAAGTGACGCAGTGTAATCTATGTGATTTCACTGCGCCACTTCTAGGACACAAATGCGTCAATTTCTTACGCCTGCCTCACAGCAGGCGTAAGACTGATGCAGGCCCTTTCCCATGTAAATGTACATGTACAGGAATTTATATAGCGCAAATCACCAAGCGGTTTCTAAGCGCTTGCTTAGGGAACCCGTCCTGGTATTCCCCTGTGAGATAACCCCGGCAGGGTATCCGCAAGATGAAAGCCAGGCATCCCACCGCGAGGGGCCGTTGTGGAGATTAAGCAAGCTATTGCCCAGAGTCGCAGAGTGTGAACCCGTGAATCGAGTAGGCACCGGAGCGAGAATTGTCGAGTCCATGGACATTTTAGGACTCAAGACCCCGCCGAGCTGGGAATTGAACCCTGGTCCCAGACTGACCTCTGCTTCCAGGTCTGCCTGGGACCATGGGGCTTGCCCCAAGTGAAATGACACATTGCTGGGGTTTCGTCACTTTTGTGACACACTCCAGCAATGCGTCACTTTTGCGCCATACAGATATGTCAGAAATACTGACGTATCTGTAACTCCTTGCGCAATGATGCGTCATACTGTAAATATGACGCATCAGTGGTGTCACAAGGAGGGCGCAGTGAAAAGTGATGCATCGCTGTTTTCACGCAGCGATGCGTCACTTTTCAAAAATAAGGCCCTTGGTGATTTTGATGGGACCCTCTCTGAATGGGATATTGAAGGTTGTTTTGCTGATCCCATGCCTGCAGGCCCGACAACTCACAAACCCCAGCCAATTAGTAATAGATTTTACCCTGGAGCTACGGCTAACCAAAGCATACTTCGTTGACTTTCATTTTCTAAAAGTGAAGCTGGGATTTTTGGGTAATTTCTTGACAATTATAGGATCAATTCGTCCCACTGGCCAATTCTTATTAATGATTTTACATAATGTGTTTTGTTGTTTACTGTACGTAAGTAGCAATCTGGTTTGCAGATCTAATTTATCTTCACTCTTTGCTGTTTTAACAACTGTTTCTGAAAGCAACGCTGTTCTGTCTAGTTGATTGGCTTTCTTTATGGCAGGATTGACGGTACTCTCTTTGTAGTCCCTGACAATAAATCTGGTTTTGCTTTGTTCCTGAGCAACTGCCAAGTCTACATCAGTGCTGCAGATGCGCCTAATCCTTAGCATTTCCCCGTAGGGGATGCTATATATAAGATGCTGAGGGTGATGACTCGTGGCATGTAGTACGCTATTGCATGCTGTCTCAATTTTCTGATTCTTAATGAAGACTTCTACATCCAGAAAGCACACTGCCAAGCTGCTAATAGTGTCTGTAAAATGTAGATTTAAATTGTTGTTGTTGATTTCATTAACAAGATTAAGAGCCGTTGCCTCTGTTCCATGCCAGATCACAAATAAATCATCTATGTACCGTAGCCAGGCTTTGACATGATTGTCAAATACTTCTTTATGCACTTTGTTTAAAACCATTTCCTCCCACCATCCCATATGGAGGCAAGAAGAGGAGCTATCGTTGAAATTAAATGACAGCTGCATTTCCTGAGGCCCTGTGTCCCCTCGCCTGCCGCTCCACACCTGTGAGTGCCCCACGTATTAGAGAGACACTCCTGCTTTGTATAAGCAACGACCTCATTCGTCGACAGTATCTGTTCGCGGCGTATATATATATATCTCAGAAGAAAGGAAATTCAAGGAAACTTGTTATGATAACATTCAATTTACATTGTGTCATTTTTATTGAAACTTCTTCATTTTAATATGGAAAACATTTCAAAGTGTCGTTTTAATTCTATTTATTCGAGTGCTTGTGGATACACGATATTTTTAGTTTTTCCGTCTGGTGCGTACACGAATAAATCAGAAGGTTTTCCGACGAGTGAGCTGGCCGCATACAGTTGTCCATGTGAGAAGCACGGATTCTCCAAATCTAGTCCACACACTTGCAGCGATTGACCTTGTGCTTTGTTGATGGTCATTGCAAAAGCGAGTTGCACCGGAAACTATAAACATTTGTCAGTGTTCGAAAGATTATGAGGGCCCTGGGGGGCCGATATTTAAAAATAAATTATACCAGAAACCTTCGCGGGAGTGTACTCAACAACTTCCCAAAGTTTCATGGCGATTGGATGAATGGTGTAGTAATGCATATAGGACAAACAGACAGACAAACAGACATACATTTGTTTTTATATATATATTTGTAAAAAACTGTGAATTGTTATTTAACAAAGGGGGAGATGTAGTGCCATGTGAGTTAGAAATAATGGAACTCTTTTGGCTCCTGATGGACTCCGTAGGCCTATGACGTATGTGTTAGAGCATAGTGAAGTGAATGCAGTTTTGGAAGGTTGAGTTTGCCTTTACACACTGATGAATAAAGACGTGTAAAACGAATCTCCATGTGTGGCGTAGTCATTGGCGAGTGCCCAGGCTGGGGAGGGGGACGCTATAGCTGTGAGCATGGCGGCACTTCCTGCCGGGGAGACCATTTTGAGATTGCACCCCTTCCAGCCTCATTACAGCGCACTCCGGAAGTTGGCTACTGGGTCTCTGTTGTCGCTGAGCTCTTTGCTCCCAGAGGGAGGTCCAGTTGAGTTCCGGCGACACCGCTGTGCCGCTGATGGCTCCTGAGTGGCTGAGCACGGCGGGACTCAGGATGCGCAGAACAATTAGGAGTGGATGGCGCGGCATGCCTGCTCATGATGTATGCACGCCCGCGGTGTCCACGGGTACAGGCAGGCAGCTGCATCTTCAGAAGCCTTCGCTTGCCATCTGCAGTCTTTTAGGAACAGCCCTGTCCTTTCTTGCATTTCTTTATGTGTATTCTTGAACATGGGGCTCAACCTCAATTTTGAGATTCTTTTAAGTGTCCCAATTTACAACAAAGTGGTGAAGACGGTAGGGAGTCAAGAGCTTCATTCTGCCAAGGGAAGTGACGCACATAAGCACACTTGGGCTGTGTAATCAGCACAATAGGCTGATACTTATCTGCCTGGGCCTTCTCCAACACACCCACACAACCCTGAATCTTAGTCAGCAATAAACATACAGCACAGCAGCCTTTTAAACTGTAGCAATGATAGATGTGTTTTCAAAGGGTTTAAATTGAATCATTTAAATGAATCATTTAAATAGACACATGCTCAATTCACTGGGATACAATTGTTGCAGAAGGGGTCTGCAGAAGGGGTCGGCTCAGGAACTTCTAGGGAGATGGCACAATGCACTGTACAAAATTTGGCATTGTATGTTCCAGCAGGTTTAAGAGCAGATAATTATATAAATGATCAGAAAACAGTCCTGCTGCTAGAATCCTCTGCTGTGACAGACGTCATGAGGGGGATAATGGCAAGATGTCTCTTCCAATTAAGAAACAGCCGCTCTGTGGTGCTGTGCAAACAATTTAAGCAGAAATGCAAAGATGGTGCAATCAAACAATCTTTTTAAAATCTGGCATCAGCTAAAACCTTTTGATTATATTTGAATTACATGTATAATATACTTTAATTATAGGGGTTTTCAGTCACCCATTGGTTAGATATTGTGGCATTCATGCTTTTCTTCCACCCATTACTGCAAACAGCACGGGGCAGTGAGTCAGCCACTTCAGCCATTTGCTGACGTCATTGTGACAGCATTCTCCCCTTTCACAAAGAGCACAGGTGCATACAAAGAAGATCCCTTCAGTGCCAGTGATTACTATTGGAATGAGTGCTTTTCGAACGATAAATGTCCATTTATTTTAAGTGATGGAGTTCCAGCTGCTTTCCCAGCAATACAGTTTTGCTAAAACTATGACAAAACAAAACGAGCATTGACAAGCCAAGAGGCTTGTGACCAATGACAGACAATGTCTATTTGTTGTTCATACAGAGCAAGTTTTCGCAAAAAAAAACACTAAATCGTCATGAGTCAGTCTATAAAATGGAAAATGAACTGACCAAACATAGGACAGCAGCTCATGTTCGGTGTTTAAGCAGCTTACCGCAGAATGGGTCGGTGGAGGATCAGGGTACACACAGTCATTCTGAAAGGGTTCAAAGCATCAAGACAGAAGATTCTAACCACCTAGACACATTCTGACTGGATACGGCAGCCAATGAGAATGTTGAAAAAATGGTCTGTTCAGCATTTTTTATCGGTTGCTCCAATCAGAGTATACCTCTGTGGGTGGATCCTTACGATAGGCTGTTGGAGACCCATTCATTCCATCCCACCCTTCCTGTCAAGAACTGTCCATGGTGGGATGGGAAGGCCACTCATTCGCAGTGGTTTGCAGATAGCTGTGGGATGACACTTGCTGATCACACATTTTTTATCACACAGTAAATAGAAACAATTTCAGGAAATGGTGCATTCAAGTCCCACTGATCTCTGTTTACCTGTCCCCGCTCTTTTATCTGACTCATAGATTGCTTGTAAACCAACACTCCACATGGCATTCCAGTGCTTGCATTGACAATAATGTCACTCGCAACGTGATGTGCGATGCAATCCATGATGTAATTGATGATGTAATGAGCATGTGATGTCATGTCTGAGGTTCTGCTCAGTGCGTTGGTGGTGTGGAGGTATAGTTGGATAACAAAGCATAACTTGCACCTATCAGACATTTTTAGGATTTGGTTCATATCCAAAATCTCTTGTCAATAAATAGTTTTCATGGAATTTGTAATTTCTAATGTAGGTTAGTATATGGTCATGGCCAATAATTGTCTCATACCGTTAACAATTTCCTAGGATTTACAATATTCTTTGCCCCAGCTACGTCCAGTGTCCTACTGGGAACAGTACATTGCGCTCTGAAACTAATGCAAATGCCCCCAGTGGTGTTGGGGGGGGGAAAGCATGGTTTGGCCTTTACCTCTGTCCTGAACCCACTGTACCTGCAAGTACCTGTATCAGGGGAAAGAAATTGCATTAGCCATGCCTTCCACCCACCACCGAGTGGTCACAGACAGAACTGCTTTTGCTCTGCCCAGTTGTATGTTCTTACAACGCATTCCGTTGCAACGCATGCCTTTACCACGCATGCGTTACAACGGAATGTTTTTTTCTACGCATAACCTTTTCCTCGATTTCTTCCATGATTTCTTCCATGGTGACGTCGGACGTCGTTAAGAGGAAGTGGAAGTTCCTTTCCGTTTCCTCTTAAACGACGCAGTTTTCCTGCACATCTCGACGTTTTTTCTGGTGAGTTTTTTTATTGGGGGGGAGACCCCCAAGCACCCCTTTTTTTTAACCCGTTACAACACATGCCTTCACTACGTACCTCGTAGAAAAGGTATGCGTGGTGAAGGCTTTCGTAGTAACCACGCATGCTTTGTAAGGTATTCGTGGAAACGGCCGCGCTGTAGTGGCCGTTTCCCGCTCTGCCCTACGTACACTGGTATGCCCTGCACTTATTACCGATGGCACTGACAAAGCATTGGTTGTGACCATGATCTGACGACACTGAATATAATCATGGAATATTCTGCACTCTATAGACGTACCTCCAGTGCCCATAGGGCACAGACACCTGTGGAAAGGTATTGTAGGCATAGAAAGCACCACCTACAGTGCCTGTAATTGAAAATGCTATTTATATAGCGCCTTCTACCACTGACGAGGTGTTTAAGCACTTTGCGTGATTAGCACGCTACTCCAGAACCCAAGTTTAGAGGTAAACAGGTTGCAGATTATTAAAATGTGCTTCCTGTTCCTCGTAGGATGAGTTATGTTAAGTTCATACTCTCGAAATCTTCTGCATTTACTCTAGTGGTTTGAGTAAGGATAAATTAATTGAAATTGATTAGTATATGAAAGATATGAGACGTTATTGGGAGTGGTTAGCATGTGTGCCAGCTAGTTGGGTGAGTAGGTAGATGGAGCATGGAAAGCACTCACCAGGAATAGTTCACTCAAGTAACTGTAACTTGTGCCCCGGCATGCACAGTGTCATCATTAATGATGTAACTTGCGCTGTCATCAGTGATGTTTTCAATAATGCCTTTGTGGTTTACACTGAAAAAAAATAATATATATATATATATTGCATGTGATTGATTATTTTCCAGATAAATATCTGGGTGTGGCAGGTGTATTAGACATCCTTAGAGCAGATTAGCTCACTCGGTGTTATTCCCGCTACATTTCATTATTGTTCTGATTAATTCTAGCCCAATAGCAAGCACTTGCGAGGTATGACAGGTTTGGCTAAAGAGGAGACAGTCCCTCAATATTAGGACACCGGGGATGGGTAGATCCCTATAGATGTGGGGCCTCATTTATGAAAAGTGATGCATTGCTGCATCATGTCGCAAGGAGTTACAGATACGTCAGTATTTCTGACGTATCTGTAGGCGCAAAAGTGACCCATTGCTGGAGTGTGTCACAAAAGTGACGCAACTCTAGCAATGTGTACTTTCACATGGGCAAGTCCCATGTTGTTAGTGCCTGAGTCAGTCTTACGCCTGCCATGAGGCAGGCATTATATTTTGACGTATTAACATCCAAGAAATGGCGCAGTGAAATCTTATAGATTTCACTGCGTCACTTCTATGACTCTTTCTTGCGTCAAAACTCCGACCTTGCATACATTTTACCTCATGCAGGTATAAAGTGGCGCAGGGGTCTACAAAGTGACGCATCTACCTAGATGCGTCACTTTGTAAATATGGTGCAACAAGGCACATTTTTCACTATGCTGTTGTGTCACAAAAAGTGACACACCAGAGGCGTAAAAGTGACGCAAGGGCACATAAATAAGCCCCGTGGTACTTTGTCTGACATTCTCCTTTGTACAGTAGCCATTGGTCACTTGAATATTTATACTTTTGAGATTTATGATATAGGCTTTACACAGTTTGCATCACCGATTGTCAAGTTGTTTCTATTTTATTTGGGCAAATGCATTTATTCCCTTTTTAAACCACTTCACTCTTTGCCGTAAAGAAAATTTGATTTTTGATATTTATTGTGAGTCTTTCCTCTGTGACTAATATACATACAGGAAATGTATAGCAATAGTCTTTTTTCTGTGTTGATGCACCATGTCTACTGTGTTTTGTATGTTAAGTAGGGACTGGAGAGGTCAAAACACGTCAGTTGCAATATAAAAGCCAAAAAGGTTTACCTTGGAGTGCGGGCTTGTTTGTTAGTGCGACCGAGCGAGAAAAAGTGCTAAATAAATATAAATATATATATATATATATATATATATATATATCCTCCCACCACCCCATGTAAAGATTTGCATAGCTAGGGGCAAAGCAGGTGCCCATTGCCGTGCCCCTCAATTGCCTACAGGTGTCTCTCCCAAATAGAAAATTTTTGTTTTCCAGGCATGTTTCAGCCATTGTGGTCAGCATCTCAGAGTGTTGGTATAGGTTTATAGGTCTGGTTCCCAGAAAGTGTTTAAGTGCCCTTAGTCCATCACTGTGTGCTATCCTAGTATATAACAAGGCCACATCTAATGTGATTAATAGATCTGGGACGTTGTAAAGTTTTTGCAGAAAATCCCCCGTATCCTGTATATAGGACGGCAAGGATTTTACCATATCTTGCAAAAATTATTGATGTACCTTTAGCCGATATTATCAGTCTGCCTGGAGGGATGTATATATCTTTGTGGAATTTTGGAATTAGGTACAGGATTGGTGTTATTGGGTCATGTACTTTAATATATTGGTGATGTCATCAGTGATGTCATTTGAGATGTCATCAGGGATGTCACTGACCATGTCATGAGTGATGTAATATTTTACGTCATTAGCATTGCATTGCAGGGGCGCGAGTGATAGTTAGCTCAACTAACTATGACAGACGAATTTCTCTGGTTTTGTACGAGTTAAACGTTCAACTAACTATAACATCCCTGAAACCCATGTTTTTTTTCAGTGAATTTCCAAGGTTTTTCAAATGCTAATTTCTAACAATAACGTTCATGAAACCTATGTTTTTTTAGTGAATTTCTAAGGTTTTTTAAATGCTAATTTCTAACTATAATGAAGTAGTCGTGTTTGCTGAGTGGTGCAGAAAGAGACCTGAGCCTCCAACCAGCACTCAGGACTTCCTCTGCTTAGAACTTACAGGAGATACCAAGAGGGTCCAAGGCCACGCCCCCTTTTTACACCACTCTGCAAACTCACCTCCTGGTGCACTGCTGCTCGGGGAATGAAGTCCATTTTACTCCTGAGGTCCTCAGGACACAAGAGGACCTCTTTGCCCCACCAGCAATGCCCCAAGAGGCACGTTTGCGGAGTGGTGCAAAAAGGGGCCTGGCCTCGGACCACCTCTCAGCGATCCCACTGTGTGGCGCATACTAGAGGTACCTGGTGGACTAGTTGGCCCCAAGTGACCCTCAGGATTCAAAGGGAATTAATCTCCCATCTTAGAACGCCAGGAGGCGCGTTTGCAGAGTGGTGCAGGCAGGTAGCGGGGCATCCGGTGAGAAGCCAGCTTTTCTTTTTTTTTCTTATTCTTAGAAGGGGAGCCACACACTTTTCTTTTTTTTTTATTAGAAGGGGGCTGTGTGGCTCCCCTTCCCTTAATATTTTTTGGGCCCCAGGGCCTAAGCTATTTAAAATAATAATTTAAAAATCGGAAGGGGCCACGTGGCCCCTCTCCCCAGATCGATTTCGGCCCGGGGGGCCCTTCCCCCGAGGCATGGCCACTTGTTTTAAAAAACTACAATTAAAGGAGGGGGGCTGCGTGGCCCCCCTCCTTAGGCTTTTTCAGCCCCGGGGACCCCACCCCCCAGGGGCTTTGCCTCTTTTATTTTTTATTTATTTAACGGGAGGGGGCGGTGTGGGCCCTCTCCCTGTGCCTCTTTTGGCCCCGTGGATGTCATACTCCGGGCCTGGCCTCATGTTGGGGACAGCGTGGGACCCCAATGCCCCCGTGGTCCCAGTTGGCTTCCCGCCTCGTGCGGGAGCCGGCAATGCTTGTGGACAAGGAGAGCTGCTAACATGCAGCTCCCCTTGTCCAAAAGCAATCTGCTTTGCTTCATGGAAGCAAGAGCAGGTTTTTTGCTCTTGCTTCCACGAAGCAAAGCAGTGTTTCAAATGACAGGCTGGGAACACTGCTCCCGCCCTGTCATTCCAAACTTCAATGTCCTGGTGGGGCTTGAGCCGGCCCTGGGGGGTGGCGGTCCCAAGGGCCATCTAGTGCTCCAGGAGGGGGGTTTCACAGCCCCCCCATATAAACATAGCCCCGGGCAGGTGGCAGAGGGGCCATAATGGACCCCCGTATTTCAATAATTAGTGTCCCTCGGAGGTGGTGGTCCCGGGGGCAGTGTGGGGGGGCTCGAGTGCCCTCACACTTATTATTCATAATGGCCCGGGGGAGATGGTTGTCCCGGGGCTTGGGGGGGCCCGCAATGCCCCCTGCAAATAACTAACTAAAGCCCCGGGGAGGTGGTGGTCCCTGGAGCAGTGGGGCCCATGCGGCCACAACATATATTTTGCATATTGCCCCCTGGACCTGTCCCATCTGGGGGCTCATTGAAATGAAACACGGAAAACCGTGCTTCTTTTTTTTTGGCAGGATTCACGAATCCTGCTGAATTTGGGTCCTGGGGGTAACTGTGGGACACTCTGACCAGGCCTAGTGGGTCAGGGCATTTCTACCCCACCCCTTTTCTTATTTTCTAACCTTTTTACTTGTGACTTGGTTCAACCGAGTCACCAGATGGCTGCCAAAACTTCTTAGTTTAAAGTGTTTGCAGCCAATCAGAATTAAGCTTGTGCTCGGGAGGGTCACCAGATATATAATGATTTTTTTAAATATCAATTTCTCAGGAACTACTGAACGGATTTACACCATTTAAAGCAAAGAGTGCACTCTGGACCAGGAGCTACCTCTATGCCAAATTTGGTGTAATTCCATTCAGCAGTGCGGGCTGTAGCTGAGACAAAATTTTCCTATGGAAATTAACAGGGAGAAAACACATTTTGGAACCCCCCTTTTTTCTCGGCCCCCGCTTGACGAATCACCCTGAAACTTTCAAGTCAGAAGCTGACGGGCGCGGGACATTAGTTTAGAACATTTCACGAAGATTCATCAAACGGCACTAAAGATATTGGCAAATCAAAATACGCTTTTCCTATGGAAACTAGGTCCTAACTATAACTACCTACTGGTAGGTTATTTATAGATATATAAACGCGTCTGTTGCTTACCAATTAAAGTACCCCGTTTCTGCAAACCTCTAGCGTACTGTTTTTCCTGGGGAACAAAAGGGGGTGGTGATGGACGGAGCATCTGAATCAATCAAACACTCACACCCAGTCACCACCCCCTTTTGTACCGCTTTTGGCCGCCATAAGTGTGGCAGGGTATGCTCAGGCGTGAGTCCCTTGCTCACTTTGCCACTGGATTCAAGCAAGCCGGCTGAAGACGGCTGGAATGCCAGAAACCGGTCCTCGGAAGCTTGTTTCCGGTCCAGGGAAGACATGGCTTGGCAGTTCGGGCTGGACTGTTCGCATGAGGCACAGGGTCAGACTGATTTGCATATAGCCATGTCTGAACTGGGGTGGAAGAGTGGGCTAAAGAACGGGGATGGATTAAACCCAGATCTTTTGACTGGGTGTGAGTGTTTGATTGATTCAGATGCTCCGTCCATCACCAGCCCCTTTTGTACCGTTTTTTCTGGGGAGGCACAGGAGAATTGAGCGTTCTATTGGATGGCTGTCCACGAGCCGTTAACAGCACCCGCTTGTGAGTCGTATCAAATGGAGTGATCCCCAGCGAAATGGATGCAAATTTTAAAACCAAGTGGAGTGAAGGCACATCTCATTTGTTTGCCTGCCTTGCTTTCACGCCATTGATGGAGTGTTCACTCCACTTGGTTTTAAAATTTGCATCCATTTCGCTGGGGATCACTCCATTTGATACAAAGACTACGGCAGCCAGCATATGATGAACTTGCCACTGACGAAGAGAGCTGTGACTCTCGAAATGCATTTGGCAGCTGATTACTTGAAGAGCGTCACCTTTGTAACCCTGCTGGCAGGCTGTTGAAATAAAGGAGTTCAGAATGGAGTTTGTGTGTGGCTGCATCCAAATGGGTCTCTGCAGTTTGTTGGATATATATATATATATATATATATATATATATATATATATATATATATATATATATATATATATATATATATATATATATATATATATATATATATATATATATATATATATATATATATATATATATATATATATATATTACCTACTGGCGGTCGCCAGTAGGTATATATAGTTAGGATTTTTTCTCTATGGGATTTTTGAAAATTCTATGTCTAATAACTTTGGCGTTTGTGGACGGAATTGGCTGAAATTTTCAGGAAAATTGAACATTTTGTTTCTGAGCAGCCCCATAAAATTTGGGGGGGGGGGTTCGTCAAGGGGGGGCCGAGATAAAAGGGGGGTCCCAAAACGTGTTTTTCCCATGTTAATTTCCATAGGGCGGTTGGACTCACTTTTAGCTCGAACGGCTGAATGGATTTGCACGAAACTTGGCAAAATTGTAGGGACTGGTAGCCCGATGTGCCTTTGCTAGGTCTCAATATATGTGCTGCAGTGGATTTTGAGAAATTAACGTTCAAAAAAAGATATATATCTGTGACAGCGCTCCGGGCAGCGCTCCGCTTCGCTTACTTTTCGCGTTACGGAGCTTTGCGAAGCGAAGCTGATTGGTTCTCCGGCGTCTGTAAACATTCCAAACAGTCCGTAGCGGCCGCCATCTTGTCTCTCGGTAGGATCGAGAGACAAGAGGAGGCCAAAGCGAAGGGGCAAATGACCATAAGGGGGCATAGTAGATCCTCCCTGACCCCCTAGGTTTGATGTGGAGGTTTTAAAAGGGCCCCGCGGGGCAAAAAAAAAAAAATCGAACGGGTGAATGGATTTGCATGAAACTTGGCAAAATTGTAGGGACCGGTAGCCCGATGTGCCTTTGCTGGGTCTCAATATATGTGCTGCAGTGGATTTTGAGAAATTAACGTTCAAAAAAAGATATATATCTGTGACAGCGTCCCGGGTAGCGCTCCGTTTCGCGTACTTTTCGCGTTACAGAGCTTTGCGAAGCGAAGCTGATTGGCTCTCCGGTGTCTGTAAACATTCCAAACAGTACGGAGCGGCCGCCATCTTGTCTCTCGGTAGGATCGAGAGACAAGAGGAGGCCAAAGCGAAGGGGCAAATGACCATAAGGGGGCATAGTAGATCCTCCCTGACCCCATAGGTTTGATGTGGAGGCTTTAAAAGGGATCCGCGGGGCAAAAAAAAAAAAAATCGGTTTTTTTGGTGGGGTGCGCCCGGTTAGCGTAACGGGAAGCGGACTGGGGAGCGTACTACAAGGAAACAAGAATGATTGACTTTTAACTTATTGTATGTTTATAGACTTTTTTTTTACTTTTTTTTCTGCTGAGTGACGTCTCGGCCTATCTCCACGGGATGCAGTCCCTACCATCTCGGCGTTTAAGCCCAGGGGGACCGGTAGTGTGGGAGAGATAACGTCTGTTAACGTTCGATTCGAAGGAAATCAGGAAGTGTTGAAAAACATTGTCTGCGCCATCTTGCCTTTTTCCAAATGCCACACTTTTGTCGTGCACGGCAGCCATTTTAGATGCCTTGACCAGACCCACTCTCTGCACGCTGTCGATCCTTAGCATGGCTCCCCACCCTCGCAAGCATCTCCCCCAGGCACTGGTCACCCCCGCTCTCTGTCTTATGCATGGGCAATAAACCTCCCCCCATCTGCGCTGCTCTTCCCTGAGAATCACACTCTGTGCCCGCCCGACACCTCCCTTTCGCCCTATTCACTACCGCACCCTCTGACACTCCTCTTCCTCTGTGTCCGATTGTCCAGGCCGGTCCCAGGCTATCAGGTAGCCCTGCAGATGTACTTTATGGCCCCAGCTGTAAAGAATCACCCCTCTTCAAAGGAGTTACAGTAGATCAAGGCCCCCACCCAATGAGATCCGTCACACCACACGCGTTCCTACTATCTGAAAACTATCCTGTATTGTGATTGGGGAGGGGACCGAGCCTGAAGCGGAAGATTCCAGGGATGCCTCTTTGTACATCAAAGTTTTTACAATTATGTGTCACATTAAAAATATATAGCACTCCAACAAAGTAGTAGGATTATAAAACTTTAATAACTTATAAATATATACAACGCAACAAAAACAGTAAAAACATTTAAACATTTTTAGGAAAAAGAAGGAACAATGGTCAGTAGCGGTCGGTTGTGCGAATAGTCCCAAGGCAGCACAACGTCCTGAGTTCTGGACGGCACCCAGGTGATGTGGCCTGGGTGCCGCACTGGTTTTGGGTATCCTACAATGCTGCTCCGAATAACGGCGTGGGGCGTCCCGGGGGGTGGCTCGTCAGTAGCGGTCTGTTGTGCGAATAGTCCCAAGGCAGCAGAACGCGCTGAGATGTGGATGGCACCCAGGTGATGTCAAGTAAGTTGCCGCACTGGTTTTGGTATCCCACAATGCTGCTCCGAATAACGGCGTGGGGCGCCCCGGGGGGGGGGGGGGTGAGGCGGCGTGAACGGGCCTCCCCAGGTGGAGGCTCGTCTGCTGTAGTGGGGCGCCCCTTTACCGTTTCAGTTGCCATTCCGCCCGCTTTTGGTACACTGTGTCAAAATCAGCCATTCAGCTGAGTTGCGCCCACTCTTGCGGTGCAGCGATAGGCGGCTGCCACAGGACTCTCAAAATGGCGGCAGGCTGTTTCCTTTTTGGGCCTGGTCCACTGAAATGGCCCTGGGACACCTTGGAAATCGGACGCTTGTCTGCTAGGTCTTGGACCCCATTCTCGAAAGCGTCCCCTCAGCCTTGAGGATTCTACAAAAGTCTTGGGGGCCCCCGACTCCTGCAGACTTCCGGTGGGGAGAGGCTGCCATGATTGCTCGCGGAATGACCACAACGGAGCCACGAGATGGTGGTGCTCTCATGCTGACGCCAGCTTCAGTCTGAAACATCCAGAAACAAGGTGGGGCTTTCATCGTTTGGGAAAAAAAAAAAGTTTTCATCCAATGAAAAGTGTTATTTTTAGGTCATATGATCAAGCCTTCCATCATTAGGAAACCAAAAGTAAAATGAACCAATGAAAAGTTTTATAAACAAGTCACATGACCGGTTATGCGGCATAGGGTATAAAAAGCGTGGAAAATCCGTTGGCACGTGAGGCGGCGTCAGTAGCGGACCGATGTGCGAATAGGGCCAAAGGCAGCGCAACGCGCCAAGATCCGGATGGCACCGAGGTGGTGTCTAGCAAGTTGCCGCACTGGTGTGGCCATCCTACAATGCTGAAAGTCGGCGTGGGGCGCCCCGTTGGCCTGTGAGTTCGCGTCAGTAGCGGACTGATGTGCGAATAGGCCGAAGGCAGCAGAACGCGCCAAGATCCGGATGGCACCGAGGTGGTGTCTAGCAAGTTGCCGCACTGGTGTGGCCATCCTACAATGCTGAAAGTCGGCGTGGGGCGCCCCGTTGGCCTGTGAGTTCGCGTCAGTAGCGGACTGATGTGCGAATAGGCCGAAGGCAGCACAACGCGCCAAGATCCGGATGGCACCGAGGTGGTGTCTAGCAAGTTGCCGCACTGGTGTGGCCATCCTACAATGCTGAAAGTCGGCGTGGGGCGCCCCGTTGGCCTGTGAGGTGGCGTCAGTAGCGGACCGATGTGCGAATAGGGCCAAAGGCAGCGCAACGCGCCAAGATCCGGATGGCACCGAGGTGGTGTCTAGCAAGTTGCCGCACTGGTGTGGCCATCCTACAATGCTGCGCCGAAAGTCGGCGTGGGGCGCTCCGTTGGCCTGTGAGTTCGCGTCAGTCAGTGGGGGTTGTTTGAGGATCTGACTGCATTGGAAAGCAATGTGATGCTGTGCGTCGCCCCCAAGATGAAGGTTCCTCGGCTGCAGTGGGGCGCCCCTTGGTGTTTCACTCGCTATGCAGCTGAGTTGCGTGCGCACTTGCGGCGAATAGGTCGAAGGCAGCACAACAATATTTTCTGAATAGAAGACACCACAAGGCGCTGAGATTCGGTTGGCACCGAGGTGGTGTCTAGCAAGTTGCCGCACTGGTGTGGCCATCCTACAATCCTGCTCCGAATAACGGCGTGGGGTGCCCGAAGGGGGGGGGGAGGCGGCGTGAACGGGCCTTCCCAGGTGGAGGCTCGTCTGCTGTAGTGGGGCGCCCCTTTACCGTTTCAGTTGCCATTCAGCTGAGTTTCGGCCGCTCTTGATGCTACAGCGACAGGCGGCTGCAACAGGACTCTCAAAATGGCGGCCTGTTCTTTGGATTTGGGCCTGGTCCACTAAAATGGCCCTGGGACACCTTAGAACTCGGACGCTCGAATTTTTTTTCCTTTCCTCTACATGCAAAAAAGGTAAATGCCCGGTACGTTACCTGCCTCATCTGCCACGATGTACTCTCCAGAGGAACCGAAAAAAAAATATAGTTATGGTAACTATACCATGCATCGTCATATGGAGAGGTGGCACCGATTAATTATAGTGCTGCACAAAAGAGAGATTTGGAGGAGAACCCCCGACCTGCCTGTACATTCACCAAAGAAGTGGCACTGACAGCATCAGAGGCAAGGGAAACGGTCCCAAATATTTAGAAGAACTTTGGAAAGATAAAAATGACATGTTTAGATTGTGGCAAATTAATTTCATGTGGACAGATGAGTGTTACTCTAATAAATACAGCATATGAACATCATCATAGTCGATGGTTGGTAGAGACATTTTGACTATATCCTGGACCTGCCCGTCCTCGCCCAAAATGGCGCCGGAATAAATGGGACTCGTAACTCCTTGTTGTGTACTGGTTGCAGAACCTTGAAATCACGAGATACGTATGCAGTTTTGAAGCACATGGCGGGCGGGGACGAGAATTGATTGAATATTTCGACATCCCTATTGATATTAAGTTCTGATGTGTTATTGATTACTGTACTATTGAAAGTTCGAATTAACGTCACCCATGGTACTTGCCCGCAAATGTATATCTAGATAATTTTATTGTAACTGGCTCTGTCGTATTTTAATTATAAAATGTACGTCCACCGATTCCGCAACTGTTAGACACCTTAGTTCTTGCAACCTAATGGCCCGCCCGTTACGTTCCTCTACAGTGTAAATGTCTACTCATCATATACGATTACAGTTTGCTCCGTGGCCGGCCCACGTGGTTATAGGCCCGTGTTTGTATACTGACATTTTCACAATAAAGGTTTTTAAAAGAAAACATGGTAGTAGTATTTACATTGGTAAAGTTTTTAATAATAGTCACTGTTTTAGAATCAGTAAAAGGCAAGTGAAATAAAGCAGTCCAATTACATGAAGGGTAAAAGGTATAATACGCAGGAACGCAGTAAAGATAAATGGTCAAGGGCTGTTGTATTTTCTACTCCTGCAACATAAAGTGATCGATAAGAATCTGATATTCAGGCGTATCGGCGACTAAGACAGCAGGCCGAGCCTCTTTTGCTCAACGGCTCCGTCATGGGACGAAGAAACGCCCTTTTTCTCGAAAAAGGAATATATTTTACTTGCAGGACAGTTGTAAATTTTCCGGGAAAGTACATTAGCGTGGAACATTATAACATATATGTTTAAGAAAAAATAATGTTCGAAAGTAATAAAAAGCGTAATTTTTAGGTCATATGACCAAGCCTTTCATCATTAGAATAAGAAAAGTAAAATGAACCAATGAAAAGTTTTATTAACAAGTCACATGACCTGTTATGCTTACGTTACGTGCTGCGCGCCGCGCCCCGGATCGCTTCCGGGTGCGCTAACGCGGCGGTCATATGACGCATTACGCGACAACGCAGGTCCAGAATATAGTCAAAATGTCTCCACCAACCAGCGGTCGGAACAAAACCCCTTTCAGCAGGCTAAATAGTTCTGTTAAATGACAACAGAAGGGACAGGCAACAAGAACCATCAGTCAAAGAGGGGAGGGCAAGTTCTTCTCTACCGGGTCACGTTGGGGCGCTACCGGAACTGATCGAATTGGTAGTCTACAGTGTTTCTGGATGTTTCAGACTGAAGCTGGCGTTAGCATGAGAGCACCACCATTTCGTAGCTCCGTCGTGGCCATTCCACGAGCAATCATGCTAGCCGCTCCCCACCAGAAACCTGCGGGAGTCGG
The DNA here is from genome assembly GCF_964261635.1 of Lissotriton helveticus. Taxonomy (NCBI): domain Eukaryota; kingdom Metazoa; phylum Chordata; class Amphibia; order Caudata; family Salamandridae; genus Lissotriton; species Lissotriton helveticus. The sequence continues at coordinate 1,141,104,786 of NC_136072.1, read as the reverse complement.
GGGCCCCCAAGACTTTTGTAGAATCTTCAAGGCTGAGGGGACGCTTTCGAGAATGGAGCCCAAGCTCTAGCAGACAAGCGTCCGAGTTCCAAGGTGTCGCAGGCCCATTTTAGTGGACCACGCCCAAATCTGAAGAGCCGGCCGCCATTTTGAGAGTCCTGTGGCAGCCGCCTATCGCTGCACCGCAAGAGCGGGAGCAACTCAAGTACATGGTGAGCGAGACGCTGTAGTCGAAAGAGCGGGCGGTAAACAGCTGAATAGCGGAAGAGGCACAGTGTAGCAAAAGCGGGCGGAATGGCAACTGAAACGGTAAAGGGGCGCCCCACTACAGCGTGTCTTTAGGTGAAACGGATTGTGGGACAAGGTCAAGAATGGAAGAGTCACCAAAAGGCAAAAAGTTCCGCTTGACCCCGGGAGCCGGCCACCTATGTCGGGGGCGATCTCAGGCCACACCAGGGCAACACGACTTGCGGAGGGGCCGGAGCCAAGCGCCCCCTCCGAGTCCGCGCCATGACACCGTCCCTCGGGGGCCTCCGTCAAGCGGTTCAGGGTGGCACCGCATCACATTGTTTTCAAATGCAGTCACGTCCTCAAACAGCCCCCACTTACATTGAGAATAGTGAAGCTGTAGCAAGTGCAAATATGCTTCAGACAGTGTTACAAGCACTCCTCAAAACTTTGAACCATCAGAGTGCATGAGTTTCATGCTCGATCGATTGAGCTAGCCGGATCGGGCAACAAAAAGTATAAAATAGTTATGTAAATAGTTATTTAATAAAATGTTTTACCCTGTTACTTTGCTGGTGTGTTGTATATATTTGTAATATTTGCATAGAGTTTATCGTTATTTTGGGCGGGGTGGGTGGCGGAGCCGAGCTGTCTTGCAGCCATCATGGTGTGGAGTTCAGTTCATCTCACTAGTTTCGTATTTCTCATGAGGGGTTGTTCCTAATGTTTCTATTTTAGCGAGGTCAAAAAGAGATCCCATTAGTGGCCTACTGATTTTGCTCGATTCCTTTTGTTTTTTTACATGATTTTTCGATATCTGCAAAGACTAAACAGAGTATTGCGACTCTGTGCTTGTTTGTAAATAGAGAATGAACCAAAGAGAACCAATTCTAAAACAGTAAATGCTTGGATAACAATCAATCAAATGGAGAGAGAAGCAGGCACGACGGATTACAACGGGGGCAAAGGCCTGCGTTAACTACCCTTCACTATCTGCAAAGAGAGAGTACTCCTAATAGAAATGAGGGGGGGGCAGCATTCAAAGCAGATCAGTGTGCATAAACACGAAAATGTTTTTTCTTACCACGTACTTGACATTCGACAGCTTATGATATTTGCTATTAAAAAACCATTGAAATTCACTGAAAAAACCATAGGTTATAGACCATATATAGTTAGGAATTAGCATTTACAAAACCTTGAAAATTCACTGAAAAAACCATAGGTTATAGACCATATATAGTTAGGAATTAGCATTTAAAAAACCTTTTTTTACTCACACAAAACCATTGAAATTCCATATATAGTTAGTAGTACTAACTATATATCGCGCACCCGCAATCCACTGCTGTTAATGTCACATATTACATCATTCATGACATGGTCAGTGACATCACTGATGACATCACTGATGACATCTCAAATGACATCACTGATGACATCACTGATGACATCTCAAATGACATCACTGATGACATCTCAAATGACATCACTGATTACATCACTGATGACATCTCATTTGACATTACTGATCACATCACTGATTACATCATTCATGTGATAATACGATGAACCTCTTCAGACTCTAATATAACCTTAGATACACTCAGTGTAAACAGACACTCACAGACTGTCACTCATCCATGGAGTTACTTACACACCTAGTCAGTCATGCAAAGAATCAATCACACCTCCATTTCCTCAACTATACAGTTATACACACCTTACTTATTCAAAGATATACTAACACATATTTACTCTCTTTTACAATCCCTGATACAAGTTCACAATCATCCATACAGCCACTCACACATTCACTGGCTTTTATGCACAGTTATTTATATATGCCAACTCTCACATGTACTGTGTTTTACATATGTACTTACTTTGACATGTAGCACTGAGATATCCATTCACTCACCAATACACTGATGCACACAGTCAACCACCCATACAGCTGTTTCCACATGCACTTTTGAACCCATACATCTAGTGAATCAACTGCTCACACATCTATGCACAGTCATACACCTCCCAGCCACCCACACACACACTCAGTCTCCCATACAAATACTTGAGCAACCAATCAATAACCCATATACTTACTCATATAGCTACTGATCAACACATGCAGCAGTTTACAGAACAACAAACATAATGATGCACAAATTAACACAGTTCAGTCACTAACCCATGCACTCAGTGAGACACATTTAACCACTCACTCATACAGTCAGTCATGCACCTACTAAATCCTTCATCCAGACACTTCTACATCCACTCATTCTTCAATATGTAAGACATATTTTAACTTTACAGAAATACACAGTCACTGGATGTTGTCATCAGTGATGTCATTTGAGATGTCATCAGTGATGTCATCAGTGATGTCATTTGAGATGTCATCAGTGATGTCATCAGTGATGTCACTGACCATGTCATGAATGATGTAATATGTGACATGATCAGCAGTGGATTGCGGGTGCGCGATATATAGTTAGTACTACTAACTATATATGGAATTTCAATGGTTTTGTGTGAGTAAAAAAAGGTTTTTTAAATGCTAATTCCTAACTATATATGGTCTATAACCTATGGTTTTTTCAGTGAATATATATATATATATATATATATATATATATATATATATATATATATTAACCAACATCTTCCTGGTAGAAAGAACTTAGCCGCACACCAGACAGCGGAACTTATATCTTTATTTCGGAATTTCAAGTCGGCAATCCTGACATGTTTCGTTCCACCCTATATATATATATTGTATAATGTGAGGTCATAAGCAGTGCATGGCTAGGGTTTGAGATATTATTTCCATACATAACTTTAACATCACTCTAAACTTTGTTCTTATCAGTGAATTTCTATTTTTTTTAAATTTAAAGTAATATATTATTCCCGTACATATTGCCAACCCCATCCCTACAGCCATGCCCAGCAAGGGGTAGGCCTGCAATATTGGACCACAGAACCTGGTCTGCGACCTGGACTTGCGTCCAACCCCTCACAGGCTGCCAACCTCAAGTTCGGCCATGCACAATATGGGGCTGGCCACAGGCCTGGGCCTGCCCCCAACCCCTGTTGGTGCTCAACCCTCCCCATGTAGCAGAGGTTATGCACAGGGTCAGGCCTCCTAACCCCTGCGGCTGAGCATGGCAGATTATAAAGGGTGCCATTTTCAGTAAGGCAGAGCTACCGACTTTGTCAAAGGGCCAGAACACCAAAATATAAAGGTGGGCCTAATGGCTTTATGAAGGAGTCAGGATATCCAAGCAGCAAACATAAAGCACATGTATTGTCTCTGTAAAGAAATTACCACTAATTATAATGAAACACACAGTTCAAGGTTTAATGAAATTGATAGTCAATAAAAAATGCAATAAAGCCTTATAAAAATTAAACACATCTCTGAGTCTTTTTTTAAACATTTTTCTAGCTACAAAGTGGAACCATAGTACGGACCACAAGGGAGCTCTGCTCTCAAGCTGAAGCATAGAAGTATAGAACTCCAACTTAGAGTGCTTAAAACAAATATGGTAAGGTCTTCTGGGGTCATGAATTGAAAGACCCAGGAGACTTACTGATTTGTTTTATGCTGCTGGGGGGCCACTGTACTCCTTGCAGGTTCCCCTCCCCCCAACATTAAAAATAATGCTTGGTGGTGCCCCTGCCCCCTCTAGGAACACCGACAGGATCGAAAAAATATGTTTAAAAGGGCACTTTCAGGACATTACGCGGAGCTCCTTGCAATGGGCAGTGAATAATAAATGAGCTAATCCGGCCTTAAGGCAGCGCTTGGTGCAAAGACATTTTACCACACGAGTCTCTGGAGGTGGCAATGGGCTGCACAAATGCTTTTGCATTTGTTGTGTGGCATTTTTTGGTGGAAATGATGTGTTCTTTTACTTTTTATGTTGGTGTGCTATTGAGCTGCATTTTTGCAATTTTATGTCATTGTGATGTATTGTGGTTGCTGTATGCAGTTTTTGACAGTTCTGTTAGTTTGGGACGTGTTGTGTTTTAATTGTGTTGTTATTGTTCTTTGTGTCTGTTATTGTGCTGTGTGTGTATTTTTTGCTTGACATATGTGAACAAATGCTGCTACGTTTCTATGCAACAGCAGCACATGCCTCTAAAGTTCCTGTGACAAAGAATCATTTACCACTAAGGTGCTAAAATAACACTGCCCCTTGATAGCACTGTGATAATATTGTGTTATAGCATTCGACCTTTGCAAAATGCAATAAATATCTGAATCTTTGTGTATTACTACACTGGTTCTAACTTGGGTCACATTTAATTTCGCTTGCATGGGTCAAACATATCTATTACTACAGAGGAAATATCAAATTCCATGCTATTTCTGAGAATTTGAGAGAAACACAAGTCTTACGAATACCTTTAATGATGCAATGATCTTGCATTTGAAAACCGCTGGACAAAGCCTATTTGAAGAGCTTTTATCCCCTGTCCTGGTTAAATCATTTTATTTTTCACATGGTTTTCCAGCGCAGGCCAGGCAGGACCATTTCCATTTCAGATTTTCAGGATAAACACGTTGCATTAAGATTCATTGTTGGTCTGTCTGGCATGTGTCCTGCCCTCCTGGACATTCATTGGACACTTCCGGTTTATATATTTTACACATTAAAAGGCCTCATGTCATGCAGCCTTATATATGGATTTGCCATGATGTTTACATTTATTTACATTGTTGAGGAAGTGGAGCTGTCATGACCCACATGAGGCCCTTGTGAGCCACGCCCACCTCCCCCCTGCAATGGCAATAGAAAGCTGTGGTAAATAAATAAATATTACCGGATCTATTTTTGACTATAATCCATAAACAGGTAGCTCAATAAATAAGAGTCAAGATACGAGGTAGCTGAAGCTGACAGGCTTTAATCAAGCATAAAGGACAGGAACAGGACAGCCTGTACAGGATGGCAGGGCCCGACAGGGCATGACAGGGCCCGACAGCTGTCGGGGTCAGGATCTGGAAATGGCTAGCAAACTTTAATATCCGTGCACAATATTTATAGTTAAACAAAATACATTGCATTCAATACAGTAGGCGTAGCAGTAGGCGGGGTTTGTAGCAGTCGCGAAAGATAAGGGTGAAATGAGGTAACAAGAAGGCGTGTACAGGGCGTATACATAGACATGTGATGCAAACGTAACAGAATATGTCATAAACGGGGCGGAAACAAGGAGGGGGCTACCTGAGCAGCTGGGACCTCTAACCTAGTGGTGCGCGCAAACTGACAATGACGTGTTACTAGGGAGAACTGGGGGGCTATGACTTCTGCGCTAGAAGAGGAGACTAAAGTCTGGAGTGTCAGAGCGACATGTACCCAGGCATATCTAGTATCTGGTGTTTAGAGTACATGTTGATAGAATCCAAAAGTTATCAGGGCAAAGGCTAACAGACTTTAAGACTGGTGCATATATAATTCTACATGTAGTGCATGTGCGAGGAATATTCTATGAATAGTAATACAGTATTTCTCTTACATGGAGACATAAAGGCTAGACGATGACGGAAACTATTGATGCGATTCAGTAGCTTAGGAATGCAGAGAAGGAGGGCTGGACTGATAACTAGAAACATAACATACTCTTGGCAGACTGGGAGGCAGAGCCAGGCCGAGCCGGGCACTGTGAGGCATGAAAGTAAGCTAAGGGTCAGGGATACAGGTGGGGGCTGTATCGCTCCTCGGAGAGGGTTCAGGAAACAGGAGCTGAATCTGAGTCCGGGCCCTTTTGAGGCCTAGAAACGGGGATAATTCAATGAATTAACGTGCACACTGTAAAACGTGGCAACGTAGCTTTACATAGGCCTGATATTCGTTGTATTCACGAGAACTGGAAACTGGCATACTAGAGATGGACACAACTGTAATTGCGTCTTTAATCGATCATAGGGGATACATGCATATCGATCATGCACATATAACATAACATGGGGAACACGTAGGCACACACAACATGGCAAAATTTACTTTTCCACATTCCCTCCTTGTGCCCTACATTTCCATCAGGAAACATCTATATTCATGATACCATCTATCATTTCATACAGCATCATTTGCTCGTCTCGAATTGTCTTAGAACGGGACTTAGGACTAGGAATACAAGAGGTAGCGCACATGCCGCAAATCGCAGGGCCACATTGTATACAGAGGCAGCAACTGAATATGATCATTACTGCAATACCTAGGAATGACAATACTTTCCATCCCCAGGCAGATATAATACTCCAGAGCCAACCGGACCATGTCCAGGTGCCTGGATTCTGGTGTAACTGATGGGCAATTTTGTGAAGTCTGGTTATAGCTGAATAAACAGACGGTGCGTTATTAGGAATGAAAATGCAGCAACTAGATCCGATGACTCTACATGCTCCTCCTCTATCGGCCAGTATGACGTCAAGAACGAGACGATTTTGGAGCACGACAAATCTCATAGCAGATTGCTCTTCGGTTAAGTTACCTAGAGCAGAAGTAGTCTCATTCACTACTGCTTCAAGGGTTCTGGTTAGTCTACGTATTAACTTACTATTCTGGATAGGTCCTATAAAGAAGAAGAAACCTTTATTGAAATCTGTATACTGTTCTAGAGCAGTTTCAGTTTGATCGACAATTGGGGACTCAATCTCCCTTCTATGTCTGACGTGTACTAGATGTGTGTTTCTGTGATAATCAGATGGGGCTAGAAAAACTGGTGGCAGTAGGAAGGCAATATAACATGTTCCATCCCAATCGAGGGGCAGACGAACATAAGCGGTCTGACCACAAACAAAATAAGAATGACGTGAGGCTTTGAAAATAGATTTCCCACTGTCACTATACTCGACAGTAGTAGTACAATCACTATGTCCTACATGTGCGGAACCATTATTTCTGACACATAATTCGCCTTTGACTGGTAGTACTGAAATAGCAGGTAAGTCTGGAGTAGTATCAGACTGAACATTCAGGACCATAAAATTCGAAGAATAATTACCTAAATTGTAAACTTCATTTTCTAGATCTAACCCTGTTCTATGAGGGAGACCTTGTTTGTCTGGAAAGCATGTTCTATTCAGAAGGGACATATCATTTGAAGATGACGTTAACATGGACCATGCTCCACACGAACCATTATGTGAAAACGGATAAGGAAAGAGTGGCAGAACTCCCTTCGGTGTCTGGAAAGGGGGGAGTCGACCACACACCCAACAATTAGTGGCATTGCTGGTCTGGTGTGAATAATGTAACATTCTTATAAATGTATTATTTCTCATAGCAAGACGATAGGATAACTCGTGAGGAGGCAGATCACTAAATGTGTGCTCTACTGTAGCATTAGAAAACTTATTTACATGAGAAACTGGAAAACATAAATGTAATGCATAACTTGTGCAGGTAACCATCAAACTTAGAAACAATAGAAAACTTAGAAAAACGATACATCGGATAGAGTTTTGACTAACTTTCTCACTATGGGGGTCTATCTCATACATGTCAGATACCTGTCTAACCGTTTCACCCGAGAGGGACTTAGACAATTAAACTGGCTGACTTATTTGACTAGACCGGAGCTTTAACTTATACTCCTGTTGCGGAGTTTTCTCTAACAGAGGAACTTTCAGTTCAGGATTCAGATCAATGTCTGGTTTCAGGCAGTCTTTAGAAATGGAACAGTTCTTAGAAAATGTCTTGTCTGGTAGTCCATGAAATTTCTTTATATGGGACAGATGGACCCACCCCTTGCGGCCTTCCAACTTCACGGCCGTACGGGTGGTCAGGAGGACAAGTCGCGGCTCCTTCCAACGAGGCTCCAGCGGACTTGAACGATCAAAGTTCCTTACAAGGACGAGGTCGCCTGGAATGACCTCATGTGGTTTCACTTCAGTATTGTCTGGAAATGCAGCGGCAACCTGTGAACGACAAGAGTGTAGGGCAGACATCAAGGAAGCTAGGTAATCTGTCAACATATTACTGGAAACATCTGTAATACTGCGGGGTCTAGGTGTACCCCACATGTTTGGGGGGCGGCCGAATACGACCTCATAAGGGGACAGACCTGATCTGGAATGTGCGACCATTCGCATAAAGAATAAAGCAACTGGCAGGGCAACTAGCCAGTCTACACCTTTCTCTTTACATGTCTTGGCAATACGGATTTTCAGGGTCTGATTATGTCTCTCTACGAGACCGGCTGCTTCAGGATGGCGCACACAATGGAACTTCCACTGGTACCCTAACAAGAGGGAAACATGTTTCATTAACTCGGATGAGAATGGCTGGCCGTTATCAGAATACACGACCCTAGGGAGTCCATAACGGGGAAAGAATTCACGAACCAGCTGCTTGGCAGTGGTCGCTGCTGTGTAATCTGGAACTGGATATGCTTCTGTCCACCTGGACAACACGCATACAACTACAAGGACATACTTGAAACCTCGACATCGCTCCATCTGAATATAATCCATCTGGAGGACTTCAAAAGGGTGGTCAGGAGGTTGGAATCCACCTTGTTCCACCGGGACACTTTTACCTGGATTGAATTGACAACATATCATACAAGTACGGACTTTCTGCTTGGCTGCAGCTCGTAAATGCTTGTTGAACCAAAGGTTCTGTATACTGTCTAACATGGCTTTTTCTCCTAGATGTGCTGGACTATGTGCGGTATTGATAATGACTTGAACCATAGAGTCGGGGAGAAACCATGTGGCTTTTCCCTTCGTCAACCATCACTGATCTGTCTGGACCCCTCCTTGTTCGGACCATTTCTTGATTTCTTCAGGAGTAGCATGTAACTGTATGTCTATGACATCTTGTGTAGGGTCCTTAACTGTCATACAAGTAGTCTGTTCTGGAGTGGATGTCTGTGTCTTCTTAACTGGAATGTCTGGTGTCTGAGCTGTAAGCTTGGCTGTTCGATCTGCTAGATCGTTACCTTGGGAAATGATATCAGTAACTTTCGTATGTGCCTTGCACTTCATGATAGCGATAGCTGTCGGTAAATGTATTGCATCTAACAGAGCTTGAATGAGGAGACCATGCTGAATCTTGGTTCCATGAGAAGTCATGAAACCTCTCTCCTGCCAGAGCACTCCGAAGTCGTGTACAACTCCGAATGCGTAACGTGAATCGGTGTATATGTTTACTTTCAGGTTCTTAGCACGTATGCAGGCTTGGGTCAGAGCAACTAGCTCTGCTGCTTGAGCAGACAGGGTGTCGATACGGTGTGTTTCTATAACTTCGGTTTCAGTAGTCACTGCATACGCGGCTACTAGTTCTCCTGTACTTGTTCTCATACATGAACCATCCACATAAAGTGTCAGGTCGGGATTAGGTAATGCAATGTCTGTCAGATCTTGTCTTGGCTTGGTCATAGTGTTAATAACTTCCACACAGTCATGTGTGGCAGGATTTGAAGTAACTGACGGTAACAGGGTAGCAGGATTTAGAATGTTGCAGCGTCTGATTTCTATGTGTGGCTGGAACAATGTCAGTTCATAACCTGTTAAACGTGCAATGGTAAAGTGCTGTGTCTGTGTTCGGTTTAAAAGAACTTCCACGGAGTGTGGAACTTGTACTGTCAGGGAGTGTCCTAACACTATGGAATCACTTTGTCTGATTGCTAGAGCTGTGGCTGCAACTGACTTGAGGCACGCAGGCAGAGCCTGGGCTACTGGATCTAATGTGCTCGAAAAATAAGCACAGGGCTTGTACTGTCCTGCTTGATCTTGTGTGAGAACAGATAATGCAGTACCATCACGTTCTGTGACAAAAAGTGTAAAAGACTTACTGTAGTTCGGTGTTGCTAGAACAGGTGCTTGGCAGAAGGCTTTCTTTAATTCATTAAAACTAAGTGTATGTTCAGATGTCCAAGGGAGAACAGTCGATACGGCTGCCTCCTGTGTCGTTAACTGTATCAGTGACTTGGCTAGAAATGCATACTGAGGAATCCATTGTCTGCAGTAAGAAGTAAGGCCAATAAAAGCTTGTACCTCCTTCTGTGTCTTGGGCTGTGGAAGACTCGCTATCAACTGGATACGGTCTGGTGTCAACTGCCTACCCCACTTGGACAGTAAGTGGCCTACGTAGATCACTTGCTGGACACAGAACTGGAGCTTCGAAGGGGACACCTTGTGCCCCATCTCGGCTAGGAAATACAGAACTGTAAGTGATGCTCGCTCGCAATCACGTTCAGAACGGGCTGTGATCAGTAGATCATCGACATACTGGAGCAGGGCAGTGTCTGTTGGCATGTGAATATTGTCTAGTTGTCTTTTAAGTGCTTGACTGTAAATACTAGGACTTTCTGTGAAACCTTGAGGAGCTCGAGTGAATTTATAGCTCCTTCCATTTAAACAAAAACCAAAAAGGTACTGGCTGTCTGGATGAATCGGAACACTGAAAAATGCATTCTTGAGGTCTATAACAGTGAAAAATGTAGCTTCAGAATCAATAGCTGTCAATAAGGAAGAAATATCTGGGACTACTGGATACTGGGGTATGATACATTTATTAAGTTCTCGAAGGTCAATCACTAATCGATATACTGGAGGTGCATTTGGATCAGTACGTTTCATGACTGGAATGATAGGAGAATTACATACATTGGAGTCAGTTTCTACAACCACTCCTTGAGCAATGAGCTCATCAATCATTTTGGATAAGGCTGCTACAGCCTCGGGTGGCAATCTGTACTGTCTGATTCGTGGCAGGACTATACCTTGCTTGAGGGTCACACGATGGGGTGTGATTTGCATAAAACCTACATCAGTTGGACCTTGCGCCCATAAATGCTGTGGAACATTGGACAATCTTGGATCAAAATCTCGTAATACATAGTGACCTTTAAAGTCACGCAAAAACAATCGTATTCCTTCTGGGGAGCAGCAAATACCTGCACCTAATTCTTTCAATGTTTTAATGCCTAACAGATTTTCTGGACATGATTTCGTAAGTAACAAATCAGTAGTTCGGGACAATGGACCAACTTCTAGAGTAACTGGCTTTGAAATCTCGTTAACAATAGGCTTTCCTGAAAATCCAAGGGAAACATTTCTAGAGCCTGAGAGCGGAGCCCCTGGAACCTCGTCATGACTGATAGTAGTCCTACTTGCCCCTGTATCAATCAGAAACTTTCTGTCTTTCCCCAATACTTGACTGTGTACATAGGGACCCTCTTGATCTACAGGTATCTCGATGAGAGGCAAGCCTACCTCCCTCTCTAGGCTGTTTCATGAATACGGCTGATAATCTGGATACTCTGTCTGGGCATACTGGTACATTTGCTGTGTAACATGCTGTGTTGCAGCGATAGGCTGCGGTGCGGGAACTGTCTGTTGTGCATTCTGGGGTGACTGAGAAGTCTGTGAAACTTGTTCTTGTCTAGGCGGACGTGGTCTTTCTTTAGTCTTACCAGTAGCTATGTTGTGTTTCAGAACTGCACACTCGTTTATAAAATGACCTGGCTGTTTACAATAATTGCAAGTCCCTTTAACGGGAGCTGCAGGATGACTGGCTTGATTCGGACCCCTCTTCTGACTATCTTGTGGAACTGATTGTGCAACTAGTACTTTCATTTTCGTGTCTTTCATACGTCTCCTTTCATGTTCTTGCTCTTCCCTGATTCTGTTCTGGTGATACTGGAGCATCTGAAGCATCTGTGACGGGGTACTAGCTTGCCAGGTACTTTCGACTTTCAAAACTCGATTTTTAACTTGTGGACTTGAATTCTCGACTAGTTTAGTAACAAAAAGATGAGGGTATGACTCGCTACTCGTCTTCAAACCACTGTTAATAATAAAACATTTCTCAAATCTAGAATAAAAATCACTAGTATCTTCATCCTGTTTCTGTTTGCATGCTGAGATTGCATCCCAATCTTCCTTTTTCGTGGCTAGTAACCTTGGCAAAACTTGTATCAATAACTCGGGCAATTCTTTACATTTGTCCCCAAGACCGGTACCTGGTACTCGTATTTTATCTTCAGCTTCTAGAGCTGTCCAATCGATCTTTTTCTCTCCCACCTCCCATTCTTTTTCCTTAAGTTTTTCATATACCCCTGCGGGCAACAGGACCTTTAACATTTTAATAATATCTGGATACGTGTATTCTCCCATACGGAGCATGTCTTTTAATTCTCGATGGAACCCTGCTGGGTCTTTGTCGTGACAGGGAATTAATTTCTTCATCTCTAAGAGTTCCATCTTTGTAATAGGGGTGTAAACAAATACTCGTTGCATTTCACCACCCGGTGTCCTAACTGGGTGTACTTCTCGTAACGGATGCTGTCTATCTATGTAAAAGGGTTTACTTTCTGGAGGTGAGACGTGAACAAAATGCGGATTCAGGAACGTTCTATATTTGTGGCGCTGTTCTAGGATGACACTAATTAAATCGGTACCTAAACCTTTCCATTTATACTGGAGTAACTCATTCAGAATATCATGTAACGGACCTGGGTCAGAATGTTGTCCCTCATACAGTGTAATGAGGTGCTGGATCATATACATACCCACCAGTCGCTGCTCGGCTGGGGGCAGTTTCAGAAACATTTGTGCCACTATTTCATCTGGAAAAGTGGTAGAATCAGTAATCCATCGGACTGCTGATCGGGCTAGTTCTTGTTCATGCATAGTACTAAGTTCACTATAACCGATACGTGATTTCAGAATGTGATCGGTAGCTTGAAATACTTGTTCTAGATTCTCTTGTTCTAGTGCTGGAAGGTGAAAAACTTTCTTGTGTTCTAGGCGTGAATGTCGGTCGGGAAATCTAGATTTACCTACATACGCTATTCTGGCGGTATTCTCGTCTTCTACCTCTTCAGTAGGAGAGTCGTCTTCTTTCTCGGACACTTGTGCTGCTTTACGTTGCTCGTGTAACCTTATTATTTCCTTACGAATTTTCTTGTCCATACTCTCTATACTACTGAGTGTCTTGTGTCTTCCCTCGGCTATATGATCACTCCACTTTGTCAGAACTCTCATTTCGATCGGATCTTTATCTGGATAATCTTGTTCCCTTATTAAACAATTGATTAGAAACTTTAATAGCATGAGCTGGGTCTCAGCTTTCCTTAGAGACATGATTTCGCCAATACTTTCTGGATCTTCTCCTGTACGGATGAAACGATATATTCTGTCTAGATCTTCTTTCATATTCGGTAGGGTGTCCAAATACTCGGTCACCCGTCTTACACGCAATGAATATATTACCATATTATCATCGCCTGGGACTGGATCATAACGGCATTCGGTAAGAGCTCGTCTGATATCTGCAACGGACTGATATTTGGGCGTACGCTGTAACGCACGTTCATGTAACTCGACTAACGTTACACGTTTGTGTGGCGGCGGGGTACCAGGAGGACCTCCTCCCGCGGCTCCTAAACTAGAATCGTCGACTGATACTCTTCGTGCTGGCAGAGTGACCGATGTAGCGGGTACTTGTACTGTAGGCTGGACCGGGGGTACCGTAACAGGTGCTGTAACAGGTGCCCCGGTGGCTGGAGGAACAGGAATTACATTATTTACAGGAGCTGGCGGAACAGGATTTGCATATTCTGGGACTGTGTCGTCCAAATAGGACTAGAGAAAAATATCAGCTGCGGTCGGTTTGTGACGTAGTTTAATCGGAACTAATGGCGGCGGAAAATTACATGGTGCTTCCGGGGTTGCTTTTGGCAAGCCCTCGGCAAGAAGAGGATACATACCCTTAATGAGGGCATTTCTCTGTCTGTCTGACTGTTCGGCTTTAACTCGTTCACCTATTTCGATTAATTCCTTTTCTTGGGCTCTTTCTAAGGATTCCCTACTTAATTCTGACTTTCTGATTTCTTTTTCGGTTCTTTTATGAGATTCTTTGCGCCATAACTCGATGGCATCTTTCTGGGACTGTCTGGCTTTCTTTTTCCATAATGCTTCTTCTACTCGCATGATGCACTCGGCATCCCACGTACCTGATACGGGCCATCTATACTTTTCCTCTAATTCTTTGGTGTACTCCATCCATAAATCTAGATATAATATGGCACTTATGCCATGCTTTTGATACATAAAATGACCTGGACTGTCCCTAGGCGGGACAGGAACTGCTTCCTCGAGCAGACCTTTTCTAGTTTTTAACTGACGTAATTTCGTGAACAGAGGCATAACTTAGACTGGAATCTGGACACAATACAATACACGATAAACACAATAATAACTGAAAACGAATCATTCATACCACGACATTGAAAACACATGGAATAACATTTAAAATGACAGTTCGGACAGAATACTACCTGAAATACTGGAAACAGAATACATGAATTTCTCGAGAACAGAACTTACTAGAACAGAAACTTACTAGAATGACTAGATGCACTGCTAAAACAGTACGAAACTTACCGGTCCCATAAAGAGACACGTCAGGACCCGCGTCCACCTAGGTGAACACTTCGTGTTGGATTTGCGTACCCAAACCCACGGACCAGAGACAAATCAATTGACCCTGTCTAGATACTACCCCAGCAACGGTACTCACCGGGCAGCAAGAACGGAAGGCCTCGGACTGGACTGGACTGCTACGACGACGGACGGACGAACTTCGGACTTCAGTTACAGGTGGGCCTCCGGATACCTCGGACCTTGGACTCTCGGCTTGGGCTCTGGTCGGGACTCGCCGCGTTCCTCCACCGCCTCGTCTGGACGCTGGACCGCAACCTCCGTCTCCTCCGTGGGCCTGAGGGATACTTGAAGCAGAAATATCTGCACGTGCACGGTATGGTTCCGTCACGGCTGCAGAGGATCAGGGGGCCTGCGTGGCTTCTCCGGCGCGTGGGGAAAGGGCAAGTCCCTATTCGGGCGCCATTATGTGGTAAATAAATAAATATTACCGGATCTATTTTTTACTATAATCCATAAACAGGTAGCTCAATAAATAAGAGTCAAGATACGAGGTAGCTGAAGTTGACAGGCTTTAATCAAGCATAAAGGACAGGAACAGGACAGCCTGTACAGGATGGCAGGGCCCGACAGGGCATGACAGGGCCCGACAGCTGTCGGGGGCAGGATCTGGGAATTGGCTAGCAAACTTTAATATCCGTGCACAATATTTATAGTTAAACAAAATACATTGCATTCAATACAGTAGGCTTAGCAGTAGGCGGGGTTTGTAGCAGTCGCGAAAGATAAGGGTGAAATGAGGTAACAAGAAGGCGTGTACAGGGCGTATACATAGACATGTGATGCAAACGTAACAGAATATGTCATAAACGGGGCGGAAACATGGAGGGGGCTACCTGAGCAGCTGGGACCTCTAACCTAGTGGTGCGCGCAAACTGACAATGACGTGTTACTAGGGAGAACTGGGGGGCTATGACTTCTGCGCTAGAAGAGGAGGCTAAAGTCTGGAGTGTCAGAGCGACATGTACCCAGGCATATCTAGTATCTGGTGTTTAGAGTACATGTTGATAGAATCCAAAAGTTATCAGGGTAAAGGCTAACAGACTTTAAGACTGGTGCATATATAATTCTACATGTAGTGCATGTGCGAGGAATATTCTATGAATAGTAATACGGTATTTCTCTTACATGGAGACATAAAGGCTAGACCATGACGGAAACTATTGATGCGATTCAGTAGCTTAGGAATGCAGAGAAGGAGGGCTGGACTGATAACTAGAAACATAACATACTCTTGGCAGACTGGGAGGCAGAGCCAGGCCGAGCCGGGCACTGCGAGGCATGAAAGTAAGCTAAGGGTCAGGGATACAGGTGGGGGCTGTATCGCTCCTCGGAGAGGGTTCAGGAAACAGGAGCTGAATCTGAGTCCGGGCCCTTTTGAGGCCTAGAAACGGGGATAATTTAATGAATTAACGTGCACACTGTAAAATGTGGCAACGTAGCTTTACATAGGCCTGATATTCGTTGTATTCACGAGAACTGGAAACTGGCATACTAGAGATGGACACAACTGTAATTGCGTCTTTAATCGATCATAGGGGATACATGCATATCGATCATGCACATATGACATAACATGGGGAACACGTAGGCACATACAACATGGCAAAATTTACTTTTCCACAAAGCAACCTGCACCCACCAGATCAGTGTGTACACAGATATAATACCATCGGCAGTTTATTGTGCATACTCGCTGCAATGATGGCTATACTTGTGAATTATTTTCCAATTGCGATTCCTTAAATGCAATGCAGGAAGCACCCAAGTTGTGTGATTTTGCCCTAAGAAATCGCAATTTACCAGTAAACTTCCAGTTGGTGGTAATTGTTGGTGGTAATTTGTGATTTCTTTGAAAAATTCACTTTTTCGCCTTCAGGGCATGTATGTGCGCCACATGTGCACACATACATATTTCAGGGGTGCAACAGGGTGTCCTTTTGACACTCTTGCACCCTTGAAATTGCATTTGCAATTTGCGAGTACCTAATGTGTACTCGCAAATCGCAAGTGTCGTCCCATTCATTCCTATGGGCCTCTAGGCCCAAAAGAATGAATGGGAAGGTATTCCTCAAATGCGAATTGCAATTGTCGATTTGCATTTTCATCGAAGAAGTGATTGACAGAGCGACGCTTCTCAGCTTTCATCCAGTGGCGGCTAATGTGAAGTCAAACTGGGGGATCAGCACGGGGGCAGCACAGGGTGCCGTGCAGGGGAGAAACTTCGGGAAAATAAAAACCTGCTGGCCACCCCTAATGTTCTTTTGCTCACCTGCTCCTGTTGACTCTCAGCAGCCAATGCACAGGCTCTCAGACACCCCATGGCCAATCCAGACGCTGCTCTCATGCTGGTAATGCTATTACCATCATGACAGTGGCTCCAGGATTGGTGTGAGCCACCTGGTGTTGTGCCCAGACAGGGACATGGAGCCTGTGTCTCTTCTCCACCAGGTTGTACAACACAGCCCGGGTTGGAGAAAGGCTAAGTGCGCATGTTGGATTGGCCAGGTTGAGACAGCCGGCCAAACCCACATGCGCACTTGGTGCCCACCATCCCTCCTCCCTGTTGCTGACTCCCCATCGGATGGCCCCGCCCCCAAGGCTCAGCTCAGTGACAGCGAAGAAAAATCAAATGAAAATAAACTTGTTTTATTATCATTTTATTTTTCCTTTGTGCACTGCTGAAAGACCAGTGGGGCGACGCTCCTGCGCCTTAATGGAGGAGCCGCCGCTGCGGTTTATCCCAGTAGGAATTAACTAATAAAAAATGGCTTTTGGCACTCATCAACGGCGTCAGAAACTCACCCCGCTGGAAACATAATCTGACCGCTTTATTCCATCACGTCAGTCCCTCGATCATTAGCATTCCAATTTACTTCACTCTCAGAAGACATTCAGAGGATGAAAGTGATCCCAGCAATAAGCCACTTGCAGCAGTTTAGCCCTCCGAGATGATTGCCGCGTGCTGAGTTTAGAGGTTTGCATCAGGTTGCTGATCGCAGGATGCATCCTCATTTTGATGGAGTCAGAAAAGATTATGAGTGGCGGCCAGTCACCACCTTCACACTTCATTAAAGAGGAACTTGTGGCACTTTTCAAAGGGCTGGGGTGGGAAGAATGGAATAACACTCGCTGCAGCCTGCCTGGGCCAATTACATTAAAGCTGAGTTTTAGCCCGCCCATTACCTACCATTGGCTGGCTTCATTCTCAATCGTATCATTTTCTTTTTCAGACTTTACGTTGACTCTGTGTGTGTTTTCTTCCATGGAGCATGGACTAAGCACTGATTGCTAACATGTTTAGTGTACTTCCATGCTGTTTGCGCTCAGTTTGTGGCTCTTTTTTGTGTGGCTTTTGCTTGCAAGATAACATGAAAACATCAGAACTGAAACATGCACTTTTCAGAATTTCCAAGAGCTGAATGCAAACAACTAGTAATAACAAACTTTGTTGCATGTGACCAATTTCCAAAACGTACATTTCATGTAGCTTTAATTGATGATGAAGCAATATCTAAGCAGATGCTTCACTTTGTAAAGCCCTGCACTACATTATACCTGCGTCGGGTATAATGTATGCAGGTGGGGCGATCCCCTGCAAAAAGCCTTGTAGAAGTGACGCAGTGAAATCTATGAGATTTCACTGTGTCACTTCTAGGACACCATTGTGTCAAAATCTTGCGCCTGCATCACAGCAGGCGTAAGACTGACGCTGGCCCTTCCACATGGGGCTATCCCCTGTCCTTTTTTTATCCGCTAACAGACTTGTCAGATCGCACAGCTGACTGGTCCTTAGTAACGCATCGACGTGGGGGAGCGGGGAGAGGGGTAGCAATGGGCGCCCAATCGCCCAGAGTCATCTAACCACCTATAACAGGTTCAGCAGTCTGGAAATGGTGGACTGACTACTGTATAGTAAGTCGGACACTGTGTGTACTACCCAATCTAGGAACCCTGCTGAATGTAGTGGGGTTGTGGAGTCACGCATCGGTGGTTCACCTGGTCCCTTCATAGATTCTGATACCCATGTTCATGGGCCTAATGGGGAATTAGTTACTGATGGACTGGGGAGCACCATCCTGCCCTATTTAGTGCCCTTTCCCAATGCAGCCCCTGGGGATGGAGAACAGCAGAGCAGGGTTGGCCCCCTAAACTCGGCCGTAATACTGAAGACGTTGACAATCCTATTGTGGAATGTGGCGGGTCTATCGTGCAATTTAAACTGGTGATCCAGATCACGGCCCTTACTGTGGACAATTCGCTAAGGGCGTGTATCGGGCGTACTCTGTCCGATACTCCATCAGCGAGCACTTATAATAAAATGGGTCATGAATCTCGCCTTGACTACATCATGGTGGAAACAAGGATGTGGTCAAAGGTTATTGATTTCAGAATAATCCCCAGAGCCGATAGCGACCACAATGCTCTATGCCTAGAGATGGTCTTCCCAGGACCAAAGGATATTCTCTCCCCAGAAAAACATGATATGGGTAAAGGGATGACACTTTCAAAACAACAGACGCAGGGTAAAGTGGGGCAAAATAGTAGAATCCCAAGAAGAACTGGCAAAATTGTATAGTTTGGTTTTCCCTCGACTTCTGGAGGTTGATACCTTAATTATTCAACCCACACCTACAGATTTTAATGGAAAACTAGGGCACATCCACTTGGACCTGGATTCCAGTTTAGCTGAGGTCTTTAATTCCCAGGTTCCCCATTAGGAAGAGGAGAACACTAGTCTCATCTTGGTATAACTCAGCCTGTAGAAAGGCCAAGTCTGAGTTGATTGCGGCCTTTAAGTCTGGGACCAATAAATCCAAAATTCGGGAATTAAGACTGCAGTACAAAGGAGTAATGGCTCATGCTAAGAGTGAGTGAGGTGGTCTAACTTAACCACTGCCTTGGAATCAAGGGACGCACGGAGATTCTGGTCATTGGTTAATACGGGTTCGGGAGAACAAAATTCTGCCATAGAACCTAATATCAATGCATCAGTGGGGTAATCTCACTTTAAAGCCTTATATTCAGATGAATCTGCCGAGGATAATATGACGGCACTTTTATCTTTAAATACGCAGCATGAGGCCTTAGAGTTCACCCTGATGGAGGTCTCTATTGCATTGGGAAATTTTGCAGTGGGTAAGGCCCGGGGAATTGATAAACTCCCAGGGGGACCTATTCAGGCATCAACCAGAGATCTGGGCCCCCTACCTGCTTATTGTTTTTAACACAATTTTGGGAGGAATGGAGGTTCCTGGTACTTGGCTGGGAGCAGAGATAGTGCCAATCTACAAGAAGGGTTCTCCTCTGCTCCCAGCCAACTACAGGCCCATTAGTCTCATTGACGTCCCGCAAAACATTTTTGCGCGGCTTGTCCTGGACCATTTGCTGGCATGGATGGAGGAACATGAAGTTTTAAGTCCCTTTCAGGCGGGGTTCAGGAGGAACACATCCACCACGGACCAGATCTTTTGCTTGATTCTCCTGTATTGGAAAACGGCAAAGATTGAGGGTGGCAGCCTCTACATAGTGTTTGTGGACCTCTGGTCCGCGTTTGATTTAGTGCCACGGGGGAAACTGTGGGGTGTCCTCCAGGACTTGGGTGTACCATCTCAGATATTGAATGTGTTGGTGCGGCTACACCAGGGAAACTTTGCCCAGGTTAGATGCGGGAGGAATGGGGCATTGCCTCCTAGGTTCCCAGTGGCCAGAGGGGTGAGACAGGGTTGTGTTTTGGCACCGACCCTGTTTTGCCTCTACGTTAATGGTGTAATTTCACACTTGAATAACGTCCCCAATAACGATGCACCAAGGTTGGCAGGCAGGAGGATTCCGGCGATCATGTTTGCCGACGATACCCTCCTGCTCTCCAAATTCCCGATGGGGATCCAACGGATATTGAATGGTTTTGGGGACTTTTGTCGATCCCGTGGTCTCGAGATAAATGTCGAAAAAACTAAATTCATGATATTTAATTCCCCCGGTATCTACAAGATCTAATCCGATCCTGGGCACCGTGAGGTTGAAAAGGGTCACAACATTTCAATATCTGGGGGTAATACTTCATGAAAATCTCTCTTGGGGACCCCAACAGGTGAAATCCCAATTGAAACTGTCACAGTTGGCGGGAGGTATTTCTAAAGTATCAAATACATCGACATTTAAGCCAGTGAGCCCAGCCATGGAGATTTACAAGACACAAGCAATGGCTGCAGCTCTTTATGGTGGAGAGTTGTGGGGTCACGCTGGCGGGGCAGACATTGCCAAGATAGAAACTAAGTTCATAAGATGGCTGCTGACACTCCCCTAAAGTACCCTGTTTCTCCCACTAAGGCTAGACTTGGGACTGACACCCATAGAAGATGAGCTAGCACTTAAGCCGCTCAGGTTTTGGCATAGGATATGGGCAACTACAGACGAACTACAGACCTGCTAAATTACAAGGAAGAGTTAAAGCAGATATTAAGCTTTAATTGCGCAGGCAAAATTCCATGGCTGGGGAGGAGGAGCTTCGCGCGGATCCAAGATGGACGCGTGAGCACAGGGCTCCCGAGACCCCTCCCACCTCCTACGACTATCCAGTTCAATATCCTGATTTAGACGACGGGTTCGACTGAAAGAAGCCCTGCTGACACGAAATTGTCTTTCAGAATTCGATTTGGCCGCCGGAAACCGGAATTGCTGCATCTCGAACTTTATGGCCTACACCGGCGGACGTCCACGGTCTCGATTTGCCGAAATACCCGAGTGGTAATCGAATAACAACGGTCACTGAGGCTTGATCGCAACCCTCGTGATACTTTCGGTTTCGATATTGGTCGCTGTCCTCCGTGGCTTCCTGCCTGCCAGTTCTGTTGGCCCGCACCTTGCAGCCCGCCCCCAGCGCATCTCCTGCCTCTCGTATTTCTCGATTGTACACGGCGGATCTATAGAGCGCTGCCTTTGCCGTACCCTCCCAGAGGTCTGCCAGGACTCCTTGGCCACCATGTCGGGTAGACCTGAGAGCGAGAAGCGGGCCACCAGGATCACGAACCGAGGGGGCTCCACTCAGTCTAATACCATTGATCGCTTCGCCCGCCCGAAAGGCACCCCTGGGGGTCTGGGTAGAACCCCGGGTGAATCTGGAGAGGACCCTCCTGCGACAGACGACTTGACGCTGAGAGCCGTCATGGGCGCCTTTGCCAGTGTAAAGACCTTCCTGGGCCAGCAGTACGAGACACTGGCCTCGAAGATAGACACTGTGGCTATCGAGGTCAACCTCATCAGAACGGACCTTGCAAAGACTAATGAGCGGGTAAAATCACTGGACATTAAAACAGCAAGTCTCACTACTGATGTTTCGGACCTTCAGACTGAGGTCCACAATCTCCGGAAGTTTAATGACTTGTTTACTCGTCGGCTGGATGATTACGAGAGCCGGGCCAGGCGAAACAACGTCCGCATCATTGGCGTTCCGGAGCGTTCCGAAGCAGTGTCTACGGATCTTTTGGTTGAGGACCTCGTGCTGAACCACTTGGCACCTAAGGGCCTCAGTAACTTCTTCACCGTGGAGCGTGCCCATAGAGTCCCAGGTGGTAAGCCTAAATTGGGAGCGACGCCACGGCCCATTATAGCCAGGATCTTCAACTTTCGGGACAGAGACGCTATTCTCCAGGCATCACGCACCGGAGGACCCACGAAATTTGACAATGCATCCATTAGTTTTTACCCGGACTTCACGCAGGCAGTGCAAAAACAGCGCAAGAGCTTCACGGGTGTGAAACTATGCCTCAGAGATATGGGCCTAAAGTACGCTATGCTGTTCCCGGCCCGCTTGAGGGTCGAATATGAGGTGCTGAAGGTGGCCTGGAGGAACGGGTGGAGTGAGTCCCCACCGGAGGGCCGGCTATATGGACTTGCAGCAGCGGTTTGACTATTACTGAGCACATGTATATTGTCTACCCGGGGGTGGGAGGGTTCGGGTTTCTTCCTCCTCTAAGGGGTTCTTCTCTCTTTTCGTAGATTAGTTTAATGGGGCGACAGGCACACTGCAAGTTGGGGTGGTTCTTTGGATCGACGCTGGGGTGCTGGGTGGGGGTGTGTGTGTTGGGTACTCTTTCGGGGGCGGGGGGGGCTTCTGTTTCTTTGTTTACTCCGAGGTTTCATTTCAATGCACAATTCGCTGGACGTGACTGTCCTTATGCGGGGGGGATGCTGGTTACATTTCTGTAATGGGGGTAGGGGGCTGAGGGTGTTGAGTTGGAATGTGAACGGGCTGGGTGATAGGATCAAGCGGGGGATAGTTTTGCAGTATTTGAAACGTCTTTCACCCGATGTTGTGTTGCTTCAAGAAACTCATTTGGTAGGGAACACTTGCCATGCGCTGAATAGGAGGGGGTATCGTCTGGTGGCGCACTTAGGTTTCACCACGGGTTCGAGGGGGGCGGGCGTCTTGGTTCGTAACTCCCTCCCCTTGGAGATAGATGACGTCGTGCTTGACGATCGTGGCCGATACACAGCCATTACGGGGCGATGGGAGGGGAAGACGATTTCCATACTCTCTGTTTATGTCCCACCTGGTCTACAGTCCACTACGTTCTCTGATTTGGGTGGGGTGGTCTTGAGCTTCCCCGAAGGCATGTTGATAATGGGTGGCGACTTCAATTCAGTGGTTAGTGGTGATGATGATCGTAACCCCCCCAGAACTCTCTTGAGATCGCAGTCATGGTTGGGTGATTTTCTGGATGCGATGGGTTTAGTGGGTAGCTGGAGGCAACTGCACCCTGGACAGGCACAGTACACCTTTCATTCGGGAGCGCATGGTAGTCTTTCGAGGCTTGACTATATCTTAGTGCCAGCGGTGCAGATGGTCTCCGTAACGGAAGTGCGTCACCTGGCTAGGGGGATCTCGGATCACTCTCCACTTTGGCTTGGGATTGATTTTTCCTTGGGAGCGGAGGGCCGTGTTGCCCCGATCAACCCCTGGCACCTACGCAACCCCAGAACTAGGGCTGCAGTGGTTCAATGCATGGAACACTACTTTAATGAGAACATGGGATCGGTGTCCTCTTCCGTTTCCCTCTGGGAGGCCTATAAGACTGTGATTCGGGGTCAGGCCCTATCCTTGATTGCTAGCGCGAAGAAAAGTAAGAATGTGGAGGTTGTTTGCCTTGAAAATGACATCACAGCTTTGGAGGAAGATTTGGGATCTGGGGTTACACCTGAGAAGTTGCATGTTTTGGCCCTTAAACAGGCTGACTACAGGGCTCTGGTGACGGATGCAGCCAGGATCGTGTGCAACAGGGGCGAATGTATGATGTTGGTGATAAGGCCGGGAAGTTGATTGCTTGGTTGGACAAGAGAGAGTGTTTGAATAGGGTTGTGCCTGTTGTGGAAAAGGTGGACGGTTCGCGGGTTGTGGACCCTGTTGAGATAGTCGCGGTTTTTGCTCAGCACTTCCAGAAAGTTTACGCGCCGGTCGCGGACAGGCCGGAGGAGGACTCACATTTGCTATTGAGAGATATCGCGCTGCCTAGCCTCTCGGAATCTGACCAGGAGTTATGGAAGCGGACTTTTCCGCTGATGAAATATCGCTCGCTATCCGTTCCCTTCGTTCAGGTAAGGCCACTGGCCCGAATGGTATTCTGGTAGAGCTGTATAAGCTGTGCCCGGATAAGATGGCACCGCATCTACGTCAAATGTTCTTGGAATCGCGAGATCTCGGACTCCTTCCCCGGGATCAGAGATTGGCGTCCATTGTGGTCATTCATAAAGATGGGAAGCCCCATGAGCAGTGTTCGTCGTATAGGCCAATCTCGCTTCTGAATGTTGAGCCTAAGGTTCTGGCGAAAGTATTGGCGAATCGTCTAGTTACAGTAATTGGTGACTTAGTACATCCAGACCAGTCGGGATTTATCCCCCACCGTAATACTGCGCTCAACCTTCGCCTTCTTAATGGCGTTCTGGCGCGGGCGGGGTCACTTCGTGAGCCGGCCATCTTGGTTTCTTTGGACGCCTCGATGGCCTTTGACACAATAGAATGGCCGTATCTATGGGCGGCTCTCTCAAAGTTCGGTTTCGGCCCGCGTTTCATCTGGTGGGTTCGGCTCCTCTACGAACAACCATTGGCTCAAGTGGTGGTGAATGGCAGGGCCTCGGAGTCCTTTGTTCTTGGCAGAGGCACGCGACAGGGCTGCCCGTTGTCACCGTTGCTCTTCGCACTTGCTCTTGAACCCCTTGCCGCGTGGCTTAGATGGGAGCCGTCGCTCAAGGGCATTAGTTGGTCCCCGGGATATGAAGATCGTGTTTCATTGTATGCAGATGATATCTTGTTGTACTTGACTTCCCCTCGTAAATCACTGGGAGTGCTGTTTGACGTGTTGCGCTCCTTCGGGAGAAACTCTGGCTTGACCATCAATTGGACCAAGTCCTGTATTTATCCGCTCACTGGAGAAATGCCCTTACTGCCCGTGTCTGCCCGATACCTGTAGTGCATGACGGCTTTAAGTATTTGGGGATTTATATCTCCTTGGACTCTGCGGTGAGGTACGAGAGGA
Source organism: Lissotriton helveticus (assembly GCF_964261635.1). NCBI lineage: Eukaryota > Metazoa > Chordata > Amphibia > Caudata > Salamandridae > Lissotriton > Lissotriton helveticus. Next base: position 1,141,079,550 of record NC_136072.1, on the reverse strand, counting down.
ATTTACTGCCGCCACTTCGTCGGCTGCGGTCGGACGTCGCGGGTTGGTGTGGCTTGCCGCTGTCCCCGTTGGGGAGGGCCGCCCTGTTTAAGATGATGTCTCTCCCCCGATTCCTTTATGCCCTTCAAAATACGCTCGATCTGGTCCCAGCTAGTTATTTCCGTGAGGTTGAGGGCCTCCAACGGCAACTGGTATGGGGCGGGCGGCCTCTCATTGCGTTATCGAAACTGACTCTGCCTTGGTATGATGGCGGTATAGCGCTGCCCGACATCAAGCGCTATTACTGGGCATCTCAGTTGAGTGCTATCAACCACGCCATGTATGATCCTACCCCTAACCCTGCATTCGAGATGGACAAATGGCAGCTACCGGGTGGCGACTACAATAGGGCACTTTACTCTAAAGCGGCTAGGAAGAAACTTACTGGTCCTACTGGGGTCGCGGTGCGAGTATGGACTAGTGCGACGGCTGCCACGGGATGGACAGACAAGCTGACCAGAGCAACTCCGCTTTATGCGGCTGAACGGCTGGGGAATCTCTGGGCAACGAAGGGGTTCGACAAGTGGGAACTTATAGGTATTAGTCGAGTAGGGGACCTCCTGATCAAGGACAGGATCAAGACTTTTGCCGAACTCCAGCAGGAATATAGCCTGAGTGATAGGGAATACTACCGCTATCTTCAGATTCGCCATGCATTTGCGTCGGTATTCCCGGCTGGTGCCGTTGTCCCGGAATCCTCCCCCCCTGGAAGATCGGGTGCTTGATGGACATGTCCCTGATAGTACCATCTCTCTTATATATAAGAAGCTTATTAACGACCGCTCTGACCTCCTTGTACAGCTTCGTAATGCCTGGACCACGGATGGGCTTGAGTTGGATGACGAAGACTGGCAGGCCGCGGTGTCGCCCCTGAAGGAAGTGGCGATTCCGGCGCGTCTACGGCTAGTGCAATTGAAGATTTTACACCGCGTCTATGTCACGGGTCCACGCCTGATGAGGATGGGTTATTCATTGGATGGGTTGTGCAGGCGTGGCTGTGGTATGCTTGCTACTTTTCTCCATACCATATGGGAGTGTCCAGATGTGGTGTCTTACTGGAGAAGCGTGCATGACATTATGGAAGAGGTGACGGGTGTGTCTTTACTGCCGGAGGCTAAGAGGTGCCTCCTGAACGTCTGGGAGCCCAATGATTATAGCGTGGCGCAGACTCGGTGGGCCGCCCTTGGCAACATGATCGCCAAGAGGGACATAGCCCAATTGTGGGGGTCCCAGAGGGCACCCTCGGCGTCGGCATGGATGGAATGCATGGATTGGTGTATCTTTAGGGAGAAAACGGTGTATACCGCCCGTGGTAGGCCTAGGAAATGGGGAAAGGTGTGGGGTCAGTGGAATGCGTATCGAGGAGAGATTTGTACCCCCCCCTCCGTAGACTCCGTTACTACCCCTCTGTCTCCGTGACCTCGCATTCCATGCATCCTTCTCCTATACTACACAGTCTGATTGTCCACTCTTGGCCCTTCTTTCCACCCCTTAGGATTTATCCTTCTTTAGACCAGCCTCATTGGCTGGCTTCCCCCCCCCCTGCTGGTGGAGATGGTCACTTCGACAACAGTCTTTACCTCGGACTTTGTTTCTGGGTTGTTTTGTTTAAAATATAAAATGTGAAACCTTTTTATTATCCTCTTACAGTCGCTAGCCCTGTTTATTGACGTGTAACATTGCGACTGATTCCAGGGGTTGATGGGCCTTGTACTGTTTTCGACTGTGTTGCGGATTATTACTGACCGGCCCTGTGGGGTTGTAGGTCTGTATTTGTATGACTTTTCTGATAATAAAGGTTTTTATAAAAATAAAAAAAATTAAAAAAATTCCATGGCTGGCGTTTATAAAGCGCGAATTTCTAAGTTTGGGTCTGCCAGACATGTGGGACTATCCGGAAAGGGGCTGCCTCGAGGTATCGCGTAAGTCCCTCACCAGGATTTTCAAGGAGAAAAAATGTAACTTTATTGTCTGTGCCTCCAATTTGGGCACATTGACTAATTCGTTTTTAGCCTTCAAAAATTCTTATTTGTTTGAGGATTTTATGGACGTTGTCTTCCCGATTTTAGCGAGGAAGCTTTTTATCCAATGGAGATATGGTACCTTACCACTGAAAGCTTTTACTAGCAAATGGTCAGCCTCCACCAACAAATCCTGTCCAGGATGTAGCTGCGACATAGAGGACGAGCTTCCTGTGCTCTTCTTCTGTCCAGCCTACACTAAATCCAGGAAGTGTTGGCTGGTACCGCTATGTAGAAATCTAGGTTTTAAAAATTGTCTGTATGCTTTTAGAATTTTAAAAACCGACACATCAAGCATAATTGTATTTGCACTTTCTAAGTATTTGTTAGCTATGTGGTCCAAGCGGCGCCAATTAATTGATATTGAATGCTAAAGTTTTAAATACTTGGATGTTCATTTTTATTTGCGAATTACGCTTTTTTGTGTATAATGAATTCTATGGTGTCCTTTTATGATTATACAAACTATCTGCTTTTTACTATGCATTATTCTGCACTCTTTTATGGCCTGAAATGGCCGAAATAAAGAATTTTTGATTGAAAGATTCACCTTTCCAGCTGCCCACAATTAACCCCTTAAATCACCCCTCAAGTCCCTTTGACTCTTACACCGTAACCCTTAATTAACCCTCACCAGTCACCATCATCTCCTTTTACTTCAATCCTCTCCTATACCCTCAAGTCACTTCACCTCCCTCTTTGCATGTCTGAACCCTAAAATCACTCTCACCTTCCTTTACCTCTAAGCTCCCACAACCCTCATGTCACTCTCACCTCCCTTTACCTCTACCCACCACTGAGCCCTCAACTCACACTCATCCCCTTTACCGCTACCCAACCCTGAGCATTCAAGTCACCCTCTAATCTCTTTACCTCCACCCACCCCTGAATCTGCAAGGCACCCTCACCTTCCTTTACCTCTTCCAACCCCTAAACTTCAACTCACCCTCACCTCCCTTTACCTCTTCCCACCCCTAAACTTCAACTTACCCTCAACTCCCTTTAACTCTATTCAGCCCTGAACCCTTAAGTCACCCTCACCTCCCTTTACCTCTACCCACACCTAAACCTTCAAGCAACCCTCACCTGTACCTCTACCCAGGTCTGAACCCTAAAATTACCCTCACCCCCTTTACCTCTGCCCACCCCATTACCCAGAAGTCACCCTCACCTCCCTTTATCTCTACTCACCGCTGAACCCTGAAGTCACCCTCACCTCCCTTTACCTCTCACACCCTGTGACCATCAAGTCACCCTCATCTCATTTTACCTCTTCCTACCCCTTAACCCTCAAGTCACCCTCACCTCCTTTTCTCTCCACCGACCCCTGTACCCTCAAGTCACTCACACCCCCCTTTCCCTCCACCCACCCCTATACCCTCAAGTCTCCCTCACCTCCCTATCTCTCCACCCACCACAGTACCCTCAAGCAACCATCAACTCCCTATATCTCCACCCACCACTGTACCCTAACAACACCCTCACCTCCCTTTCCCTCCACCCACCCCTGTACCCTCAAGCCACCCTCACTTCCCTTTCCCTTCACCCACCCCTGTACCCTCAAGTCACCCTCACGCCCCTTTCCCTCCACCCAACCCTGTACCCTTAAGCCACCCTCACTTCCCTTTCCCCCCACCCACCCCTGTATCCTCAAGGCACCCTCACTTCCCTTTCCCTCCACCCACCCCTGTACCCTCAAGCCACCCTCACCTCCCTTTCTGTCCACCCACCCCTGAACCCTCAAGTCACCCTCACCTCCCTTTACCTCTACCCACCCCTGTACCCTCAAGCCACCCTCACCACCCTATCTCTCCACCCACCCCTGTACCCTCAAGTCACCTTCAACTCCCTTTACCTCTACCCACTCCTGAACCTTTAAATCCCCAGAACCTCCGTTTCCCTCTGTCCACCCCCGAACCCTTAAATTATGCTCATCTCCCTTTACTTCTACCCACCCCTAAACCCTCAAGTCACCCTCACCTCCTTTTCTCTCCACCCAGCCCTGTTCCCTCAAGTCTCTCTTACTTCCCTTTCCTTCCACCCACCCCTGTACCCTCAAGTCACCCTTACTTCCCTTTCCCTCCACCCACCCCTGTACCCTCAAGTCACCCTCACTTCCCTTTCCCTCCACCCACCCCTGTACCCTCAAGACACCCTCACCTCCCTTTCTGTCCACCCACCCCTGCACCCTCAAGTCACACTCACCTCCCTTTACCTCTACCCACCCCTGTACCCTCAAGCCACCCTCACCACCCTATCTCTCCACCCACCCCTGTACCCTCAAGTCACCCTCAACTCCCTTTCCCTCTACCCACTCCTGAACCTTTAAATCACCAGAACCTCCGTTTCCCTCTGTCTACCCCCGAACCCTTAAATTATGCTCATCTCCCTTTACTTCTACCCACCCCTAAACCCTGAAGTCACCCTCACCTCCTTTTCTCTCCACCCAGCCCTGTTCCCTCAAGTCTCTCTTACTTCCCTTTCCTTCCACCCACCCCTGTACCCTCAAGTCACCCTCACCTCCCTTTCCCTCCTCCCACCCCTGTACCCTCAAGTCACCCTCACTTCCCTTTCCCTCCACCCACCCCTGTACCCTCAAGTCACCCTCACCTCCCTTTCCCTCCTCCCACCCTGTACCCTCAAGTCACCCTCACCTCCCTTTCCCTCCTCCCACCCTGTACCCTCAAGTCAGGGGAGAGAAGTCGGCCTAATGGCTAGGGCCACCGACCTCGAATCTGGGGAACTGGGTTCGGGTCTCAACAAAGACGCGGAACATGCTGTGATTCTGGGCAAATCACTTCATCTCCCCGTGCCGACACAAAAATGAATGTGTGTCCTCATGTCATGTTACTAATTGGTGCTATATATAGCGCCGTGATACGGTTCGGATCAAGTTCGCGCTATAAAAAACTCTGCAAAAAAAAAAAGTCACCCTCAACTCCATGTAGGAGAGTGTGGGTGTTGTTTTCTCTATAAGCCCGCTACTGAAGAGCAACCTGAGTTGTGCAATGTACTACATTTTGTAACGCTGGGAGCTCAGAGGGAATTACAAACGTTGTTAGCTGTTACTTACCTGCGCCTGACAGGGGAAGTGAGGGAGGACACTCACCGCCTTTCAATCCTCAGTGCCAGCTGACAAGCTTCCAAACTCCCTTGAACAGTCTGCACACAGTAAATGCACTGTTTATCAACAGGGTGGGCGAATTTGAGGGCCGAGACAGCCCATATGACCTAAACAGCTGGCACAATGTTTTCATAATCAGAAAAAAGCCCACACTCGCTGGAAGTAGATGTGCGGGGCTGGGGAGAGCTGCAGCACCCCGAAAAAAGGTGAATGAACAAAAAAAGTCTTTATTTTTTGATTTTATCTTGTTATGTTTGCTGAGCGTTCCAAGACAGGTGAAATGTGGGACTGTCTTATGACAAACTGCTGCTTATTCTTTTGAGGTGGAGCTGTTGTTTGCTTTTCTTCCTGCGACTGGGAAGTGAGTTGATTTTGTAAGGTGAACTATGAGGCAATCTCACTGGGATACAGGCAGTGCCACTGGAATTATGCGGCAGCGGAGGCCCAAATTATGTGGCCAGTTTGACTAAATTATGTCGCAACTAGCAAGAAAACACAAATTATGCATTTTGTTGTGTCACATTGTGTGATAGTATTGTATTACTTGATTATTTTGACATTTTAACACGTTTGCACTGTCTTGGCAAAGGTTTCACTTCGTTAGTACAGTTCCATATCCAAATACAGTTATAAGTAATTGAAAAGTGACCAGTTAACCTTTGCAAAGGACCTTTCACTGTGCAGCAACACACTTTGCAGTATTTTTAGTAACTTTTGCTCCATTTAAACTAGACACAAAATTTGTTTTTTTTTAAATATGCAGCAAAGGGTAGTTCTGCTGCACTGGTTACTGCACTGGGTTGTCCAATCAGAAATTCACCAAACATCCGTTAGGTTTCCAAAGACTGGTCCAAGTCCCTTTCTACATCATTTACATAAAGCATCATGTCATCCACATAAAAAGAGATGACTTGGGAATATACTCTGGCATCAACTCCCCTGTTCCCCCCATCTCATATGTCCTTTCTAGACCATTGCTCCTATTGGTATTTAGGAGGGAGTATTTTTCCTTGTTAAGGAGCTAAGACCAGGTGATGATTGAAGATTGTGCACCCCAGAGTTCAGCATATTCCAATCAAGTGTTATGAGTATAGAACCAAGTACAGGCTGGAATGTAAACAGTGCCATGGAGAGTGAAATGTATATTCTGCTCCCCGTGGTGTTACTGAGCAGCAGGGATCTGTCAGGGTTCAGTGGCACGCCCAGGCTCTACAACCCTCTTCTTCTTTCACCACCAGTGCACCAGGAGGACATGGTCTGTCCAAAATGATGTCTCTGGGGCATATGTGTATTCTTACCCTCATATAGTAAGAACTTGTACTAGTCTAATTATGTGTGGAGTCATGGGGATAGATGTATCAAGCCTTTTGCGATTCGTAAAGGCCGGAATTCCGCGAATTTTGGCCTTTGCGAATCGCAAAAGGCTTTTTTGCATTTTTTGATATGTATAAAAAAATCGCAAAATGAGGAATCGCAAAAATGTGCGATTCCTTATTTTGCTTAAGCATTTAAGGAATCTCAAATTTTGGGATTCCTTAACCCCTTCTACGCTCATGACGAGGTCAGCTCGTCATGGGCGTAACCTGCGCTACGCGGATGACGAGCTGACCTTGTCACGTAACGCGGGATTTTTAAAATCGCAGCGCGCAGCGGGAAAACCGCTAGCGCGCATGCGGTTAAATGCGATGTGTGTAGGTATTAGAAATTGCGAATTTGGGTTAAGAAATCGCAAATTAACACCAACTTGTAGTTGGTGGTAATTTGCGATTTCTTTTAAAAATGCCCTATTTGGCATTTGTGAAGGTGGCATGTGACGCACATACATGCCCATAGGGCATATATGTGCGCCATATGCACAGACATTTAAATTTCAGGGGTGCAGCAGGGTGTCTTTGAGACACCCCTGCACCCTTGAAATTATTCTCAATTTGCGATTAGCAAATTGTTGATCGCAAAATGAGAATTATTTCACAATCATTCCTATGGGCCTCCTGGCCCTTAGGAATACATGGGTAATTATTCCTTATTTGCGAATTCCCAAATTGCGAATTCGCAAATAAGGAAGACTAAGAAATCGCTAAAAAATAGCGATTTTCTACATACAATCCGTTTTGCGATTTCTAAATAGCGATTCCTTAAAAATCGCTATTTAGAAATCGCAAAATGGAATCTTGATACATCTACCCCATGGTGTCCTGGTACTCCATGTGTGAGGTGTAGAGTGCATACAGGCCAGCTACTGCTATATGTGCATCATCCAACATGCACTTCATTATCACATATTTGCTCTCCGGCTCAGTGCTATGTGGCGTCACTGTTAGGGTACAACTCGCTTGATCCACTCCAACGTCTCTCTTGCATATGCCAATTATGTAATTCGCCTCCATTTTTTATGGAGTTTGGTGCTTTCAGTTTCAGCCAAATCTTCTCCTGTAGGCATGCAGCATCTTCTCTGTGCCTGTGGTATTCCGATAAAATATCTTGCAAAAAGTACCCTGAGATACAAATATCATGTCAAAAATATAGTGGTTTAAAAAAATGTCATGGGCCAGAAAATAGAAGGTAGGAATAACGTTTTTTTCAATGTTATTATTTAGTTTAATTTTATTAGTTTTTGTGTTATAATGTACTATTTTACTGTTACATATGTTTAGTTCTTTTTTACTGTTGAGTTGCTTTTTTTATATGCAATACGTTTTAAGTTTTTTTAAATGTTGTGTAAATAGTTTTGGTACAATGTTAGTTTTGCAGAGGAATGGGGCAGTTTTTTTAAAATCTTAATTATTTTAGTTGATTCTATTTTTTATCCGTTTTAATTTGTTATTAAATAGCTAAGTTTACCAATTTAGTTATAATTTTGTTTACTTGGTAATTGTGTAATTGAAAAAATGTATTCATTATTTAATTGGTGCTTAACTTTTTAATATTAATTATATTATGTTTTATTTTCTTGTTTGATAATTCATTTTATAGTTTATATTTTTGATAATGTGTATTATAATTTTTTTGTTATTAATGTATTTCTTTTTTTGGTTGTTGGAATTTTAGGCTAATAGGGTGGGATGTATTCTAAAATTATTTTACAAATGTGTTAATTTAATTAATTTTTAAATATTTGTTTTATGTTTAATATTATATGTTCATTTTGAGTTTTTCTTTTTTAATAATTTAATAATATAATAATTTTTATAAAAATGTAGGAGTCTGTTTATGATATCTGCCCGCCATCGCCCGGGGAAATGGGACCTCCCGCTACGTGTGTGGCAAACCCACATGGGCAATTAGGATGCGCCCACCACAAGGATGCGCCCACCACACTGGTGGGCGCATCCCGCATTTTTTGCATTGCGGCGGGAGGTGCTGTCAGCAGCACCCGCTGCAGTACAAAAAAGGTTTGTGTGCATTTGCATGCACAAAGTGACATGCACCGCGCGGTGCCTACCACGTCGTCCATGCAAATGCAGGGGGTACCGTAGGTAGCCCCCATGTGGCCCCCCCACTCCCCATACACCCTGGGGACCCATTGCAGGCCCCCACATTGCCGCCATGGAAAGGCACTAATCTGCCTGTATGATAATATGGATGGCGGTGTCTTCCAGACACCGCCACCATATCCAGCCCTTTTTCCGCCCGGTCGACTGGTCGACCAGCGGAAAAACGGCAGACGGTATTTCCGTCCGCCGGGGTCCCCCCCGCCATAGTAATAGGGTGTGGGGAAATGGGTGGCGGGCGGTGTATAATGGCGGGAGGATCGCCACTACCTGTATGGCATGATGATCCACCCGCCATTATAATAGACCCCATAGTGTAGTTTTTATTTAAATATATGATATATTTATTTCTATGTGTGCAATTTACTTGTTATTAATTAAGGATGGGAAAATTAAATCAGAGCTTTCTAAACTTTAATAGTTCCTGTGTTGCCTATGTTGGAGTGGGAATATACATTTTCACCCTTCCAAAATCCTAAACTTTCCTCTAATAAGTGGGTCTTGCACTTCGAAAGGATCTACAACTGTGTGCCAACTAGTCTTGACCATGAGACCAGACTCTATAGGTGCCATCTAACTCAATATGATCAACACAGTGAGCAACCCGATATACCCTTGAGGGCTTGGGTGTAAAATGATAGAATGGGTAGGAAATGCCTCCAAGGGAGTTTGTTAAACAGAAATAATTAGTTATTTGAACACTAATTTAGAAGGATACTTAATAATCCTAGGTTGAGTTTAGTTCAGGTAATCTTACATTAACCAACATAAATACATTCAACAATAAACATAAAACAACAGACATGTGTATAGGCAAAATCTTGAATTTTATCAAAAAAGTCACAAAGGGTTATAAAATACAAATATATACACAGGCGTGCAGGAAAAGTATAATGAATTGAAATTGATTTCTCTGTAAAACCTGTAGACACCTATCTAAGAAATCAATATTCTAAATTCTTGTTGGATAAGGATCACTGTCGACAGTGATCCTTATCCAACAAGAATTTAGAATATTGATTTCTTGGATAGGTGTCTACAGGTTTTATTTATGTTGGTTAATGTAAGATTACCTGAACTAAACTCAACCTAGGATTATTGAGTATCCTTCTAAATTAGTGTTCAAATAACTAAATATTTCTGTTTAACAAACTCCCTTGGAGGCATTTCCTACCCATTCTATTTAACTCAATAGTCACCACTGATGAAGTGAAACGCGGCATTCTAGGCTTTTCTAGCAACAATGATCCAGGACTGGATGGGATCCCTCCTGACCTGTACATATGTGACATGGAAATTGGGGCACCAGCATTGACCCGGACCATAAATGCTGCTGTCAGGAAAGGATCCCCCCTTCCTGGGCTATTTTGGTTATTGCCCCAATCTTTAAAAAGGAAAATATGGAAAATCCTTGATGCTACAGGCCAATATCTTTAATCGATTCTCTAGTAAAGTCCTTGGGCGGTTCCTCCTAGATAGATTGACTTCCTGGGCAGACGAAAACAACATGTTATCACATCTGAAATTCAGATTCCGTCCTGGTAGGTCTACTATCGACCTGTGTCTAAACCTGTATATGGTTATGAACAAATATACAGGGGCCAATTGTAGTTCTGTGCCAAGGCCCTTATGGACCTCAGATTGGCCCTTGATAGAGTGAATTATGACAAACTGTGGAGTATCCTTCTTACTCTGGGAGAAGGTTTGGATGTAGTTCACTTCCTGAGGGATCTCCATGGTAACACTGTGGTGACAGGCTGACAGTCCAATACACAAATAATCATAACTGCACACACCCTTTCAAAACTGGTAAGGGTGGTCTGACATGCGTGCATTCTAGACCTGTTTTTATTTACCTCATATATAATTAGGGTGGCAAAGTTGGTAGCTGCAATTATAGCAGACTGCCCCCTTGTAGGAACACTTTCCAGTTTTGCTTTATGTGGATGATGCTGTTTTGATGGCTAGGACGGCGGGGCTTGAAAACCCTTTCAGGTGCTTTTGCGGCATTCATGGATGAGATGGACCTTGCAGTCAACTTTAATAAATATTTTGCAATGGCGGTGGGACTTTGTTCAACTAAGACCAAAATCTTTCAAGCAGGGGCTCACACCCTATCAAAGGTGAAGGCATTTCCCAATCTAGGAATTCTGTTTGTGTCCGGCCTGTGCTAAAAACTTTTGATATAAGGCAAAAAGCGCAAGTTTATAAGGGCCAATGCTGCAGTGTTTAGTTTTGCTTCTAGATTGTGTAGAAGACAGGGACGGCTAGTAACTTAAAAAATCGGTGGAATGAAGCACCAAAAAACTCACAGAGATGCTGCTGGCCGCACGGGCGGCTGCTCTGCTAAGGCGGGGGAGCGTCGCCCCACTGCTAAGAAAGGAAAAAATAAAAAATAAAAATGATAATAACTCTGTTGTTATTTTATTTTTCTTTGCTACAGGGCTGGGTTGCGGTGTGGTTGGGGTCAGAGCCTGGGAAGAGCAGTGAGAGCGTACTCTCAAAGTGCGCATGACTGCTTGGTCGGCTGTCTTGGCCCAGCCAAAGCGTCATGCGCCTTTAGCATGTTCCCCACAGGGCTGCATTAGGCCGCCTGGTGGGGAAGATGCCCAGGCCCTCAGTTATCATCTGAACGCTGAACCATGACACTCTGACCAATCACAATGCATTCCAGCATTGTGATCAGCTTAGGGGGACCAATCACAATGCTGCATTGCAGCGTTGTGATTGGATTAGGAGAGTCCGGGTGCTTCCTGGTTCCGTTCTTCCCAGAAAGAGAAGGAATGACGGAGAGACGGCAGCCGCTGAAAAAAGTAAGTGTTTTTCTTTTTTCAAACCCCACACCCACCACCCCCGGTCTCTGCCAGCCTCCCCTGCGGTGTCTCTCCTTTCCGTACAACGAGCAGGAAAGGGAAGGCTGGGGGCTAACTTCCTGCATGCCAATCCAACTAACCCTGGAGCTGCTTGCATGCTGTTTTCAGCATGAGAGCAGCCCCAGGATTGGTTGGAGCTCGCTAAAGCAGCGCTCATTGTAAGGAAAGGGGGCCTGTCCCTGCAATCCCCGGCTGCTTTACAACTCAGAGATTGCTGGCTCTGAAGTGCGCATGTCAGATAGGCCGGCTGTAGACAGCCCGCCAATCTGACAAAGGCAATGTCATCCTTCAATCCGCAGGGATCTGCCCTGACCCCACCATCACACTCGCAGTAGCCAGCCCATGCAATAATAAAATGGTAATGATCATATTATTACTCTTTGTTTACCTGCAGCGCGGCAGTCGGGGCGAAGCTCCTCTGCCTTATCGGAGATGCCACTGCTGTTAGAAGACCACTAAAGGCCCTAGTGCTGGTATATCAGGCTAAATATGTTTCCAAAGTCTCCTATGGCTGTGATGTAGGGGTATGTTAACCTTAAACAACAACAGATTATGGAAAATACATTTCTTAGGTGCCTATTATGTGTTCCCAAAGGATCCCACCATTTATTGTTCATGAGGAATTGGGTATGAATTATCTCACTGATATGTTGCCCCTTGACCCCCCTCCTTTGTTGGGTTAATATTTAGACAAGAGCTGAAACCAAAATGAATAAGGTGATTTTGCAGACTGAATTTTCCTCTAGTGTGCTATTCATATCCCATGATTTAAATATATTAAGGAGTCTTTTCAGAGTATTGTGAGGGGACAGTTATTTAATAACCCTGGAGTTCTGGTGAAAGCAGATGGCAAAAGGGTTAGAGAACAGTTTTTAAAGAGAAAGTTATTGGATAAGGACCAGGAGGAACTGGAAAAATATAGAGTTCGGGGTTTCATCTTTCTGAAAACAGTCCAGTTAATGGAACCCTATCCTATATTTGCTGCAAACAACACCCTTGGTTTTCTCCTCCCTATATTTAGGTTCAACCTGTAACATCCCTTGTTAGTAACCCCTAGCGGGTGAAATGAGACACACTTATTGGGTCCTGGCCGCTGCGACCATGAGTCTCTGAAAGATATGATGCACTTTATAACGATTTGTAAATTTTGCACTGAACCTAGGAAATATTTTATTATTCTGTTACTGAAGGCTCGAAAATTAATCCAAGTATGGCCTGCCTTACTGCTTTTGTCATTATTGCCTGATGAATGAATTGCTTTTAATGTTGCAAATATTTTTAAAGCTTTTTTCATACTAAGGCATGCCCGAAGAGGTTAATTGTAGTTTTTCTTTCATAATTTGTACTTTTAATGATATATTGTATTCCCCTTTTTGTAATTGGTGTAATTTGAGATTTTGCTTTTTATTGGCACTGATTTATTATTGTTGTGTTTTTATGGTTTTTATTGAAACCGAACAAAGGGGCACATTAGGATGGCTCGCGGATTGCCCCCGCCAGGCTGGCGGTGTCTACCGCCATCCGCACCTATATTCCCCCCCGCCATATTAGTATGGGGGACCACGGCAGACGGAAAGTCTGTCCGCCGCTTTTCCGCCCCGGTCGCAAGGTGACCGGGGCGGAAAAGGTTTATTATGGTGGCGTGTCTAATAGACATATATTGATGGCCTGCTTGATGGGCTGCTTGATGGGCTGCTTTAGATGCCTTTCCGCGGCGGCGATGCCGCCACGGAAAGTCATGCGGTCTTCACTCTGGGGGCCCCCTGCTGGCCCCTAAAGTGAAGGAGAGGTGGGGGGTGCACACAGGGGGTACCTGTGGTACACCCCTGCATTGTTAGCATAGTGGCGGGCGGTGCTGAGAGCACCGCCCGCTACAATGCTAATAATGCAGGATGTGCCCGCCACTGTGGCGGGCACATCCTAATACCCCCCACTGGACCCCCGCCCTTATGGCAGGCGGTCCCAATCCCCGTGAGGATGGCGGGTGGGCAAAGTCCGCCCGCCATCCTAATGACCCCCAAAGTCTTGAAATTGGAATATTGCAGGACAAGTGATTCAGGCTTTTAAAAGTACACTTTTTCGATGAGGATAAGATTCGATTCTTTTCTTTGATGACCTGTGTTGTCAATGCTTTTGAAAAAATAATTTACAAAATTGAAATATGTATAAATAAATATAATTTAATGTTAAAAATTATTCATGAAAATACTATGGGCCCTATTATGATGTCAGTCGGTAAGCCTACAACTGCTTATCGAAGGCTTACCGACCGACTTTGGAGGAGCCCGTTGGACAGTTGTAAGCCGCACAGAAACCTTCATAGACGGCGTTTCCGCCGCTGGTATTATGATGTCGGTTTTCAACAGTCTTCCCATGTCGGACTTTCCGACATGGAAAGGCTGTCCGAGAGGAATTTGGGGGCACCTAGCAGAGCCCCCTTCTTCCCTGAACTTACAGTCACACGTGGTGCTTGCCACACGGTGCAGGGATGTGCAAAAACTTCCATTTCACAATGTGAGCTTGTGCTGCACGTGGTTTCGGTCCACCGCACAAACTCCCATTGTAAAATGGAAGTTTGTAGCTGCATCCAAATTGTGCTTTCGGGATTGTCCACCGGATGTCGGTCGGTTCCGCATCTGTGACGATGCCGGTCAAAGGGATCTCCGACCTACATCATAATGAGCCCCTGTATATTTAAAATTTCGTTATAAACTCTTCTACTATCTTTTTTGCATTTAAAAAGTATTGAAACAATACATTTTATTAAAATATAATTGAATCATTTTTAATAAATTCCAGGCATAACTTTTGATAAATTTTAATGCAAAAAATGATTCACTTGAAAGAGGAATTAATTTTTTAATTTTAAAATTGAAAAAATAATGTTAATGTAATTAATTTTATTTACATTAATTAAATATTTAAATCAAAATGTAGTTAATAGTGGTCTCGCATTTTATTTAGTTATACATTCAAAATAAACATATATTAATTTAAAATAAGATTTATCATAAAAACATTTGCATATTTTTTCGACTTTTTAACTTTTCCTATACTTTACCAAAGGGTGGCTCCGTGGGTGAGGTGGAGGTCTCCCTATGGTCATGTATAAGGGAAGTTTACAAAGTTTATTACATTTTATAATGAATTAGTAAAATATGTTGTACTAAATATTCATGAAAAATGGTTTCTTTTATTTATTTTAAATGGGGAAAAATAAAAGAAATTCTGCTGCACTAGTCACTTCATTTTGCATAGAAACTTTAATTGATTTAAATACAATAAATTAAATAAAAACTATATTTCTGAAATTGAAAAAAATAACGTTAAAACAATTATTGCATTAATAATAATCAATGCAATTAATGAAAAGTTATATAATTATGTTTTAATAGAATATAATGTTACATTCTTTAAATACAAAGAGAATATCGTATAAATATGCATTATTTTAGATATTTTTTTATCAAGAAATTATATTTATTTATATTTTGAACTATTTTAAGCAATGAAATTTAATTTAACATTATTTCCTTGGGTTTTTATATTAAGTATCTATTGCCATTATTTTTTTTGAGATATTGTTGCAGTATCGGTGGCCGGCCATGCACTGTACTGGATCTACTACTGTTGGCAGTCTTAACTTACACACATAAATGTGGCACTACGTTCTTTTTCATGGGGGAAAGCATGCAAGCCTACACTTTTGAGAAACTTTACACTTGGATTTTGTGAATATCCAAAAGTAGTAAGGTTACTGAAAAGTGTGAGAACAAATTACATGTGCAAATTACTCACAAGTGTTACCTTGTGAATTACCTCCTTTTCTTCCGTCCTCGTCCCATTCCTTGCTTCTTGAGTAAGCATGTCCATTCACTTCCCATAGTCACTGCTACAAAGCTTTTTTCCTTTCCATGAAAGGTCAATTAAACCCTCCCCTTCCCCTATCCCTTATTCCTTTCATTTTTTTGCCCTGTCTACTGTAAGATTGATCGTGGTTGCTGGGACACCACCTGGATTGTTTTAGTAGCTTGTTTTGTATATTTTTTTGTTGTATGTAGAGCAGCTGCAATGACATCAATTACTAATTTAGGTTACTGGAGCGCCACACTTTTATTTTTGCATGCGACTCCCAGGACTCCGCGTTCTTTGTTTATTTGGCGGCTGCCTGAGCCACGCCCTTTATGTATTGGTGGCTGCTCAGGCACCACATTCTCCATGGCGGCTGCCTGGGATACCATGTTTTCTATATATATCTGGGGGGTGGGGGGGGGTGGCATAATGGCCAGAGTTGCCAACTTTGGATTTGGGGAACAAGGTTTGAGTCTTGACATTGGCTCTACATCCTGTGGTTCTGGTCATATCACTTAATATATTTAATATCCCTAGGCCTACCAAAAATGAATGTATCCTTGTTTATTGTAACTTGTGCTCATGTAAAGTGCTCCAATACCTTTGAGATGAGTTTGCACTATAAAAACACCGCAACAACAAAAAATAAATCTTCAGAGTGGATGCCATATATGTTTCTTACAAACTCCAGTTACTCAGGCGCCCATACAGGTTTTTGTGGCGGCTGCAGGGGGGCAGTTGGCCCAGCAGCTGCTTGAATGCTTTCATATAGCTATAGTGTTTGGCTCACTGGGTGCCACAGGTTTGGCTTTGAAAGCGGCTGCCGGGGCACCTTGCACTAACCAAATCTAGCACCTGCAAAGACTGTGAAAAAAAGGGATACCGCTCTTAAAGATGGAGGTTTAAAACATGCTTGAGAAGGTCAGCTGACCTGCTGCTGCTGTCTGTGGATGGAAGAGGTTAGTGATACCCCACCCATTTCTTCCCCTTTTAGCCTTTCTGTAGTGTCTTTTGTCTTCCTGCAGCTTTATTTTTAACTCTGGGATTTTATGAAGCAGGAGTCCTGTGTGAGTTAAATTATATACCCTATTTGGGAGGAGTTATAAGATTTTAATCCTATATTTTCCTATTTTTGTACAGGCAGTGGTCGGATCTTCCTGGTTGAGGACCCCTGCAGTATATTTGATTTCCCTTCTTCCCATTCTTCTGTCTCCATTTTTACTTGCGGGGTAGCCATTGTGAAGCACTCTCATAAGACTCATAAGGGATCCCCGGACAGACTCCTACACGGTGTTTGATAAGGAAGTCATAGGCGACCTTCTTCTGTTTCGAATCTTGCATCAGAGAGATTGTCAAGAAATTGGCGGAACGCATATCATAAACATGGTGCTAAAAGTCCATCTCTGATCTTTCCTGGTTTCTAAGCTGGTTCATTTTGATCTGTTTTCTCTCCTTCTTCAGTGTCTTCTTGGGCCGCTCTTTGATGAGGATACAGTGGCTTTTCCATCAGATGCCTCTGTAGCCGGAAATATATATTAAAGGTTGACTTGGAGCCAGTTTTCTCTTATATCTCTTCCAACCTCAAGTTTTCACTTGCTGAGGATCAGCCCAGTATAAGTGGGAATTGGTTCAGACAGTTCCAGAGGCCGTCAGTTCCAAAGCTACCAGTCATCCTTCCTATACTGAGCCTTTTGAGGCGGGAATATAGAGACCCGGAGAAAATCTCAGAATCATGGTCCATGGGGAGATTGTATCCTTAGATGAAGGGGGAAATTGAGTTGCCTCAGGTTATCACTCATCCTTACCAACTTCAGTGGAGAATCTTCTCTGCTAACAGAGGATGTGACTTTAAATGACCTGGTGAACAAGGAGGTAGAGGCCGCCTCAGTATGAGCTCATGTTGGTCTCAGCCTTGCAATAAGGTCAGAAATATATGCTGCGTAGACTTCCCAATCTTTAGTTAAAAACTTCCAGGCCATCTAAGAGGGTGAGGACTTTTTTCAGTTATTAGATCGCATGGAGGTGCAGGCAAAAGTTTATTTTAGACAAGACCTTTGGGATCCGCCAGTTCTGTAGCTATGAGAAGACATTTGCATTCGAGAGGTAGGAAGGTGGAAGCAGTACAAAATAATTGCCTGTTGAGAATACCATTTTGAGGTCCCCGGCTCTGTGGTGAGGAGTTATAGGAGGTTCTTAGGAAATCTTTAAGAACCAAAAATAACTGTAGCCATTCTGCCACTAACAGAAGTCCTGAAAAGGAAGCATGATAGGTCCTGTCCTCAGCGTAAGAGTTCTCAAACTACTAGTGCCTCCTGCTTGTCTGGTACTAAAGGGATTTTGAAACACGCCTCCTTATTATGGCAGGTCTCCCCCGCTTCCTGTGGGAGGTCATCGGCTGCAAATCACGAAATATGGAAGAGATGGATTTTTGTCAATTGTGTCCTTCAAGTTGTTTCTCAGGGCTATGTTTGGAGGATTCTTCACAGTTTTAAGACCACACTTTGTGCACTTTGGCCCATGGTGAGGATAAGGAAAGTAGACTTGAATGAAAGCATTACTTCGCTGCAAAACAGCCATAATCGAGGTTCCCACTCGAGAAAGAGGTTATGGCTGCTATTTAAGTGTATTCCTTGACAGGAAAGCCTCAGGTGACTATTGAATTATCATAGACCTTTGGTTCTTGAACACATTCATTCCAATGACCCATTTTAAGATGAACACATTGCAGCAGGTCATTCCCTAGTTTCTCCGGGGGATTTTGTAATGTAGGTCGACCTTCACGACGCTTACATTTATGTCACTGTGGCTCCAGACTCACAGAGATTTCTCAGATTTTCAATAGGGAATTGCGACAGGCAACTCCAGGTGCTTCCATTTGGACTGAAGTCCTCTACTCTGGCCTTTAAAATGTATTTTTTCTCCAGTGGTAGGTCTCCTGGATTATTACCATATTATAGTCCAGCTGTACCTAGCAGATCTGCTCATCCAGAAGCCCTTTCAGCAAAAAGCCCTAGAGGATGTAAGTAGGACAGTGAAATCTCTTGAGGAGTTTACGGGCCCGATTCAAAGAACTAACTTAAGAGCTCCCTTTTCCATAGATGGAGGGGATAATCACCAGTGAAGATCATGTTTGTCTTGAGGAGACACTTGAACCTGGAGTTCGTTATCTTCTTTACAATCTTCTACGGCCCACCTGAAGGAACAATCTGGGTTGGGTCACGTAGATAACCGTGTTGCAATGCTGTGTGTAGATCACCAGTTTGGCACATTTTCTCCTTCCCTCAAGGAGTAGGTGCACCTCATTTGCTCTTGGTTGTAGATCAATCTTCAGAGCTCATGAGCTGTGCATATTCAAGGGGCTCTGAATTCTCATGCAGATTATTCATGTCAAGTATTTCCCTCCTCTCAGGAGATTGTGTTAGATCCCCAGTTTTTCAGCAACATTTGCAAGAGATGGGAATTCCAGAAGTGGACCTGTTTGCCTACCCCCTGAACTCCCTAGTACCTCAATTCTTTTTGAGGTTTCAGACTCCAGGAGGCATTAGGGACGGATACCCTGATGAGTCATAGACCATGAGGCCTCCTATTCGCTTTCCTCCATACCCTTAATCCCAGGAGTCTTGGCAAGGCTGGTGAGGGAATAAGCAGAAGTCATCATGATTCTTACCCTTTGGGTTCAGAGACTTTTGTTCCCTTTATTTAATTTCCAATCTCTGGGAAAGAAGTGGCTGCTTCTGCTGACTCCATCTGCCCTGAGCTACCCTGCTCTTCTGTTGTAGACTGTGACCTCCTAAATG
Organism: Lissotriton helveticus; assembly: GCF_964261635.1. Lineage (NCBI taxonomy): Eukaryota > Metazoa > Chordata > Amphibia > Caudata > Salamandridae > Lissotriton > Lissotriton helveticus. The sequence goes on along the minus strand of NC_136072.1, from coordinate 1,141,060,353 downwards.
AGAATCTCTCTTTATCATTTCCCATTCTTTCCCTATACTCATCAAGGAGGTCATCCACCAATAGATCCTATGGCATCCTTCATAGGACCTCCCCTTGGTCCTTTCTCAGCTACAGAAGAAGAACCTGTATGAACCATGCGAGGAAGATTCTGTGGAATACCTCACACTGAAAGGGTTCTTCTTGGTAGCTATCACCGCTAGGCCTGGGCGGTGAACTCTGTTCCATTGGCAGAGTTTTACTCACTCTGCTGTCAAGTTGGTGAGTGTGAGCGAGGAAAATCCACCTGCCGGTGAGATTTCTCAATGCGGGCAGACATATTTCTCAACGTGAGCGGACGTGGATGGTTGTGACCGCTCACATTGAGAAATCCTTCTGTTTGCGTTGAGAAAGCTGCCGCTCGAGTAGAAAATCTACTCAAGATGCAGAAAAGAAGCAGCGCCCTTTTGCGCTGCCCATGATGCCATTCATGCTGATTTTACAGCACGCGACAAACATCAGACGCTGAAAATCAACGCGAACGGGGTGACCAAATGCACCCTGCCGCTTACAGGGCTCCACGTAGTGCAGCATAGTTTTTTGGTCACTTTGCGGATTTCCACATACTGGAACTCCGCCCAGGCCTAATCACCACCACAATACCACTAGGGAAGCTCAATAATCTGAAATGCTGTCACCCTTATTTGAGAATATTCAATGATTGGGTAATTCTGTCTTTTGATCCTAGGTTCTTGCCGAAAATAAAGCCGGCAATCCACAGGGACAAGTAGATAGTTCTGCCTGTGCTACAGCAGGGAGCTACTGAGTCTAACCACCTTGGTGCAACTTTTGGACGTAATTAGAAGAACCCCTGATATTTACCTCTCTAGATCATGTGAATTTAGACATTTTGATAGCCTCTTTATATTGTTTGGCCCTGTGAAGAAGGGAGAAAATTCTTCTTCCTGCAACCTAGCCAAATGGGTGAAAACGGTCATCTCTTCAGCTTATCTGTCAGAGAGTAAAGACATACCAGGAGCGATAAAAGCCCACTGTACCAGAGAGATGGCGGCTTTGTTGGCTGATTCGACCGAGTTTCTGTTAGGGACATATGCAGAGCTGCAACCTGGTCTTCTTTTCTACCTTTGTCTCTTATTACAGATTTAGGGCCAGCTTACAAGTACTATGGTCCATTGGACCGCCGTACCCATGGTGGTGGTCCGATGACTACCACACTGCGGGACCGCCTGCAGTACAATGCTTGTGGCTATCGGATCGCCACGAAACCACCGCCACCGCCGGGATGAAGGATCCCGCTAGGCTGGCGGTGTTTCATTGGCAGGAATATGTTGGCGGTGCCACAGTCGACACCGCTGAGGATATTCCAAGTTGCCATTTCACCACCCTTTTCATGGTGGAAAACCCTCCATGAAAAGGGTGGCAGAATGGCAACAAAGTGGGCCCTTACAGGGCCCCTGCCAGATTTGTAACTGGGGTTTCATGCATGGATTTGTACCTGCCCCTTCCTGCCTGGTGTGGCATGCATGCCACACCATACAGGATGGCGCAGTCAGCGCTCTGAGAGCGGCGGACTGCCTGTTAGGCTCCTTTCTGAGCCTGACAGACTGCCGCTCCCAGGCTGAACACATTCATTCCAATGACCCATTTTAAGATGAACACATTGCAGCAGGTCATTCCCTAGTTTCTCCGGGGGATTTTGTAATGTAGGTCGACCTTCACGACGCTTACCTTTATGTCACTGTGGCTCCAGACTCTCAGAGATTTCTCATATTTTCAATAGGGAATTGCGACAGGCAACTCCAGGTGCTTCCATTTGGACTGAAGTCCTCTACTCGGGCCTTTAAAATGTATTTTTTCTCCAGTGGTAGGTCTCCTGGATTATTACCATATTATAGTCCAGCTGTACCTAGCAGATCTGCTCATCCAGAAGCCCTTTCAGCAAAAAGCCCTAGAGGATGTAAGTAGGACAGTGAAATCTCTTGAGGAGTTTACGGGCCCGATTCAAAGAACTAACTTAAGAGCTCCCTTTTCCATAGATGGAGGGGATAATCACCAGTGAAGATCATGTTTGTCTTGAGGAGACACTTGAACCTGGAGTTCGTTATCTTCTTTACAATCTTCTACGGCCCACCTGAAGGAACAATATTTATATTTATTTTATTTATTTTATTTATTTATTTATTAATCTTATAGAGCGCGACAGCTACCCGTGAGGGTTTCCCGGCGCTAATTGACAGTGAACAACATAATTGATCCTGAGGAAAAAATTATTGGGCAAAAAACCAGGTCTTTAAGGCTTTTCGGAAGCGGAGATGGCACTGCTCCATTCGTAGGTCCAGGGGAAGAGAATTCCAGAGTTTGGGTCCCAGTACAGCAAAGGAACGGCCACCTACTCTTGAACAATCTGGGTTGGGTCACGTAGATAACCGTGTTGCAATGCTGTGTGTAGATCACCAGTTTGGCACATGTTCTCCTTCCCTCAAGGAGTAGGTGCACCTCATTTGCTCTTGGTTGTAGATCAATCTTCAGAGCTCATGAGCTGTGCATATTCAAGGGGCTCTGAATTCTCATGCAGATTATTCATGTCAAGTATTTCCCTCCTCTCAGGAGATTGTGTTAGATCCCCAGTTTTTCAGCAACATTTGCAAGAGATGGGAATTCCAGAAGTGGACCTGTTTGCCTACCCCCTGAACTCCCTAGTACCTCAATTCTTTTTGAGGTTTCAGACTCCAGGAGGCATTAGGGACGGATACCCTGATGAGTCATAGACCATGAGGCCTCCTATTCGCTTTCCTCCATACCCTTAATCCCAGGAGTCTTGGCTGCCGATCAGAAACCGCACAAAGTTTAAGGCCTTGTGCATTATTTACAAAACATTGAACAATACTGGACCTGACTTTTTAAAGAAATCCATCAATGTTTACAAACCCACTCGATCCTTACGCTCTGCAGCATCTCAGTCACTTGACATCCCACGTACCAAGAAAGCAACATGGGGCGATAAACGCTTCACAGTTGCTGCCCCTAAATTGTGGAACAAGCTCCCCCCTCATATTAAATTAAGCCCCTCCTTATTTATATTTCGGAAACAACTTAAAACGTGGCTTTTTAACCAGTAAGCCTTGTAGGAACCCTCTGCAATCTTAATGAACTCTAGCGCCGAGACACCGGAAGGTATTTGTGCGCTCTAGAAATTTTATAAATAAATAAAAAGGCTGGTGAGGGAATAAGCAGAAGTCATCATGATTCTTACCCTTTGGGTTCAGAGACTTTTGTTCCCTTTATTTAATTTCCAATCTCTGGGAAAGAAGTGGCTGCTTCTGCTGACTCCATCTGCCCTGAGCTACCCTGCTCTTCTGTTGTAGACTGTGACCTCCTAAATGAGAATCTCTCTTTATCATTTCCCATTCTTTCCCTATACTCATCAAGGAGTTCATCCACCAATAGATCCTATGGCATCCTTCATAGGACCTCCCCTTGGTTCTTTCTCAGCTACAGAAGAAGAACCTGTATGAACCATGAGAGGAAGATTCTGTGGAATACCTCACACTGAAAGGGTTCTTCTTGGTAGCTATCACCGCTAGGCCTGGGCGGTGAACTCTGTTCCATTGGCAGAGTTTTACTCACTCTGCTGTCAAGTTGGTGAGTGTGAGCGAGGAAAATCCACCTGCCGGTGAGATTTCTCAATGCGGGCAGACAGATTTCTCAACGTGAGCGGACGTGGATGGTTGTGACCGCTCACATTGAGAAATCCTTCTGTTTGCGTTGAGAAAGCTGCCGCTCAAGTAGAAAATCTACTCAAGATGCAGAAAAGAAGCAGCGCCCTTTTGCGCTGCCCATGATGCCATTCATGCTGATTTTACAGCACGCGACAAACACCAGACGCTGAAAATCAACGCGAACGGGGTGACCAAATGCACCCTGCCGCTTACAGGGCTCCACGTAGTGCAGCATAGTTTTTTGGTCTCTTTGCGGAGTTCCCCATAGCGGAACTCCACCCAGGCCTAATCACCACCACAATACGACTAGGGAAGCTCAATAATCTGATATGCTGTCACCCTTATTTGAGAATATTCAATGATAGGGTAATTCTGTCACTTGATCCTAGGTTCTTGCCGAAAATAAATCCGGCAATCCACAGGGACCAGTAGACCCTGCTACAGCAGGGAGCTACTGAGTCTAACCCCCTTGATGCAACTTTTGGACATACTTAGAAGAACCCCTGATATTTACCTGTCTAGATCATGTGAATTTAGATATCCTGATAGGGAAACAACCTTTACAACGCAACTTTTACAACGAACTACCATTACAACGCAAAAACTTTTACAACGCATGCCATTACAACGCAGGATTTTACAACGCAAGTACCTTTACAACGCATACCATTACAACGTAAGTATTGGTAAGTATATAAATATTTTTAAAATATTATATGTTTGGGTTTTTGGTAAAGGGGTATTTTTAGGGTTCAGGGTCAGTTTTCAGTTTTTGGGTAAAGGGGTATTTTTAGGGTTCAGGGTCAGTTTTCAGTTTTTGAGTAAAGGGGTATTTTTAGGGTTCAGGGTCAGTTTTCAGTTTTTGGGTAAAGGGGTATTTTTAGGGTTCAGGGTCAGTTTTCAGTTTTTGGGTAAAGGGGTATTTTTAGGGTTCAGGGTCAGTTTTCAGTTTTTGGGTAAAGGGGTATTTTTAGGGTTCAGGGTCAGTTTTCAGTTTTTGGGTAAAGGGGTATTTTTAGGGTTCAGGGTCAGTTTTCAGTTTTTGGGTAAAGGGGTATTTTTAGGGTTCAGGGACAGTTTTCAGTTTTTGGGTAAAGGGGTATTTTTAGGGTTCAGGGTCAGTTTTGGGTTTTTGGGCAAAGGGGTATTTTTAGGGTTCAGGGACAGTTTTGGGTTTTTGGGGTACAGGGTTAATTTGTAAAAATAATATAAAATTATATTTAAATTAAATTAATTAAATGTAATTAAATAAAAATTAATTATATTTTAATAATTTAAATTAATTTAAATTAAAAAAAATATTTTTAGGGTTCAGGGTCAGTTTTGGGTTTTTGGGGTACAGGGTTAATTTGTAAAAATAAATTAAAATTATATTTAAATTAAATTAATTAAATAAAATTAAATAAAATTTAATTATATTTTAATAATTTAAAATAATTTATATTAAAAAAAATATTATATACTTACCAATATTTACGTTGTAATGGTATGCGTTGTAAAGGTACTTGCGTTGTAAAATCTTGCGTTGTAATGGTATGCGTTGTAAAAGTTTTTGCGTTGTAAAAAATTCGTTGTAATGGTAGTCGTTGTAAAAGTATGCGTTGTAACGTCATACATCCATTTTGATAGCCTCTTTATGCATTTTGACCCTGTGAAGAAGGGAGAAAAATCTTCTTCCTCCAACCTAGCCAAATGGGTGAAAACGGTTATCTTTTCAGCTTATCTGGCAGAGAGTAAAGACATACCAGGAGCGATAAAGGCCCACTGTACCAGAGAGATGGTGGCTTTGTGGGCCGATTTGACCGGAGTTTCTGTTAGGGACATATGCAGAGCAGCAACGTGGTCTTCTTTTCTACCTTTGTCTCTTATTACAGATTTGGGGTTAGATTACAAGTTCTATGGTCCATTGGACCGCTGTACCCATGGTGGTGGTCCGATGACTACCACACTGCGGGACCGCCTGCAGTACTATGCTTGTAGCTATCGGATCGCCACGAGATCACCGCCACCGCCGGGATGAAGGATCCCGCTAGGCCGGCGGGTTTCATTGGCAGGAATATGTTGGCGGTGCCACAGTCGACACCGCTGAGGATATTCCGAGTTGCCGTTTCACCACCTTTTTCATGGTGGAAAACCCTCCATGAAAAGGGTGGCAGAATGGAAACAAAGTGGGCCCTTACAGGGCCCCTGGCAGATTTGTAACTGGGGTTTCATGCATGGATTTGTACCTGTCCCCTGCCTGGTGTGGCATGCATGCCACACCATGTGGGATGGTGCAGTCAGCGCTCTGAGAGCGGCGGACTGCCTGTTAGGCTCCTTTCTGAGCCTGACAGACCGCCGCTCCCAGGCTGACGCCGGACCACCTGCCCGACCAGGAAAAAACTCCTGACCTGGCGGGCAGTGCACCACGCGTTTGGCAGTCTCACAGTGGACAGCGTGTTGCACCATCCGCTGTGGGACCGCCAAACTTGTAATTAGTCCCTAAATGTTGCTCAGTGTTCAGAACAGTCTTTTGGCTCGCAGATACATGCAAGGGTTATATGCAAAAAAGCCCTATTTTTTCTGTTCCTTTACCTTCTTGCATGGTGAGGTGTTTGTTTAAATTCCATTGGCAGTTTTTGGTGTGGGAAGTAGAAGGGGGTTCAACTTGCAATGTTAAGAGATGTTTGGGATTAAATGGCAATACATTCTTCCCTCATGTTTGTGATCTTGAGTATTCTTTATAGGGTTGATGAAAGGGGGTTGCTTTGGCATACCTCAAGAAGTAAGGAACGGCACACTGACAGAAGTAGAAGAGGGAATGCTTGGATTACTTACCCTAATCTTCTTTACTCCTATCCTATTCTTCCTTACTTATCCCATTATTTCTGACCCTCCTGTCCCGCCCTGCTCTTTCATCAGCCCTTTTTCTGGGCCTAATATGAAAAAAGGCAGCGATAGGGAAAGTGGGGGTTGTCATAAAACAAGGGAAAACGGCTTACAGTAGTGACTGCTGGGAAGCGAATGGGCACGGTCACTCAAGAAGTAAAAAATAGGACGAATAAGGAACAAAATGAGTAATGAAGATTACCGGTAAGTAATCCGAGCAATGTCAGTGCTTAATTTGTAGAAAGGTAAGTACCAAGGCCCTTGTCAGTAGTCCAAGGTAGCTCCCACCTCCTATTGCCCCTGCCAGCGCTACCAATAGCAGCAACAATGCAGCTACTAACCATCTCAATCCTAAGTGTGGTTTCCAGACTATTTCAGGCCCCCAAAAATATAGGAATGGCTTGGTCGGCAGGTATAAGTCATTTTTAAGCATGTTGAACTAATAATCAGTCGCTGTTGTGCTCATCTCTAAATTAGACAAATAGTGCCACCATGTGGCAGACTGTTATAAGTGCCGGTATTGACAATTAAGTGCCATACCGAGCACCGGAAACCACTGGCTCAAATTGAGCACTGGTGAGCATTTGACTCCATCACATACTTGCAGGTTTTTTTCATTCCTGCTTTCTTTGTCACCGTTTTTCTACATTTTGTTGGTCCTTCTTGATCTTTTGCCTTTCCCTCTCTTGGTCTAAGTATAATACTAAAAAATGAGTCCCACTCCTCTAAAATTCCTGTCCATACCCACCACCCGCAACCACGGCACACATTTCAGCACTGATCTGTTACTGCTGCATTACTCAACACTTCTGGAGCCTCTGCTCCTTCCATTTTTCCTAGACAATGTAATAAGCTCTGCTTCTTAAAGTTGTTGAGATGGGGGATGCCTCACAAAATGCGAAGCCTGGTGTACATCATGAGGCCCCTCATCCCTTAAGAAAGGAAACAATTCCTATAATATTCCCTGCCTGCCTGTGTATATGATCACGCTGTTTTGTCATACGTATTTGTTAGAAACAAAGTGGCATATTTACAAGCCCTCACCGCCACCAAAGCATCACTTTTATTGACGCTCCTGTGGCGCAGTGCTATTTTTCATATTTACAAGGAGGCGCTAAGCCACTTTGTGTGGCTTAATGCCACCTTGTAAATATGCCCTTTTCTGCCGTAGTCCTCTACGGCAAAAGAGCGTGCATTGGGTGTTGCTGTCGGTGTTCCACCGTAGCAACCATTACTTTTCGACATTGCCCCAGATTTACAAGGCTGAGGCAGAGCCAAAAACTAATGCTTTGGAATACCAGGCGTTAAAATGGTGATACGATTATATGTGTGTTGCATTTTGCAGAACACTTAGAAGGTGCAAATCACCATTATTGATTGTTTCTGTGCAGGAAGGTGTCTTCCTGCATATAAACAATCGTCCCTGCAGAGCAGGCATCCTTGCAAGATGGAGCAGGGTGCCTGAGCTCGTGCTAGGCAGATTTTTTGCCCCATTGCTAGGGGAAGCACAGGGGTTCGCCGTATTCTTGTAAATATGGTGCATCCCTCCATTCTCAAAGTATCCAAAAGTGTCACTGCCAAATTTGGAATCAGCTCCGCGCTCTGACATTTTATTGTAAATATGCCCCCCATTCATTTAACAAGAACCAGCTGCAAGGGGTTAAAACTATGCACTGAGATAAAGTCACACTGAGCAGCAGGTCTCAAATCAGATGTATTCACAATAGCGCAGAATGTGACCTTTCACTATAGTAATAATTTGTTGCATGTGTGTTTATTAGTGAACTTGCTCTAAATGTTTTATTGCACCACCTATCACTGGCATGAAATAAAGAGACATACACACACACACGCTCTTTTTCACACACAATTTCTCTCTCTCACACACACACACACTCTCTCTCTCATACACACTCTCTCCATCTCTCTCACACTCACACACACTCTCTCTCACACACATACTCTTTCTCTCTCTCTCCCACATGCACACACTCTCTCACACACACACTCTCTCTCTCTTACCCACACACACACACTCTCTCTCTCTCTCTCTCTCTCACATACACTCTCTCTCTAAGACTCACACACATGCACTCTCTCTCTCACTCTCACACACACGCACTCTGTCTCTCACACACACACACACACACACACTCTCTTTCACACACACACGCTCTCTCTCTCACACACACCCACTCCCTCTCTCACTCACACACGCTCTCTATCTCACACACACACCCACTCTCTCTCTCTCACACACACACACTCTCTCTCTCCCTCTCACACAGACGCTCTCTCTCTCTCTCACACACACCCACTCTCTCTCCCACACACACGCTCTCTATCTCACACACACACACACTCTCTCTCTCCCTCTCACACACTCTCTCTCTCACACACACACACTCTCTCTCTCCCACTCACACACACGCTCTCTCTCTCTCTCTCACACACACACACTCTCTCTCTCACACACACACTCTCACATACACACACCTGCATAGTGCACAAGTATACAGATCATAACAGCCAAGAAACTCTCAGAAGGATTTGCAAGGCCGGTCTGCCAGACATTCTTCCATGATTGATTTGAAAGGTTGCACTTGTAGAGATTATGCCCACCAAGAAAAAATGAAAACACTAAATGCACTTGAAAAATAAGGCGCACTTTCACATGTGTGTGTTTTACCAAGTACATTATAGCTACTATTAGCTTCAAGAACACACAGGCATTGCTGAGCAATGCTGAAATATCATATTTTACAATTGTTTTGAATTACAAAACTAAACTTTGATATCTAGAGGAAAGCAGATAAAAATGTGAAATTCACTTATTGTAGCCCTTTTTTTTCTTTCGGAATATTCAGCATGTAAGGGTCAAGGATGGCGTATCTTCGGATGGTGGTGGGGTGAACATCACATCAAGCTTCTACACTGTAACCTCGGAGCAAGAAGACCTAGGTGCAAATCTGGACAAATATTGTGATCATGGACAAGGTATTGTCTGCATTTTCTCAGTTCACCTATCTGCCACAAGAGTGTGCACCTAAAAGCAATTAGTTTCAAGTATACGTTAGCCAAGAAAAATGTATTATTTCATATCGAAGCAAAGTCAGCTTCCTGCACTGATCTCCAGTGGTCAGATTCCAGAAGATGGTGGATCAGACTTTCTAAAAAATGTCACTCCACAAACTGTAACTTCTTAGCATCAAATGATCAGGTGTTCCAGTTCTCGAATGTAAAGGTACCTTGTTTACCAACCTTGTAAGGATGGAAGAATGAGCTGACCCTGCTGGGATTGGAGCTTGAGACCAGCAGGTACCTCCATGCTTATGAAGCTTTTACTACAAATGTAATAAAATTACATTTTTATTTTTAAGAATTACAAATATCTGATTGTCAAACTGGTTTTACGTTCTATCGTAACCACCATATTTTCACAAAGTGCCTGGGATTGGGAATCAGCATGGCCAGGCTTGTTTGACAGACAATGAAAGTAAGGGAATATTTCACAAAAAGCCCTTTCAAAACCTATGGCTTTTTATGAGATTTACATGAAAACAGTGGTGTGAATTGCCCTGTTTGGCACTGTGTTATCAAACCTTACAAGGGCGGGACGCCCAAACCTCACAGATGACATACAGATACTTTGCTTGGTGCAATTCGGAGCTGGAATATATAGTCCAACTTTCAGAGACCAACTTTTATGTTATCTTATATTTTTTATAGCACTTCTTGGTATGAATTAATGAATGAATGAATAAATGAATGAAGGTGTTTTGTAGAGCAAGCAGTCACTCCAAAGAGTGGCCCGTGCTAAAGAATTTGAAGTTCATTCATCCTCTGCCACTGCTTTAGCACAGTGAGAAAAGCCATGTCTTGAGCTATTTCTGGAATAACAATTTGGAACAAAGGGACAGAGGTTCCAGAGGTAGCTGATTCCAAGCCTTAGCTGCCCAAAAAAGAGATAGAGTGGTCCCCTTTCCTGACCGCCTAGCCCATGGCCCTACTGCCAGGGCAGCCGTGGCTGTATGAAGTGTTCTGAATAGGCGATACAACTCAAATCTTGCAGAGAGTGCCTTTCTAAAAAGACTCTGATCTCTTGTGCACAGCAGACCTGTCCAGAAGGAAAACAACTTTAAATACTAAGTGGTCTGCCCGCGGTACCAAGACATGGAGTACCTCTTTACCCGCGCTCACGGCCCAAGTTCCAGTGGCCCCCGATCCAGCAATGGTTCTCTAGCAATTCAGAGCAAGAGTCCACCATGGATTGATCCCTTTTGAATTCCACCGTGACACCTGCAGCCTCTGCAAGTCAACCACCCGAACCACGACGTGCACTGGTAAGCTGATTTCCGACACCAAATGACAACCAGGAGCCTCTGGGCCTTGGGGGATCATATGATGGTGTCCCGAAGCTCCAGCACAACTGAACTTACCTGTGTAGCTGTAGGTTTCTTTCAATGGGTCTCCTGGCCTGAGCCTGCAGCCTTTTTTCAACTTTGAGATTTTCTATTTGATTGCATCGGGCGCCCGGCGCTGTGTTGGCCCTCTGCACCCAGCCGCCCCTGTGCCGCTGAGGGTGTAAGTTTGGTTCTGCCTTGTGTCCACCCAGTGCTTAACTTAACCCTCAGAGACTAGGTTCCAAAACCATGCTACTTACCTGCACGTAGTACCACTTTGATTGCCCTTTCTCTGTGGGATAACAATAGAACCAGGTCCCAAGTTTGACCTCTGCACCCGGTCGCCCCCGTGGTGCAGTTTTTTCACTAACCTGAACCTTGCCTGGTACTGATCCATCATACAAAAGCTCAATAATGTACATCATTTACTTGCCTGCATATTGCTGATTGTGTTTCCTTCCATAGGAGAAGACTGCATTAATTGAAAAATGCACTGTGACCACTTTTTACATTGAAAACCAGTGATATTGCAAAACTTATTTCAATGCAACCAAGTTTCTTTGGTTCTACGAAATAAATATATAAAAAGTAATATTTTTACAAACCATTGGTCTCGGATTTAGTCATGAAATGTGTGTGCTCATTTGGCAGTCTCTCAGTGGACAGCGTGTTGCACCATCCGCTGTGGGACCGCCAAACTTGTAATTAGTCCCTAAATGTTGCTCAGTGTTCAGAACAGTCTTTTGGCTTGCAGATACATGCAAGGGTTCTATGCACAAAAGCCATATTTTTTTCTGTTCCTTTACCTTCTTGCATGGTGAGGTGTTTGTTTAAATTCCATTGGCAGTTTTTGGTGTGGGAACTAGAAGGGGGTTCAACTTGTAATGTTAAGAGATGTTTGGGATTAAATGGCAATACATTCTTCCCTCATGTTTGTGATCTTGAGTATTCTTTATAGGGTTGATGAAAGGGGGTTGCTTTGGCATACCTGAAGAAGTAAGGAACGGCACACGGACAGAAGTAGAAGAGGGAATGCTTGGATTACTTACCCTAATCTTCTTTACTCCTATTCTTCCTTACTTATCCCATTATTTCTGACCCTCCCGTCCCACCCTGCTCTTTCATCAGCCCTTTTTCTGGGCCTAATATGAAAGAAGGCAGCAATAGGGAAAGTGGAGGGTGTCATAAAACAAGGGAAAACAGCGTTACAGTAGTGACTGCTGGGAAGCGAATGGGCACGGTCACTCAAGAAGTAAAAAATAGGACGAATAAGGAACAAAATGAGTAATGAAGATTACCGGTAAGTAATCCGAGCAATGTCAGTGCTTAATTTGTAGAAAGATAAGTACCAAGGCCCTTGTCCGTAGTCCAAGGTAGCTCTAGTTCAAGTTCAAGTTCGGGCATTTATATAGCGCACTACTCACCCAGAGGGTCTCAAGGCGCTTGAGGGAGGGTGGGTGCATTACATATCGAATAGCCAGGTTTTTAGTTGCTTTCTGAAGGAGAGGTGGTTCTGTGTAAGTCGAAGGTGAGTGGGGAGAGAATTCCAGGTCTTGGCTGCTAAGTAGGAGAAGGATCTTCCTCCCATGGTGGATCTGCGAATGCGCGGAATTGCGGCGAGGGCTTGATTGGATGATCGTAGTTGGCGGGTGGGTGTGTAGAAGGACAGTCGTGTGTTGAGGCATTCAGGTCCTAGGACGTAGAGGGCCTTGTGTGCGTGGGTTAGGAGACGGAACGTTATTCTCTTGTTGACGGGGAGCCAGTGGAGATCCTTCAGGTGACCGGAAATGTGAGCCTGACGGGGGATGTCCAGTATGATTCTGGCTGAGGCGTTTTGGATGCGTTGGAGTTTTTTCTGTAGTTTGGCAGTGGTTCCGGCGTAAAGAGTATTTCCATAATCCAATCGGCTGGTGATCAGTGCGTGGGTGACTGTCTTTCTTGTTTCGGTGGGGATCCAGCGGAAGATTTTTTTGAGCATGCGTAAGATGTTGAAGCATGAAGATGAGACGGCGTTGACTTGTCTGGTCATCGAGAGGGAGGAGTCTAGGATGAAGCCGAGGTTACGAGCATGATCTGTAGGTATGGGTGCTGTACCCAGGGTCGGTGGCCACCATGAGTCGTCCAAGGCAGAGGGGGATGATCCTAGGATGAGGACTTCCGTTTTGTCCGAGTTTAGTTTTAGACGGCTGTTCTTCATCCATTCGGCTACTTCTTTCATTCCTTCGTGTAGATTGGTTTTGGCGGTGTTTGGGTCTTTGGTAAGGGAGAGGATCAGCTGGGTGTCGTCTGCGTAGGAGATGATGTTGAGGTTGTGTTGGCGCGCGATGGATGCGAGGGGACTCATGTATACGTTGAAGAGGGTGGGGCTGAGTGAAGATCCTTGTGGTACACCACAGGTGACTTCAGTGGCCTCTGATTTGAAAGGGGGGAGGCGGACTCTCTGGGTTCTCCCTGCGAGGAACGAGATGATCCAGTCCAAAGCTTTTCCTTGTATTCCGACGTTGTTGAGGCGATGGATGAGGGTGCTATGACATACTGTGTCGAAGGCGGCGGAGAGGTCGAGTAGGATGAGGGCAACTGTTTCTCCGTTGTCCAGTAGCGTTCGGATGTCGTCTGTAGCTGCGATGAGGGCGGTTTCGGTGCTGTGTTTGGCACGGAAGCCGGACTGTGAAGGGTCGAGGGAATTGTTGGATTCCAGGAAGGCGGCGAGTTGGCTATTGACGGCTTTCTCAGTGACTTTGGCAGGGAATGGGAGGAGTGAGATGGGGCGGTAGTTCTTAAGTTCAGAGGGGTCTGCTGTGGGTTTCTTCAGAAGGGCGCTGAGTTCGGCATGTTTCCAGCTTTCCGTGAAGGTAGCGGAGTTGAAGGAACAGTTGATGACATCGCGGAGATGGGGTGCGATGATGGAGTCTGCTTTGTTGAATATCTGGTGGGGGCATGGGTCGGTTGGCGATCCTGAGTGAATGGAATTCATCAGGCGGATGGTGTCTTCAGTCGTGATTGGGTTCCAGGCGAAAAGGTTGTGAGAGTGCTGTTTTGGTTCGGAGGTGGGTGGAGTGGGCTGTTCATCGGACTGGTTTTCAAAGCTGTTATGTATGTCGGCGATTTTGTTGTGGAAGGAAGAGGATAAAGAGTCGCAGAGGTCTTGGGAGGGAGTGATGTCGTTGGTGCCGGCGGTGGGGTTGGTAAATTCTTTGACGATGTTGAATAGTTCCTTGCTGTTGTGGGCGTTGTTGTCGAGTCGATCCTTGAATGCAGATTTCTTGGTGGATCGGATCAATTGGTGGTGTTTGCGGGTGGCGTCCTTGAAGGAGGTCTGATTGTCAGTAGTTGGGTTTTTTCTCCAGGTTTTCTCGAGAGTACAACATAACTTCTTGGAATTCTTAAGGTCAACGTTGAACCAGGGGGCCTTTTTGCTACCTTGTTTGATCTGGTGGTTTTTCAGGGGTGCTAATTCGTCAGCGCAGTGGGTGATCCATCGTGTGAGTTTGGTGGCAGCTTGCTTTGGGTCCGCTGATATGGCAGGAGGGTTTTGGTTAA